>NC_090266.1:1820000-2425000 GCF_040414725.1 Anabrus simplex
GTGTGCCTTGGGTATTTATTAGAAATTTCAAGAAATAATTGATGGTAGTGAGATCTGTCAGTTTCATCTTTGACACTGTAATTTATTTCAAAGTTAATTTTTGGAAGGGTAATAGTCCATGGTGGGACATTAAGAGAGTTGTCTGTGAGGAGTATTGGAGGGATATTTAAATTTAGTTCTTCAAGAAACTTGGCTATTCTGACATTGAAAGGCTGTGGTTGTGATCCTGATTTAATGAGTGTACCTTGATGCTTGTTAGGAAAAGCATACACCTTAATTCTTGATTCACTCATAGTTGCTACCTTGAGCGCGTAAGTCAAACTTAGTTGTCTACGTCTAATTGTGAGTGGTGGTTCATTTGCTTCTATTTGAATGCTGGCTACTGGACTGGCACGGAAGGCTCCTAGAGCAATTCGAAGAGCTGAGGACTGGATGGAATCAAGGATTTTGAGTGAAGACATTCTTGCGGAATTGTATACAATGCTGCCATAGTCTAATTTAGCCCTAATAATGGCTTTGTACGTGTTCATTAGCACTTGGTAGAGTGCCCCCAGTTCTTTGCTGCCAGGATCTTCATTATGTTCAGCCTTCGCAAGCAGTCATCTTTAAGGTTTTTCAGGTGAGGTATCCAACTTAACGTAGTGTCAAATAAAACTCCTAAGATTTTCATAGTTGTTACTGTTTCAATTTTGTGATTGTCCATGTACAGCTCAGGGTCTTGTACAGTATGTTTACATTCGGAGAAGAGTATGCATTTGGTTTTAGTTTTGGAAAACTTGAACCCTGTAACTTTAGCCCATTTTTGGATATTATCAATTGATTCTTGAAGTAACTGTTGAGTAGTTAATTTATTTCTTCCTGCACTTAGTATAGTCAAATCATCGGCAAAAAGGCAAGCCTTTACTGGCAGGTGAATGTTGGAGACAATGCCATTTATTGCAACGAGGAATAATGTGGCACTGATGACTGATCCTTGGGGAACCCCATTGTCAATGGTTACTTCATGTGAAAGAGTTCCATTTGTCCTGACTTGAATTCGGCGATCTTTAAGGAAATTATAAATGAAGTGAAGCATGTTTCCTGAAATATTATGTTTCATCAGTGTTTCAATTATATAGTCTTTCCACACCATGTCATATGCCTTCTCAATGTCTAAACTAACAGCTATGGGGTGCTGATTATTTAGGAAAGCTTCTCGGATTTCTGATTCTAAGCATATCAGAGTATCTGTTGTTGAACGTGCTTGACGAAAACCATTTTGTGCATCACTAAAAAGTGTATATGTTCCAAATACCAGCGTAATCTCTTGTTAACAATTTTCTCCAGTAGCTTACACATTGTATTTGTCAAGGTGATGGGACGATAATTATCTGGGATCAAAATGTCCTTTCCTGGTTTGAGTATAGGCACTACAATAGCACAACGCCATTGATCTGGAAATAGTTTGGAACTCCATATGTAGTTGAAAATAGCAAGTAGATAATTGAGTGGACTATGTGGAAGCTGTTTTAAAAATTCATATGGAATGGTGTCTGGGCCAGGACTAGATCTGCCGCATTTGTTGAGTTCTGTAACCATTTCTTGTAACTGTAAAGTATCATTATAAACATAGTTCGGTGTAGGTACAGTTTCACTTAAGTCTATTGGATCTCGAGTTGTTTTCATGCGAAGAAATTCAGGTTCATAATTGTTATCGCTAGAGATTTTTGAAAATGTTTTAGCCAGTTGATCAGCTATTTGTTGAGGTTCATTTACAATTGACCCAGCGACTGGACCTCTTAGAGAGATAATACAGAATTTATTGTATTTGCCACTTATTCTTTGGATTTTATTCCACATAACTTTTTGTGAAGTTTGGCAGGTTAAGGAGGAGATGAATGTTAACCAGGAGGTTTTATTACTTAATTTTATTTTATTTCGTGCTATTGCTCGGTGTTTTTGAAAATTGATTTTATTTTCAGGCGTACGATTTCTTTTGTATAGGGAGTAATCACGGTTTTTATTTTTGATAGCCTCTTTACAGGAGTCATTCCACCAGGGAACCGTTTTCTTGAAGGGCATAGGAGCTGTTTTTGGGATGCTCTGGTCAGCAGATTTAATTATTACTTCAGTGAAGTCTTGAACAATATCATTGATGGGCTTAGAAGGAAATTTATTTGTTGGAGTTAGATCATTTAAATAGTTATTTACAATCTTTCTAAATGATTGCCAATTTGCCTTATTTAAATTCCATTTACAGTATTGGAGTTTTGATGTGTTGTCTGAAGAACTTTGATCATCATTAATTATGATGGGGAAGTGGTCACTTCCTTGTAGAGTTGAATAAATGGACCAGTTAAATAGTGCAGCTATGTCTGGCGTACATATAGTTAAATCTATGCTACTGTATTTTCCGTGTGCTATATCAAAACGAGTTGGAGCAGTTGAGTTCAATAATACTAGAGTAAATTCATCTAGTATCTTCTCTTTTTCTTTCCCCCTTGCATCAGTATAGCGACTACCCCATCAACTGTTGTGGCTATTAAAATCAGCCATCAAGATGAAGGGTTTGGGGAGTTGGTGTATTAGGTTTCTTAAATCATCAGCGTGAAATGTACTATTCGTAGGAAAATAAACATTACATACACATATAGCTTGTAGAAGGTATAATAAAACTGCGACTGCTTCTAAATCAGTAGTTAAAGGAACCTCTTGATGGTGTAAATTATTTTTAACATAGGTGGCTACGCCTCCACTTGCATGATTTGGATTAATTCGGTTTTTATAATGTACGTTGAACTGTCTTAAATGGGAAACAAAGTTGTCTCTAAAGTTAGTTTCTTGTAGACATACAACTGAAGGCTGATGTTTATTTAGTAGAAGTTGCAAATACTCTCGCTGTGATCGAAAACTGTTGAGGTTCCATTGAAGTAATGATATAGTCATAAGAATGACAAACAAGGGTAGAGGGAATTTTATCATTATTATGTGAGGGAAGTAGAGTCATCACTGGAGTAATCTGGAACTAAACTGTTAATTGCTTCACCTCGGTTTTCACTGCTAGCCTTAAGCAGATTCTTGACTATTCGAGTACTCCTGTTCTTAATGGATTTTTCAGTGTAGTATGGATATAGTTTTTGAAGGGCTTGGGCTAAACCCTGTAGATCTTGCGTGTAATTGGAAGCTATTGCTGCAATGTCATTAACTCCAATACTGTTTTCAAAAAAGGATTGGAGTTGTAAGTAATTGAGGGGAAAGGACTGAGGGTTGGCTTCTAGAACTTGCTTAATTGGCTTAAGCATATCACTAATAGTTTTGCTTTCTTTTTCTGCCTTTGGTTTCTTGTAAGTTTGTTTTGTCTTGTGTTTCCCTGTGTGTTCACTTGTCTTAGGTTCAGTTGTTAGGGGAGGTTCCTTAAAATCAAGGTCTTTTCTGCCTGTAGTTTTACTGCTAGATAGTGATATTGGTCTTTGATCCAGCAAGACGAACATATGAGGGATTTTGAGGGCATTCCAAATGAGAGGTTAGAGTCGTTTCGCCTGAGGGTAAAGGCCCACAGTTTTGATTTTGAGAACACTGAAGAGATGTAGATGTAGCAGTTGTCTGAACAGTAGTTTGTGAGGGAGTACAGGTAATATTTTCTTGACAGTTTGTTTCAATTTTTTGTGTATCCTCTACTAGTTGGGGAAATTCTGTTAGATTGATCTTGCCACGAGAATGACTGTTTTGATTTAATGAGGAGCCTTCATTTATTATTTCATCATTATCAGGACAGTTTCTAGCTAAGTGCCCCTCAGTTTTACAAAGAAAGCAGGTGGGTGTGTCAGAGGATAAATAAATCCAGTAATTGGTACCCTCATATTCGATTTGGAGTGAGTCTGGAAGTTTGTTAAAGTCTTCATTTTGAATATAAATCTGTCTCCGAAAACTGAGAATGTGAGAAAATCCGGGGATTGTTAAACCTGCTCTAATAGGTGATATCTTTGACATTGGTTTAATGCCGAGTTTGAGAAATTCTTCTTCAATAACAATATTAGGAATCACAGGGCAAACATTGGATAGAATAACTCGTTTGTTTTTAGTTAGGAGAGGTCTTATTTCCAAGGAGACATTATTTATGAGAATCTTAGGATGTTTTGAAATTAATTCTTCAACACACTTTTGACTTGCAAGGAAGATACATATTCTTACATTAGATATCCGTGAGACAAATCGGATGTTACTAGGGCTAGTGACTTTTCCAGTTGCTAGTATATAATCTCGGATACTAATACCATCGCAAGATTCAATAACAATAGCTTGATCTTTGGTAGGGTAGGATTGCATTGCTGCAGAGTAACGTAACCTTGGGTTGTTAGGAGATTGATTAAGTGTGTTAGGAACAGTAATAGAGGTTGTCATGAGGTTACCTGGTTCACCGGTACGGGTGGGAATTATGCTTTCTTTATTCTGTCCATTCGTGAGGTTACTTGAGTCTTGCTGATTTTCATTATTTAGATTCATTGAGTTAGAGAAACTTGCCGACCTCCATCAACAGAGGCGGCCATTATCGGTTAGCTAACAAGATGAGGTTATAGGTATGAGAGTGATCCTTTAATGAACACTAATCTCCACAACGCAGATTTAAAACCACACTCACTACAAAAGTACTTAGCAGCTTCACTCTGGTGCTTCAGACGGTAAATTTTAGCTTAGAATGACCGATTATTCAATAGTTCCAAGCGACAATATTACACGCGAACATCATGTAAGTCACTGCCGCCTTTCATTTTCTCTCCCATCCGTTGCCGAAAATGTCAGCGATATGGACACACTATCAGACAATGTCAGGCAAAAAACTCCCGATGTGGCAAATGTTCCCAACAACATGAAACTAATACCTGTACTGAACAATTCCTGCAATGTGTATATTGCAAGAAAGACCATACTACGGGCTCCCAGGATTGTCCTGAGCATAAATATCAAGTCAAAATCAAACGGCTTATGAGTACGGAATATCTTTCATTTCCGGAGGCAAAGGCTAGAACAGCTCTCCCAGTTTATTACTCAGACCAACAGGCAAACCAATTTCCCCCTTATCAACAGATACTCAATTTCCACCCACAATAATCCCACGAAAGCGCAAGTTTACCCAAGTTATTTTACAATCTCCACCCCCTACACCCGAGCCTGGATACGATAAGCAGGGATATTTAGCCATTCTTAGGAATGAGCAAGCCGCTTTAGAACGTCCTACTCCATCATCGAGTACAATGATAACAACTGAACCAGTGTTACATACACAACCTTCGCCACAACAACGTGAGCAGCGAAATCCTGTGGCCCCCCAACCCACAAGTTCTATCCCTACGAAGGAATTCCTCCATTATGAAATTCAACGTATCCTAGTGATGTTAATTCAACATTTAGGTCACGAGCCACAACTTAGTAATGTAATCTATAAATTGAGGGATCATATTATGAATATTACTACATGATCAGATTATTGCAATTGAACTGTAGAAGTGCCATTCCCAAGCAACGCGAATTACATCTCTTAATAAATGCGACGCAGGCTAATCTTATCTTTCTGCAGGAAACGTGGTTTCAAACACTTTTTTCCTTTCGATTACGAGATTATCACGTCATACGCCATGATGGTAACGGTTATGATGGTGTAGCCACGTGCATTCAGAAGACTGTAAGTTATACCACGCTAACTCTACAATATCTTATCCCACATACTTATGCGGTAGGGCTAGTCAATAATAACATTTGCTTTCTGAATATAAATCCCCCCCCTCAAATTTATATCACCCAAGGACAATGGGCACAATTTTTTGAACAATTTACACACTTTCAGCATCTCTTCGTTGTCGGCGACTTCAATTGTCACCACACCGAATGGGGGTGTACAACTGATACAATAAAAGGATCAAATTTACTAGTCATGTCAAATAATCACGACCTTCTTATTTTAAATGATGGCTCACCGACACGTCTTACACCTCCCGGATCCCCACCAAGCGCGGTGGACCTCACGCTGTGTCGTATGAATATGGTTCCTATTACCACGTGGCATACCTTAAGGCCGGTCTCCACTGATTAACATTTAACAACAACATGTTAAATGTTAAAAGTGTTAAATGTTAACTGGTGACACCATCAGCATGTTAAATGTTAAATGTCAAAAACTGTTTCATTTAATATTGTGTCCACACTTAATAAACATGTCAAACTTGACATCCTTTGTTTATATACAGGTAGTTCATCATATCAATTTATGGTAATACATTTAGATGGTGTCTAGTATTTTTAAATAAGGACAATGGACTCAGATGAAGAGGAATTGGCCTTTGTTATTGCCACTGCTGCTTCTTGTTATGATTTAGAAATGCAGTTTTATTAGGCGCATTTCCTCCCCTCACTCTGCTCATTGCTTCAAAAGCAAATCAATTTGAAGTATAACTTCGTCCGCTCCCGACTACCGAATTTTCTGAACTTTCTGCAATTCTCGACTGTACTGGGAGCGGAGGGACGCTAGTTTTTTTCGATTTACTCGCGGGAACAATTATAGATATTTTCAAGTTCCTGGAAACTGTCGGCTTTCTTCGCTTTATATCTGTATTCCTCTGATGAGACATCCCACAAATAACGCCATTCTATTATATCATTAATGAAGTCCAGAGTAATCTCCTTGCTCTCCTCCATTTCTGACTATACATTTGAGTATAGTGCAGAGAGAACGACAAATGTGCGTGTACTGTATTTGTAGCTTATAAAAAAGAGAAGGAGTGTTGCGGAATGTTGTAATTATAATCCTACTTCATGTGGAGCACGTCGTTTGCGTCGTTTAGGTTATGTGTTGGCATGGAAACATTATGGAAGTTGTCGAAGCTGTGCCGACATCGCACGAACAACGAATTGACTTGACATGTTTTCCACTTGGAGCGGAAAACACGCCAACATGTTAAAAGTGTTAACTCAACATTCTGAGTAAACATGCAAAGTCAATTGGAAGACACAATCATAATATACATGTCAACTGTAACATGTTAAATTTAACATGTTGGTGTTAAATGTTCAACAGTGGAGACCGGCCTTTAGCAGACACTTACACCAGCGATCATTTTCCCATCATTATGGCGTATGGTAATAGCCCATTTGTCTCCAAATCCTACGCCTCACACATAGTAAGTAACGTACGTTCATACAAATATTTCGATACCCAAACTTATCAAGCATATATTAATCATATTCTGCAGCATTAATGTGGCACCCCTATCACTTTCCCAACTTTGGTTACCTATTTGACCCATTACTTGAACATGTTTCACCCGTGCAGGCCTATCACAGCATCGAGTCCTCCCCCGGTTCACGAAATTAAATTGTGGGATAAAGAATATCATGAACTCATCAATAAGAGGAAACAGTTATTTAAGCAATATCGTCAATCCATGACACAACACCATTACTTACTATTACGCAAGCATATCGCAAAAACAAAGCTCATTTTTAACACCAAGAAACGTAAGGCTTCTCAATCTTTTATTTCATCCTTAACCCCTCAGCTACCCGCCGCGAAATTCTTGAATGTTATTCGTATGATAACTAGAACGTTTCAATATCAACCTCAATATTCACTTCCTCGAACGGTTTTAGAAGAATTTCTCCAAGCAATCACCCCAGACTCAGCAATTCCTCCCTTTCTACCCACACCATCTGGTGATTCTCGTCAATTTACTATTTTGTTAAAACCAATCACCTATAATGAACTTAAATCTGTCCTATCTAATGTCAACAGTTCCGCGCCAGGACCAGATGCTATCACGTATATTATGTTGAAATCACTTCCTTCGCAAGCGCAAGTTCATTTACTACAATACTATAATGATATTCTTACGTCTCTTTTTTGCTAGTTGCTTTACGTCTCTACACGTGCCAATACAATGGAACAACTTTTTATAACCCCCATATTAAAACCCACCAAACGACCGAATGCTCCTGAAAATTTTCGAGGAATTGTATTAGGATCATGTATACGTAAAATATTTTGCAAAATCCAAATGAAAAGAATTGCGTGGATTTTAGAATATTATTCCTTGTTCCCTAAGTACCAATTTGCCTTCATGCGCGGCCGCAGTACACAAGAACCTCTTACCATCCTGATACTTGATATTTTATTGGCTAAATGGCGGAAGCAATCTACTATTGCAGTTTTTTTGGACATCAAAGGTGCTTATGATTCAGTTTTATTACATATATTATGGGAGAAATTGTCTACTTATGGCTTTCCCTACCATTTCCTTTCTATTTTACACCAATTACTCACCAGCCGCATTTTAACAATTAAATCAAACCAACAACACATTGACAGCCGGCATACTTCACAGGGTTTACAACAGGTATCCATACTGAGTGGAATCTTGTTTTCTCTCTATATGAAGGATCTAGATTCTATTGTAACGCCGTATGCCCGGATATTAGCTTTTGCCGATGATTATGTCATTTATTGTTCACATCATAACATTGACAATGGCAGAAACACAATATCCCACGTTCTGAGTCTTGTTTTTCGGTGGCTAATGTTTCATGGCCTTCATCTTTCCTTACCTAAGTGTGCGGCAATGATTTTCACTAACAAAAGAGTTTTTGATAAAAGTCCTATTATTTTCGATGATTACAGCATCCCCTTCGTCTCTCAACATTTATATTTAGGCATATACATAGATCAAAGGTTAACATGGAATCATCAAATTCAGCGGTTAACTTGACAGTCAGATCGCTATATCAACATTTTGAAAACAGTAACGAAACGTACGTGGGGAGCCAATCCCTTGTCAGCGTTACAGTTATACCGCGCTACCATTCGCTCTACCCTAGATTATAGTGCACACATAATAGATTTAGCTTCCAAACAAATTTTTTAACATTAGATTGAATACAATTTTCCGCTTTACGTATAAGTGTTGGTGCTCTCAAAACAACACCGACTAACGCTCTGTTAGTTGAAGCCACAGAAGAGCCTCTTCATATTCGACGGTTAAAAATTGCAAAACAATTTCTGCTTAAGCACATCAGTAGATCGAACTCTATTATATTTCCTACATTGAAATTACTATATGAATACTACCAACAGCGTCCCCCGAAAAAAAATCCGATACCCTGCAATATATACGGCATACGTTGAAATGCAAAATATTCACGGTTCCATTCTACGAACACCGTGTTTCATCATGTATTCATACATTTATGACATTATCATATTCCGTCCATCCATAATTATAGCTTCTTCTTGTCCAACTACCCAATATTCACGTGAAATTAACTCGCAAACTCTTCCTCATAAGAGATTTAAAGGGTTATTACATTCCCAAGATTATCATATATTTACCGATGGGGCAAAATCGTCTGCTGGCGTAGGGGCAGCATTCTTTGATCCCCAAACACACACAAGTTTTAAATACCCGTTGCCGAATAGCCTAACTATATTTACAGCGGAACTCTATGCAATATACCAAGTTCTTTTGTATGTTCAACGACTGAGTTCCCGAAAAATAAATATTTTTAGCGATTCCCAAAGTGTGCTTCAGGCTCTGCAATCTGTTTCACGAATTTACAATATGTATGTATACGAGGTTAAATACCTTATTTTTCAGCTCGAAAAGTCTGGCTTTTCTATAACGTTACTTTGGAAAAAAGGACATAGTAATCACGTAGGTAATGATACAGCCGATTTAGCAGCCAAAGAGGCAAGTACTGATATCGCAGATTTATTGCAAATTAAAATCCAGGTTTCCGATTTCTTCTCACGTATTAAAAGGGAGGCTCATCAAGCGTGGAATACACTATGGCGACTTTCTGCCAGTACGAAGGGACATCACTATTATAAATTGCAGCCTACCATTCCGAAACAACCATGGTTTGTCAATGGTACGTACACGCGACGCCATATTATTAATATTATAAGATTACGCTTTAATCATTCACTAACCCCTGTTTATCAACATCGGTTTCACATAGCAAATAGCCCATCTTGTTCTTGTGGATACAATAATGGAGACAGTGATCATTTATTTTTTCAGTTCCCTCAATATGCGCCTCAACAGAGACTCTTAATGCGGAAATTAATCATTCTTCACGTACCTTTGCCCACGCGAGTTTCAGTCTTGCTATTCCAACCTTCACCACAAATCATCACTATTCGTAACGATTATCTTGATTCCACTCAACTACGATTGTAATTACGCTATAGACATTCAGTTGTTTCACGAATGCATGGAAGTGACACTTCTATAAATTTAAAATCAAATCAAATCAAAAACTCTTTATTTGCAAATGAGGTGTTTACCTCGGTGGCAAATGGTACACTAAAATACATTATTGTCAAGCACTAAATATTAAATTAACAAGAGAATAAAATTTTCCTATAATACAATATTATATAATTTACGCTAACGATTTTTTCTATTAAAGACACAGCTTATCCTTAATAAGTTTACATTGTTTACAAAATTCTACTTATAATATCTCCTGTACTACATACAAATATAGTCATCTGATATACAGTATGTGGAATTACTTCAAATGATACTGTACAACTGGTATAAGATTAAAATTTACATTGCATTTATTTACTTTTTCTTTTCTTTACCCATTCTGGAACCTAAGTAGCATAACGACCTGCTGCGTCTTAACCAGAGCCCCTTTTACCACCACTTTTCAGAGTTCCTGAAGGTCCTTCACAGCTACCGTAGCGGTCCCAAGGCCCTCGAAGACCCCACTGTACTTCACCCCTACAGGCAGTCCCCTACTTTGGCTGTCCAAACTCCTTAGACCAGGGGATGGAATTAATTTATTTACACACATTTTTAATTTACAATAACCCGCACAGGTCGAATGCCCTCTAACACTTCATTTATTTTCTCTGTTGCTGTTTATTCTCTTTTTGAATATCTGTACAGATTTTGGAAAAGGATCAAACACTACCCCTGGTAAACTGTTCCACTCCTTCACACCCTTCTCAATGAATGAAAATTTACCCCAATCGCTTCTGCTAAAATTCCTTCTAATTTTATATTTGTGTTCAGTCCTGCCGATATAATTATTTTCCAACTGAAGCCTCTCACGGATATCTCCCCATGCTGCTTCTCCTGTATAGGCTCTATATAAACCTATAAGTCTAGTTTTCTCCCTTCTCTTACTTAAAGTTTCCCACCCTAGTTTCTTTAACATTTCTGATACACTACTCTTTCTCCTGAAATTCCCTGTTACAAATCTTGCTGCTTTCCTCTGCACACTATCTATTTCTTTTATTAAGTATTCTTGGTGAGGATCCCAAACACTGTTTGCATATTCCAATAATGGACGAACCATACTTAAGTAACTTTTTCTTTTAATTCTTTGTTGCATCCTTTAAGTAACCTCATTATGACATGTAACGATCTGTATGCTTTCCCAACAATGTCATCCACATGACCCTTCCAATGCAAATTACTTTCAAATCTTACACCTAAGTATTTGCACTTGCCATCTTTTGGGATAACTACTCCATCCAAAGTATATTCAAATTCAGTTTTAAAACTCCTGTTTGTAAATGTTGTAACAGTTGATTTGCCTCCATTAACTTTTATGTTATTCCCTTTAACCCATTGTTGGATACTCTCAAGGTCCCTTTGTAATTCTGAACAATCCTCAATGGTATTTATTTCCCTGTAAACAATTATGTCATCTGCATACAATCTTATTTTTGATGTTATATTGTTCCCTAAATCATTTACGTACATTAAGAAAAGTAACGGACCGATTATACTACCCTGTGCAATTCCCTTCCAAACTTTCTCTTCCTGCGATACGTTAATTCCTACTTTGACTTTCTGAACCCTTGAATTTAGAAATGTTTTTACCCAACGTGTAACCCTTACGTCCAATCCTATTCCCTCCAATTTCTTTAATAATATTCCATGTTCCACTCTATCAAAGGCTTTGGAAAGATCTATGGCTATGCAATCTAACTGGCCTCCTGAATCCAATTGATCTGATATGTCCTGCTGAAATCCCACCAGTTGTGCCTCACAAGAAAATTTCTTTCTAAATCCATACTGGCTCCTCATGAACCAATTTTTATCATCACATATCCCTCTGATGTACTTTGATATTAAACTCTCCAGTATTTTACAAACTATACTGGTCAGGCTGATTGGTCTGTAGTTCTCTGGTTTCCTTTTATCACCCTTTCCTTTATAATTTGGTATTATTATAGATTCCTTCCATTCCTTTGGTATTACACTATTATTTATGACATAGTCAAAGAGAAATTTTAAATAAGGCACTATGTACCACCCCATTGTCTTTATCACCTCCCCAGTAATTTGACCACTTCCTGCTGCTTTTCCTTGCTGAAGCAGTTGGATTTCTCTGAAAATATCTTCATTTGTGAACGAGAAGCTTCTTGTTTCCCTCTGTAATTTCTGTTTCGGTGTCCAACTCCTGACAATCATCTACTGAATCTTTAAATTCCCTACTAAAGAGGTTTGCTTTCTCAGTATCTGTTAAACAGTGTTCACCCCCTTCTCCCACCATTATAGGTATTTGGATTCCATTTCCTTTTTGATTCCTGATATATGAATACAGCTTTTTCCATTTCCCTTTGTGGTCATTAGGCTCTTGAAAAATGCCATTCATATAATTCTCGTTTGCTTCCTTTTTTACTCTATTCAGTTCCCTCATTAGCTGTTTTCTACTTTCTCTACTCTCCCTACCTTCTTTTTTATTTTCCTGTTTACTATTCTACATTT
The DNA here is from genome assembly GCF_040414725.1 of Anabrus simplex. Classification (NCBI taxonomy): domain Eukaryota; kingdom Metazoa; phylum Arthropoda; class Insecta; order Orthoptera; family Tettigoniidae; genus Anabrus; species Anabrus simplex. Next base: position 1,832,756 of record NC_090266.1, read on the forward strand.
TCTTTTTAATTTTCTTATTTCCCTTGTGTAATAAACAGGGTCTGAGTTCATTTTACCCTTCTTAACAGGTACAAATCTCTTCTCTCCTTCCCAAACGATTCTTTTGAATTTAGCCCAAAGTGTATCCACATTACTCCCTTCACTTATCCAACAATTGAATTGTGATTTAAGGTAAGTCCCAAATTCATCAACTTTAGTTTTCCTGTACAATTTCTTGTCTTGTGTGACCCTCTTAAGCGTTTTTGGTACCAGTCCTACAGCCATTATTACAGCCTTATGGTCACCTATTCCTTGAATTACCTCAGTTTTATCAACAATTTCCCGTGGTTTAACCAAGAATACATCTAGTAAGTTATTGAGACGAGTTGGTTCTTGTACTACTTGTGTAAATCCTCCCTCCCAAATCAACTTATTTGCCAGTTTCTGTTCATGGGCTTCACTTGCAGCTCCATTCCATTCAACCTCAGGCAAGTTTAGATCTCCCCCAATTATTACCACATCATTATTATTGTTTTTATGAGTATAATCTATTATTTTCTGAAATATTTCCATGTCTCTTTCCTCTCTTCCTGGCCTGTAAGTTCCTATAATTCCCACCTCCTTCATATTATCACAAATTAATTTTATCCCTAATATTTCATCCCTTTCATCGGTAAACCATTCAAGTGAACAATATGTTTCCTTCACCAGAATAAACAGCCCCCCTCCCTTTTTATCTCCTCGGTCTCTACGATAGACTGTGTACCCTTCTGGAAATACTTCTCTATTACCCACCCCTTCTTTCAACCACGATTCCACTCCTATCATCACATCAGTCTCATAAGATTCCATCAATGTACCGAATTTTAATTGTTTATTTACTACACTCTGACAGTTTACCAAGAGCAATCTCAGACCCCCTTCCTCCCTAAAAATTGACTGTTGCAATTGGGTAACTTGAAATTCCTTACTTTCCTGAGTTTCATTTTCTAGTTGGCTGAGCCAGCTTGAAGTACAGCTGGCTCTTTCTACTAGTTTTCCTGGTCAGTATTATAACTCAAGGGAGTTGCCTTTTTTATAGTACATATCTTATAATTAATAAAATCTAGAACAATATTTGCTATCTTTCGTTTACCTGAATTGTTTAGATGAAGGCCATGCTTTGTGTAACAGTGTCTCTCGAAACTGCTGCTATCAATTACCTGTGTATTACGAAAATGTTACAAATTTTAACCATATCTGTATTAACTTTGTCCATTTCAGTGTTCACACACGAGTCTCTAATCAAATCATGCCTGTGGGGCACGTTCACTACAAAAATGTTAGTGTGATTCAGCTTACCTAGTGTACATTTAAGTTCCGAAATAACATTCTTAGCGTCGTTGTGAGCTACGTCGTTCGTCCCGCCGATGATCACTACTGCATCACGACTTCCGAGATTTCTTGCCGCCTGCTCCATGTTTTCCAATACCTTCTTCATTGGGGCCCCAGTATAGATGACTGCCGATGCTGCAATATCTTCATTGACCATTTTCTCCGCAATTCCCCTCGCCTGGCTATCACCAAATATAAGAACGTTCGATACTTTCGCCGGTGCACTGTGTGGGATTTTAGGCCTAACTTTGCCGCTTCTCGTAACGGATTTTGCGCTATACGTTTGACTGCTTCCTATACTGATACCTTGCGTATCAATTACTTCCCTCAGGGATGAAAATCTATTTTTGGTGTCAATTACAAAGTTGTCCTTATTAAACTGTACACTTTTCTTCCTAGAATCCGAAGCAACTTGACACCACGCGCTAGAATTCTCGGAGCCACCTGTGTTCTGAGTGTTTACTGGGACCGGTACTTTCGATTCCAGTAAACGTACCTTTTCCTTTAAAATCTCATTCTCCGCTTTTAATGCTTGTAAATCCTGTTACAATAGAGAGAGAATTACAAGTACATTATCATTACCTCTATCCTCCAAGTAATGAGACGCCAGCGATTCGTTGACCGTTGTAGGCCTAGGTTTGTTACCGCTATTCAAATTGCTCTCGCCACAGCTAACACAAGTTGCAAGGGCGTTCCGCACATCCCTTTTATTGTAGGTCATATAGCGTTTCCTTCTATTACATGCTATCAAGTATTTTATGTTTCTAAAGACTACTAGTGATGCGTGTGTAACCTAAAAGTGAATTAAGTGCAATATTAAGAACGGCTTGTGACTGGGAAACAGAACATTCAATCCCAACCAATCTCCTCAAGAAAAAAAGAACTATTATAAATATTCTTGGCACTGAATTACTATGTGATAGAGATGGGCGAAGTTGTTCTTTTTCCGGAACAGTTCCGGTTGTTCCGGTTTCGAAAAAAATACTATGTTCCGAATAACAGTTCCAAAATAACAGTAATAGGTTTAGGCAGTGGGGAATTAGAAAACATTAACGAAACGAACCTCATAAATGCTAATTCTAAAATTGGTTCCTCACTGTTAGTTTCATGCTTTACTCTTAATGTCTGTAGAGAACGCTGAAATATAGTTTTTATCACAAAAAGTGGGTAATAATGAAACCTGAGAAAGAAACACCTTAATTAAATTGAATTTAATTTTCAGGTGTGATCTGTTGTTAAATGTTTCATTTTTCAGGTATCTCACAGCCTAATAAATAAATTAGTTTCGACGGACAGAGTAACAGTTATAGATTAACTAAGAAGACAGGTACCAGTAAAATATGAAATATTTAGGCCTTGTCCAATAACATTTGGTATATTGATATCGCCATGTTTTATATATCGGTATGTATAGTAGTCTAACACTTCTTATGAACAAATTAGAGTGGATAGCACAACGCAGACAGCCGTAAATCGCGCTAAAAGAATACTTTGACGATGCACGTGGTTTCACGCAGCAAGAATTCATACGAATAAAGATAAAAAATCAGTACCATGCACACTTTCGTTGTCTGTCAAAATGCTGACTGAGATGGGCGCCTCTACGTCTTTACAGTTTCATATTTTGTGGGTTCCTTCCCCTTCCATTGATGCTCCAGTGCGGTCAAGTTTCAAAGAACTTCGAAGCCAGTGCAGAGAAATAGCACTCACGTTCGCCCAGAGTCGGAACAATCAGCCAACCAGGATACGGAACACTGTTCTTTCGGAACAGGGTGTTGCTAGACCAGTCCCGCCGAGTGCAAGCGATACGGAACACTGTTCTTTCGGAACAGGGTGTTGCTAGACCAGTCCCGCCGAGTGCAGGCGATACTGAACACTGTTCTTTCGGAACAGGGTGTTGCTAGACCAGTCCCGCCGAGTGCAGGCGATTTCTTTCGGAACAGGGTGTTGCTAGACCAATCCAGCTGACTGCAGGCGATACGGAACACTGTTCTTTCGGAACAGGGTCTTGCTAGACCAATCCTGCCGAGTGTACAGTAGAGCCCCCTTTCATAAAACGTTTTTCACTAATATTATTAGTAAGAAACCAATAATATTAACTAATATTATGAGTATTACGTTTCATAGAGTTATTAGGTAAATAATATTAGTTAGGCCTATTAGTTTATGAGTAAAAATTATTAGTAGATATTTCTAATAATATTTGTAAACAGTTTCAAGGACAATATGACTAATAAAAGTTACTCATATTATTGGGATTATTTCCATGAGTGTATTTCGACTCATAATCTACATTATTAGTGAAACCAAAGCGAGTGGACCGAGCTCGATAGCTGCAGTCGCTTAAGTGCGGCCAGTATCCAGTATTTGGGAGATAGTGGGTTCGAACCCCACTGTCGGGAGCCCTGAAGATGGTTTCCGTGGTTTCCTATTTTCACACCAGGCAAATGCTGGGGCTTTACCTTAATTAAGGTCACGGCCGCTTCCTTCCCACTCCTAGTCTTTTCCTGTCCCATCGTCGCCATAAGAACTATCTGTGTCAGTGCGACGTAAAGCTAATAGCAAGAAAAAGCAAAGTGAGTGGTATTTTAATATTTTGGCATAAAATTGTGAAGATCAGTGAACGGGTTGACTCTGATTCAAATAGTGAAGAGCGAATGCACTGGTGGGAAACAAACATATGAATACAATGAGAGATTTACGTCGGATTACAGAACATCTGAATATGTGCTTGATAGGAGAATGCAAGGAATGAAGCACTAACCCCAAAACAGCAGCTTCAGATTGCACTGAACTGGTTAGGTAGTGGTACACAGTAGCATTCTATTTCTGATATACATGGTATTTCATAAACGACAATCTGCACAGTTATGTCAGCGCCAGATGACACCCTTCCTCATGATGTCGCATGTTGGTTAGCCGACTATGGCGAAGTGCTGCATTTGTCATATTCACTGAACTTGGCGGTATTCCTTTAGTTTGTGGAGTACTTGGTGGAACGCCAGAAATTGATGCACAAAGTGCGTATGAACCAGCATTTGCTGATCGGTATGGGAAACATTCCTTGAATGTAATGTTCATATGTGGACCAAATTTAGAATTATACAGTTGATAGCGTGATTTGGCGACCACGGGGCTCATAGCTGAGTCCCACTTACTTGTGCCACTTCCATCTATCCTATCCAACCTCCCTTGGTCAAGTGACCCTATTGAACATATGGATTAATATGCAGTTGTAGTCAAGCAATAGCCTACTGCTGCGAACAAACACAAACCAAGAACATGTGCAACAAACCGATTCTAACCTCCAATTGGATCAGCTTACTAATTAACTAATATTATGAGTGAAGACATTTTATTAGTCATGTATACACCTTTATGAAACAGAATTTGGTTAACCAATAAATATTTTTATGAGTTCTAATAATATCAGTTAAGTTTTATGGAACAGGGCGATACAGAACACTGTTCCTTCCGGACAGGGTTTTGGTAGACCAGTCCCGCCGAGTGCAAGCGATACGGAACACTGTTCTTTCGGAACAGGATGTTCCGGCGTACTGTTTACTTAGAGACCAGTTCCGAGTTTGGAACAGTTCCAAAATAACTGTTATGTTATTTTTTGCCCATCTCTACTATTATATGTGATGTGTCCAGGATTGAGGATTGTACACTCCGGGTACTTTCGTCTCGCTCTCCCCACAACCTGTTCTTGCATTCTTGAGCATTTCTTATTTGCAAATATGCGCTTTGTCTTTCCTTGTTTAGTTGGAAGAATTTTTTTTAAAGAATTTGTGTCTGTAACCTGACCGTTCTTACTAATGACAGCGGAATTGAAAGCTGTTTGCGTATTTAATTATTTTACTGCTGCATTGTCTTCGTGTGTTGCTGTGTTGTAGATACCACCTTGATTATGGTTTCATGACTGCATTGTGCGCGCTAGTCAGCATGTGCTCAAGGATATCACGTATTTTGTTTCCTTTTTTTTTTTCCTACGTCAGGACTTTAGCTTTACAATTGTTTTGTCACAGTGTTTGAAAGTAAAAGTGCCGCACTGGCCTTGGCGCGTTTGTTCTGTTAAGTCCTGCTTATCTCTTTCAGTGCTGTAGATAACTTTAACCATGGCTCAGAATGCTCCTGTAATTCTCCGACTAGTTGCTTCCTCTATTAAAGTAGCCGCACGTGCTGGAAAAATTATTAGAGATGTGATGCTGAGAGGAGAACTTGGGATTGTTGAGAAGGTAATGTTAATAATTATTGGTGTTACTTGGAAGCAATGCCTTATATTGTACGATTTCCTAGGGTTACTAGCCGGCATGATGTTGATAGGTACAGTAAGTTATCTATATTTGAATGTTAAAAGATATTTCGTTTAACTCAAATGTTTAGTATAATATTGTATACTATTTAATTTCCCAGGGAAAAAACGACTTGCAGACTGAGGCTGATCGTTCGGCACAACGTTGCATTGTTGCTTCATTATCTCAGCAGTTCCCTGCAATTACCATAATTGGAGAAGAAGAACCATCAAATTGTGAAGTACCTTCTGATTGGGTTGTTACTGACTGTGATAATGATATTCTCCAGCTTGCTTGTCCCAAGGAGTTGCAGGATATTTCAGATGAAGAGGTATGGCTAACCTGATTGTTCAGTAAGCTTAGGCCTATAATATGAAATGCAGAACTTGCTTATTATGGCATAGGCTGGTATAAAGAACTAGGGTACAATTTTGATGAAGGTTTGATGCTATTTTGTAATGAAAAATAAGGTATTAGGCTATTCTACAGTTATGTGAACGAATCATAACCATCAAATTTTGTTGTATTTTTTGTCCTAAATGGAGGATAATAATTGCTTTCATACAAATCAACAGTAAAATTAGCAGTAAATTAATAAATACCACTATTAATAGAGAAATATTGGTACGTAACTACAGCGACTTCTGTGGCATTCCACTTCATCGTACAGTCCTTTGTTTCCTTCCTGAGGTCCTGGACTAGCACCAATGCATGGAAGTGCTGTGTCTGTGAATTCTCAATATCTTTGTTCATCATGACTAGCGCAGGCAGTTCAGACGGGAAAATGGAGGTTAAAAGAATATCGTAAATAACACAAAAATGATTTTTGTTGAAAGAAAAATAGCATGATCCCTGGACCAATACTTATATTAAATAATGAGTTACAAGCACAAGTCAGCAACTTGCCCCACCAAGTAACATCAAGCAGAGCAAAGAAGTTCAAAGAAGTTAAGTCAGCAAAGACTTCACACACACAAGTTTTACATGAACAAATGACATAGTGAAGCGCTTTGACGTAGTAAAATTCATAGTTGTAATGTAGCAAGTATGTATGCTTATATTTCTCTAGTAATAATCATATTTATTAATTTACTCTTAATTTGCTTAAAACTGGGCGAGTTGGCCGTGCTGTTAGAGGCGTGCGGCTGTGGGCTTGCATCCGGGATATAGTGGGTTCGAATCCCACTGTCGGCAGGCCTGAAGATGGTTTTCCATGGTTTCCCATTTTCACACCAGGCAAATGCTGGGGCTGTACCTTAATTAAGGTCACGGCCGCTTCCTTCCAACTCCTAGCCCTCTCCCATCCCATCGTCGCCATAAGACCTATACGTGTCAGTGCGATGTAAAGCCAATAGCAAAAAAAAATTGCTTAAAAGCAATTATTATCTTCCTTTTTTTTTTTTTTTTTTGCTAGTGGCTTTACGTTGCACCGACACAGATAGGTCTTATGGCAATGATGGGATAGGAAAGGCCTAATAATTGGAAGGAAGCGACCGTGGTCTTAATTATGATACAGCCCCAGCATTTGCCTGGTGTGAAAATGGGAAACCACAGAAAACAATCTTCAGGGCTGCCGACAGTGGGATTTGAACCCACTATCTCCCGGGTGCAAGCTCACAACCACGGCCCCTAACCGCACGACCAACTTGCCCGGTTATCTTCCATTTATGACAAAAATTATAATGAAATTTCATGGATACTATTCGTTCGTGTACCCTCATTCTAGATCAAATATCTCAGTTAAAAAATATATTCCACTGTCTTCTTTTCCAGAAGGCTGTTGTCATATTTCACTGTGAATTGTCTGCTGTCTTTGCTGAATCCAAGATGGACAGCAGTTAGGGATGCCAGTAAACAGAGGGTCCATGCACATTTCATCTTTCATCCCCATCTTGATGATGGTTTCCACCCCTGTTTGTATAATTATTTTTACATTATGCAAATGGGAATAATATATATACCTCAATGTAAATATTCAGCTATACAATAATAATAATAATATTGGCTTTACGTCCCACTAACTACTTAGAAAGTGTGTGGGGAAAGTGTGTGGAGGAAAGGGAACCAGGGTAGAATGTTATCCAGGAATTAGGTTGAGGCAGATGTTGAGGAAAGTAGAAAAGAAGGAGGAAGGAGAAGGTGGTAGTGTTTCACGTTGGTACCAACAACGTAAGGCAAGCTGATATAAGTACCAACATAGTTGGAGATGTGTGGGATCTGGTAAATGCAGCACGGGTGAAGTTTAAGAAAGCAGAGATTGTTATTAGTGGAATACTGTGTAGGAGGGATACTGACTGGAGGGTGATTGGGGATTTAAATGAGACTATGGAGTGGGTATGTGGGAAACTGGGAGAGAAATTTCTAGATCCTAATGGGTGGGTAGGAGATAGGGATCTGCGCTCGGATGGCCTTCATTTAAACCGCAGTGGTATGTATAAGTTAGGAAAATTGTTTGGAAGGGTAATAGGGAGGTACATTCAGGGAAACGGGATGGCCTAGGGAGCGGTGATAAGGGAACAGGGAACTGGAAATCAAGTAGGGATGACATAAAATTGTTAGTGTTGAACTGTAGAAGTATTGTAAAGAAAGGAATAGAATTAAGTAATTTAATAATAGATATATATTTACCAGTTATTGTAATAGGAGTTGAATCATGGCTGAGAAATGATATAATGGATGCAAAAGTTTTCTCACGGCACTGGAGTGTGTTACAAGTAATGAAAATCATATTATTTTCCGTATTGAAAGAATCTCAATAATAATATAAGAATTTATTGGACTCCAACCTATTCAATACGTTACAGGATGTTAACATTTTTAGTTAAACATCGTTAAAATGGAGACATGTTTCGCCACCCATGTGGGGCATCATTAGTCATATCATATCTGGTGTCTGGTGTTGTAAACTCAGAGCCAACAGACGGGCAGCAATCAACACAACAGTAGATAACAAATAACAACTTCTACTTACATAAAACATTATTTCTGCATCTACTGACTTTTTCTGGCAAGGTTTCAGCCATTTTTATTACTTACCGTTTCTAAGGGCCACTTATAATTTTTCAACAGATGCTTCTTCTCACTTGCTGACGAATTTCATCAGCGGCCTTGGAAAGATTGTATTCATGACAATCAAGTTTATGCTTGTGTTCACGCCCTCATGTCGTTGGCTTTATATTATTACCACTTTGGTTTTCCACTAATTGTTTATATGAACTGTTTTTAATTAGAATTTTAATAGAAGTTTTAGTCTCCGACAAGATTACAGTTTAATCATAAGACAGTTTTCCATTAGCATCTTTATATATTGTATCACTTTTCACATTTTTATGTTCTGAATTTTAATGTCTGACTAAACTTTTAACTTCCACTTTTAATTTAGTTATATTGTTGATGATTGTATTTAGGCTGAAGATACCCTTAATTGAGGGCGAAACATGTCCCATGTAACTAAGAAACTATTTATGTAACCACTATAAGTGAAAATATAAGTATTGAATAGGTGGAACAAATTAAAACGCCTTTATCATTGTTGAATTGTAAAAATTTTCAATACGGACCTAAAATGAGGTTTATGACATGTAATTGGTATGTTCCGAGCTGTCAGTGGAGAGATGGCGTGGAATGACATTAGTAGACAAATAAGTTTGAATGGCGTTTATAAAAGTAGGAAAGATCACAATATGAAGATAAAGTTGGAATTCAAGAGGACAAACTGGGGCAAATATTCATTTATAGGAAGGGGAGTTAGGGATTGGAATAACTTACCAAGGGAGATGTTCAATAAATTTCCAATTCCTTTGAAATCATTTAGGAAAAGGCTAGGAAAGCAACAGATAGGGAATCTGCCACCTGGGCGACTGCCCTAAATGCAGATCAGTATTGATTGATTGATAGATAGATAGATAGATAGTTTTCGGAGATGCTGAGGTGTCAGAATTTAGTCCCACAGGAGTTTTTATGTGCCAGTAAAGCTACCGACATGAGGTCAGTGATCTCCCCAGAAATTTTCGTCAGCCGGGTGGTAGGAATGAGTAGCCAGGTGGGGAATGAATATGATAACATTTCTATTTATACCCCTCAGGACATTAACAATACCATCAGACAGGTAAACATTAACTGTAAAAATTGAACTACTGTATTTTAGTGTTAATATGACAAAAAGATACAACAGAGTATTTTGAACTTCTAGTGTTCTTAGTGTTCTACTGCTCGTTCATAATCATGTAACCCCCTCTGGGAGGGGGACGCAGATGAAGAATACTCCCACGGTATCCCCTGCCTGTCATAAGAGGTGACTAAAAGGGGCAACCATTAGGATGATCGAATTAGAACCATGCGACTACTTGTAATTAGTACCACCACGCGGGGAACACCATGGGTTGCTTGTACTTGCTTGTAGTACCACTATGTTAGGTACAAAATAGGTTTTTGAATAGTAGCAATAGAGTGCGTTGCAGGATTTTACAGTACGTGTGATTAGTAGACTACCACTATATGAGTGACACCTTGGTTCTGGCTTGCCTATGATTAGTACCCACTATATGGGGAATGCCACGGGATAGTGTGGGACCCTGTGGTTTGTACACTTACGTGATGAACACCATAGGTTTGCGTTGCCTGCAAATGGCGCCGCGATGTGCGAAACACCATAGGTCTGAATTTCATTATCTGTGAGTAGTACCACAGTGTGTGGAATACCACGAGTCTATGCTACTTTTGATTAGTACCGCAACATGACAAATATCATGGTTCTACTTTCGTAGCGATAAGTACCCTTATGAGGGGCAGATGACTTGGAAATTGTACCCCTTTAGACTATAATAATAATAATAATAATAATAATATTGGCTTTACGTCCCACTAACTACTTAGATGGTTTTTGGACTTGCTGAGGTGTCAGAATTTAGTCCCACAGGAGTTTTTATGGTGCCGCTTCTGTACCCGGTGTGCAGACTTGGGGATGATAAAATCATATAAGAATGATGTGCGATACCTTAAGTAGCAGAAAGGAGAGATCCTTCCTTCATGCTTGCCAGAAACCCACCATCACGCCCCAAAACGTATTCTTACTTATATAGAAGAATTAAAACTGAGACTGTGTAAATGAGATGATAGCGACCATGTGCTGTGTTCCTATTGGGCGGCTAATGTTCGCGAAGAGTTCCTATTCACCAGACAAGCTTTTTAATGTCTCCGACAGAGCTCGCATCGTGTGCAAGTACAGGGCTGCCATATTCCCTAAAAGTAAGAGAACCATGAATTCCTACCTCGCTGTGACCTATCTTTGCATATCCAGGCCAAGCTCTGTCATGAGAGCCCCTTCGAGAGGCTCTTAACTATGGCCGCGGCGGATACTGCCCGCATGGCAAGAAGAAAAAAAGTAATTTAGCAGCTCTAACCTATCTTTGCAAATACAGGCCAAGCTCTGGTCTTGACACTAAGAATGCGAAAGTTGGCAAGCCTCCCGAGTGTTACGTGACATCGCCCATGTCACGCCATGTTGGATGTCTAACCTCACTTTCGCACGCAGTGTACGGAAGCTTTACCGTTTTTATGTGCCAGTAAAGCTACCGACATGAGGCCAGTGATCTCCCCAGAAATTTTCGTCAGCCGGGTGGCAGGAATGAGTAGCCAGGTGGGGAATGAATATATTTCAATTTATACCCCTCAGGACATTAACAATACCATCAGACAGGTAAACTTTAACTCTAAAAATTGAACTACTGTATTTTAGTGTTAATATGACAAAAAGATACAACAGAGTATTTTGAACTTCTAGTGTTCTTAGTGTTCTACTGCTCGTTCATAATCATGTAACCCCCTCTGGGAGGGGGACGCAGATGAAGAATACTCCCACGGTATCCCCTGCCTGTCATAAGAGGTGATCAAGGGATGATCGAATTAGAACCATGCGACTACTTGTAATTAGTACCACCACGCGGGGAACATCATGGGTTGCTTTTACTTGCTCGTAGTACCACTATGTTAGGTACAAAATAGGTTTTTGAATAGTAGCAGAAGAGTGCGTTGCAGGCTTTTACAGTACCTGTGATTAGTAGACTACCACTATATGAGCGACACCATGGTTCTGGCTGGTTCAGTCTGGTGCTATAGAAGCAGGCCCTTGGTCAGTAATACTATTGTTTTACGTCAGTTTTTGTGACTGTGAGGCATTGCGGGCCGGTTCCTCTGATTGTTTTAAATTCATATCCATCCATTCATTCTTCTCCCTCACGTTTTGAATTCTGGTCATTGGAGGATTTTGGACTTTTAATTTGTCGTCTCATTTCGTACTATTAGGGTAGGCCCTTTAAAACAACAATTATCATAATATTCATGTAACTCCAGTACTTATCACTCAGTTGCTGTGGAGTGCCATACGGGTTTGTGACGACGTGCAGAATGGAGTGCCTGTATGCGATTCCACAGAAATCCAGACACCGCTCGCACACGACAGTACGCGATAGTCAAGCGAAACCTTTAAACTCTGATATAATTGATGCAGTTATGCTGCCAATAATGATGATTTATAATTTAAATAAACAGTTTTACAGTATTTACGTTTTAATTTGGAGCGCTCAACGACTCAAATGTGTAATAATATAATGTAACCAGTATATATCTAGCCGGGTGGTGCACCCATTGAAAAGGTCCCAGGGAGAACACTGCCAGGCTTATATATTTGAGCACTTTCAAATACCACCAGGCTGCGCCAGGATCGAACCTGCTAACTTAGGGTCAGAAGGCAAGCGCAGCCACTCAGCCCGGCGCACTCAATAGTAGGGACTTCTTCCACTGCTTTTCCCACACCCTGATGACATAATAAGTGCGAACTGTGTTGCACATGTGGACTTAGACCTGTTTATGGCTGAATGCTGCTCCTGACATAAATCCTGGTGGTGCTTCGGTACTTGGTTCAGATGTTGGTATCATAGACAAATAACATTTTATGATATCTGAAACAGCAGATCGGAGAGATCACTCCTGGATGCTTGCCAGAGGACTCACCAAACCAACTTTGAAGTCTTTCTAATATAGAAGAATTAAAATGGAGACTCTGTAAATCTGGTACTTGCAACCATTTTCTGTGTTGCTATTGGCTGGCTTCTGTCAGCTGTCATGATAGATCTCGCATGATGTGTTCTCCCAAGGTTGCCACCTTCTGTGTAAGTAGGAAATGTGCACAGTTCAAGTTGTCATGGCGTTGTTCCATAACACTACTTTTTGTAACATTTTAACAGAGCAAGTACTGCACGGTTTGCATCCCGTAGCAGTCAAGTAGCATTTGGGAGATAGCTGGTTCAAACCCCACTGTCAGCATCCCTGAAGATGGTTTTCCATGGTTTCCCATTTTCACACCAGGCAAATGCTCTACAGTATGGTCATGTGTTGGTGCGACGTAAAGCATATTCCACCTTTACAATACAATTAGTCTTTAATGATAGACTTGCCTGTTTCAACCTTTGTAGTTTATTAACTTCATTATCCCCATATTGATCATTACAACAATTGCATCTAACACAGGCCAAAACCGATACTGACAAATGTATTAAATACATCAAAAATAAATTAAGTATTGATTAGATGGAAACTCCAGGCGATCTTCAGTTGCTGAAGAACCTTAATTTGATAAAACAACATAACTAACAACAATGTTAAAACACTACATATTTGTAAGTTTAAATGATACAATTTGTAATAAAAGTTGTATTAAATTGGTGTTATACAGGTTTAAATTATGTCTAAAAGTTCATTTGTGAAGTGTCACTGGTATGGCCTTGATGCTCCATCCACAAACACTTGATGAATTGTATGTTTCTATATTAATACAAGTACGTGCCTGCGACAAGCAAGCAAGTGACCGGGTGGATACAACAGGAGAATATTCCTATACAACCCATTGCCGGCTTCAAACAGATCAAAAATTACGCAGACAAATTCAAAGGGATGTTCTCACATTTACCTCCTAACATTGGACAATTAAATCCACAAGACAAATCTGAGGGCAGCAAGCACCCAATTATAGTGATAAGAAGCTTTAACTCATTTTACCAACTGCTTGCATCCCCTGAAACATGCCAAAATGTGTACCTGTTTTAATATACAAACATACAATTTGTCAAATATTCGTGAAATGACACTTCACCAATGACCTTTTAGACATAATTTAAACCTTTATAACTCCAATTTAATGCAACTTTTATTACAAATTGTATCATTTAAACTTAGAAATAAGTAGTGTTTTAACATTATTGTATGTTGTTTTATCAAATTAAGGTTCTTCAGCAGCTGAAGATGACCTTTAATAGAGGCCCAAACTGGTTCTGCTAAATGTATTAAATACATCAAAAATAAATTAAGTATTGATTAGGTGGAAACTCTAGGTTTATAATTGTGATTGTTCAAAATCAAAATCTCTTTATTTGCAAATGAGGTGTCTACCTTGGTGGCAAATGGTACACTAAAATACATTATTGTCAAGCACTAAATTTTAAATTAACATGAGACGAAGAAAATTTTCCTAGAATACAATATTATACAATTTACGCTAATAATTTGTTCTATTAAACACACACATCATCCTTAATAAATTTATATTGTTTACAAAATTCTACTTATAATATCTTACAAACATAGTCAACTCATATACAGTATGTGAAATTACTTCTAATAATAATATACAACTGGTATAAGATTAAAATTAACATTGAATTTATTTACATATTTATATTTTACCCATTTTGGAACATAAGTAGCATAACGACCTGCTGCGTCTTAACCAGAGCCCCTTTTGCCACCACTTTTCAGAGTTCCTGAAGGGCCTTCACAGCTACCGTAGCGGTCCCAGGGCCCTCGAAGTCCCCACTGTACTTCACCTCTACAGGCAGTCCCCTACTTGGGCTGTCCAAAATCCATAGACCAGGGGATGGAATTAATTTAATCACACACATTTTTTATTTACAATATCCTGCACTGGTCGAATGCCCTCTAACATTTCATTTATTTTCTCTGTTGTTGTTTATTCTCTTCTTGAATATCTGTACAGATTTTGGAAAAGGATCAAACACTACCCCTGGTAAACTGTTCCACTCCTTCACGCCCTTCCCAATGAATGAAAATTTACCCCAATCGCTTCTGCTAAAATTCCTTCTAATTTTGTACTTGTGGTCAGTTCTACCAATATAATTATTTTCCAACTGAAGCCTCTCACGGATATCTCTCCATGCTTCTTCTCCTGTATAGGCTCTATATAATCCTATAAGTCTAGTTTTCTCCCTTCTCTTACTTAAAGTTTCCCACCCAAGTTCCTTTAACATTTCTGATACACTACTGTTTCTCCTGAAATCCCCTGTTACAAACCTTGCTGCTTTCCTCTGCACACCATCTAGTTCTTTTATTAGGTATTCTTGGTGAGGATCCCAAACACTGTTTGCATATTCCAATAATGGACGAACCATACTTAAGTAACTTTTTTCTTTTAATTCTTTGTTGCATCCTTTAAGTAGCCTCATTATGACATGTAACGATCTGTATGCTTTCCCAACAATGTCATCCACATGACCCTTCCAGTGCAAATTAATTTCAAATCTCACACCTAAGTATTTGCACTTGCCATCTTTTGGGATAACTACCTCATCCAAAGTATATTCAAATTCAGTTTTAAAGCTCCTGTTTGTAAATGTTGTAACAGTTGATTTGCCTCCATTAATCTTCATATTATTTTCTTCAACCCATTCTTGGATACTGTCAAGGTCCCTTTGTAATTCTGAGCAATCCTCAATGTTATTTATTTCCCTATAAACAATTATGTCATCTGCATACAATCTTATTTTCGATGTTATATTGTTCCCTAAATCATTTGCGTATATTAAGAAAAGTAACGGACTGATTATACTACCATGTGCAATTCCCTTCCAAACTTTATCTTCCTGTGATATATTATTTCCTACTTTGACTTTCTGAACCCTTGAATTTAGAAATGTTCTTATCCAGCGTATAACCCTTACGTCCAATCCTATTCCCTCCAATTTCTTTAATAATATTCCATGTTCCACTCTATCAAAGGCTTTGGAAAGATCTATGGCTATGCAATCTAACTGGCCTCCTGAATCCAACTGATCTGATATGTCCTGCTGAAATCCCACCAGTTGTGCCTCGCAAGAAAATTTCTTTCTATATCCATACTGGCTCCTCATGAACCAATTTTTATCATCACATATCCCTCTGATGTACTTTGCTATTAAACTCTCCAGTATTTTACAAACTTTACTGGTCAGGCTGATTGGTCTGTAGTTCTCTGGTCTCCTTTTATCACCCTTTCCTGTATAAATTGGTATTATTATAGATTCCTTCCATTCCTTTGGTATTACACTATTATTTATGACATAGTCAAAGAGAAATTTTAAATAAGGCACTATGTACCACCCCATTGTCTTTAATACCTCCCCAGTAATTTGATCACTTCCTGCTGCTTTTCCTTGCTGAAGCAGTTGGATTTCTCTGAAAATATCTTCATTTGTGAATGAGAAGCTTCTCGTTTCCCTATGTGTCTCTCCCTCTCTATTTTCTGTTATGGTTTCCAAGTCCTGACAATCTTCTACTGAATCACTGAATTCCCTACTAAAGAGGTTTGCTTTCTCAGTACCTGTTAAATAGTGTTCACCCCCTTCTCCCACCATTGTAGGGATTTGGATTCCTTTACCTTCTTGATTCCTAATATATGAATACAGCTTTTTTCCATTTCCCTTTGTGGTCATTACCCTCTTGAAGAATGCCATTCATATAATTCTCTTTTGCTTCCTTTTTCACTCTATTCAGTTCCCTCATTAGCTGTTTTCTAGTTTCTCTATTCTCCCTAGCCTCTTTGATTTTCCTGTTTACTATTCTACATTTTCTTTTTAATTTTCTTATTTCCCGTGTATAATAAACAGGGTCTGAGGTAATTTTACCCTTCTTAACAGGTACAAATCTCTTCTCTCCTTCCCAAATGATTCCTTTAAATTTAGCCCAGAGTGTATCCACATTACTCCCTTCACTTATCCAACAACTGAATTGTGATTTAAGGTAAGTCCCAAATTCATCAACTTTAGTTTTTCTGTACAATTTCTTGTCTTGTGTGACCCTCTTATTAAGCCTTTTTGGTACCAGTCCTGCATCCATTATTACAGCCTTATGGTCACCTATTCCTTCAATTGGGAACATGCATCATTTTCAAAAATATTTTTTTTGAAAAGTACACCAATGAAATAGTACGTAAACGTATTACATTGTGGTATGTTGCCTTGTTTTCTACCATTAAAAAAATATTTAATAGT
The DNA here is from genome assembly GCF_040414725.1 of Anabrus simplex. NCBI lineage: Eukaryota > Metazoa > Arthropoda > Insecta > Orthoptera > Tettigoniidae > Anabrus > Anabrus simplex. Next base: position 1,849,722 of record NC_090266.1, read on the forward strand.
GCCTTTCCGCAAGGCGAGTGAAACGGCCTCTGACGTAAGCGGCGCGCTGTGATGTCACGATCCAGTACCGCATGGAGCTCTACCAGCCGTTGTGCATCAGCTGTTGCTAAAAGCCGATTGTTTATTATTCATGATCGCGAATATCTTCAAAATGACAGAAGAAAGGTTCAAAACAGCACAATCAGACAATCTATCATGTGTAAATGTCATCATTCTTGAAAAATAGTGACTTTTGTGGCCGCAGAAATTCGCGGATAACAAGCAAGTTTGTAAGTGGCGTCTTTTATATACGTGCAATGTACTGTAACCCATAGTATTAGGATAACAACGAACCTGGATATATATCACATCACTTTCAACATTTCCTTCTAGACTGATTCCCCTATTAAAGAATAACATTACATTTTTGGGCTTTCAGCATTAGTAAAGTAAGAAATCGGATTTCAGCACTAACATAAACATATAGGTAGCATTATAGTACTAGTCCGCCTCTGTGGTGTAGTGGTTAATGTGTGCCACTCCCGGAGGCCCGGTTTCGATTCCCGGCTCTGCCATGAAAGTTGAAAACAAATAGTACGAGGGCTGGAACGGGGTCTACTCAGCCTCGGGAGGTCAACTGAGTAGAAGGGTTTCGAATCCCACCTCAGCCATCCTCAAAGTGGTTTTTCGTATTTTCCTACTTCTCCTCCAGGCACCTAAGGCCACGGCCGTTTCCTTCCCTGTTCCTTGTCTATCCCTTCCGATCCTCCCATCCTCCAACAAGGCCTCTGTTGAGCGTAACAGGTGAGGCCGCCTGGACGAGGTAATGGCCCTCCTCACCAGTCGCATCACCATACTCAAAGTCTCACGTTCCAGGACACTGCCCTTGAAGTGGTAGAGGTGAAATCCCTCGCTGAGTCCGAGAGAAAACCAACCCTGAAGGATAAACTGATTAAGAAAGAAAGAAAGATCATAGTACTATAGGGCTATAATCTATCATTCCCAAAAAAATATATATTTATGGTTGGGACAACTGGCCTACCCACTTCTGGGGCCCATGAAAGAGAATTAAATATGTTTGTGGAGGAAAAAGTTAAACATGATAAAGATAAATATGATTTCATCTATCTTAGAAGTGAAGCTTCCACGGTGTGAAGAATTATTTAATTTATTTTCCGGGTTGAACCGTGTTGTATTTGTACGCATATCACGTACAGTTTGCCGACGTTTCGAATACATTGCAGTATTCTTTGTCAAGGTGACTGAAATACCCCTACTCGATCCGAGGTAATCAGTCTCCCAGGCAGAAATTACACTACTAGAGTGGCCTTGATCTTGGCCTTTTATATCCTAGCCTATCTGGCTGACGTAAGCCCTGGCTGTCTTGCGAGGCTTCTGGAAAGTTTATGTCACAGCCAGGTAGTGGGGGCTTGCCCGCGCTGTTATGTAATGGGGTTGCGGCCCGTGTGTTTATGTTGTGGTCTGTATGTCTTGAACTATGAATGATGGGCATCCAAGAATTACTGATTTTGTATCCTTCTTCTAAATTTATGTTATTCGGATGTTTCTTGATTTCGATAGCCTCACGGATTTTCCTTTCCAGGTTCCAAGGGATAGCTGCTAGAATCTTGGTCTTGTCAAATGATATTCCGTGCCTAGTTTCGTAGGAATGCTGGTTTTCTGAAGAAATTCTGGAGGATTGGAAATGTGCATTGATTCACCCACTTCACAAGAAAGGAGACAAATCGGATATTAATAACTACAGAGGAATTTCTCTCCTCTCACTCGTATATAAAATGTTCTATAAAGCTCTACTTAATAGATTAGAGAAACAAACGTTAGGAGTTCTCGGCTCCGGCCACAGCATACACTAAGTGCGGATTCCCACACAGGTTGTTTCATAAGTTCCCATAAGTTTCATAAGTTCGCTCCCTCAGTGGACGATTTTCTTAAAGGATGATGATTACTTATACTTAAGTGTTAATTCTCTGCTTAGGTGGATGATATACCTTTAAATTAGAAGGTAAAATATGCTAATATGCTTCCAGGAACCCCCTGTGGGTGGGGGAGGTAGACGGAGAATTCACCCACGGTATCCCCTGCCTGTCGTAAGAGGCGCCTAAAAGGGGCGACCAAGGGATGATCCAATTAGAACAATGAAACTACTTGTAATCAGTACTATCACAAAGGGAACACCATGGGTTGCATTTACTTGCGCGTAGTACCACCATGTTAGGTACGCAATAGGTTTGTGATTAGTAGCGACAGTGTGTGAATCAGGAGATGGGTCCTACAGTACCTGTGATTCGTACCCCTATATGAGCGACACCATGGTTCTGCCTTACCTATGCTCAGTTCCCACTAAGTGAGGAATTCCATGGGATAGTACGAGTCCCTGTGGTCACTTATATGAGGAATGCCATAGGTTTGTGTTGCATGCAAATAGCGCCGCAATGTGCGAAACACCATAGGTCTGTGTTACATGTGCGCATTACACTACCTGTGAATAGTACAATAATGTGTGGAATACCGCGAGTCTCCGCTACTTTTGTTCAGTACCACAATATTGCACATAGCATGGTTCTACATTCCTAGCGATAAATACCATTATAAGGGGCCGATGACCTGGATTTTGAACCCGTTTCAACTATAAGTATAATCGATTCAGCATCGTGCTATAGTAGCAGTCCCTTGGTCAGTAATATTATTGTTTAGTGCCAGTTTCTGTGCACGTGAGGCACTGATCGTTTTAAATTCATATCTGTCCATCCATTCATTCTTCGTCCTCATGCTTTGAATTCTGGTCAGTGGAGGATTTTGGAATTTTAATTTGTCATTTCATTTCATCTCATTTCGTACCATTAAGGGCCGATGACCTCGATGTTAGGCCCCTTTAAACAACAAACATCATCATCATGCTTCCAGGATTCCAACTATCTTTACTAAATTAAGTTAATCTTGTCTTTTTGATTTCACCTTTCCATATCCATTACTCGCACTACCACCTTGACTGGTGCTTGGTTCGTCGTGTTGTTCGCTTTGGTCGTTAAGGTTCTCATTCCCTATGATATCAGGATTGGTGTCCTGGCTCTGGATCGCTCTTTTCCATCGTTTCTTTTCTTGATTGGAATTTTTGAGATCCTCCATATACCGTTCTCTTTCCTCTTCTCGCCAGTCTCTCTGTACTCTTGGCTGGCGGAAATCTTGGTTTCGTCTCCAGTTCCTCTGGTTATTCACGTACGGTCTCTTCCTATTCCTGGGTGAATATTCCCAGTTCCTCATAGTTCTGTTTCTGTGAACCGATGAACAATCACGAAGCAGATTTCTGCTGTCAAGGTTCCGCTTCCAGGTTCTGCCTTTGGGTGGCTGGGGTCTGTTCCTCATCTTTATTTGCCATGATTTGGTGAACTTGTGGCTCCGAACTACGATTATGATGAGCTGGTTCCTTCTATGTCATATCCTGCTGTCTTAATAGAGCTTCGGCCTGGATAGCTGTTTGTGTGTTAGAGGCAATCATGATCCGTTGTACGTCAGCAGGTAGTTGATGAATGACATTTACTAACTGCTGCTGGCTCGCAAAGAAGTCTGAATATTTAGTAGGCATAGATGATGCGTACTTTCGGGCGTATAGTTTGGTATTCAAGTAGCCTCCATGGTTCAGATGGCAGCGCATCGGCCTCCCACCACTGGATACCGAGGTTCAAATCCCGGTCACTCCATGTGAGATTTGTGCTGGACAAAGCGGAGGCAGGACAGGTTTTTCTCCGGGTACTCCGGTTTTCCCTGTCATCTTTCATTCTAGCTACACTCACCGTTCTCATTTCATAGCATCTTTCAGTCATAAATAAATCACTTTGAGAGTGGCGACCCCATCGTACTAATAGCCTATATATGATTCATTCATTACATTCCTGACCCGGTCAGTGACTGGAAAACAGGTTGTAGGTTTTCATTTTCAGTTGGGTTTTCAAGTTATGCTGGACGTCACTATTCCAGTCTTTTTCAAGGAACACTTTCTTGAATCTTTCAAAAATCATCGAAAGAGAACCTGAATGCCACAAGCCATGTGTGCACTGAATTTTCCAAGTATCGTTCAGTGACTCTGAGCTGCCTTTCAGGAGGGATTTTTGTGTCTCAAAAATAGTCCTTCAGTTCATTTATAAAACTCTTGGGCGTGATTCTGCGAACATATTAAACTTCTTTGGCTGGTCCTCGTGAAGTGTAATGATATTGACAATTTGAGTTTGACCAGTCGTGTTTAATTGAGATGTGTTAGAGACTATTCCTGGGGATACATTGACTGGATTAGAAGTGTTCTGTTCCAACGTAATGCAAGGAGTTGATGTCTGGGTAGTCCCGGTTATGTACTTTTCTAATGAAGCTTGTTTCTCAAGTACTGAGTTAGTTAACATACTCGTACTCTCACTGTGGATTTTCAGTAAATGCATCTCTTGAACTAACTCCTTAATTCCATCAGTGTATTCCTTTCTAATTCCTTAGGTGTCTGTCTTTGCATCGACCTTAATCTTTTGGATATCCTTGAAAAAGTCGATTAGACATTTCAGCCATCGATTTGGTGATGTTTCCTATACTTCACCTTTCATATTCATAAAATCGCGTTTAACCACCACAAGGTCACTCTATACTGAGGCTAACCTGCCACTAAAAAGTTTAGTATCAGAGTGAAGTTTTCCATTGTTTTCATTAGTCTGTTGTTGAATGTCATTGATTGATTTTTCTAGGTTTGCTTGATTATCACTAAGCTTTTTCTCTAAATTTGTGTGACTCTCATTAAACCTCTCAGTGCCACGCGTATTTGTTAGGTACTAGCCAAGAGTGCCACCTGCTTTTTGTCCGATTTGCAAATCTCTAGAAAAAAATTTGTTACTCTCTCAATAGGGAACATGCATGATCCGGGGTTTTAATTAAAAATATGCTAATCTGATTCAAAATTTCATGCAGAATTCAAAAATGTGATCAGAATGTACAAATAATAACTCCAAACGTGACAAAAATCTACGAAAATGTCACGTCACGCAAGCACGCGATCTCATTGGTCTGACGTCATCGTACAGGTTGACTGAATTAGCAGACGAAATAACACATAGTGTGCTGTGAGAAGCAGGATACACTTCGCGTATTTCTACTTTACGTTAGTGTCTAGTATGGTTAAATTCGAGGTCTATACATTGGATAATAATCTGAGTGGTATATTTTAGACTTAAAATGAATCCTGCGCAGACAGTGAGGCAGAAAACTTATAAATGGTGTAGAGTTCCGATGTGCAATAGCACATCGCATACCATATCAAACAAATTGTTTATAAATGTTCCAAAGACGCTAAAACTAGGAAGAAATGGATTTTGGCGAGCCGGAGAAATGCTGGTGATATATCGGAAAAGTCTACAGTTTATTTTTTTGAATATTTTAACGTAAGATGAATTTGTTTGAATTTTCAAATCACTTTTCCATGTCAGCTGTTCTAGTGGTAAAACTTTAAATTTTAATGTATGATGCTTTATTTAAATGCTTCAATTACATCTTGGAATATGAAAGTAATAAACAGTGCATTAAATAATGCTGATTATTTAAGTATTCTCCAAACCTAACCTATGTTTTGGGTGATCCATGTCAAGATAATAAATCAAAGGGGTTATGAACCATTTTGACAGCTCTAATTCTACCCATATATCTTGGCATGGGACAGTTATGTATGTCTTTATTGAAGAGCTTGGTAAAGAAATTTAGGCTATATCTAAATACTCTATAATGTAACAAAGAATAGGCGTGTACATTATGAAAGGAAACAACGTGAATTTAACAAATGTATAACTCTACACAAAACCAATGCTTGTCTGTTGGGGTCTTATAAGTTAACAATGCTCAATTATAATAATTATCATAATATTAATGAAATAAATAACATAATTGCACACAGGTGAAAATAGTGATGTAGGTGTTTAAAATATTATCCAACTTAGCCTAAGTTTTAGGTTATACAGGCCAAGTCAATAAACCGAAGGGTAAAAATACCGCGCGAGTTGGCCGTGCGGTTAGGAGCGCGCAGCTGTGAGCTCGCATCCGGGAGATAGTGGGTTTTGAACCCCACTGCCGGCATCCCTGAAGATGGTTTTCCGTGGTTTCCCATTTTCACACCGGGCAAATGATGAGGCTGTACCTAAGGCCACGGCCGCTTTGTTCCCATTCCTATGCCTTTCCTGTCCCATCGTCGCCATAAGACCTATATGTGACGGTGTGACGTAAAGCAAAAAAAGAAAGTAAAAGTCACAGCACCCAAAGACATTCCTGTATTGAGCGACTAAAATGTCACCAGGACACTTTTCTTTCCTGATATGTTCAGCTTGTTAAAAGCCAAATGTAATTAATGTTATTGGCTTCACGCCCCTCTAACTACTTCTACGATTTTCGGAGACGCCGATGTGCAGGAATTTAGTCCTGCAGGAGTTCTTTTACGTGCCAGTAAATCTACCGACACGAGGCTGACGTATTTGAGCACCTTCAATACCACCGGACTGAACCAAGTTGGGGTCAGAAGGCCAGCACCTCAACAGTCTGAACCACTCAGCCCGACTTGTGAAAACTAGATGAAGTCATATTTATCTTTATCATGTTTAACTTTTTCCCTCCACAAAGATATTTAATTCTCTTTCATGGGCCCCGGAAGTGGGTAGGCCAGTTGTCCCAACCATAAATATATATTTTTTGGGGAATGATAGATTATAGCCCTATAGTACTATGATCTTTCTTTCTTTCCTTCTTTCTTTCTTTCTTAATCAGTTTATCCTTCAGGGTTGGTTTTCTCTCGGACTCAGCGAGGGATTTCACCTTTACCACTTCAAGGGCAGTGTCCTGGAACGTTGAGACTTTGAGTATAGTGTTGCAACTGGTGAGGAGGGCCATTACCTCGCTCAGGCGGCCTCACCTGTTATGGTCAACAGGGGCCTTGTTGGAGGATGGGAGGATCGGAAGGGATAGACAAGGAAGAGGGAAGGAAACGGCCGTGGCCTTAGGTGCCTGGAGGAGAAGTAGGAAAATACGAAAAACCACTTCGAGGATGGCTGAGGTGGGATTCGAAACCCTTCTACTCAGTTGACCTCCCGAGGCTGAGTAGACCCCGTTCCAGTCCTCGTAATATTTGTTTTCAACTTTCATGGCAGAGCCGGGAATCGAAACCGGGCCTCCGGCAGTGGCACACATTAACCACTACACCACAGAAGCGGACTAGTACTATAATGCTACCTATATGTTTATGTTAGTGCTGAAATCCGATTTCTTACTTTACTAATGCTGAAAGACCGAAAATGTAATGTTATTCTTTAATAGGGGAATCAGTCTAGAAGGAAATGTTTAAAGTGATGTGATATCTATCCAGGTTCGTTGTTATCCTAATACTATGGGTTACAGTACATTGCACGTATATAAAAGACGCCACTTACAAACTTGCTTGTTATCCGCGAATTTCTGCGGCCACAAAAATCACTATTTTTCAAGAATGATGACATCTACACAGGGTAGATTGTCAGACTGTGCAGTTTCGAACCTTTCTTCTGTCATTTCGAAGTTACTCGCGATCATGAATAATAAACAATCGGCTTTTAGCAACGGCTGATGCACAACGGCTGGTAGAGCTCCATGCGGTACTGGATCGTGACGTCACAGCGCGCCGCTTACGTCAGAGGCCGTTTCACTCGCCTTGCGGAAAGGTACTATTAAACATTTTTTTAATGGTAGAAAACAAGGCAACATACCACAATGTAATACGTTTACGTACTATTTCATTGGTGTACTTTTCAAAAAAAATATTTTTGAAAATTATGCATGTTCCCAATTTACACCCATTCTCAATGAAAGTTTTTTCTGTTATATAGAAGGAATGCCCCTTTGAATTAAGGGCAGTTTATACCTAAAATCATTTATAGTTAAAATTAAAATAAATCTCAAATTTAAAATTTTTAAATACAATAAATGAAAATCCACATTTTAAGGCAAATATGTAGTTCTAAAAATCAGTATGACACACTAACTGGTGGTATTTTTGTAGCACAGACTCTTGGCTGTTGTATTGGATAAAATTATGTTATTTGGAGTGATAATATGTCTTAAAAATCAAAATATAAGGTACAGATACAGCATCATGAGGAGGGGCATGTTTTAGTCCGGGTAACTTGAGGAAAGTGTGAGGTGGTTGGTATGGTAAATCACTATCACGGGTAACTTCACTGAATAATGGCAATGTGTGGTATTGTTAATACCAATATTACCATGGAATTCTTTGTTATATTCCGAATTATTTCTAACCTCGGCAAATGGCGGTGTTTACAAAATAGTTTTCAGAATTACTCTCACTGACTATAACATCACTAGAATTAATTTCATTTTCTGACTCGGAATAATTATCGTCATTCCCTAAACTATGTATGTAGTCAGCTAGACCATTATTTGTAAATGCGTTGTCCGTAAGTCCGCCATCACTCTTGACATGTGCACAAGATGTGCCGACACAGCCTTCACATTTTTTAAATGTTCGTCACACGAAAACAAATAATTTTATGTGGCTCCTGGTGGTAAATTTGGAGACTGCACACCTTCCTCGATAAGAATAAACTGATATGTGCTGAGGGTGTTCGTGACTCCTTTACTACTAACTTTAAAAATATATCAAACTGCATTTATATTTAAAAATATGAAAATTAATATTCATTAAATAAAATACACAAGCGTTGGACCTCGTACTCACACTTGGTTCTTACCTGCTTGCTTACACATACGTTATTTGAAGGGCGCCAGCTACCACTCAGTGCAGCAATAATAGAATGAGAAACTTGACTATCTCAGGGGTGTGGGATAATAAGCTAACTTTTGACAACATACCATATAAGTTCTGGGAACAGGAGATTGGCGTTCGGTTTCCCCATTAAATTTGAGGTTAAGTGATTCTACTCTGGAAATGAAACGAAAGATTAATTTGATCGAGTAAAATATATTCTTGAAATAATTTCAATAAAAATAATGAGAACTGCTGCTATTAAAACAGATGAGAATATGAAATTATGACATTGCAACTGAAAGAAACTAGGCATGAATTTGAATTTCTCTTGGCTGGGCATTTAACAATTATACATGAAATGTATCCCTCACTTATTCATTTGACTGTACCTTCAACACTTTGAGTGTAATTACGACGTATTCCTTTTATCTGGTGTTTACTGTAGATGTGTCACACCTAAGTTGTTGATGTATCCATGTGACTGCTTCTTCTCCATATCATATGACTTCTTGATAGTCTCTATTATAGGACTTCATTGCAAGTGTATCCTTGTATGACTCCATAGTAAGCCTTTCCGTCGGTATCTTCAACTAAGTGACAGACCAACCGTGGCCTCATTCTCTCAATGACCAATGACTGAGGCCTCTCCATCTCGTTCACACTCGACCAACTGTGGCCTCTGCTTCCAATTGAATAATGACTGACACTACAATATGCAGCCACCTTATATAGGCGTTGGTTGACACACCTGTGTAACCTCCAGAAATAACTATGATCTATTCCCACCTTGCGACAAATATTACACCGTATGGCGAAATCGCCCGCAGCACCCAGTAGGTATCTCCAAGAACGTGAGCTCATCACTAAACAAGCACGATGACGTAGCAATGACTTGGAAGTAACGCCAGCAGTATTGCACAATGTAACAATGTCACATCCACATCTGATATACAGCAACTCTCACTGTACATGTTTTTAGTGTTAATCTACACACACGTATATATCCATACATTTAACTACAATCACACAAGCGACAAGCATTGCAGAATTGAATTGAACAATAATTATAATACTATAATTGTAATCCCACAGATAAAATAATAATAGTACGGACATAATAATAATAATAATAATAATACTGATATCATCTTGTAACGGGATTTGAACCGTTACAATTCACCTCCCTCATAAATAAATCAAAGAACAAAGAATCGTTTGATTTATGAAGAACATTATATATATATATATATAGCACTGACACATGTAAACACTTTAAATGAGTATACAACAATAATTTTTTTTCCAACATCCATACATTTTATAAAATATCAAAGATATGAGAATTTTTCTCGCACGTTGTCATCGTAGATAACTGTCCAGTGTCCCATTCTCTCCCTCTCATACAATTGACAAGAGTATAACACTTAATTTAACATACGCAAATAATTGTAAATAAATATACAACATTCTTCTTTTTTAAAAACATTTTATGAAAAATCACTTGTATATGAGAACTTTTCTTGCATTTTGTCATCACATAACTGTCCAATGTCTCGTTTTCCGCTTTGTCATACAATACATGACAATGTAGCACTTACTCTCCCAATACACCATTACGACACTTAGTTCACATGCAGATTCACATATGTTAGTTTTATTTTGCCAGTTTCTTACAAAAATTAATCATCTTATTTTTTATCTCAACAAATCTCACATGAAGTACTTCTTTACATTATAAATACCGACAATATCCCCTTCCTGATCTTTAAAGGAATATGCACACTTCCCGATACGGTTCACAATAGTGAAATACCCCTGATACAAAAGAAAGAATTTAGACATATTTCCCGCCTCCGCAGATGATGAAAATGGAACTCTGAGTAGCACTCTGTCACTCAAACTGAATCAATTTTGCCCTTATTAACTTACATATCTCAATAAATCACATCCTTCTTGGCAACGATAATTAAAGAATCAATACCATGGCTACAAGATGGTTCAAATATTCCATAATCCAGCATAATGTCTATTTGTTCTTCGGTGACACTAGCATTTTTAAGTTGAATGGGGTACTTGCCTCCTACAAATGATGAATGGTCATGTACTACAAATTTGTTCATATACGTGTTCTTCCTTGCTTATCACTAGGGGGCGGATTTCTATGACCTAAATACGTATGAAATATGTATGCACTTATGACCTAAAAAGCATAAAAATATGACCTATAAAATTCAAAATATGACTTAATGAATAGCATCTACCTTACATAGAAGCACTTTTTTTACGATTGCTACAGGCTGCAATTAATTTACAATTTAAAAAATGTTTAATTCTTCTAAATCTCTAACCCAAAATCAACTAAAATGATGAATATTTCATGAACTTGTTAAGGTTACACTGCATACTCCTAGGCAAGGACGGACTCTGTGGTAGACATAAACACTACAGTTAATTTCACTGTTCAGTATTCAATCAGTTTTAATTTATACACAAAACATATGTTATTTGAATGAAACTTTCAAACCTGATATAGTATCTATTATCAGAATTGTTGCAATTTATGACCACATGCATCTTAAGATTGTTGAATGAGAATCCCCTCCTGTTGTCGCTGAGTATCGCTTTGTAGCGAGAAAAACTTCTTTCGACATCACATGATGTAACGGGAGCGTACTTGAATAGAGTTAAATCACTTGGAGAAAATTCCTGGAAATCTGCAGATGAAGGGTTTCCACAAAGAATGTCACTTATTCCACGCAGGTACACAAGTCCACTATTTTTTTCCAGTATATTTTCTAATTTTCTACACACCCTAGATGCTATTGTTCCTTTCGCATGCTTTAATTCCTGTTCAATGCACTTTACAACATCCAGTGCATCGCTTAGTTCTGCACCTGCAACTTTCAGTTGCGTGATTGCTCCAGATAAAGAATTAAAATTGGACTTTATGTAAGCCAGGTCCGCTTTTAATGTAGTGCTTGAAAATAAATCTTGAGTGGTTTTTATGGAGGACGATTCTGCAGGATCAAAAGACTTCACGATCTTCTCCACGACATCTAAGTTGTTGCAGTAGTACATTGCGGCATCAAGCCAAGTCCCCCATCGCGTTATAACTGGCTTGGGAGGTAGGGGTAGTGAAGGTGCTTCTTCTTGAAATTTCTGAACGGGAAGCGGAGCTTTGACAAACACTTTCTTACAGTTCGATATTAATTTATCAACTTCAGGGTAGCTACTTCTAACTTCTTCAGCTGCCCTATGCAAGGCATGTGCAAGACATGTCACATGTATCATTTTCGGGTATAGCATTTTAAGTCCCTTGGCTGCCTTCACCATATACGGAGCAGCGTCAGTTACAAATAGAAAAATGTGCTCTCTCTTTTCCCCGTTTGGCCACAACAGATTCATTGAATTGTCAAAGAGAACTGCAATGGTGGAATGGTTTGTCTTCTCTAGCACTTCACATGTCAGGAGGAATGTATCTCCAGGCCGGTCTTCCTTCAGCATGCCAACGATCACATTTGCTACATATCTTCCATCCACATCTGTGGTCTCGTCTATTGAAACCCATATCTTACTGTCTCCCACGCCACGCCTTATTATATCCAACATCTCTTCATAACAAGGGGTCAGATAGTCCTTCCTGAGAGTAGATTCGTTGGGAACAGGATGCTTTGTATATTTTTCAAGAAACTGTCTGAAGCTTCGACTGTTAAGTTTCTTTAAAGGGATGTTAGACGAAACCATCATCTTGCAGAGATCTTGTGAAAATTGTGAACTCTGAGAACTTGATGTCGGGGTTTCGAATAGCAGACGTTGCCTATTTTCGAGTGCAGAATATCTAGTTACACAATTCTTATGTTTTACAGTATTACAGTGTTGTTGCACAGAGAAGCGTTTTTCGGCAGTAATTTTTACCTCACACAATTTACAGAATAATATCACTCCATCCGTACTGAATATGTTTTCACCGAACTCGCGAACAAAACTTCGCAACTTTCCACAAATTGAGACTTTCGTTTTAGGCATATTGAAAGGAACTGAATGACTGAAGCTCCCTAATGACCAAGGTCATTCAGTGTGTTGAAGGTGGAAGAGGGAAGGGGAAGGGGAGAGATAAGAACAATGACAAATAACTGCAGAATTACCTCTGCTTCCGTGTAAACGATTGCCCGGTTTCCAGGAATTGACCCAGCTAGCAAACAATAGCTCCTACCTGTTAGAAACATTCCATACACTACTTTATAATGGTTCTTCAGTAGTATATTCCAGTCTATCCTGAAAAATAATTTCTAGAGCTTATTCTGATTTTTATAATACGAAATTAAAATGAAAATTACCAAAATATGCCGTTATAATGATATTTTGTTGAAAATATGCCATAAAACTTAAGAAAGCCTAAATATGCATTTATATGCCCAATAAAACATGTTTAATTTTGATCATCATGCTTGGAAACGTGTTGAAAATACAAGACTATAAGATATAATGTTAAGGGAAAAAATATGACTGGTCATAGAAATCCGCCCCCTACTTATCACTAATTACATCTCTATGCTTACCTAACATCGAACACAATTACTCCTCCTGTAATTCACTCAAATTACCTCACGTCACTGCCTCATACCGACTATCCCTCGGATCCTGGTTGTATAGACACGTGACACACATCCCATCATTTCCTCTCACTAGGAACACCTTCGCTTACCTCTCATATATCTTTAAACAACACGCGTTACCAACACACTTACCTCAGTCCATCATAATTAACACGTACTTCTTTGCTAGCTTCCTCCCAGAACAAACACACACTACCTAAATCAAAGTCTATTCTACTTCCATGATTTGCAATAAAGTTAGCTCCTAAAATAACTGAATACACAAGCTTTGGTACAACAAGGCATGGCTGAAACTTAAAATTATCTTCAATCGTGATTGGTACCGCTATCATTTTATTGACTCACCGTGACTTACCCATCGGCTGTTATATTATCTAATATTACCTTCACTTACCTTCTTCATATCACGATTTCTATCATCGGAGTTACTACCTCACTACTTACAGTATATTCTCAGTATTACAAGTACTTACATCACTTAACATTATTTAGGCCACAGTCACACTGTACTCTTAAATCTACTTTAATTACATAACTACTTATACTACATATCTGTTCATCTTCTACCTTCTGCCTGTTCACTTAACTTACTTTATCCGATTCGCTGTGCGTCTGAAATACCCTGGCTTGATAACGACACCTTGATAAAATTCATATTAAGACTATCATAGTCTCTCTGATAACTCAAATCCATACGCCTCCCATCTTCAGATTCTCTCTGGTTACTCTTCTGACCTCTATCACATTTGACATAACTCTTAATAATGTGCTCATCAGGATTACTACTTCTCCTCTGATACTCGGCTAGCTGGGGCTGTACCTTAATTAAGGCCACAGCCGCTTCCTTCCCACTCCTAGCCCTTCCCTATCCCATCGTCACCATAAGACCTATCTGTGTCGGTGCGACGTAAAGCAACTAGCAAAAACATTTTTCCCCCTCTCTCTACTATACTACTTTCCCCAGCCATCATGCGCTCTCTCTCGCGCCCTCGTACACATTCCCCCCAAATCCCCTCACTGAACTTCTCTTTAAATTCCCTTAAATTAGACATATTATACTAGTGCACTCAAAACCCTATTTTACTTTCACCGATAAAAATATTAGACAAAATTTCCAGCACGTATTCCCATTCAGTAACATTATTCCTCAACTTACTTGCAAATCTTTTCTCAACTAGTTTTACAAATTCTATAGGATTGAACTGTTTCCCAGAAAACCCAGGTAAATCACGATCCCTACTGAACAAACCACTTACTACTATCACCTCTATCGCTGTCTCACCTCGAAATTCCTGCCGTATCACTCCCTGGCAGTTCAAAATTTCTTCTTCTGCTACTCTCTTAGTATTCTCTTCCACTATTCTCACTTCTTTCTGCAATTCTTCCTCTCTCTCGCTCTCTCTCTCTCTCTCTCGCCTGCTGTGATAGCATTTCCTGTTCGTTCCGTAGTTCAGTGACCTCCACAAGCTTGCGTTCAGTTTGTTCATTTCTACTAATCTGTTCCCTCGTATCTTCCCCAACTGCATTGTAAATCTTGTCCAATCTTTTCTCAACTACCTCATGAATTTCTTCGCGATTACTAGAAATTTCATTACTTAACAGTACGATATTGTTGCTGTCCCCTGTACATATTTCCTTGACTTGCTCGGTCTCAATATGAAGATTGCTCCGATTCAACTCCATTTCATCTTCAATTTCAACACACTCTTCATTTGACTTACTTTCTAATTTAAATTCTAACGTAGATGTTTCTGTTACCTCTAATATCTTAGTATCTATTTTACTAATGATCGCACTGTTACTACTAATTATTTCTTTGATTTTACTACTTATAGCGTTAATCTGTTTATTACAATTTCCATTACTATTACCAATCATTTCTTCCATTTTACTACTTATCTCTTTCTTACAATTTATGTTACTACTAATTAATTCTTTCATCTCTTATTATTTTCACTACTATTATCAATCTTTTCCTCCATTTTGCTACTTAGAGAGTTAATCTGTTTATTAACATTTTCGCTGTTCTTTCCACTCAGTTTTTTATTTTCATCACTGATCTCGGTAAATCTGGCCATTATCAAATTTATAAAATCTTGGTTCATTCCCCCCGCAACTTCCTTTCGAGTTTCAGTGTGCTTCTTAATTTCTGCACTTTCCTGACTTGCTTCAGAAACTTCCATCATGTTCATCAGCTCCCTATTTTCAACCTCACCTTGGATGTTCTTAGAAGCAAAAACCTCGACGTCACATGACTTGTCATTGTCTTCCTTGTCCATCTTTGGTTCACTAGTGATAGTACGCGATCTCAAATTAATTTCCCTCTCCAAATCCCTTGACATATCCCCAAAATACAAATATATATCACAAAATTACACTCCTGACATTTACCGGTAATACTTCTGTTGGCTTAAATGTGCATACTCTTCCCAAAATGAACCTATGATATGCTGTCATTCAGAACAAGTTCTGAATTTATTCTAGCACCACGTTGCGTCGACACAATGAGGGTGTTCGTGACTCCTTTACTAACTTCAAAAATATATCAAACTGCATTTATATCGAAAAATATGAAAATTAATATTCATTAAATAAAATACACAAGCATTGGACCTCGTACTCACACTTGGTTCTTACCTGCTTACTTACACATACGTTATTTGAAGGGCGTCAGCTACCACTTAGTGCAGCAATAATAGAATGAGAATCTTGACTATCTTTCGGGTGTGGGGTAATAAGCTTACTTTTGACAACGTACCATACAAGTTCTGGGAAAACGAGATTGGCGTTCCGGTTTCCCCGTTAAATTTGAGGTTAAGTGATTCTACTCTGGAAATGAAACGAAAGATTAATTTGATCGAACAAAATATATTCTTGAAATAATTTCAATAAAAATAATGAGAACTGCTGCGATTAAAGCAGATGAGAATATGAAATTATGACATTGCAACTGAAAGAAACTAGGCGTAAATGTGAATTCTTCTTGACCGGACATTTAACAATTATGCACGAAATATAGCCCTCACTTGTTCACTTGACTGTACCTTCAACACTTTTGAGTGTAATTACGACGTATTCCTTTTATCTGGTGTTTACTGTAGATGTGTCACGCCTAAGTTGGTGATGTATCCATGCGACTGCTTCTTCTCCATATCATATCGTCCCCACTCTGGCAAACTAGCGAAACTGACAAACTAAGGAATCTGTAGTTCTGAAGTTCTGGTCTAGATTTTGTTATTTATATATTGTCTACCCTCTGACAAAGTCTCACATCTGCAGCTCGTTCTGTATGCCTAACACATAAAACCAATAATTAAATATAAAAATTGATTTGACATGAGTAATCACAACTTCTTTCAGCTCTCCTAACCATTTGACGATTTGCAGATTCGTTAGTTTGCCAGAGCAGGGACGATATGACTTCTTGGTAGTCTGTATTATAGGACTCCATTGCAAGTGTATCCTTCTATGACTCCATAGTAAGCCTTTCCGTCGGTATCTTCAACTAAGTGACAGACCAACTGTGGCCTCATTCTCTCAGTGACTAATGGCTCACTGAGGCCTCTCCATCTCGTTCACACTCCGACCAACTGTGGCCTCTGCTTCCAATTGAATAATGACTGACGCTACAATATGCAGCCACCTTATATAGGCATTGGTTGACACCTGTGTAACCTCCAGAAATAACTATGATCTGCTCCCACCTTGCGACAAATATTACACCCTATGGCGAAATTGCCTGCAGCACCCAGTAGGTGTCTCCAAGAACGTGAGCTCATCGCTAAGCAAGGACGATGACGTAGCAATGACTTGGAAGTAACGCCAGCAGTATTGCACAATGTAACAATGTCACATCCGCATCTGATATACAGCAACTCTCACTGTACATGTTTTTAGCGTTAATCTACACACACGTATATATCCATACATTTAACTACAATCACGTAAGCAACAAGCATTGCAGAATTGAATTGAATAATAATTATAATACAATAACAGTAATCCCACAGATAAAATAATAGTACGGACATAATAATAATAATAATGATAGTATAATAATAATTGTACCAGGCGGTACACCTCTACGACGCAAGTTCAAATCTTGTGCCAATTGAAACTCCTCTACAGGAGAAGCTTGGAACTTTAAAAACTGTACTAACTCTACTGTTTAACAGAAGATGTCACTGGGTGTTTTGATTTGCTTTTGTTTTTTATTAATCAAGAAGTGTGGACGGACTCTAACAGAGGTCTCTAACAAGAACTATGATAACGCACTCTGGTGTAAAGGAATGTACCTTCTTGGAGAAATGTTGTATTCATAAGTTTTGTCTTTACTAAATTCTGTTCTGCGGTTTGTGGGTTGGCAACATTAATCCTTTCTTTCCGCCCGTTTTGAATTTATCCAATCAGTAATTTCTGTAATGAATTTTCCTCTAATCATTGCTTTCTTCTTCGAATTTCCATGTGTAATTATTAGTCAACCAATAAAAATTGAGGGGGTGTGTCTACTCATTCCTGAAAGGTCTCGAATTTTCCACGAGGGTATAAAAACTGCTGATTTTCTTGTCTCCGGGCCACTCGTATAACATCTAACTCAGTGTGTGAATATGTAGCAGGGGGCGGGAAGCGCCTCTTTCTTCAAGCAGCAGTTCTTCAACAAGGTAATGGCGTTTTAACATCTTTTGCTAGCTCAGCAGTTTAACTCTCGGGGAGGGTTCGAAACTTTTAATATGTAAACTAATAAACATGTAAACCCTTTTTCCTGCTAAACTTCAGTTTTCTTGAACTTCAATTCTCGAGCTCCCCTTCTTTTGAAATTGAGGTTTTTCTGCCCTTTGGTGTTTTGTGATTGTGACCTGAGAGCTCAAGGATTGATGAATTTGGGCCCGTAGCCCAGAATTTGTAAAGACCACTTAACTGGTGCTTTCTTGTAAAGCGGCATTGTACCTGATTTTCTTTGTTATTTCCCCCTAGTGGAATCTGTTTAAATTTTTCTCTTGGTTGTGTACCTGATTTAACTTGTTGTTATTTGTTGTACGCTCAAAATTCTATGTCACCATTGTTAAGTTTTGAAAATATAACCTTGTTTAAATTTTAATTCATCTTTCGAACTTGTAGTTAGACCCATTCCAGCCCGCACCTTCTTTCACATCTGACTTCCACGGATAACTCTGTAACAAGTGTGGCTCCCAGCGTGGGGCTTGACAAGTGCTTAGCCACCAACAGTTTTATTTTCCAAGTAAATTTCAATATGCGGATTTTGGCATACAGAGAACCTAAAATTTCTAATGGAGATGAGTTAGCCGAAACATATTGAACCAAAGACGAACAAAAATCAGGAAGTTTACAAACAGATTTTAATTTGGAATACCATTCAGCCGAAATAATGGAACAAACACTGCCTGAGTCTAATAGAGCAGTTACAGGTTCATTACCGAGCTCGATAGCTGCAGTCGCTTAATTGCGGCCAGTATCCAGTATTCGGGAGATAGTAGGTTCGAACCCCACTGTCGGCAGCCCTGAAGATGGTTTTCCGTGGTTTCCCATTTTCACACCAGGCAAATGCTGGGGCTGTACCTTAATTAAGGCCACGGCCGCTTCCCTCCCACTCCTAGCCCTTCCCTGTCCCACCGTCGCCATAAGACCTATCTGTGTCGGTGCGACGTAAAGCAACTTGCAAAAAACAGGTTCATTATTCAATTCAATTTTGAGAAATGCGACAGGTGCGGGGGAAATCCGCCGCAATCTTAAGACATTCTTTGGGGCCTTCAAAAGATAAATTAGAAGACTGAGTTTTCCCTGAGATTGCGGCTGGTTTACTTCGGGCTGAGCCTCAGAAAGATATGTTAGTTGACTCAGCCGAAGCCCCTAGTCATTTTTGATTGTTGGTGGAAGTTGCACCCGAAGTTGAGCTGGAGGGAGTGCTATTCGAATTCGGGCAATTTTTGGCAATATGGGAGAAAGCACCGCATTTAAAACAGCTTTGGGATGACCCTGCTCCATTCCTTGTCCCGCTAGATTTAATTAATGGACACTTCTTCCGAAGATGGTCAGGCGAACCACAAGCGTAACATTTACGGGGTGTGACAGGTCGGCGAGGTGGAGGCCGAAAATTACTAGAGAATGGAGGGGGTTCTTTCGCGACACGTAAGGTGTCGGCGTATCTAACTCCTTCCGCTGAGACAGCCATAGCCTCTAATTCGGCAAAAGTTTGAGGACGTGACGCAAAGCACAAATATGACCTGTACAATCTGGTCTTCAGGAAAATGAAGAGCAAATACCCTGGTGTAGAATTTGATGTCTTGGATGAAGTCGGCAAGATTTTCATCCAGCCACTGTACACGGTAATAGTACTTCTGAATTAGTGACGACCTAGCCCTAGCCGGAATAAAATTAGCTAACAGATGGGCGTGAAATTCTTCTATAGATGATTGATCAGCAATTGCTCTTACTATTTTGTCTGATAGAACACCAATTGGATAAGGATAAATAATCTGCAGAATTTGACACGGAAAAAGAGAAAAAACAAGAGCATGATCTTGGAATTCAACAAAAAACCTTAAGAATGAAATTACGTCACTGGTAGAGTTAACAGAAAACTTAGAAATACCTCCGAGCAACATTGCTAAAGGATGGGGCAAACTGCTGAAGCCAGGTGACATAGTAGGTAGAGGCCTAAGTGGCGGAGAAGCTGATTCAGAAGGTGCATTATTCAAAGAGGTACGACGTTCAAATTCATTGTCTAATGGGGCAGAGGTTTGTTGAACTCTTACTGATTTCCTATTTTCTTCTTTAGAAGAGTCTTCCTCGCTAACTACGTTTACCGTAGCGGGTTGGTCGGTTTTGGGAGGGACTGCCCCAGTTAACAATAGGCTAACCTTACTGGACAATTTGGAAAGGTTTTCAAGAAGAGCACTAGCCTCCTTCCCTTGAATGTCCTTCAACTTTAGAGACAAGAGATCGTTAACTCTCTTAGAAAAATGAAACAATCTAGCTTGCACACATTTAAGTTGATTTGGAGAAGGATCATTTTCTTCAAAAAAAAACTCGTCAATCTCTTTCTCTCCCAAAGTTGGGATGGAAATAGGCAAATCAAGGGAATCTTTAAGCTTGTTGGTGTCTACCGCAACCGTGCCTCCAGATTGCACATTTCTAATTGTTAATTCATAGATTAATTCCTCCTTGCACAAATAGCCAGGATGGAGGACATCGCGACGGCCGGGCATGATGACAGACACTTTACAAATTTAGAAAAATCGAAAAATTCCAGCGACGGAGAAAACTGTTAGAGTTCGAATCAAAAGCAATGTTTAGCCATCAAAAGGGGCTAAATTGAGACCCATTCAACCACACTCTGCTACCACTTGTTACGGCGTTATCCGTGGAAGTCAGAGGTGAAAGAAGGTGCGGGTTGGAATGGGTCTAACTACAAGTTCGAAAGATGAATTAAAATTTCAACAAGCTTGTATTTTCAAAACTTAACAATAGTGACATAGAATTTTGAGCGTACAACAAATAACAAGAAGTTAAATCAGGTACACAACCAAGAGAAAAATTTAAACAGATTCCACTAGGGGGAAATAACAAAGAAAATCAGGTACAATGCCGCTTTACAAGAAAGCACCAGTTAAGTGGTCTTTACAAATTCTGGGCTACGGGCCCAAATTCATCAATCCTTGAGCTCTCAGCTCACAATCACAAAACACCAAAGGGCAGAAAACCCTTAATTACATGGAGCTCTTGCTCCCGCTTAATAATGTCAAGCCTCCTAGAGGCACCTTCCAAAATACCAGAAAGAGCGGACCTGCTCTCAATTTTACAAGCCTATCAAAGGCCACAACAAACTTCACTTCTAACTACCCTCAAGGCACACAAAGAAACAGGGGTATTTAATACCCAACCTACAGGGCCTTCACATGAAGAAAACAAAACATCAGGTTAAGTTACTGGCCCGAAGTACAGAAAGGACTGGAGGCATGAACTTGCACTCTTAAATACACATTTTAAAACCTAAGGGGCTCTAGGCTGATATACAGGGGCTAATCCCAAGCTAGGGAGGTGACTCGTATGAGAAAACTTCAATACATTAAGGAAAGAGAAGAAACGGATATGAAAACGTAGTCACCTCAATTTCAAATGAAGGGGAGCTCAAGAGGGTAAAGCACTCTGTATCCCCGAATTAAAGTTCAAGAAAACTGAAGTTTAGCAGGAAAAAGGGTTTACATGTTTATTAGTTTACATATTAAAGGTTTCGAACCCTCCCCGAGAGTTAAACTGCTGAGCTAGCAAAAGATGTTATAAGGCCATTACCTTGTTGAAGAGCTGCTGCTTGAAGAAAGAGGCGCTTCCCGCCCCCTGCTACATATTCACACACTGAGTTAGATGTTATACGAGTGCCCCGGAGACAAGAAAATCAGCAGTTTTTATACCCTCGTGGAAAATTCGAGACCTTTCAGGAATGAGTAGACACACCCCCTCAATTTTTATTGGTTGATTAATAATTACACATGGAAATTCGAAGAAGAAAGCAATGATTGGAGGAAAATTCATTACAGAAATTACTGATTGGATAAATTCAAAACGGGCGGAAAGAAAGGATTAATGTTGCCAACCCACAAACCGCAGAACAATTTAGTAAAGACAAAACTTATGAATACAACATTTCTCCAAGAAGGTACATTTCTTTACACCAGAGTGCGTTATCATAGTTCTTGTTAGAGACCTCTGTTAGAGTCTGTCCACACTTCTTGATTAATAAAAAACAAAAGCAAATTAAAACACCCAGTGACATCTTCTGATAAACAGTAGAGTTAGTTCAGTTTTTAAAGTTCCAAGCTTCTCCTGTAGAGGAGTTTCAATTGGCACAAGATTTGAACTTGTGTCGTAGAGGTGTACCGTCTGGTACAATAATAATAATAAAAATACAGATATCATTTTGTAATGGGATTTGAACCGTTACAGTGCTGCCATCTAACGGAAAACGATGAGCTATGACGGTTTCTAAACAAGTCTGCATGAAGGATGAAATATCATTCCTGGCACTTTCGGCGAGTTCATGGAGGAATGATAAATCATCCCTTGGCGCTCAAAGAGTTAAGCGATTTTTCCAAGTTAGCTTGACTAGCACTAATTTTGTCATTAAGTGTTATTTCCAAGTTAGCTTGATTAGCACTAAATTCTTTGCAAATAGTTTGCCTTAAATTTCCCTGACTGGCACTTAGATTGTCACTAATTCTCCTTTCCATTTTCACTAACATCTGCTGAAGTTGTTCCATTTTAACAATATTTATCACTGAACGGCTGTACTAGCACGAGAAGGATTTCGATCAGGATGCAGTAATATCAGGAAGCAAACCCATCCACTAGCAAAGGCAATGATTTATTAACCTCTTGAAAATTTAATTTACCAAATATCGCTCGTGAATATTCGCCTAATTCAATATAAAGTGAATCATCGCAATTAATTAAAAAATTCCTAATTAACAGCAAGAATTTTACCTTCCTCCATAAATTACGCATACTAAATTTAAACATATGCTTATATCAGCCAAAAAAATTTGGGCAGATAAATGTAACAGAATCAGCCTATCTTAAATGGTCGTCCGATCTTGTCAATGTCATAAACACTGGAGAGCACAAGATTAAATCCTAAGTTCGAAAAGCCATTTTAAAACCTCAAGAGTTTTAAAATGAGGCCCCACAGTTGGGAAAAGCCTCTTTAAATGCTTCCTTTTACCCTGGCTAAACCCAGTCGGTGAGCGAGAGATCCCAAGGGGGAACGTTAGTTCACCGGCTGACCTTATTTTAGAGGCATTTAACAGGGATAGAATTGACGACCAAGCAAAAGAATAAATTCAAACAACATTTCTGACATTTATTATATATAAGCACTCATAAAACAAACAGAATATTCTTGCTGATACATTAATATTTTCACAAAGTTGACTTTTCTTTCAAACAATCTGTACAAACATCAAATTTATCTTCATCTGCGTAGGCAAAGGTTACGCTCTGAAAAAACAATAACTCAAAATTGGAAATTAAATGTTACTGTGCCTTCCCTAACTCATTCTAATATTTACATAATAACTGGCTAATGACTTTCTCCTAATTTCTCAATAACAAAATAAATTCAAAATGTCCAATTAACCACTTGGTAATTATCTGATTGACACATCTCGTAACGATCCTTTATGCCATTTTATCTAATCACGATCGTGTTCACATAAATTAATTTGTTCTAATTAATAAATTATCAGTCATTATCTCCTTGAGTTACTTATTAAATATTCAACCTACATTGACTACTGAATATTAAACCTAATCACAGGTTATTTTTTTAACTCTTCATTATTGTAAATCGTTGCCTTTGTCTTTAAACTAAATGATCTTATTCATCTGAATTAAATTCAAAAAGAGAAGAAAACCTAAATCTTGTCATTACGTTACTATAACTTCAATAATATTTCATTAAACACTTCCACAGGAAACAACAAATCGACAAAAGACAACACCGGAAAAATGTGGATCACTGTGGTGAACACATGACCAGATTTAAACACAGTGTTCACAATTGACATCAGAAAATATTGCTAACTATCACATTCACACAATACATTCACACCATGATTACACAAAAATTTATGTACATGATTTACAGTCGAATCCTGGGCATATTTTTATCATTGCATGATTTTTATTCATGGTCAGGTCAGTGAAATCACACGGATGAGCAGAGGTTAATTAAACACACTCGACTTAGCATGTGATATGTGATTGAATTAGAGTATCACTTTTCAGAGTGAATTATTCACGTACGACGACAATTACCTTAAGTTAAGAGTATTCGAAGATGTGATAGAAAACAATAATCACTACCATCAGGTGGGTCATCTTAAATCGCTAACACGTGGTCGATAAGCCTCACTTAATTATTTTTATTCTTTAACATAATAAATGTGTCCAAAATGTGCTCCAACTTACACTAACACGGTGTTCTCAAGACACAAACTTCAAAAACATAATCTTATCCCACAGGATTACCAATATTCCAAGCAGATTCATAAAGTGAGCAAATTAAATAACTTATCCAAGAATAATCCATCACTATTTATGGCTTACGACCATTATATCAATGTTTAACCCGATCTTGTAGTTTAACTTATTATTATTATTATTATTATTATTATTATTATTATTATTATTATTATTATTATTATTATTATTAATACATCTTGAAGACAAAAGACTAAAAGGGCGACCAAGACTCAGGTACAAGGACATGGTGAAGATAGACATTTCAACAGCGAGGACATGCTTTGGAAAGCATCGAAGGAGAGAAGTTCAGAGACCGCAACTGGTGGAGAAGCCTCGTTTGCCGACCCATCGCTTGAGATGGAATGACGTGGGATATGTATGTATGTATGTATGTATGTATGTATGTATGTATGCATGCATGCATGTACTACGTCTATCAGCAATCTTGTAATTAACTTGAAAACAGATGACACAATCCTAAAGAATTATCGGTTGATGCACATATGAAACTCAGTTCAACTCTAATCACTGGAATCACATCTAATTCCACCTCACAGTATTTCAACATATCACAATTGTAGGCTAACTCAAATATCAAACGTGAGGTCAGTTATTTTTAAGTATAGATCTGCAATTGAAAAATCATTCAGAAGATCAACTACATTTATCTAAATACTGCAAATTTTAGTAGAACTACGTGCTAGAGAATATAGATCATCTAGTTTCTACACAGATGGATAGATACATACATACATTATCATTATAGACTTATGTTTTTCAGTGTTCAGTCTGCAAGCCTCTGTTAATTTACGAAACGTTGCCACAATCCTCGATTTGCAACAAGTGTTGTGGCCTCATTTAGTTCTATACCTCTTATCTTTAAATTGTTAGAAGTTGAATCTAACCAATGTCATCTTGGTCTACTTCTCTTACCCACCATAACAGAGTCCATTATTCTCTTAGGTAACCTATCCTCTTCCATTCGCCTCACATGACCCCACCACTGAAGCCATTTTATGCGTACAGCTTCATTGATCGAGTTCAATCCTAAATTAGCCTTTATCTCCTCATTCTGAGTACCCTCCTGCCATTGTTCTCACCTGTGTGTACCAGCAATCATTCTTGCTACTTTCATGTCTGTTACTTCTAACTTATGAAGAAGATATCCTGAGTCAACCCAGCTTTCACTCCCGCAAAGCAAAGTTGGTCTGAAAACAGACCGATGTAAAGATAGTTTCGTCTGGGAGCTTGACTTCCTTCTTACAGAATACTGTTGATCGCAACGGCGAGTTTACTGCATTAGCTTTATGACACCTTGATTCAATCTCACTTACTATATTACCATCCTGGGAGAGCACACAACCGAAATACTTGAAATTATCGACATTTTCTAGCTTTGTATCACCAATCTGAAATTCATTTCTGTTGAATTTCTTACCTACTGACATCAATTTAGTCTTTGTGAGGCCAATTTTCATACCATACTCATTGCACCTCTTTTCAAGTTCCAAGATATTAGACTGCAGGCTTTTGGCACAATCTGCCATTAAGACCAAGTCGTCAGCATAAGCCAGACTGCTGAGCCACACCCCCTTGCATCGCAGAAACAATCCCAGTACCAATAAATACAAAACGAAGGTTGAGACGTAGATCGCGACTAGGAAAGGCCTAAATGCAAACAGCCTTGAACTGGAAACAAGCCTCTTGACAATAATAGTAAGAGACTAATTCAATAAGTAATAAAATTCAAAATACAGGAAATAAGGGTTTATTCAAATCATGAAATGAAGGTAGAGGGAAAAGAAATTAATCCAAATAAAAAGGATAAAGAACAGGTACATACATAATCAGTCCAGGCCGAGTTATTGGCACGACATTATTCCATGAGCATCAAGTCACAAAAATATAGTTTAACATTCGGCGGGTTCACTCAGTTAAGTACAATTCCTTTCAAAAGGCACCAGTATTTATATATCTCAAATGGCGCAACAGATCAAAAGAGTGATCGTTCTTTCCAATGAGTATATTCCATATCATTTCCACTCGACAACGTTCAGACACCACCCTCATTAATAACAATCACCCCAGATCTTCCAACTCCCATGCATCAAGGAGAAAACACAGAGTTGACAAAGAATAAAATACGTAGGATTTCAGTTTGGGATAGAAGAGAAATGACTCTGGACCAAGGAGATAATATATAACAAAAGGGGAAAATCCCAGGCAAGCGCATAGCCTAAATGAACGAAACATAAAACATGGCAGCCCTATACGTAAATGAGTGGCCAAGACAGGTGCGAAGGCAAAAGAAATAGTACCATACGAAAGTGCATGAATAAAATACTGAAACGAGATCAAAATACAAATTCATCTGATTGATACGTCTTTGTTACACTCCCCTCCCAAACTAACACTCGTGCACACATTTAGACACAGCCGGGATCAGCAAGCAATACAAGCAACAGCATCAGTTAAATGACGGACTCAAAATTC
The DNA here is from genome assembly GCF_040414725.1 of Anabrus simplex. NCBI lineage: Eukaryota > Metazoa > Arthropoda > Insecta > Orthoptera > Tettigoniidae > Anabrus > Anabrus simplex. The sequence continues at coordinate 1,876,635 of NC_090266.1, forward strand.
ATATAATATGATCCCAAGGCCACAAACAAGGTTTCATTTATTCCAGAAGTTGCGTGCACAGGTCAAACGAATTCAGCTGTGGGATCAGAGAAATCCCACAGTCATGCACAAACCCGTCATGGTTTGCACTTCGTACGACACGAGTGGAAACTTGCGCTGACACAAAGGACAAACGGTCATCAGATGGCGAATTACATAAAAATCCAGCGCACATACACAGAAGTAATACGAGACCGTACCATCAAACATATCATAATCTCAATAACCACAAGAAAAAACATGCAGTCCATTCATACTGCGGAGCGAACAACACATATCAATCACCTATATGTCACTGAACAAATATTACAAAAGAATACCCATACCTGGAGTAAATTAACTGTCAAAGAAAGGAGGAGGATGGTAGTACAAGGGAAGTTTGAAGCGTTTAAAGACTTTTCTGTACGTCAGAAACGCTATTCCAGTATGCGTGGAGTACATTTTTATATTCTTCTCTCAAAGAAAAAACCAACGATTCGAGTCAAGGAGAAAAAAATTAACATTTTGTCGGAAAGATATGACCATCAGTGCCCAACATCGAGGGAGCTGCCCTCTAGTATAATCATGGAAGTTGTCAAGTCATTCAAGGTGAGGCCGGAAGAGGCCATTAGCAATAACCGAACAGTAATATTTAGGAATTTGCCATGCAAATATGGCTCATCATCACACTGCCCCCTTTTTAAAATGTCTTTTCTTGCTGATCAGACAAGGAGACACATTTTAAAATCAGGTTCAAAACCTTAAACCTAAAGTGCGCGCACTATTAAATACTATGGATCTAAAATCTAATTAAAGCTACAAATATACAGGATTACACACGCTTACAACCGTGAGTTACGACAGTGCACAATAAAATGCAGTCCACCTCGATCTGATGTTCGTACACTCTTGAATAATATCCCGCTGAATCAATCAGTCCACTTTATATAATTCGTTCAATACGTTGACGAATTAGGAGTCAGATAATCAAGGATAACATCGTCACGTACTCAAGAGGACTCTGAATTTGTTTCGTTCCATCTTCAATGAGCTGTAGCAATATTCCCTTCCTTCCTTTTCTTTTTATTTCCCTGTAAAGAAGAAAAAAAAAACTTTTGAACACTGGTAATAGCTCAACAAGCAAGATAAACATCAAATCAAATCAAAATCTCTTTATTTGTAAATGAGGTGTCTACCTCAGTGGCAAATGGTACACTAAAATACATTATTGTCAAGCACTAAATATTAAATTAACAAGATAAAAAAATTTTCCTATAATACGATATTATACAATTTACGCTAACAATTTTTTTATTAAACACACAACTCATCCTTAATAAATTTATATTGTTTACAAAATTCTACTTATAATATCTCCTGTACTACTTACAAATATAGTCAGCTGATATACAGTATGTGGAATTACTTCAAATGATACTATACAACTGGTATAAGATTAAACTTTACATTGCATTTATTTATTTATTTACTTTTATACCCATTCTGGAACCTAAGTAGCATAACGACCTGCTGCATCTTAACCAGAGCCCCTTTTGCCACCACTTTTCAGAGTTCCTGAAGGGCCTTCACAGCTACCGTAGCGGTCCCAGGGCCCTCGAAGTCCCCACTGTACGTCACCCCTACAGGCAATCCCCTACTTTGGCTGTCCAAACTCCTTAGACCAGGGGATGGAATTAATTTATACACACACATTTTTTTTAAATTTACAATAACCTGCACTGGTCGAATGCCCTCTAACACTTCATTTATTTTCCCTGTTGCTGTTTATTATCTTCTTGAATATCTGTACAGATTTTGGAAAAGGATCAAACACTACCCCTGGTAAACTGTTGCACTCCTTCACACCCTTCCCAGTGAATGAAAATTTACCCCAATCGCTCCTGCTAAATTTCCTTCTAATTTTATATTTGTGATGTTCTGCTGATATAATAATTTTCCTACTGAAGCCTCTCACGGATATCTCCCCATGCTTCTTCTCTTGTATAGGCTCTATATAATAGAATAGATTTATCATCAACAGGTTATTTTCCTAATTGAAGATGATTCAATAAAACATAATATACAACAAATACACCTTAAGTAAATAACACTAATTTCCTAAAATAATAACCAAATTCAAACTAAATCTAGAGACCATTTTTATATGCATATTTAAAAAACCTTAAATAAAATAAATAAATAAATAAATAAAACTCAGTCTCCTTAAATAATTGACATTATTAAACTGCATCTAGTAACATTTACATATCTTACATATAGGGCCTTACATTCATGAGGTCATTAGGGCATGTCTGATTTTAGACGGGGGTGAGTGAAAAAGGTCCACTGATTCACCCACCTCATTCGGTGATGTTAGTGCCCTCACAAGCCATGAGTTAGCCCGAGCCACAGTTCTCACTTTAGGCAGATGAAAAAAATACCTTTGCCTAGTATTGCGACGAGGAACATGTAATGGAATCGGCTCCAGTAATGTTGAGCAATCCACTCTGTTCATCAGACACTTATAAAGAAAGAGGGCATTGGCACATCTGCGGCGTGAGTGCAATGTTCTCATGCTCATAATCTCACAAAAAGACTCATAATCGGACAAAGAGAAAGAAATAGCCAAACCCTTGTAGCTGATCCATTTCATGAACCTTATTTGGACTAGTCTAGTTTTCTCCCTTCTCTTACTTAAAATTTCCCACCCAAGTTCCTTTAACATTTCTGATACACTACTCTTTCTCCTGAAATCCCCTGTTACAAATCTTGCTGCTTTCCTCTGCACACTATCTATTTATTTTATTAGGTATTCTTGGTGGGGATCCCAAACACTGTTTGCACATTCCAATGATGGACGAACCATACTTAAGTAACTTTTTTCTTTTAATTCTTTATTGCATTCTTTAAGTAGCCTCATTATGACATGTAACGATCTGTATGCTTTCCCAACAATGTCATCAACATGACCCTTCCAGTGCAAATTACTTTCAAATCTCACATCTAAGTATTTGCACTTGCCATCTATTGGGATAACTACCTCATCCAAAGTATATTCAAATTCAGTTTTAAAGCTCCTGTTTGTAAAAGTTGTAACAGTTGATTTGCCTCCATTAACCTTCATATTATTTTCTTCAACGCATTGTTGGATACTTTCAAGGTCCCTGTGTAATTCTGAACAATCCTCAATGTTATTTATTTCCCTATAAACAATTATGTCATCTGCATACAATCTTATTTTTGATGTTATATTGTTCCCTAAATAATTTGCTTATATTAAGAAAAGTAACGGACCGATTATACTACCCTGTGCAATTCCCTTCCAAACTTTCTCTTCCTGCGATACATTATTTCCTACTTTGACTTTCTGAACCCTTGAATTTAGAAATGCTTTTATCCAACGTGTAACCCTTACGTCCAATCCTATTCTCTCCAATTTCTTTAATAATATTCCATGTTCCACTCTATCAAAGGCTTTGGAAAGATCTATGGCTATGCAATCTAACTGACCTCCTGAATCCAATTGATCCGATATGTCCTGCTGAAATCCCACCGGTTGTGCCTCACAAGAAAATTTCTTTCTAAATCCATACTGGCTCCTCATGAACCAATTTTTATCATCACATATCCCTCTGATATACTTTGCTATTAAACTCTCCAGTATTTTACAAACTATACTGGTCAGGCTGATTGGTCTGTAGTTCTCTGGTTTCCTTTTATCACCCTTTCCTTTATAAATTGGTATGATTATAGATTCCTTCCATTCCTTTGGTATTGCACTATTATTTATGACATAGTCAAAGAGAAATTTTAAATAAGGCACTATGTACCACCCCATTGTCTTTAATACCTCCCCAGTAATTTGATCACTTCCTGCTGCTTTTCCTTGCTGAAGCAGTTTAATTTCTCTGAAAATATCTTCATTTGTGAATGAGAAGCTTCTTGTTTCCCTGTATGTCTCACCCTCTCTATCTTCTGTTTCAGTTTCCAACTCCTGACAATCATCTACTGAATGTCAGAATTCCCTACTAAATAGGTTTGCTTATTCAGTATCTGTTAGTGTTTACCCCCTTTTCCCACAATTGTAGAAATTTGGATTCCTTTTCCTTTTTGATTCCTGATATATGAATACAGCTTTTTCCATTTCCCTTTGTGGTCATTACCCTCTTGAAGTATGCCATTCATATAATTCTCTTTTGCTTCCTTTTTCACTCTATTCAGTTTCCTCATTAGAAGTTTTCAAGTTTCTCTACTCTCCCTACCCTCTTTGATTTTCCTGTTTACTATTCTATATTTTCTTTTTAATTTTCTTATTTGCCTTGCATAATAAACATTGTCTGAGGTCATTTTACCCTTCTTAACAGGTACAAATCTCTTGTCTCCTTCCCTTATGATTCCTTTAAATTTAGCCCAAAGTGTATCCACATTCCTCCCTTCACTTATCCAACAACTGAATTGTGATTTAAGGTAAGTCCCAAATTCATCAACTTTAGTTTTTCTGTACAATTTCTTGTCTTGTGTAACCCTCTTAATTAGTTTTTTTTGTACGAGTCCTACATCCTTTGTTACAGCCTTATGATCTCCTATTCCTTCAATTACCTCAGTTTTATCAACAATTTCCCATGGTTTAACCAAGAATACATCTAGTAAGTTATTGAGATGAGTCGGTTCTTGTACTACTTGTGTAAATCCTCCCTCCCAAATTAACTTATTTGCTAGTTTCTGTTCATGGGCTTCACCTGCACCTCCATTCCATTCAACTTCAGGCAAATTTAGATCACCCCAATTATTTCCATATCATTATTATTGTTTTTGAGTATAATCTATTATTTTCTCAAATATTTCCATGTCTCTCTCCTCTCTTCCAGGCCTGTATGTTCCTATAATTCCCACCTCCTTCATATTCTCACAAACTAAATTTATCCCTAATATTTCATCCCTTTCATCGGTAAACCATTCATGTGAACAATAAGTTTCCTTCATCAGAAGAAACACCCCCATCCCTTTTTATCTCCTCGCTCTCTACGATAGACTGTATACCCTTCTGGAAATTCTTCTCTATTACCCACCCCTTCTCTCAACCACAATTCCACTCCTATCACCACATCAGTCTCATATGATTCCATCAATGTACCGAATTTTAATTGTTTATTTACTACACTTTGACAGTTTACCAAGAGCAATCTCAGACCCCCTTCCTCCCTGAAACTTGACTGTTGTAACTTGAAATTCATTACTTTCCTGAGTTTCATTTTCTAGTTGACTGAGCCAGCTTGAAGTACAGCTGGCTCTTTCTACTAGTTTTCCTGGTCAGTATTATAAATCAAGGGAGTTGCCTGTTTTACAGTACATATCTTAAGATTAATAAAATCTAGAACGATATTTGCTATCTTTCGTTTACCTGAATTGTTTAGATGGAGGCCATGTTTTGTATAACAGTATCTCTCAAAACTGCTGCATTCAATAACCTGAGTATTCCGAAAATATTTACAAATTTTAACAATATCTGTATTGACCTTGTCCACTTCAATGTTCACACACGAGTCTCTACTCAGATCATGTCTGTGGGGCACATTGACTACAAAGACGTTAGTGTGGGTCAGCTTCCCTAGTGTATGTTTAAGTTGTGATCTTACATTCTTGGCGTCGTCATGAGCTACGTTGTTCGTCCCACCGATGATAAGCACTGCATCGCCGCTCCCAAAGTTCCCAGTTGCTTCTTCTACATTTTCCAGGACACTGCTGATAGAAACTCCTGGATATATTTCTCCGGTTGCTGCTATATTCTCATCGTTTATCACTTCCGCAGTTCCCCTTCCTGAGCTATCACCAAAGACAGCTACCTTTGCTGATTTAGGCCTAACTGGGTGTTGAATCTGAAATGTAGGCCTGAATTTTAACCTCGGCTCAGCAACGGCAGTGGATCGCGTTGATTTGGTTTCACGCGCCCAATCACTTTCTTCCAGAATTAAATTATTTATGGCAGAAAACCTATTTCTGATGTTTATTTCCGGAAATTCAGTTTTAGATTTTTTCTTAGCCGGCCATCCATGAACTACTTGACACCACGTGCTTGAGTTTGTTACTGGTACCGGTATATCACTCGAAGAATGGTCAGTCCCAAATTCTAGCAATCTCAGTCTTTCTTTTAATTTTTGATTTTCAACTTTAAGAGCCTCGTTGTCCTTTTGTGGAATGTTTATAATTTCTAATGCACTTTTGTATTCCTCATCGATTGTTTTCGGTGCTTCATCGTCAACGTCGTCACCAACTACAACATTCCGAACACACTGCTCACAAATCCAGTCAACATGTGTTACTGTCAAAGATATAATGGGTTACACATAAGGTTTCACGTGCATCGTTGATGGTAAGGCTTCAGTGAAGACACATGAGCCTTGGATATCCTCTTACTCATAAAATTCTCCAATTCAACAGTAACAGGTCCTAGGAATTTCACAATTCTCTTGGTATTGGATCATATTTTGCGAAGTTTTGCCGCGATTTGGTTCGCTGCCGAGCTGATGGGAAATATTTTTACAACGACCAGATTTCCAACTTCCAGGGTCACTTTCCCCCCCCCCCCCCCCCCTGGTCGAAACTTTTTGCCATGCGGTCGCGGGCTCTGATCAGGTGTGCCACGGCTTCCTTCCGTTTTGCCTCGACAGTCATATTCCTTGACGACTCGGACAGATATCCAATGTCCCACTTCAACTGGAGTGGATCAGCAAGACTTCTCCCTAGAAACAAATCAGCTTTCATGTGGTGGTGAGATTCATGTACAGCGTTGTTGAAGGCTAAAACAAAAAATGCCAAATTATCATCCCAACTGTGCTGATCAGCGGTGTGGAATGCACTGAGACAGGATTTTAGATTATGGTGGAATCTTTCCACGTGAGACGGCTTGGGGTATTGAGGGCTCAGAGAAACATGCTTCACTCCCCCGCTGAAACACAGGTGACGTAATTTATTGGAGCTGAAGGTAGACTAAGACATTTGAGGGCCCATAAACTCCAAAAATGTGCCAGGATAGAATGTAGACGGCGCTGCTTGAGTTTATTTTGCGGACCGGGAACAACCAAACAAATTTAGAAAAAGCATCAACAATGGATAGGATCCCAACGTTATTGTTTTTGGATTTCATGAGAGGACTAAAGTAATCAACAAATAACTTTTCCCCAGGGTACGGCGCAATGTCTGCTGAATGGAGCCCAATATGAGAGGTGTGCGCAGGTTTACACCGTTGGCAAACATCGCAGCTCTTCACATACTCTAATACATCCTTTTTGAGATTTGGCCAAAAAAAAAAAAAAAAGTCACGAGAGACTCGATGTAAGGTTGTGTACTGACCTACATGGGCGTACCTGTAAGAATCATGAAAATAGTGCAACATCATGGATCTTAATTTTACAGGAACAAAAATATTTGTCTTTATAATTTTTACGGTTACGACGAACGAACAATCATTACAAGTGATAAAAATCATTTTTTCCAAATTGGAAGAATCTTAATAATAAATGTGAGAAATTTATTTTAACTTCAACCTATTCAAATACATTACAGGATGTTAGCGTGTTAGTTAACCCTCTTTAAGTTGCAAAAGACTGAGAGACTGAAAAAATCAGTTTTATTGGATGATTAGAATCAAATACAATACACTATCATACATGCATGTTTGTTTTACAAAATGATATTCATTTAGTGATATATTTTTGTGGGAAATATATATCCCTATGCCACTTCCCGACATCTGACATTCTTCAACATAAGAATGATACTGAAGCCTCCACCTTATCAATACATTTATTTATATACTATTAATCACAGTAATCACAGTACCGGTTTCGACCCCTCTAGGGTCATCCTGAGCTGTCATATACCAATATAGTTATTAAAACATCACATCGGAAGGTGTTGTACATACATGAAAATTGACCCAATTTGACAGGCCGTTTAAAATAAGTTGTGTATTAAAATGGTAAAATAAATCCTCTCTTCAGTTATAAAAAGATTACGTAATATGAGAGGCATGTCATTACAATGTTCCTGTTGATTTGGTAAGAGTAAACTGAGATTTGCACTATTGTGTATACACTGATGTTCATAGAGTAATCACTATTTTACGTTAAAACTTATAATTAATTATTAAAAACATTTCGACATTTTATTCTTCTGGTGATTATGTTGCTTATTACACGATGTCCTTCTGTTGGTAGTATGTGTATCGTGAAGTGATCTGGACACACTATGAAGAAATAGGTCGTAGTTTAATGTTCGGTTCGATGCATTGTCTATTTACTATATTCATAGTATATACTAAATGCTGAGTTAATAGTAATGCATATTGTAAGTATAAAAATTTTGTTTAGTTTGCGACGTGCACCTTAATATGACGTTATAGGCTATGTCAAGTGTCAAATGGTTTACATTTTTAATATCTTAAATGATAGCGTGTAGGCTTCTGCCTATATGTTGTAGGCTGTGAAATCTGTAAATAGAAATGAATTGTGTGAGAAACGGCGTTTAATAGATTTGTAAAAAGTAAAGTTTTGTGTATATTGTACTTACACTGGGTGTTGACACTATGTGCGTTGCACGGCAGCACATCGAGTTCTGTTACGTGTTAGTCTAGGGCTGCTGCTTGCGGCTGTAGAGGGGAAGTTAGGAGGGGTAGGAGGAGCGGCTGTAGGGGGAGTAGGATTAGAGTGGGAGGTATCTTTAGGCGGTTCTTTTATATGTATGGGATGTTGTTTCTTAACTCTTTTTAGATAATTGTTTTTTAGGAGGGGAATAACTGCGTCAAAAAGGATATTGGTTTTTTCTGTAATTTCATTCAAGTTAAAAGTTGGATTGACGTATTGGTCTAGGTTTATGTAAAATTCTTCCATGATACTGAGTAAGGGGCTCTTGGGGTTAGTACTTAGGATTTGCATGTCATTTTCAATATTTGTAAATTTGTGTTTATGGTCTTCGATATGTTGTCCTATGGCTGAAAAATGTCTGTTTTATTGCATTGATGTGTTCGTTATATCGTATCTGGAAGTTCCTCCGAGTATGTCCTATGTAACTGGCTTCGCAGTTGTTACATTTCATGGAATAGACTCCTGAGTGGTTGTATCAATTTTTATTGTTAACAGATTTAGAATTATGTAAGATATTGGCATTGCTGCGTGTGGTTTTATAAGCTAATTTTAGGCCTCGTTTTTTAAAGATGTTCGTTATGACATCCCATCCTTTTTGGTTTTTTCAGTTCTGATCAATTTGGATTGATTTTTTATTTTGTATATGATCTTATTGATCATTTCTTTTTTATACCCATTCTGCCTGGCTATTTCATGGATTAAATTAAGTTCTTTATTTAGTTCTTTTTTTTGTTAGTGGTATGTTGTAAGCTCTATATATCACACTATAATATGCAGCTTTCTTGTGTGCGTTAGGGTGGGTAGAGTCTATTTTTGTTGTATTGGATGTGCGAGTGGGCTTTTTATATATTTTGTTTGTTAAATGGTCATTGTGCCTGGTTATAGCATAACTTTCTGGCTGAGGCTTTTGTTCTCCAGTATTTCTCATAGCAGTGTCGCTGTTGAGCAATTCGCCTTGTGAAGAAAAGGTTGAGTCACTGTCTGGCACAACAGCAGGGAACAACGGACGTCTTTCCGCTGTTGGAAAAGCAGGTATGAAGTCTGGATCAGCCAGCGAGTTGTTAGATAATCCTAATTCAGAATCATCTGACTCGGGTCGTTCTAATAATAGAGACCCACAGCATTTCCTCTTTGCGCTTCTTCACCACTGGTGGAAGGTTCCATTTCTGGCTGTGAATTAGATCTCCTGCCTAAGAGAAAGAAAATATAAAGCTTATAACTCAAATTTTCATCCATCAACATCATGTATCCAAATGCCACCACTGCAATTGTTGGCACTATACAGTAATAATATTTTAATAGTCAAGCTAACTGCTAAATAAACTTACCAGAACTGAGTAAGCAATCTTCAGCATCACTATTGCCTGCTCATCTGGAATTTCCTCTTCCAGCCACTTCGCAATATTCTCCATATTCCTTGGCAATAAATACGGGAAACCTGCTAAATAAGCATGTAAACACGTTCATTTGTATCATACTACAAATTAGATCATATACCCAGATGCTAAAGTGTACCTAACAGCCTTCAAATGTACACCAATGTGTGTATGCTGATAAACTGGTGTGAAAAATCTGAATACATGACCAAGTTGGTATAACAACTTGGCCAAGATAGAGAACAACAAAATATTGCATACACAAACAACTAAATATGTAATTCACTGATATGCAGTCCGATACTTGTGATCTGTGGCACCCAAATTTATTTCTGAAACATCAAAATTTGTAAACAAAAATATAACCTGAATCATTACTTGATATTTAACATACTGTAAATCAGAGATTCAAGGCGCAAATCTAAAGCATAATATTAGTTGTGTATATGTTACAGAAACCTATTCGTACCAATTAGACTTCCTACTTGGCTCAGGTTTTCAATAAATTGCTTCAAACTTGCTGATTAAAATACGACATCGTCTGTAAAAGACTTCAAGCAACCAGAGGGATACATATTTCCCACCTGGTAACATCTGACTTGCTGGTCAAAGAGTAAATATATGACTGAGGCAATTTATGCACTCCCTGTGTCCAGCACATGAAACTACATAATCCTTGCACGGTGGGAACTAGATATCGCTCTGGAGCACTAGCGTATACTAGGTGGGAAGAATATATCCCAAAGAAAATTGAAGGGTTTTAAACATCATTGAAATAGTTGAGACATGTTTCGCCCCTTTTGTGGGGCAAAATCAGTCATATCATTACCTCAAATTTCTACCAGACGTCTGGTTAGAAAATTGTAAAACATGTTGCATGAGTGAATACATTAAAAAACACTTACTAATGTCTTATCATTAAAAAATATCAAATTGATTAAAAATAAATTGCACTAGTGAACATACTGGTGAATTTCCACTTAAACAAGGCTGTCATATGTGTAGCAAATGAAAATAGTGACAGTCTAAAATATTAATCGATGCTAAGATTCGAAGACAGTTTAAAATTTATGTACAAATATTGGGAATGAATGCAGAATACATGTAATTACAAATAATGTACACGTATTTTACATGTGAAATGATATGGAAAAGCATTCCAAATTTGTGCTAATTTCACTTAAATTAGATCTTAATATTATGTTCATGATGTGGTCTAATGGAAATTGGCAACATGATGTGAAAGTTTGTATGTGATTTATGACCAGCTGATGTGAAAACATTGCATTATGTCATAAATTCAACTTAAATATCTATGTTGCATAATTGCATTTTAGACCCAAACAAATTAGTTTGCTGAAGTGTCCATGGGCTATTGATCTCCGTTGGGCACACTCTATGAGACGGAGTGCCTGTAAACAACAGTCGATATTTGATTCAAATTGAGCCTATGTTGAAACATTCGAGCTAATGGCCTGAATGTGGGCGGTTGAAGCGTCGTTAATATCTCCCCATTTGACTAGTTATTTAGAACTTTTAATGGTGTATTTTGGTTTGGCTTATCAGTCAATACTGATCTGCATTTAGGGCAGTCGTCCAGGTGGCAGATTCCCTATCTGTTGCTTTCCTAGCCTTTTCCTAAATGATTTCAAAGAAATTGGAAATTTATTGAACATCTCCCTTGGTAAGTTATTCCAATCTCTAACTCCCCTTCCTATAAATGAATATTTGCCCCAGTTTGTCCTCTTGAATTCCAACTTTATCTTCATATTGTGATCTTTCCTACTTTTATAAACGCCATTCAAACTTATTTGTCTACTAATGTCATTCCACGCCATCTCTCCACTGACAGCTCGGAACATACCACTTACAAGTCATTAATCTCATATTTGGTCCGTATTGACGACAGTGATTACATATAATTTTTAAAAAAATATTTGTTTAATGTCAACCTAGTCAATACTTACAATTACCACTATTGTGGTTAAATGATCATAAATAATTGAAAAATCGTGAACATATTTCGCCCTTCTTAACGGGCTTCATCAGCACTATGAACAACTTTAAAAATAATAGTTACATTTAAGACTGTCTTATAATAATCAATCATATAAGATTGGAATAAAATGTGACATTAAAACTTGTTTTTGATACCATTATTAAAAAGTTATAAGTAAATCTTATAAACAACAAGTTAAAACATTTGTAGGTCAATCTCATAATCTAGTCTAAAAAAATATATATGTTAATGTTGGTAGGAAGATTATCAAACGGCATTCGTCTGAAATTGAAATAGATCCATTTTCTTTAACATTTGGTGAAGGTCCATATTAAACTGTATTCATCAGCAAGTAGAAATTCGAAGAACAAAATATATACAAAACAAGGGCTCTAATTAATCATGTAGTAGAAGATTAGGTCAGGGATGATCATGGTAATTCTTCTTGAGTTAAATTGGTTATGTAACCAGTCGAATAAGAATACGTTGAATTAAAAATACCCTACATGTAATACATATTCAGACACTTATTTTTAATTTAAGGTTAAGACTATGGCTGACGATGCCTTCAGGGAAGGCGAAACATGTACCACTATTAGCTAACAAATCTTTGTGAATCATCCAAGACGATTTTGTATTGATTAGGTGGTCTAATAAATAACTTAATGTTATTATTTCAATTAAAAATACACGTCGTAAATTCACGACAATGCACTGGATTGAAGATATTTATCAATATAATTGTAGTATCCCCTCTGTTGTGTAAATTTTCAATGATTAGAATGTTGGATAGACTGTAAAGAAAAATATAAAAAAATGCATTTAAAGTGTATGTACAAAAATAACAGTTGTGGTTGTATACGGTTATGGGTTACGTAAAAATGCGTACTTACTCGAATGGCGTAGAGTGTCTAACTTGTTCTGTTGCTAGCGGTAATGTGACTGGCGTTTCTACTACGTGTATTGTATGGGTGTGGCAGAGGGAGGGGGACGAGTTGAGGGAGGGAAGAACTGGGCGGATTGGTACATACTGGTGTCGATATGGGAGGGGGTTTATTCGGAGGGGGATTTATAGGTATGGTATCTGGGGGCGTGTTTGGAGTTGTTGTATTGGTTATTTTAAAAATATGCGGGATTCTACATACAGAATGGATTGGCGATGGGAGATCCCATTTCAGGTATCCTAGCAGATATCTATATGGATATGATAGAACACACGAAAATTAAAACCTACATGAAAGGAATTACTTTATGGTTGAGGTTTGTGGATGACACATTTGTCATAATTGACAAGAATACCACCAATAGTAATGATATATTGGACGAATTAAACAAGATTAACCCCAATGTAAAATTTACGAAAGAGGATGAAGATGAAAACTCTTTAAACTTTTTGGATATAAAAGTTACACGATCTAATAACTCCTTCGAATATCAAGTTCACAGAAAACCTACACACTCGTCAATTACAATAAATAATTCTTTGCTACATCCTGGAACACCAAAACAGACATCTTTTTACAGCCTAATATATCGAGCCTTAAGAATCCCCTTATCTCCCAAAAATTTGAGAACTGAATTGAATGACATAACAAACTTGCAGTAACCAATGGATACAAAATTGAAATGATAAATCGTCTGATATATAAGATAAAAAACAAACAGTCCACTAACCTCAAACCGGATAAACCTAGCAAAAATAAATATGCCGTTTTCACTTATAATAGACCAATGATCCACCAAATTACCAATAATTTCAACAAACATAATGTAAACATAGCTTACAGAACAACCAATACTACGCAGAACATATATTTTAATTATAATAAAATAAATAATAATAACAGAAAATATCAGAATTCAGGAGTTTATAGGTTGACTTGTTCACAGTGTGGTTATTCATACGTTGGTCAAGCTGGGCGAAGATTTATTACAAGGTATTTGGAACATTTCAATGCCGAAAAACATAACAAATATTCCGCTGTGAGTACACACATGAAGGAAACAGGCCACCATTTTACCACAATAGAAAAAGATCTAACAATAATAAAGAATACTAACAAGGGAAAACTGCTAAACGAATTTGAAAATATCTATATTTATTTGGACAAAACGTTTAATAAGGATTATAACCTTAATGATGACACAGAAATTAAGAGTCCTTTGTACACATTAATACCTAAGTTGTTGAAAACAGTTATCCCAAATCAAAAGAGAATCCCGCATATTTTAAAAATTACCAATACAACAACTCCAAACACGCCCCCAGATACCATACCTATAATTCCCCCTCCGAATAATCTCCCTCCCATATCGACACCAGTATGTACCAATCCGCCCAGTTCTTCCCTCCCTCAACTCGTCCCCCTCCCTCTGCCACACCCATACAATACACGTAGTAGAAACGCCAGTCACATTACCACTAGCAACGGAACAAGTTAGACACTCTACGCCATTCGAGTAAGTACGCATTTTTACGTAACACATAACCGTATACAACCACAACTGTTATTTTTGTACATGCACTTTAAATGCATTTTAAAAATATTTTTCTTTACAGTCTATCCAACATTCTAATCATTGAAAATTTACACAACAGAGGGGATACTACAAAAATATTGATAAATATCTTCAATCCAGTGCATTGTCGTGAATTTACGACGTGTATTTTTAATTCAACATATTCTCATTCGACTGGTTACATAACCAATTTAACTCAAGAAGAATTACCATGATCATCCCTGACCTAATCTTCTACTACATGATTAATTAGAGCCCTTGTTTTGTATATATTTTGTTCTTCGAATTTCTACTTGCTGATGAATACAGTTTAATATGGACCTTCACCAAATGTTAAAGAAAATGGATCTATTTCAATTTCAGACGAATGCCGTTTGATAATCTTCCTACCAACATTAACATATATATTTTTTAGACTAGATTATGAGATTGACCTACAATTGTTTTAACTTGTTGTTTATAAGATTTACTTATAACTTTTTAATAATGGTATCAAGAACAACTTTTAATGTCACATTTTATTCCAATCTTATATGATTGATTATTGTAAGACAGTCTTAAATGTAACTATTATTTTTAAAGTTGTTCATAGTGCTGATGATGCCCGTTAAGAAGGGCGAAACATGTTCATGATTTTTCAATTATTTATGATCATTTAACCACAATAGTGGTAATTGTAAGTATTGACTAGGTTGACATTAAACAAATATTCTTTTAAAATTATATGTAAACATACCACTTAGTCGAGCAGCTGTTCTTTCTCTCAGTTCTTTCCAACCCAAACATTGCAACATTTTTGTAATGCTACTCTTTTGCCGGAAATCACCCAGAACAAATCGAGCTGCTTTTCTTTGGATTTTTTCCAGTTCTTGAATCAGGTAATCCTGGTGAGGGTCCCATACACTGGAACCATACTCTAGTTGGGGTCTTACCAGAGACTTATATGCACTCTCCTTTACATCCTAACTACAACCCCTAAACACCCTCATAACCATGTGCAGAGATCTGTACCCTTTATTTACAATCTCATGTGATTACCCCAATGAAGATCTTTCCTTATATTAACACCTAGATACTTACAATGATCCCCAAAAAGAACTTTCACCCCATCAACACAGTAATTAAAACTGAGAGGACTTTTCCTATTTGTGAAACTCACAACCTGACTTTTAACCTTGTTTATCAACATAACATTGCCTGCTGTCCATCTCACAACATTTTCGAGGTCACGTTGCAGTTACTCACAATCTTGTAACTTATATATCACTATAGAGAATAACATCATCCCCAAAAAGCCTTACCTCCTATTCCACTCCTTTACTCATATCATTTATATATATAAGAAAAAACATAATGGTCCAATAATACTGCCTTGAGGAATTCCCCTCTTAATTATTACAGGGTCAGATAAAGCTTTGCCTACTCTAATTCTCTGAGATCTATTTTCTAGAAATATAGCAACCCATTCAGTCACTCTTTTGTCTAGTCCAATTGCACTCATTTTTGCCAGTAGTCTCCCATGATCCACCCTATCAAATGCTTTAGACACGTCAATCATGATACAGTCCATTTGACCTCCAGAATCCAAGATATCTGCTATATCTTGCTGAAATCCTACAAGTTGAGCTTCAGTGGAATAACATTTCCTAAAACCAATTGCCTTCTGTCGAACCAGTTATTAATTTCACAAACATGTCTAATATAATCAGAAAGAATGCCTTCCCAAAGCTTATATAAAAAGCATGTCAAACTTTCTGGCCTGTAATTTTCAGCTTTATGTCTATCACCCTTTCCTTTATACACAGGGGCTACAATAGCAACTCTCCATTCATCTGGTATAGCTCCTCCGACCAAACAATAATCAAATAAGTACTTCAGATATGGTACTATATCCCAACCCATTGTCTTTAATATATCCCGAGAAATCGGATCAATTCCAGCCGCTTTTCTAGTTTTCAACTTTTGTATCTTATTGTAAATGTCATTGTTGTCATATGTAAATTTTATTACTTCTTTGGCCTTAGTCTCCTCCTCTATCTCGACATCATCCTTGTAACCAACAATCTTTACATACTGCTGAATGAATACTTCTGCCTTTTGAAGATCCTCACATACACACTCCCCTTGTTCATTAATTATACATGGAATGTCCTTCTTGGAACCTGTTTCTGCCTTAAAATACCTATACATACCCTTCCATTTTTCACTAAAATTCGTATGACTGCTTATTATGCTTCCCATCATGTTATCCTTAGCTGCCTTCTTTGCTAGATTCAATTTTCTAGTATGTTCCTTCAATTTCTCCTTACTTCCACAGCCATTTCTAACTCTTATTTCTTTCCAGTCTGCACCTCCTTCTTAGTCTCTTTATTTCTCTATTATAATAAGGTGGGTCTTTACCATTTCTTACCACCCTTAATGATACAAACCTGTTTTCGCATTCCTCAACAATTTCTTTAAACCCATCTCAGAGTCTGTTTCCATTTTTATTTACCGTTTTCCACCGGTCATAGTTACTTTTTAGAAACTGCCTCATGCCTGCTTTATCAGCCATATGGTACTGCCTAACAGTCCTACTTTTAAGACCTTCCTTTCTATCACATTTATTTTTAACTACCACAAAAACAGCTTCATGATCACTAATACCATCTATTACTTCAGTTTCCCTATAGAGCTCATCTGGTTTTATCAGCACGACATCCATGATATTTTTCCCTCTGGTTGGTTCCATCACTTTCTGAATCAGCTGTCCTTCCCATATTAACTTATTTGCCATTTGTCGGTCATGCTTCCTGTCATTCGCATTTCCTTCCCAATTGACATCTGGCAAATTCAGATCTCCTGCTACAATCACATTTCTTTCCATGTCGTTTCCCACATAGATGACTATCCTATCAAATAATTCCGAATCCGCGTCAGTGCTACCCTTTCCCGATCTGTACACTCCAAATATATCAAGTTGCCTATTATCTTTAGAAATGAGCCTTACACTTAGAATTTCATATGTCTCATCTTTAACTTTTTCGTAGCTTACAAATTCTTCTTTCACCAGAATGAACACTCCCCCTCCCACCGTTCCTATCCTATCTCTGTGATACACACTCCAGTGCCGTGAGAAAATTTCTGCATCCATTATATCATTTCTCAGCCATGATTCAACTCCTATTACAATATGTGGTAAATATATATCTATTAAATTACTTATTTCTATTCCTTTCCTTATAATACTTCTACAGTTCACACTAACAATTTTATGTCATCCCTACATGATTTCCAGTTCCCTGTTCCCTTATCACCGCTCCCTAGGCCATCCCGTTTCCCTGAATGTACCTCCCTATTACTCTTCCAAACAAATTTCCTAACTTATACGTACCACTGCGGTTTAAATGAAGGCCATCTGAGCGCAGATCCCTATCTCCTACCCACCCATTAGGATCTGGAAATTTTTCTCCCAGTTTCCCACATACCCACTCCATAGTCTCATTTAAATCCCCAATCACCCTCCAGTCAGTATCCCTTCTACACAGTATTCCACTAATAACAATCTCCGCTTTTTTAAACTTCACCTGTGCTGCATTTACCAGATCCCACACATCTCCAACTATGTTTGTACTTATATCAGCTTGCCTTACGTTGTTGGTACCAACGTGAAACACTACCACCTTCTCCTTCCCCTCCTCCCTCTCTTCTACTTTCCTCAACTTCTGCCTCAACCTAATTCCTGGATAACACTCTACCCTGGTGCCCTTTCCTCCACACACTTTCCCCACGTGTCTAACATTGGAATCCCCCATGACCAGAGCCTCAACCCTACCCACCTCATTTGATCCCCTCCCCTCCAGGTCAGCCCTATCTTTCCTGATAGCTGCAGAAGCTACTTCCTCCTCCCTTTTCTCCTTCCCATGACCCTGTTCCACCTGTCTTTTCCGATCCTCTACATTTTCCTTTCCTACCTTTTTCGTTCCTCCTACTTCCACACATCTCAGCAACAGTTCCTTGTCCCTCATCTTCCCCCTGTTGTTCTACCTGGAGTGACTCGTACCGATTTCGCACAGACACCTGTCCTGAATTCTGATCCTGAATAGAGCCCTTAGCCTGCAATCTCCTTCCCCTTAAAACATTAGACCACCTGTCTTGTACAACTCCTCCCTTTCCTTCCCCTCCCTCTTGTACACCTACTGTAACCTGTACATTGTTTGAGGGAGTCCTATCTTCCTTCCTGTCTTCTGTGAGAATCCTAATTATCTCCCTCAAACTTTCCAACTCCTCCCTCATACCCCTCAATGCCTCGCCACACCCACAGTAAGTACACTCGCGCTCCTTAGCCATTCCTTACAGGGGAAAAAATGAAATTAGTATGGGATGTCAGTTTATTAGTTGAATGGGTGACAGTCAAAATGTTGTGCGATGTAATTAAATGTTGAGCTGTCCTACGTGTGTGAAAATCTGAAAGGAAGGATAAGTCCTTAATTAATTGAGTTGAAATAACAACTGGGAAAGAGAAAGGCTAAATGCGTTGGAGAATTAAGAGAATTATGGTGTTACAGCTTACCTTTAGTGTTGTTGGGCTGTTAACTTATTGCTAAGAGGTTTTTTGAGCACTGGCTGTCACTAACGTCTTACTCCTCGTGTTGTACGTTTGACGTCCTGGTGGATGGGGGTGGACCTGAGAAGGTGGGTCTGTAGGCCTGTGATTGGCGCTTGGAAAATAGGTGTGTGTATTGGAGAGAGAACAGGGGCGTGATAGTTGAACGGCCTAGTGGGGGTGCTTGAAGAGGGTGTTTTGGGGACATCGACAAGTCTTTTATCTTTTAGATTTAACTTATTGAACGAAATTATTAATTGTTCATATAAAGGGCTTCCGTTATCTATTGGATCATTTAAGTTTTTGTTACTGTTGTATTTTTTATCCAAGAAAATGTACAAATTTTCGAACACGGTCATGAATCTGCCTCTGTCTATTCTTTTTAAAATTTTGAGGTCTTGTTCGATTGTGGTGAAACTGTGTTCTGTGTCCTTCATGTGGATGCTCATTGCTGAGTGTTTGTTGTGTTTCTGGGCATTAAAATGTTCAGCATATCTAGTTGTGAAACTTCTTCCGGTCTGACCAATGTACAAACTGTTGCACTCAGCACATATCAGTCTGTAAGTGCTGGAACCCAAATATTTATGATTGTCCGAGTTTATCTTGTGGTTGAAGAATAATCTTTTATTTGAATTTTGGGTTTTAAAGGATATCTTAATATCATGTTTTCTTAGGGGGGGGGGGGGTGGCAATTTGATGTATGATGGGATTGGTATAGGTGAAGGTTGCATACTTTAATTTGTTTTTATTGGGGAGAGGTTTGTGGTCAATTTCAACTTTACTTTATTGATTATTTTATGTATGATTGAAGGATTGTATCCATTAAAATTAGCTATTTCTTTTATGGTATTTATTTCTTTTTTAAAATTAGCAGTTGATATAGGAATTTTTAGCGCTCAGTACACTAAACTGTAAAATGAGGCTTGTTTGTGTGACTGTGGGTGAAGGGAATTTTATTTTATAGTTGTGGGGGTGAACGAAGTTTTTCTGTGAATTTGAAAATCAAAATTGTTAGAGGTCCTAGTAATTGTAATGTCGAAAATTGATCAGTCTATTATCCTCCGCCTCTTTGGTGAACTTAAAGCAGTTGTCTAGGCTAATCAAGTAGGTTAGTATGTTTTCACCATTGTTGCAACTTTTGTCGATTATTGCCAATGTGTCATCGACATAGTGTAGCCAAAGACAAAATCCATTAATGCTATTTGTTATTTCACTATTTTCGAGATTATCCATGTAAATTTAGGCGAGTATTCCCGAGATGGGTTCTCCCATGGCTATACCTTCCTGTTTGTATATCTTGTTGTTAAAGGTGAAATAATTGTTATGGAGGACGAAGTTCAGCAATTTTAAGCATTCTTCTATTTCTAATATACTTAAAGTGCTGTGTTTGGAAAGATTATTTTGTATAATTTCTATAGTTTCCTTAGCGGGAATGTTAGAATACATGTTGGTAACGTCAAAAGAACACATATGGTTAGGTTGTAAATTAAATTTATTTAGGGTTTCGCATAGTTCTGTTGGTTTTTTTATAGGGTGTTTATTGTGGAATGTAAAATGTTTCTTAAGTAATTTCTGGAGGAATTGTGAAGTTTTATACGTCGGTCTATTTTGGCTATTTATGATGGGTCGAATGGAAATGTCCTTTTTATGTATTTTTGGCAATAACCTTACAGTGGGTAATTTGGGATTAATGTTGACAAGTTTTTGATATTCGTGTTCATTGAATAAGAAAGGTGAGTTTTTAAAGAGTGTTTTTAGACTACGTTGAATTTTTAAGGTAGGATCTTTAGAGATTATTGAGTAAGATTTGTCGGAAAAGAAATCTTCTGTTTTTTGGATATAGTCATGTTTATTCATTAGGACTACGGTATTGCCTTTGTCGGCTTTCGTTACTATAACATTATTGCTTTCTACCTTTTTTCTTAATTCTTGGGTTTGCTTTTGCAAGAGTGGGTAATTTCTTTTTTTATCTCGTATCTCACGTCGTTCTGTCTGTCATTGGGAATTTCTTTGTTTATGTTTGATTTGGCTACTGCTGTTGTGGTAATTATGTCCTCAACTTTATGTGGATTAGGCCAATTATGTTTTAGGCCTTGGTTAAACAAATGTATTTCATTGTCCGCAAATGTGGTGTTGGATAAGTTGATCGTGGTTGGAGTATTGTTCTATGAGGAGGTGGGAGTTTGTCTGTTTCTGTTTTGGTTTAAGGATTTAGCTTTCTCTTACATTAGACATGTTAACTTGTGGTTTATGGTTTTTTTGCTTTTTGTCTAGTATGTTCTGTAGTTTGTGTGCGATGTGTCTTTGGTATGAATTCCATTCAGATTTTCACTTACGTAGGACAGCTCAACATTAATTCGTACTAGGGTGGGTTACATCGCAGACCAGATGGTAGCAATCTGGTTCATTCATATTCATATAACCACATTTCAGCTGAGAATTGTAGTGTAGATAGAGTATATTTAGATAGTACTGTATCTTGCCTGCTATATTCGTGTGTATCTTTTGTGTGAATCTATTACAGCAGGGATTCCCAACCTGGGGGGGCGTGGGGCTTTATCAGGGGGGGGGGCGTGAAATGATTTCCGAATTAATTTTTTAAACTCGAATATTACAATTTTATATAATAAACATTTGTCAAATCTCTCCAAGTGATTGTCGCGCCAAGTCAGTCGTTCAAAAGCACTGGTAGTTGCCAACTGTCGGCCCAAACCTCTGCGGGGCCGCGAGGTTGGATGTGAAATGAGGAATTTGCTGTGTTGTGATCAGCAAAATGAAGCATGAGAATAGGTGCGGGAACAAGACCACTCAACGCACGTTTAATTGCATACTTTGTGGACCTGCTTGCGTGAAAATAAACTATGACCATATGCGACAAGTTTCAACTCATCAACGATGTAGTAGTTGCTTTCATTTTCCAATATTATTGTTACATACTGTACAAGGTTTTTCTCATAAAATATATTACATGAAGGAGGTATTCGTATAAGTGTCGGTATTATATCAAATTGAAGTAGTAGTGAGAACAACAGGAGATAAGGCAATAATAGTAGGCTAAATTATAATACATTTATTTAATACAACATGTTAGGCTTTCAAGGCTAGCGTAAATTCTATGTAGGCCTACTGGTATTTTGGGCTTCAAACTAATTGTTTAACCACAACAATTAATGAAACAGTGACATTTTCTCACCAAAGATCTTAACTGGCAATAAGTTACTATAGTCGGGAGTCGACATTAACTCTGCAGAACAAAGAATATCGGAGTTTCAGAAGCAACATATGAAGTGGAAATTCCTCCTTCCCTCTCACTCTGCGGCATATAGACTCGTTCTGTGGGTAGATCGTCCTTGAAAGCTCTTTTCTCACCCCTACACATTCTTATTCTTCCCTTGCAGTCAAATTGGCGGTAGCTACATAGCACAACTGTCCTATCAGAGATGGCGCAGTAATGGCCATGACAACACATCGCCGACAGACCATCACTGGCAGGCCCTTCGACTGCTAATTCTGTGCCTCGTATACTTTCGCAGTGGACGTGTCTGTCAAGTTGTTTATTGTGAGTGTTGTGTACGCTTCGCTGTAACAGTGCGACTGTGTGAATTGTGTTATTTAATATTGTGACTTTAAAAAAATTGATAACGATGTCCAAGAAGAGACTGTACAATGTTGACTGCATTAAATATGGCTTCACAGTCATTGAACGGAATGGAGTACAACAACCTCAATGCGTAATCTGCCACTGTATTATGAATAACGTTGCGATGAGGCCTGTGCGTTTGGAGAGACATTTAAACACGAATCATTCAGGCTTAAAAGGTAAACCCACAGAATTTTTCGCAACTAAACTCAACTCACTAAAACGTATGAAATTAGATTCATCGGCAACTTCTAACCAGGAAAATGAGAAAGCAGCGGAAGCATCACATGAACTAGCTATTCTGATTGCCAAAGACAAAAAAAGCACAC
Organism: Anabrus simplex; assembly: GCF_040414725.1. Lineage (NCBI taxonomy): Eukaryota > Metazoa > Arthropoda > Insecta > Orthoptera > Tettigoniidae > Anabrus > Anabrus simplex. The sequence goes on from NC_090266.1 coordinate 1,899,744, forward strand.
ACAATTGGGGAAACATTAGTAAAGCCGTGTATGTTATTAGCAGTAAATATAGTTTTAGGTGAAGGGAGTTGGCATAAATTCTCTAAAATTTGTCTTTCTGATAACACAGTGAAGTTCAGACTCCAAGAACTGTCAGAAGACATTAAAATGCAAATTTTGAGAAGTATTGTAAAGAAAGGAATAGAATTAAGTAATTTAATAGATGTCTATTTACCAGATATTGTAATAGGAGTTGAATCATGGCTGAGAAATGATATAATGGATGCAGAAATTTTCTCAAGGAACTGGAGAGTGTATCGTAGAGATAGGATAGGAATGGTGGGAGGGGGAGTATTCATTCTGGTGAAAGAAGAATTTGTAAGCTACGAAAAGGTTAAAGATGGGAAACATGAAATTCTATGTGTAAGGCTCATTTCTAAAGATATTAGGCAACTTGATGTCTTTGGAGTGTACAGACCAGCAAAGGGTAGCGCTGACAAGGATTCAGAATTATTTGGTAAGATAATCAGCTATGTGCGAAACGACATGGAAAGGAATGTGATTGTAGTGGGGGATCTGAATTTACCAAATGTCAATTAGGAAGGAAATGCGAACGACAGGAAACATGATCAACAAATGGCAAATAAGCTAACCTGGGAAGGACAGCTGATTCAGAAAGTGATTGAACCAACTAGAGGGAAAAATATCCTGGATGTGGTGCTGGTAAAACGAGATGAGCTCTATAGAGAAACCGAAGTGATAGATGGCATTAGTGATCATGAAGCTTTTTTTGTCGTAGTTAAAAATAAATGTGCTAGAAAGGAAGGTCTTAAAAGTAGGACTATTAGGCAGTACCATATGACTGATAAAACAGGCATGAGGCAGTTTTAAAAAAGTGACTATGATCCGTGGAAAATGGTAAATAAAAATGTAAACAGACTCTGGGTGGGGTTTAGAGGAATTGTTGAGGAATGTGAAAACAGGTTTGTACCTTTAAAAGTAGTAAGGAATGGTAATGATGCACCTTATTATAATAGAGATATCAAGGGACCAAGAAGGAGCTGCAGATTGGAAAGAAATATAGTTAGAAATGGCTGTGGAAGTGAGGAGAAATTGAAGGAACTTACTAGGGAATTGAATCTAGCAAAGAAGGCAGCTAAGAATAACATGATGGCAAGCATAATTAGCAGTCATACAAATTTTAGTGATAAATGGAAGGGTATTTATAGGTATTTTAAGGCAGAAACAGGTTCCAAGAAGGACATTCCAGGAATAATTAATGAACAAGGGGAGTGTGTATGTGAGGATCCTCAAAAGGCAGAAGTAGCAGTATGTAAAGATTGTTGGTTACAAGGATAATGTCCAGATAGAGGAGGAGACTAATGCTAACGAAGTATTAAAATTTGCATATGATAATAATGACATTTCCAATAAGATACATAAGTTGAAAACTAGAAAAGCGGCTGGAATTGATAAGATTTCTGGGGATATACTAAAGACAATGGGTTGGGATATAGTACCATATCTGAAGTACTTACTTGATTATTGTTTGCCTGAAGAAGCTATACGAAATGAATGGCGAGTTGCCATAGTAGCCCCTGTGTATAAAGGAAAGGGTGATAGACATAAAGCTGAAAATTACAGGCCAGTGAGTTTGACATGTGTTGCATGTAAGGTTTGGAAAGGCATTCTTTCTGATTATATTAGACCTGTTTGTGAAATTAATAACTGTTTCGATAGCAGGCAGTTCGGTTTTAGGAAAGGTTATTCCACTGAAGCTCAACTTGTAGGATTCCAGCAAGATATAGCAGATATCTTGGATTTAGGAGGTCAAATGGACTGTACTACGAATGACCTGTCTAAATCATTTGATAGGGTGGATCATTGGAGTCTACTGGCAAAATTGAGTGCAATTGGATTAGACAAAAGAGTGACTGAATGGGTTGCTATATTTCTAGAAAATAGATCTCAGAAAATTAGAGTAGGCGAAGCTTTATCTGACCCTGTAATAATTAAGAGGGGAATTCCTCACTTCAGTATTATTGGTCCTTTATGTTTTCTTATATATATATATATATATATATATATATATATTGATATATGTAAAGATGTCGAATCAGAGGTAAGGCTTTTTGCGGATGATGTTATTCTCTATAGAGTGATAAATAAGTTACAAGATTGTGAGCAACTGCAACGTGACCTCGATAATGTTGTGAGATGGACAGCAGGCAATGTTATGTTGATAAACAGGGTTAAAAGTCAGGTTGTGAGTTTCACAAATAGGAAAAGTCCTCTCAGTTTTAATTACTGCGTTGATGGGGTGAAATTTCTTTTTTGGGATCATTGTAAGTATCTAGGTGTTAATATAAGGAAAGATCTTCATTTGGATAATCACATAAATGGGATTGTAACTAAAGGGTACAGATCTATGCACATGGTTATGAGGGTGTTTAGGGGTTGTAGTAAGGATGTAAAGGAGAGGGCATATAAGTCTCTGGTATGACCCCAGCTAGAGTATGTTTCCAGTGTATGGGACGCTCGCCAGGATTACCTGATTCAAGAACTGGGCCCAACCTAGCACATGGGGGCGAAAAGCTGGCAACCAGGAATGAGTTAGTTGGAAAATTTATAATGTCCAATAGCAGACCATTTATATTGGTATTATAAATTTACTCATTTGGGACAAATATTTCAGATTCCCTATGGGAATCAACATCTATATCATAAGTGGTATGTTCCGAGCTGTCAGCGGAGATATGGCGTGGAATGACATTAGTAGACGAATAAGTTTGAGTGACGTCTTTAAAAGTAGGAATGATCACAATATGAAGATAAAGTTGGAATTCAAGCGGACAAATTGGAGCAAATATTCATTTATGGGAAGGGGAGTTAGGGATTGGAATAACTTACCAACGCAGATGTTCAATAAATTTACGATATCTTTGAAATCATTTAAGAAAAGGCTAGGAAAACAACAGATAGGGAAACTGCCACCTGGGTGACTGCCCTAAATGCAGATCAGTAGTGATTGATTGATTGATTGATTGATTGATTGATTGATTGATTGATTGATTGATTGATTGATTGATTGATTGAGACTTCCTTCCCTCTTCATAGGAAAGTTTAAGAAGCCACGGATTTTACGGGCGTCGGGCACTTTCCTTGCAAGTACAAGGCATCTAAAAATGCATCCAAAAAATAAAGCTCTTGCACAGGGGAGCCAGCATAATTTGTCCCTGTCTTTGAATCTTTTCTTTTGTTGTGTGATGTTATGTTTGCCAGTGAGTTGTCCAAGTGCATTATTTGAATACTGTAAATACCGTATTTCACGGCATAATTGTCGCCACCGCGTAATCGTCGCATCCTTTATTTTCAATACAAAAATCGGACTTTAAACCTTTAATTACATAATCGTCGCACGTCCAAATTTTGTTCACTAATCTGGTTAAAAGGTAAATGGAACTGCAACGTAAGTTGCACATGAATGCGCAATTTAAATACGTGTATGGATTATGGGCAATTTGGCAACACAGTCACGTTTGCGACATGTTGCACAACGTATAAATAAATGAGAGTTGTTACTTATAAATAAATAATACCGCTATATGTACGACGCATGGCTTACCGGTAGACTATCGGCAGTTTGACAACGTGGTCGTGAGACAGTGTACTATTTATTCACCACCTACATATTATGCTTACCGGTAGGCTATCGGCAGTTTGACAACGTGGTTGCGAGACAGTGTACTATTTATTCACCACCTACATATTATGAGTTCCCATTTGAAATACGTAAGGCTGTAAGTTATCGCTTATCGGCAACGTCGCCAAGAAATACCGGCTAGGTAGGTTGAATGGACCTCGAACAAGCCCTCAGATACAGGTAAAATTCCCTGACTCGGCCGTGAATTGAACCCGAGGCCTCCGTGTAAGAGGCAAGCACGCTACCCCTACACCATGGGGTCGGCTCCTGTGTTATTGCGCACAAAGTGAAATCCAAGACGATAACGCAGATTTCCATGGAATTATTCAGCCGAATTATTTACGATGTCTCAGTTGTCATCGCTAGACTCTTATCTTACTACTACGTCATAAGTGTCCGGGCATGGGATGAAAACTTTTATCCAAGCAGTCAAGATAATTATTATCCAATGCTATTAAAGTTTTATTTTATAAACTCGTCAGTAATGTAATGTAAAATCATCAATAACTGGGAAGAAATATTAACCTAATTACCGTATGTTTAAAAGAAATTGAAAAAAATGAATGTTTGTTACTGACGTCTCGGAATACAGTCAACTATACAGTAGATCTACACCGCGCTAGCTAGAGCTCCGGTTTGTGAGCTTTGCGCAAGCGCAGTAGTGTGTCGCAACCAACGAGCTAAACTGATAAATTGTTGCTGCCTAACAGTATTGGCTGCTCTGGAATGGACAGATCACAGATGCATTTATTTGTTTCAGATTTACGTGATTACTGTAGACATGTGTGCGTGAGAATTTAAGTTTTTAATTTGTGTTTTGGGTGTTTGCAGAAATAATTTGTTTTAATAGTGAACAATTACGGAAAGTCATTTATATCGCAAAACATTAACGTGTGAAGCATTTATAAGCGATTATGGGTAAATATAGAAACTATTCTGCGGGCTTCAAGCTAAGCGTAATTGCCTTCGCTGAACAGCACGGGAACAGAGCTGGAGAAAGAAAATTTTCTGTGAGTGAAAAGTTGGTGCGTGACTGGCGGAAAGTAAAAAACAAGCTAAAAAGCACAAATCCTTCTAGACGCGCGTTTAGAGGTCCTAAAACAGGGAAGTTTCCTATAATTGACGAAGAAGTGTTTAGGTACGTCAGTGAAATACGTAACAATGGCTGCAGTGTATCATATGAAATGTTACAAATTAAGGGACAGGAGGTAGCGCGCAAACACAACATACCGGTAACTCAGTTTAAGGCGACTCGTGGGTGGATTAAGGGGTTCATGCGACGACACAATCTGTCAGTGCGAAGGAGAACAACACTAAGCCAAAAGTTGCCTGCTGATTACACGGACAAGATTGTAAATTTTCACCGATTTGTCATACGTTTGCGCAAGGAAACTTCGTACTTGCTTTCTCAAATCGGTAATGCCGATCAGACTCCAATCTTTTTTGATATGCCTCGCAACAGCACTATTTGCGCTAAAAGGATCACGGAGTGTATTAATGAAAACCAGCGGTAGTGAGAAGTTGCGATGCACGGCAATGCTAGCCATTACAGCTGACGGGAGAAAGTTGCCGCCTTACATCATTTTCAAGAGGAAAACGATGCCTAAGAATATACAGTTTCCCCGTGGAATTCATGTACGAGTGCAACCAAAGGGTTGGATGGACGTAGAACTCGTGCTGGACTGGGTTAAAACTGTGTGGAATAGAAGACCTGGTGCACTACTAAAACAACCAGCTCTGCTTGTTTTAGATAGTTTCCGAGGTCACCTCGTGAACGAAGTGAAGCAAATTCTCACTACAAATAAGACACGACAGATAGTCATTCCTGGTGGCCTAACATCTGCTTTGCAGCCACTAGACGTATGTGTTAATAAACCCTTTAAAGACCACTTACGTCGATTTTACAACGAGTGGATGATGAGCGGCGATCAGCAATTGACGCCCGCCTGAAATATTAGGCGTCCACCCTAGGACTTGTTATGCTCGTGGGTGAAGAAGAGTTGGGATCTTATACCACCTGAACTAGTCTCCAAAAGCTTCGAAAGGACTGGGATTTCGAATGCACTAGACGGTTCCGAAGATGACGCAGTGTGGCAGGGAGACGAAGAATCTGATACTGGTATTAACAGAGGCGAGGACGGCGCATCAGATAGCGAAACCTGCGATAGCGACACCGAAGATTTGGAATAAATTGCGTACCGGTAAGTGCGCATTTCACAACAAAGCGATAATTTTTTGCAAGTGTAATATTTTAACTTTAATACTCAAATTAATGACAAATTAACTTAATACGTTCATTTTTATTTTCAGGTTGGAAAAACGTTCGCCGAATTGTTGCGAAAAATTATGAATTTTGTTTTAGACTATTTTAATTATTTTAATGTATAAACGCGAGTATTACGTGCATCTTAAATTTGTATCAAATACAATTTAGTTATAAATACATTTTTTGAGTAATACAAATACTGGTATTAAATATTCATCGTATAATGGTCGCACCCTACAATTTTTTTTCGAAAATTTTGGTATAAAAAGTGCGACGATTATGCCGTGAAATACGGTACACCTTGTTGGATACATTTTGGAAATAGATTCTTCCGTGGCATTTGATAGGTTTAAACTGTGAATCAAGTTTAATTGCATGCAGTAAGGGGTCTTAGAATTTTTTGTGACGCTGCAGGGGTTGGCATTTCTGAATCACGAGTTGGCGGTTAATTCAAAAGCACTGAATTCGTAGTCCAATGCTTTTAGTCCAACGGCTTTGAATTAATGAGGTTTGCTTTATTACTATATTACCCCGCTATACTCTAATAGAAATTAAAGCTGCCGTTTAGTTAGATGCTGAAATATCCAAAGAGTTGCTGTACATAAGGATGCACAGGAATATAGCAGATAAGATAGTACACTGCTGTGCAGAACTCAACGACGAAAGTAATTTTCGCATTTGTGTCACTACCAAGTAACATAGCTCGATGAAACTTGAAACCATACATAGGAAGAACTACTACAGTATGGTAGTGTAGGCAACTGAAAGGAAAGAATATGTGATGAGACAAACAGAAACGACACTTTTATACAGAGACAATAAATTACATTTAAGTCAGTTGCAATGCATCTGCCCAACATGTCCCACACGTGCTCGATGGGATTTAAGTTAGGGAACGGGCAGGCCAGTCCATTCGCCGAATATCCTCTTGTTCCAAGAGCTCCTCCACATGCGCTGTTCGATGTGGTCGTGCATCGTCGTCCATAAAAATGAAGTCGGCCGAATGTGCCCCTGAGTGTACGCCGTTCAAAGATTAGGAGGTCCATATGCCCTTGCAACATTATGCCTCCCCATACCATAAAACTTGAACCACCAAAATGATCATGTTCGACAATGTTTCTGGATGCATTACATGTTCCCACCTCTCGGCAGTTGAGGGTACGTCTAGAATCACTGCTCACACTAAATCTGCTCTCATCTGAGAAGGGCACGCGAGTCCACTCCTCGTCGGTTCAGACCTGATGTCCTTGGCACCATTGCAAATGGTGTCGCCGATGGGCGGGCTTCTACAGAACACAACGTAAAGGTCTTCCAGCAAACAGGCCACCCCCCTCCCCCCCTACAGTTGCCTTGCCGTTGTGGAGTGTAAGATTGGGTGCCTTGCAGTCCTGTTAAATATAGTTGTTATAGCACCCGCTGTTTGACGTGAGTCCCTTCTTGCTTGTTGCACAATGTAGCGGCCATCTGCTGCTGTAGTTGACCGTGGTTGACCCCCTCCTCTCCTTCGAGCAGCAGTGCCTGTGGTTCGGAATTCCCTCCGTGCACATGGAACAGTGCTGTGAGCAGTACCAAACCCCAGGGCTACGCTCATCACACTTCATCATTCTTCCAGTTTCCTGATGATTCTTCCCCATGTGAAGTCGTCCAAATGTTGTCTCTGGGCCATGTTGTAATGAATAATACCACCACTGTGCACCTTAACAGCTCGCTGATTGATTCACACTGTCTTGTCCCGATCCTTCAATTGCCTCGTTTTGTGAGGCACGACCCATTTGCCTCTATGGCCATGCTATTTAGTCTAGGAGTCTGCCCTAGCCTAACCTAGATTCGCCAAATTAATTATTTATGACACCTTAGCTTTTCAGCTGGGCTTGCCTGTTTGTTTTCGAGGCATTCCCATTTCTTGTTTCACTAAATATGTAGATTGTAGTTTAATATATTTACCTTGTGGTTTGCCTCTGGTAGTTCAGTCTCTCTTGAGGTACGCTAGAGTTTTGGAGAGTACGTTTAATTCACTGTAAATTGCATTGTACAACTGGATTTTTAACTAGATGTATAGTTGGTTTGAAGTTTGAAACTTGTAGTGAAGCCATTATCAAAGAACCTCTAAGTTATGTGTATCATGGAGAATATAGTTCATAAGTTGCAAGTTGGTGGATTTGGTTTGGAATGTATTTGTAAAATTTATTTTGTATTTAGGTAGTGTTCAGTCATCAGACAATACAATACATCAAGAGATTATTAACAGAATACAGAAAGCTTCCAAATTCTATCACGCTGTACGTCAAATACTTTGGGATGAAACATTTCCATTAAGTTTCCAAGATCAGCTTGTACAAAATATATCTAGTACCTATATTGACGTATGGCCTGGAAGCAGCAACACTTACTGGACCAACAAAGAGTCATCTTCAGGCAACAGAAACGAAGTTCTTCCGTTCTTGTCTACAAAAAACAAAAATGGATAAAATAAGGAATGTGGATATCCGACAACTTTGATGAACAGTTGGAGAGTTTCTACTCATCACCAAGCCAACTGTCTTTGTTTTGCTTATTTTGAGACCTAAGGTTGTAAAAGCTTCATGCCAGAGATCTAGTCTAGTTTGTACTTCCGCTTCTGTCTCACCCCATACCATTACATCATCAGCAAAAACCACGGCATTAGTTGTTGGATCCTTTCTCTTAACCGCTTTTAAAACTTCATCCATTATGATTATGAAGAGAAGTGGTGAAAGACAACTTCCTTGTTGGACTCCACTCTTCGTTTCAAACCAACCTGACCTTCCATCCTGGACCTGGACATAACACTCTTGTTTCATCATATAATTGTTGTACTCGTGCTATGATGTCATCGGGTACTTTCTTATGTCTCAAACATTCCCACATATGCCTGTGTGGTACATGGTCATATGCTTTCTTGATGTCAAGACTTCTCGTAGAGCATTCTGGTGGCAAAAATGAGGTCTATAGTTTGTCTATGAGGTCTAAATCCATGTTGTTCCTCCTCAAGTGTAGTTTCAACATATTTAGAATATATAACCTAAATGCAAAGAATCTCAATCCAAACAAGAACAAATAGATTAGCTAAAGCACAAAAAACTAACCTGGGATATCTACAAAAAGAAATGTTTATCAATAAATGCAAAAATAAAACACTACAACACAGTTATAAAACCGGAAGCTACATATGCCGCAGAAACACTTTTTCACCTGAATAAACAGTCAAAGAAATTGAAAGGAGGATTGGAAGAACCTCCATCAAAAAAAAAAATTACCAGAAAGATGGACAGTGAGGGATAATACCTAACAAAGTTGTGTACACAGAGCTAGAACCAATTACAGATACTATGCATAAGAGGAGACTGGGATTCTTTGGACATATCATGAGGATGCAGGATTCGAGACTTCTGAAACAACTTGTACAACACAATCTTGTCTCAAAAAATATTATAACAGGATGTAAATGGATCAGAGAAGTAAGAGAGGATGTGAAGGAAATTGGCCTTACAACAGAAGACACCACAAATAAGATAAAATTGAATACAAAATTCAAGAATACAAACCTCCACTTTACCCTTACATGAAACAAACCAACAGCACGCATATTTTCAACCGAGGAAAGGGCGCGAAGGTCGGAGCATCTGAAGAAGTACTGGGAGGACTGCAAAGCCCGAACAATCCCTTCAAAGAGATCTGAACGATGGACTGACTAAATTGATCTGATGCAGTCATAAAAGAACAACAACTTTGAGAAACTCATTCAAGAATGATCTGAGGTAGTTTTCATCCAAATTCTTTGATAAAAGTTTATCAAATTTCATTCAAAGTTATATTCAATTTTCAGATGTGATAGGTCTTTAACAGGTATGAAGTCATCCCATCGGGGTGTAATGATGTGTATTAGCAAGAGGTTTAAACCTACACTGATACCATGCATTAGCACAGTTGAACAGTTGTTTGTGTCCCTGACTTTTAACACCATTGGTGCTGTATACATTCCACCCAGGTCTCCTGACCAAAAATATTTTGATCGTTACATTGGTGTTGAAAAATGTATGTCAGATCTCGACAATCATTTATTGCTCCTTGTTGGTCCAACCTACCCCATCTTAATTGTATAGTAAATGAAGAAATATTTTCTGGCCTTGTGTCAGTAGGTAACCACACGGTGCAGTCCACTTTAGTTATAGACACATTCGCTTATCTCTGTTTAAATCAGTTTAATGATGTTTTTTCTAAATTCTGCAGATTGTAGCAATTTTTATTGGTAATATCAAGATATTGTTTGCAAGATGTACAAAGGTACATTTTGCAAAGGAAAAAAAAAAAAAAACAAACAAATTTGTAAGTTGCATATGTCTGCATAATATAGTTAAATGTATAGACAAGAAAAGTGTTCCACCGATCAATACTTATTTATTGTGAATGGATTATTACACTAGTACCGGTTTTGGCATTTCATGGCCATCATCAGCTAGTACATAACATTTATAGCCATTAGACAAAATTACAAAGATGTTACGTTAGATCATCCGGATGTCTAATGAAGAATGGAAGTAAAATATATTGTAGTATTGTTATGTTAAAATATCTGTGATTAAAGGGGGTGGTGATGGTTACAATAAACTAAAACCTATTGAGTGTACATGGATATGAGTACATTAAACACATTAAAACATATAGGCTACAGTATAAAACACTTGAAAAATTTTAACACATTGAAACATAGTATATATTTTAAAAAGTCTATTAAAATTTGAGTTCATGTTGTGTAGCATTCATTCTTCAATCTTCTTGTGGTTCTTGTGCTGATTTAGTTGTATTAGGTGATCATCGAGAATGTTCTATGGCTGATATACTTTATATTGATGTGTTGTAAGAACTCTTATAATTCAATTTTTTTTGAAAATTGAGTACTGTGCAATTCAACTATTGATGTACTCCAGTAAGTTTTATATATACTGTGAGACAGGGTTTGGTTTTGGAGCCGTTGGTGGCGACACCTCTCTCGTCTATGCACGTTATGTGGTTATCTGTAAAGATAAGTTAATGTAAGTATAGTGTGCGTATGAAGGAATGCCTGGTGTGTGTATGAAAATGAAAAGAGTACTTACCATTGTTGTTGTGGAGGTTGTGTTCCGATTTGTTTGGAGACTTGCTGTGTTCTGCTACGAGTACGTCTGGGGCTCATGTTACCTGTGGGGAGGGATGTAGGTGGAGGGGAAGGAGGAGTGGCTATTGTGGAGGTAGGGGCAGGGTTAGGCTTGTGATTCGTCGGTTTGTTAGGACGTGTGTTTACTATTCTGAGATAGTCATTCTTTATTCCAGGAATGGCTTTATCAAAGATGATGCTGGTTTTCTCTATAATGTCGTTAATGTTATGATTGGGGTTAGCGTATTGGTCCAGAGAAATATAGAAATCTTTGGTTATGTTGAGCAGGGGGCCCTTAGAGTTTATGTTTAATATCGTAATGTCATTATTGATGTCTGTGAAACTATGCTTAGATTCTTCTACATGTTGGCCTATTGATGAAAAATGGTTATGTTTTACTGCATTTATGTGTTCATTGTTGCAGATGGTGAAGTTTCTGCCTGTACGTCCAATATAACTTGTAACAGTTGTTACATTTGATATGGTAGACACATGATTGGTTGTATTTATTATTATTGACTGTTTTGGTGTTGTGTATAGTGTTGGTGCTGTTGTGTGTGGTTTTGAATGCTATTTTCAGGTTGTGCTTTTTAAAAATATTAATTATAGTATATATATATATATATATATATACATATATATATTTTGGTGTTGTTGAAGGTAAATAGGATATAATCTCTTTTGGGTTTGGCTGTTTTAATTAACGACATTACAGAGAAAACCAGCATCATCTTTGATAAAGCCATTCCTGGAATAAAGAATGACTATCTCAAAATAGTAAACACATGTCCTAACAAACCGATGAATCACAAGCCTAACCCCGCCGCTACCTCCACAATAGCCACTCCTCCTTCTCCTCCACCTACATCCCTCCCCACAGGTAACATGAGCCCCAGACGTACTCATAGCAGAACACAGCGAGTCTCCAAACATATCTGTACACAACCTCCACAACAACAATGGTAAGTACTCTTTTCATTTTCATACACACACCAGGCATTCCTTCATACGCACACTATACTTACATTAACTTATCTTTACAGACAACAACCACATAACGTGCATAGACGAGAGAGGTGTCGCCACCAACTGCTCCAAAACCAAACCCTGTCTCACAGTATATATAAAACTTACTGGAGTACATCAATAGTTGAATTGCACAGTACTCAATTTTCAAAGAAAATTTAATTATAAGAGTTCTTACAACACATCAATATAAAGTATATCAGCCATAGAACATTCTCGATGATCACCTAATACAACTAAATCAGCACAAGAACCACAAGAAGATTGAAGAATGAATGCTACACAACATGAACTCAAACTTTAATAGACTTTTTAAAATATATACTGTGTTTTAATGTGTTAAAATTTTCAAGTGTTTTATACTGAAGCCTATATGTTTTAATGTGTTTAATGTACTCATATCCATATACACTCAATAGGTTTTAGTTTATTGTAACCATCACCACCCCCTTTAATCCCAGATATTTTAACATAACAATACTGCAATATATTTTACTTCCATTCTTCATTAGACATCCGGATGATCTAACGTAACATCTTCGTAATTTTGTCTAATGGCTATAAATGTTATGTACTAGCTGATGATGGCCATGAAAGGCCGAAACCGGTACTAGTGTAATAATCCATTCACAATAAATAAGTATTGATTGGTGGAACACTTTTCTTGTCTATACATTGAATCCAATCAATATGGAAAATTAAACTAATAAACAATAATATAGTTAAAGGCAATCGTCGCGTGCTTACTTGACAGCATCGCATGATTACACATACTAATCAGTGCTATGGCAACATGGCATGAGGGGCAAATAAATCTTAAACTCCGCATCAAATACAACCACTGAATTATTAAAATGTCTATTTAATATCGCAGTAAGTAATAATAAAGAAGGGGTGGGATGGCGCAGCGGTCAAGCTGCTTGGAACCATCAAGATTGACCGGGATCGAGTCCCGATTAATGCACGTGTGATTTTCGAGGTGAAAGTTGCGTCCGGTGGTTCGGATTTCGCGTAAAAAGTGAGGTCCCATGGTTTATGATACGGAGATTATCGGTCACATAAAACTACAAGCTTCATTCCTCCTAATAATAATAAAATTAACAATAATAATAATAGTAAATTATATAACTACAGATATTGCTACTGATATGCGGCCTACTTAATAAAGTGTTTTTATGAATTGTCACACATTTATTAAACACTAATAACAGTGAATGTAAAAGGAAGTAAAATATTTAAAAACAACTGAACATTCAACGCTTAAGTAGCCTAAAGTTTGAATGAAAGCTAGGTCAGAAAAAAAAAAAAGAAAAAACAATTTTTGTTCAATCTCCCCTGCGAACCATGTGACCTTGCCACGGTGGGAAGGCTTGCGTGTCCCAATAAAGCAGATAGCCGAGCCGCAGGTGTAACCATATTGGATGGGTATCTGTTGAGAGACCAGACTAACGAATGGTTCATCGAAAGGGGGTAGCAGCCTTTCGGAAGTTGCAAGGGAGGCAGTCTAGATGATTGACTGATACGGCCTTGTAATAATACTCAACATGGCTTAGCTGTGTTTATACTGCTACACGGCTGAAAGCACCGGGAAACTATAGCCATAACTAACTCCTGAGGACATGCAGCTCTCTCTATATGAATGATGTACTGATGATGGCTTCCTCCCGGGTAAAATATTCCGGAGGTAAACTAGTCCCCCATTCAAATCTCTGGGTGGGGACTACACGAGAGGGAGCGATCATCAGGAAGATGTATACTGACATTCTGCGAGTCGGAACGTGGAATGTTAGAAGTTTGAATCGTTGTGGTAGATTAGAGAATCTGAAAAGGGAGATGGATAGACTAAAGTTAGATGTAGTTGGTATAAGTGAAGTACGTTGGCAGGAAGAACAGGATTTTTGGTCAGGCGACTACCGAATTATCAACACAGAATCAAACAGAGGAAATGCAGGAGTTGGTTTAATAATGAATAAAACAGCGGGTAAGCTATTACGACCAGCATAGTGAAAGAATTGTCGTCAAGATAGACACCAAACCAATGCCCACCACAATAGTGCAGGTCTATATGCCTACTAGCTCAGCGGGTGCCTTTGCTGGCAGGACCTAGTGTTTACAGGGCACTATGTCTTCTGGTATGGGCTAGAGTAATTTTGTTACTTTCATTGATCTGTCTCTGTCTTATGCTTGGCTTTGACAATATGAAAGTGACTGAGGTATGAGCGATGCTAGTAATGCCATTCCTTCTGCAGCCAGTCCCTGTTATGAATGGTATGAAAATGTTGCTCATAGGGTCGGTTGGTGCATGCATTTCAGTGGGCTTGGCAGACTGATATGTAATAGCAACTTCTGGCTCATTGAGGAAAGCAACAGGAAACTACCTCATTCCTCATTTCCCTAGTACGCCTCTTCAGTGATGCCTAGGCCATCTATGACAGCTGATGGCAGGGCTGTTGAGGATCCAACCAGCCTTAGGGCTGAAGACTGAACATACATACAGCTCAGCGGATGATGAGGAAATTGAAAGAATATATGAAGAGATAGAAGATTTAATACAATATGTAAAAGGTGACAAGAATCTAATTGTGATGGGAGACTGGAATGTTTAATTAATTTTTAGTAATGTTTTATTATGTACAGTCGCTATTAAGCGGGTTCATCAACAGCTGATGATGACCTATTTACAGGTCAAAACCAGTACTGTTTTTTAATGTAAATAATTCTAAACACTTTGTAAAATAAAGTATTGATTAGATGGAAAACACATCCTCCATACTTGTGTGCTCAAATTATCAATATGGACCATGAAGCTGATAGGTTATAGTATCTTGTAAACGCGAATACTGTAATCGAATCTGCGCACCCCAATATTTCAAGATATTTTTATTAACAGAAAATTGGCTTTAATTTCCGTTTTATGTGTAAGAAATTAATCCTACATAATGATGTTCAGTACCGGTACACCAAAATTGAATAAGATAATCTTCACGAGCTGTTGGGTAGGCAACCCGCTTGTCAGAATTGTAATGTGTTTGCTTACCTTCTCCTGATTTGTAATCGGGTAGTTTCTCCTGTGTGTTGTATAGTGTGTGCCTCTTGATATTAGCTGTATAAAGACGTGCGAAATACGCAGTAATTACAACAGGATGAATTTCAATTATGTTTTGAAGGGAAAAAATGTTAAATATAAGCAAAAATTCGTTTTACTGAAAGTTCGAAATTCGTTACAATGAAATATTTTAACGCACATTAAATCAGGAAAAGGGAAGTAGCCTAAAAATAATTTTGCTATTCTGAACATTTTGTTAAACTGGTGTATATCATAATTCATTATAATGGCATTTTACTGTAGATGTTTAGCACATATGTTTCATGTGTGCTGAAAATAATATTTACATTTATGATAATAATTCGTTTATTGTATTAATAGGTACTCAAATTGTCAAACTCAGACAAAAGATGGGGAAATTAATTTTTGATGAAGATTGAATTAATTTGATTACATCTTGTATTTGCATTAAGCTATATGCCCTTATTCTCATGTTCACAGATTGTGGTGTGGGTAGATCCATTGGATGGGACTTCCGAGTACACCCAAGGTGAGACAGAACCATTGAAATAAATTGTCAAAATTATTGAGGTGGAAACTTGTCTAGATATATGAGAGTAACATTGTGTTATGTTATACTGGTATTGCCAGCTGTTCATGTCATAAGGACACTATAGGGATTTTTTAAATATTTATGTTTATTTAAAGTTGCAGTAACGCATCAAATGATCTTGGCGACAAGACAATCAATCAACATTGATCTGCATTACGGCAGTCACCAAGGTTGCAGATTCCCTATTTGTTTTCCTAACCTTTTCTTAAATGATTGCAGAGAATTTGGAAATTTACTGAACATCTCCCTTGGTAAATTATTCCAATCCCTAACACCCCTACCAATATACAAATATTTGCCTCAATTTGTTCTCTTGAATTCAGACTTTATCTTCATATTGTGATCTTTCCTACTTTTGAAAACACCACTCAAACTTATTCATGTACTAATGTCATTCCACGCCTTCTCTCCACTGACAGCTCAGAACATACCACTGAATATACAATACCAATATAGTTGGTCCATTATTGGACATTAAACATCTTCCAGCTAAATAACTGGTTGCCAGTGTTTCGCCCCAGTGTTCTAAGTTTGGCTCATCAGTTGTTAAATAGCCCTTATTCCTCGACGAGCAGTTTAACAAAGATAAGAATTTAAATGATATCATTAAAGTGCAACAGTTTTGTGTGTGTGTGAGGAAAAGGGTGAAATTCCTTATATTAAAATTACTTTTGTGATCTCAATTCAATACAGAACAGCTATGAAGTTTTTAACTTTACATGTTTCCTAGACTCATCCAACCCAAGTCCATACTATATGCCACCATACTAATGGCCCTTCTCAGGGCCAAATAAACAAATCAGTCTGTGGAAACTGTAAAGCAGGAAACATTGCCTCATTTCTGTCAACTAGTTGAAGACCGGGCGAGTTGGCTGTGCGAATCGGAGTGCGCAGCTATGAGCTCGCATCCGGGAGATACTGTCAGCAGCCCTGAAAATGGTTTTCCGTGGTTTCCCATTTTCACACCAGGCAAATGCCGGGGCTGTACCTTAATTAGGCCACGGCCGCTTCCTTCCCATTCCTAGGCCTTTCCTGTCCCATTGTCGCCATAAGACCTATCTGTGTTGGTGCAACATAAAGCAACTAGCAAAAAGAAAAACAAGCTGAAGAAAAAAATGTTACTTGCGTGGGATTCTAACCATTCAGCGCAGTCCACTATAACAGATTCTACTGCACCCTGCCAAGTGAGCTATTGTGAGGCCTGATGTGCAGCATGCAGTTTCCAGCCTATACAGTACCTGTTCCGGGTCTGTGTGTGCACCTCCTTTTGCAAGATACGTATTCTTTGTATCTGTGCTTGTGTATGGGTTCATTCGGTGTTCTCACAGTGAAATAATAGTGGCGCTCACAATTCCTGTTGGGTTTTAGCCCTTAACCACACATCTCCTTATATTACCACAGTTTAGGGAGAGGGACTTATGTATTTAAGAATTGTAGGATACACAGCGGGATGCATAAAACTAAATCAGAAGGGACTGGTGAACTACCCTGTATATGAGTGCACACAATTTATGGTGTGGTGTGGTGTGATTCTCTAGTTATCTCTTTATGTTGCTCCAGTTGTTATTTGACTGTGATGAAGTAGGGTGATTGTTTGTTATCTTGGTACATCAGTGCTACTTTCTCTATTGCTACTCCAAGCTGATTCAGATCCTTATGGGCTGGGCTTAGTGTATCCTTCTGGAAGATCTGTACTGGACTTGATATTTATGACTGGACTGATACCATCTTTCCTTACAAATACTTTACCTTACTTGTACCATAGTATGTTTTTAGCACTACAGGCTAACCAGAAGAGAGTTCGGTTATCTTTTGCCAAATGTTCATTCATGAAAGTGAGAGATTTAGAACTGAAATATATGTCCTTTGCAGTCATTTTCCTCTGTTCATTTTTCTAAAAAATTCTGTCCTTTTGCCTGGAATAGAATTTGGGTATTATTATAGGGGGTGATATGCTCTTGGGGTTTTCCTTTTACTATTCTGTGGTGGTATTTGTTATGGAGTTATCTGTGGAAGTCAGAGGTGAAAGAAGGTGCGGGCTGGAATGGGTCTAACTACAAGTTCGAAAGATGAATTAAAATTTCAACAAAGGTTATATTTTCAAAACTTAACAATGGTGACATATAATTTAGAGCATACAACAAATAACAACCAGTTAAATCAGGTACAAGGCAACTTTACAAATTCTGGGCTACGAGCCCCAAAGTCTGAGCTCACAGCTCACACCCACAAATTACCAAAGGGCAGAAAACCCCTTCATTACATGGAGCTCTTGCTCCCGCTTAGTAATACCAAGCCTCCTAGAGGCACCTTCCAAAATACCAGACAGAGCTGGCCTGCTCTCAATTTTACAAGCCTATCAAAGGCCACAACAAACTTTACTTCTAACTGCCCTCAAGGCACACAAAGAAACAGGGGTATTTAATACCCAACCTACAGGGCCTTCACATGAAGAAAACAAAACATCAGGTTAAGTTACTGGCCCGAAGTAAAAAAAGGACTGGAGGTGTGAACTTGCACTCCTAAATACACATTTTAAAACCTAAGTGGCTCTAGGCCGATACACAGGGGCTAATCCCAAGCTAGGGAGGTGACTCATATGAGAAAACTTAAATACATTAAGGAAGAGAAGAAATGGTTACGAAAATGTAGTCACCTCAATTTCAAATGAAGGGGAGCTCGAGAGGGTAAAGCACTCTCTATCCCCAAATTAAATTTCAAGAAAGCTGAAGTTTACCAGGAAAAGGGTTTACATGTTTAATAGTTTACATATAAAAGGTTTTGAACCCTCCCTGAGAGTTAAACTGCTGAGCTAGCATGAAATAAAGATGTTAAAAGGCCATTACCTTGTTGGAGATCTGTTGCCCGAAGAAAGAGGCGCTTCCCGCCCCCTGCTACTTATCCACACACCAAGCTAGATGTTACTGAAGTGGCTCGGAGACAAAATCAGCAGTTTTTATACCCTCGTGGAAAGTTCGAGACCTTTCATGAATGATAACAACCCGCCCTCAAACTTTTATTGGCTACAGTACACAGTTACATACAAAATTGGAGAAGAAAGCCCCGATTGGCCGAAAATTAATTACAGAAATTCCTGATTGGCTACATTCAAAACAGGTGGAAAGAATGGATTAATATTGCCAACCCACAAATGACAGAACAAAATTTAGTAAAGAGAAAACTTATGAATACAAAATTTCTCCAAGAAGGTACATTCCTTTACACCAGAGTGAGTTATCATAGTTCTTGGTAGAGACCTCTGTTAGTCTGTCCACACTTCTTGATTAATAAAAAACAAAAGCCAATCAAAAACACACAGTGACATCTTCTGATAAACAGTAGAGTTAGTTCAGTTTTTAAAGTTCCGAGGTTCTCCTGTAGAGGAGTTTTAATTGGTGCAAGATTTGAACTTGCGTCGCGTAGAGGTGTACCGCCCGGTACTGTATTCAATGTTTTTGTCAGCCTTGACTTGCTCTTCTAGTGAAAGAGTGATAATTTCTATAATTTGGTACACATTTTCTTAGTCACAGAAACAGGCTTTATTTCAATATTATAATTCTTTGAGTAACGTTCTAAGATATTTACTTTGTTGCGTAATGTAATATATTTTTATTTTAAATTCTCGTCAGCTGTTTTGTGACTTCTCCTCATTGATTTAAAGATATATTAAACTGAATTCAAATTAAATACAATATTAAAATAGTCGTGAAGTAAAATGCTCAATCGTCGGACTATGTACTCACACTTAGTTCTTACCTGATTACTTACACATACAATTGTTGATGGGCGCCAGCTACAAATAGATATAGCGATAATAGAATGAGATCTCTAGGGTGTGAGGTAATAAGCGTACTTTTGACAACATACCATATACTGTAAGTTCTGGGAAAAGGTTATCGGCATTCGGTTTCCCCATTAAAATGTGAGGTTATGTGATCTACTATAGAAATGAAACAATCAGTTATGTTTGAGACTAAACAAAATATATTCTTTAAAAATAGACTTTAACGAGTGAGATTTACTGCGATAATACAAGAGAAATTATAAAATATAAAACATTGTAACTCTAGGAAACTGTAGGCATTAAATTTGAAATCCTCTTGACCAAACATTTAAAAGTTATTACAAGATATTTATCCCTCACTGTTCACTTGACTGTACCTCGAACACTTTGAGTGTCATTATGACGTATTCCTTTGAGTTGGTATCTGCTGTAGATATCTCAAGCCTAATTTGGTGATGTATCTTTTTAGTTTCACAAACGAGATATAGTGAAAATGAAAATCCACAGCCTGTTTCCAGTCATTCGACCAGGTCAGTAATGGAGTGAATGTAGCTCTCATCTAGCGGTGAGGATAGGAATTGTGCCGGCTGCCGAAGCCTGTCGCACTCCTCTGGGGCGATGATTAATGTATGACGGATGAAATGATATTGGAGAGTGTCGCTGGAATTAAATATGATAGGGAGAACTGGAATATCTGGAGAAAAACCTGTCCCGCCTCCGCTTTGTCCAGCATAAATCTCACATGGAGTGACCAGGATTTGAACCATAGAATCCAGGGTTGAGAGGCCGGTGCACTGCCGCCCTAGCCACAGAGGCTCTACGAGATATAGTATGGTTTGAAATTATATTTACACTTCAATATCAACTTTACAAGTAATTCACTGGTAACTGTTAGTCTGCATTACGACGGGTCAGTATTCGGCTGTCACTTAACTGACACATGAACTCAACCGAACAGATGCCTGAAACACACTCCAAACATATAATCCATTTGGTCACTGACGATTACGTATCAATACCACTGTTCCCCATTCGTCTCCTTCCAATTGACTCCAATTCACTTCATGGCAAGTCTTTTCATTGTCGGGCTGAGTGGCGCTGGCCTTCTGACCCCAGCTTGGCAGGTTCGGTCCAGGATCAGTCCGATGGTATTTGGAGGTGCTCAAATACGTCAGCCTCGTTTCGGTAGATTTACTAGCGTGTAAAAGAACTCCTGCAGGACAAAATTCCGGCATCTCCAAAAACCGTACAAGTAGTTAGTGGGACCTAAAGCAAATTACATTATCACTAGTCTTTCCATTGATCTCCTTCCTACCAGCTCAACTATCCAACTCGCTTCTCCAACTGACTGACCGACTGAGGTCTCTCCATCCAAATGACTATCCATCGACCAAGGGTCCATCCATCTGACTGGCTCATATAGAAGACTGGTCCTTTTATATATAGACACTAGTTGTCAGACCTACGTAATCTCCGAAAATAGCAATGATGTCATGCCCACCCAACTTAGTGTTACAGGTTTTCCTAAATATGACCTCATTGCTAAATGCATACAATGGCAGAGCGATGACTCGACTGTTATGGTAGCAGTATTGCAACATGTGTTGCAATGTTTTAAAAGGTAGTATCACAAATAATAGGCTATATCCATATCAGATATTGGGCAGTAATTCTCACTTTAGATGCTTTTGATGCTAACACACACACACACACACACACACACACACACACACACACACACACACACACACACACACTCACTCACACTCACACTCACACTCACACTCTCTCTCTCTCTCTCTCTCTCTCTCTCTCTCTCCTGTCCAGGGTTCCAGTGCTTAATAATTTATCTTAATTGGCTTATGAAGTGGCTGAAAGGATTTCTTTGATGAGACCCTTGAATAGACCCTGGATTCGAAGTCCATCACCCCTACTTGAATCTTTACTCGGCTGGCTCAAGAGCTTGGGTATGTGGTATGTCTGGAGAGGGGCTTAAACTATTTAATTCTAAGTAAGGGGGAGGAGTCTCAAATATCAGAGGAATACAAATATACTACAAATGAGAATAAAGATCATCTATTTTTGCAAACACATTTTTAATTAGCTAAGGAAACGCTTGTATAATACGCTACATAAAGATATGCCGAGATATCTATATATGCAATACATTGGTTCATAAATTAGGTTTAAGCTTTGGATGTCTCTTTCTGTCTATCTCAGATATGCATCTATCACTTCATAACCTTCAAATCATTGAAAATACATCAAAAGGACGTCCCCTTTCAGAGCTACTTAACACACGGGAAACCTTATCATATATCATATTAAAACACTTTACACAAATCTTCCACAAAGGCATATCTCCTTTACGGCATGAATTATTTCACTCAATTTATCCTTCAGTTTCTATATCACAATGCCCTGAGATCATGTTAGCTGAGGTTTACTACAAAATTCCTGAGCGCATTTTAAACACGTGATAGTTATGTCACATTGTCTACATTAATGACCTTGTCTAACTTATCGTGCGGAGTATTAACTCCCTCATAACGTCTGCTTCACTGGGATTATCTGTGCACTAATATTAACATGCGACATTTCAATTCAACGATGTCCCTCTAAACGATAAACATATCAATCAACAACAATATCTTACATCACATGATAAACACTCACTAGAAGAAATAATGTAACACCCTGCATTGCGTCTCCATGCAGAGAACAGGATCTGGCACGATCCATCTCATTTGCCACTGGTGGGCAACAATCCTCACCAGAATCTGGGACTTTCGACGTGTGGGGGTATAACAACCTGAAGATCCTCTTGCGGTTTTTACTTTTAATAAAAAATAAAAGAAAGATGGGAGGATTTCATTCATCTATCAAATCTGGGATCTATACGACGATGTCAATTTCTTAATTTATGCATGTCTTTGTTATACTAGAGGAAGAAAAGAGTGAGCTAAATGTGTCTCCCTTCACAAAGTGGTGAACAGACTTCGCTTGAGGTCTTGTGTTCCCATTACCCCTCATAAAACTATCAGGCCACTCGGTCACGGCCGTTTGCTCGTTCTTTTTTTCTTCCCTGCAGAGCAGGGGTCCAGACTTTACCTCCTATTCTTAAATATTCATATCATTGCAGAAACATTCTCTTTCTTCGAACCATTAACTCTCAGCGTAACATTATATAACAGCCTACATTTGGCCTCAATTATCTTATTCACGAGGCGGCATTCTATATCGCCATACATATATATTCAACATGGGAATTCATATTTAAACACCACTGTACTCTCAGAGCACGATTCTACACATTAAGTTCCGTCTTCTCATCCTTCATGCCCCGAGAACATGCATATTTAAATAGAAGATCCTAGCCTTCAGAATTTAAAAAATTCACGGTTAATCGCGATCTATATAATTCACTTACACCCCGACAGTTGACCTTTTGCTGTCTTGAAGTTTACATTCTTAAATCTGTACAGGAGGAATTTCTACCACTATGTGACGTGCCATCAAGAATGAATAATCGGAAACTCTTATGATGAATCATAGCGTTCAATTGTAACTTTAGGACGACTGGATCATACTACAAAAATTTATCCCTTTACATTACGTTACGTCACCTGTAAGTTATGCTAGGGCCTTATAACTACCTTGCAATATACCCCCATTATGAATGAAATAAGTGGTTCAACACCACAAAGAGAATCTCACAGAAAAATCTTGCAGATAACTACAGTCCCTCTGAAGCATCGTCATGGTCAAATAATATTCAAAGTATTTACATGCAAGCTACTTGTTTATATGAATGTGACCCTAACTGTCATGCTAATAAGTTCAAAATGTAC
This sequence comes from Anabrus simplex, assembly GCF_040414725.1. Classification (NCBI taxonomy): domain Eukaryota; kingdom Metazoa; phylum Arthropoda; class Insecta; order Orthoptera; family Tettigoniidae; genus Anabrus; species Anabrus simplex. Next base: position 1,923,164 of record NC_090266.1, read on the forward strand.
TCGGCACTCAGATATCTGTGATCAGCTTTCCTCAGGAAGTACAGCCATGGATTTAAGCTGCCATCAGCATGTCATCACTTGCGGTGGCCCCCAGAATCGTCCTCTGTCGATTCACCTGCATGTTGGTGAATCCTCGTCTGGCGTTCGGAAGCTCTCGAATATCTCTGCTGCATTGGCGTAACTGTACGGCGGACTGCTCACAGGACGTCTTCAAACCCGACGCTCTCGGAGGTCAAATATGCAAATGAGGAAAAACTAATTTGTCATAAATGCATTAATTGTGTCATGCATTATAACTCCATTATGTCTAGGGATACCCATAAACTCAAGCACCCTAGCCTTATATCTGTATTTGTCTTGTAGCCCGATATTGACACTTTCATTAGCGTATCTCGGTTCTCCACAATACTTTAATTTCGGAGCACCACACACTAGCTGGTCACTGTCACAGGATATGAATGTTAGATCTTAATATTTTATTTATTACTGGTCTTTAGTCGACCCACTCCATTTCACTAATCATCAATATGATACACAATTCACTGTGCTTGAGCGGTCTACTGAAATGATAGCTAATAAGCCGCTTTCTGTTTTAGGTTCAAGCCTATCCTTGTATTGAATTACTTTCTTCATTTAACTTTCTTTATACGATCATTTACATACCTCGTATAATCAGGCACAATTCACTATACTCACTCAGATCAATTTCATAACTGCACACATAATAATTCACTTCAATCACCACCTCTTTTTTTTTTTTTTTTTACAATTCTGTGCCACTCTGACACATAATCAAAGTAAAATCTTATCACATACAGAACATAGCAAAGTGAATTAAAGACATAACAAATATTTGGTATGCAGCGCACTGTCACTCACTATGTGTTGTCATTTATCACTACACAGTACTGTTCAATAAGAACCTTCACAATGTGAAACACTGAATATTGAAACTGAATGTTTACTAAAGAATGGGTCTGCTGATTAGACAGAATGCACTGGATATACTGCGTATACTGTCTTCTCGCCACTGGTATTTACACTGAGAAGCCTTATTTCTTGGAGAGGGAGTTAGGCCACGCCCTCTTGTCCAAAAACGTCCCGTTGAAAGGTAGATTTAAAAGTTGAGTTTGATATCAAATTAAAGCTTCTACATCCTTCTTTCCACTGATTAACTTTCGTTCTGAGTCCTTCGCAGGTTCATCTGCAATCATCAAGGTGTCAGTATCAATTCTCAGTGGGTGGAGTCTGACTCCTGGGATTTCTAAGTTTCCTGGTCCTGTCAGATTTGAACATCTGGTTTCCATCTCCTCATGCCATCAACTATCTGCATATTTCCTGTTATTCTTATTATGTAGAATGATTCTTGGCATGATAAATACGCATAAAATCTTCGCATTCATCAAATTCGTAACTCAAAATTATCCATTTAGTATTTCTAAGTTATTACTGTTAATATCATCGAAACAGTTGAAAGCTACGCATTGGTACCACTAGATATTTAGGGGAATACATGGGGTGATATTGTCTCATATGTTGAGACGACTTCTTTCAGGCTGTTTTATGACCTCGCTTCTCAGTCATGTGACACTTGTCTCGTTTCAGCTCTCTCGCTCAGAGAAGGAGCGAACTCCACGTACAAGCGCTTGTACTCCCTCTTTTTCCCAATTACGCGCAATGAGAGGAGGAGCGCGCGACTCTACGGCGAGCAGCTCGAGTCCCGGAACCGGCAAGAATATCCCCGTTTGGCGGCTATTTAATACAGAACTGCGCAGAAAAGGGCAGATTCTGTATGCACGATGTCTATATACATATGACGATGTCATGAACGGTTACAATACATAATTAAGTACCATAAAGCAAGTGATAATTAATACATAGCGAAATCAGATTTTAGAATTGAATCAAACAATAATAATAGTTAGAATAATAGTAATAATACAAATAATAATAATAATAATAATAATACAGATGAATACTTGCAACAGGATTTGAACCGTTACAGTTGTCACGTGTACTTCTTGGTTAGCTTGTTGATACACGAACATAATTGTCCAAAGTGTGTTGTATTTTGATGACTTAAAATCTAAGGATTTTAAGATGTCATTTAATAAGTCTTGCTTTTTATTCACCGCTGTTCCTATCTCAGAATTACCTTCTTCTACCTTAACAAACTACGGTGTTAAAACCGTCGCTTTCACCGGGCGAGTTGGCTGTGCGCGTAGAGGCGCGCGGCTGTGAGCTTGCATCCGGGAGATAGTAGGTTCGAATCCCACTATCGGCAGCCCTGAATATGGTTTTCCGTGGTTTCCCATTTTCACACCAGGCAAATGCTGGGGCTGTACCTTAATTAAGGCCACGGCCGCTTCCTTCCAACTCCTAGGCCTTTCCTATCCCATCGTCGCCATAAGACCTATCTGTGTCGGTGCGACATAAATCCCCTAGCAAAAAAAAAAAAAAAAAGAAAAGCCTGTCGCTTTCAAGCTGTTTCCCTTGCAGTTGCGATAAAACCATAATAAATTACAGTGAAACTCTGGTTAAGAAGTTTTCCCGCTTAAGAAGTGTAATATTCTTGGTCCCTTGATCGGTTGCGTTAAGATATATGTATATTTTTCCCATTCTGTTTAAATATTTTCCCTGGTTAAACAGTTTAAATTTTGTAGAGTAAACTAAAAATATATGTATTTAAGAGCATTTTAGTTAGTTTTTGACGTACAAACAAAAATTCACACAGCCAGTTTTCTTTCAGATCTGAAAGGGCTATCACGTGTTGGCATAAAATTGAAAGTTATTTTTATTTTTATGAACTAAACATTGTATTATTGTGGAACATAGCACAAGTATGAGTAGACATGAAATAAAATTCTCACGGGGAAAGAAACTGTTTACGTTTAGATGTGCTAGTGTTATTACTGCGCCTTTATCACACGCACGTTATACCCAAATACTTTCCCACGCACTCATTTCTGCAACTTCGAACCTGTGTTTCTTTTCTTCATTACCTATAGCATGAAGAGGATTAAAGCAGTAAAATAAACTCAATACCAGCTTGTCCATGCGGTACTTGCGAAACAGCCAGAAACTATGCCTGTTACTGTGACAACCAGTAGGAATGAAGGGGTGATATAGGCCTATGAATAGGTTATAAGAATGTCTAAGAATAAGTTGCCCAATTACCCATTTGCTGCCGTTAACTTGAAGCAGGTGTCGGGGGGGTGTGAGGAAGATAGAAAGCACATACTAACGAACTGTAGTACACTTCTTGTCTTTCCGTCTTGAAAGCCTAAGCCACAGATTGCCAAGCGTAGTGTAGCTTTCTAATTAGTGTGAATAGGAGTCAGTGAAGTTAGTTGTACTTGTAATATCAACGTATGAATGTTTTCAGTGAAAATGAGCGGAACTCAGTGGAAAGTGGTCAAGCGAAAGGCAGTAACAATTAAAGACAAAGTGGAGATTATAAGGAAAGAGGAGTCATCTACACTTTCCCATGTTGCTTTGGCGAAGGAGCTGGCGATGCCGCTGTCTACTTTGAACGGCATTATAGCAAAGAAAGAAGAGATCTTGGCTTCTGCAGGGAATACTTCAGCAAATTGCAAGAATCTTAAATCTGGAAAGTACAATGAAGTAGAACAAGCTCTGCTAATATGGTTTAAACAGCAGCGAAGTTCAAACATTCCTTTGAGCGGGGCTATTGTGAAGGAGAAAGCTGAAGAAATTGCGTGCAAATCAAAGGTACCTTTTACCGCGTCGAACGGGTGGTTGGACTGCTTTAAAAATTCAAGCCGGTATAGTTTACAAAACAATTTGTGGCAAAGCAGAGAGTGTAAGTGCGGAGGAAAGGGTAGCATGGAAGGAAACAGTTCTGCCTGCTAAAATAAGCAGTTACAAACTTGGCTACGTTTTTCATCTCAATAAATTCACACTTTTTGCCAGATTACCCTGGATAAATCTCTAGTTTTGAAGGGAGAATCTTGCCATGGGAGAAAATTAAGAAAATTGCGAGTTATGGTATTGGTTGGTGTTAATATGGAAGGAACTGAGAAACTACCCCTACCGATGATAGGGAAGTCTAGGAAGCCACGTTGTTTCAAAAATGTCAGGACTTTACCATGCAAGTACACCAGCAACAAGTCAGCTTGGATGACAAGTTCCCTGTTTGAGGAGTATATACAGGCACTAGATGCCAAAATGGGGAGCCAGAACAGGAAGATTGTGGTGTTTATGGACCACTGCCCTGCACATACCAAAGAGTGGCCCCATTTAAGGAACATCAAGGTAGAATTTTTTCCACTGAACACTACATTGGTACTACAGCCCATGGACCAAGGAATCATTAAGATATTGAAGCAGAGGTACCGAAAATCAGTTGTGCGCCGTATGCTGCTATGTATGGAAGCAGGCAAACCCATCTACAAAACTTCTCTTTTGGACACAATGCATTTCATTGCCTCATCATGGGATTCAGTGGAGCTTGTAATAATAGCAAATTGCTTCAAAAAAGCAAGCTTCGGTGGTGGTACCAACAGCATTGTTATGGAAGTAGGTGATGAAGAGCCAGGGTGTGGGAAAACTATACAGGAGAAGATGGAGATTACCAGTAGTTTCGATGACTTCACTGCCATTGATGATATGGTAATCACTTGCGAGGAGCACACCATCGATGAGATCTGCAAGGAAATTCAGGCAGGAGAAGAGGAGGAGGTTGAGGAAGAGAATCCCCAAGACCATCTTGCAGTGAGGCAAGCATCTGCCTTGAAAAACTGAGGTGGTTTTTGGAAGGTTCAGTCAGTGTGCCTCAGAACACATAGAAGGCAATGTGGGAAATACAGAGGTTTATACTTCAAGAAAGCAGGAAGAACCTAGAACAGTCAACCCTGGACAATTTCTTTTCCAAGTAGAAGCCTAGACTTTAGTGTTTGGAAATGTATTTAATGTTCTTAATATTTATTATCTCTTGTGCAAGGTTTTAAATAATATGTTCCCTTCTCGTATCAAGTATTTTTTATAATACAGAATGTTCAATTATTTTACTTTATCTACAAAAATACATGTCATGATAATCTATATAAATAAAATTGTAGGGGGTCCGCTGTCTGTAATTTCTTTTGTTTTGCCAATTTTTCAGATATTTATCAGTTTTAGGCCAACTCAAGACCGAATCGGTGGTTTTTACGTTTCATGTCTGTTTGTTTGTCTGTTTGTCTTCTGTTTGTCTGTTCCACCATCACGTCGAAACGGCTGGATAGATCTCAACCAAACTTCATATTTAGAGTATAGTCATCCCGGGGAAGGTTTCGATATGCATATCATTTTAAAATCTTTGAATAGACTGGGGGTTTATAGGAAAACTTGAATGGTTTTTCCACCATCACGTCGAAACAGCTGGATAGATGTCAACCAAACTTCATATTTAGAGTATACTCATCCCGGGGAAGGTTTCGACATGCATATCATTTTAAAATCTTTGAATAGACGGGGGGGGTTATAGGAAAACCAGAATGGTTTTTCTCCATTTTCTCTTATACTATTGATTTTCTGTAAACTTCGTTTACCGTACGTGAAACGTCTCTTCATTATAAACAACTTTCGTTATGTTCATAATTTACCTTACTCTTCATATGACGGAGAAATATACAATTTTCCGCTGGTATCATGCTCTGCAATGTGTGACCGACAACGAACCTACAGGTTACCATCGCAACGTCTCTGACTGCATGCCAGCAGGGAAGTAACGTATTGCCATTTTCCTTATCATGCTTTTAAATTCATGGTTGTTCCTTTGGTAGAAGGCAAGAGAGGCGTCAATCGGCCTATCTGCGGGATATTGGCTGAATATCGTTGGATGTTATAACCGCCCTCGAATAGATTAAGTAATAACACCATTAGTCATCTTCTTATTATTTGTTTACCTAAGAATCACTGGACCTAAATTTCTCCTCTGTTACCGCTTTATTATATCCATAACTCACACCAGCATAATTTATTGAGGGGCGTTTGATTTTCTAATACATTCACTTGGCATTTACATATTTGTCGTTATCCGGCTGTCCTCAGTTATAATGCATTTTCTATTACTCTCAACTTTCTTAACTGTATTATTTTCTTCCTTAATTACGCTGTACGTACGCGAGTGCTAAAAAACTGCTGGATGTATTTCCACCAAGAATCCTATTTAGAATACACCTGTCCTTGATAGGTTTTAGGGCAAATATTGTTTCTAAATCCCTGAACTGACTGGGGGTTTATACGAAACCGAAACAGTGATTTTGCACTTCCACAAAATATACACAACCAAACTTAATGGAAATCTACCTACCTTGGTAGAAATTAATTTCTAAACCTTTTTTCTCGTGTGCATCATTTCGATACGAGGATTAATAAGGGAGATATCATTAACGGACCGTTTTCCTGTACAAGTCCCATCGGGCTTGACTCACGAGCGGGTGCGTGTAAAGCGTATTCCTTACAACTTGAAAACTACTGAAGACATTCGAAAAAAAATTTATATTTAGCATTCACCTGTCCAAAGGTAGGTTTTAAACGTAAATAACATTTCATGTTCCGGAATGGACTGGCGGTTTATAGGGAACACAAATGGTGATTTTACTCTTCTACAATATATACAGAACAAGACCAAACGTGATGGAATTCCACCTCTAAACCTTTTTATTCATGTGCATTTTTCCGTCAGGAGGATTAATAAGGGAGATATCATGAATGGTCACTTTTGCAGGTTAAGTCCAGCGGACATAGCCCAAAAGGTGTTTTACATGGAGCAGATTCCTTATCTATATAAATCAAATCGTAACGACTGTGTGCCTCTACACTGACTATTTTGGCGAAATTTTCGTACAGCTTTCCGTTTAAGGGGTAATAATGACCATCTCCATAATTTTTGGTTTAGTTTCCTGAAAGTCCTAATTTTTACCCGCCTCGCCCAAAATCCAGATTGCGGCATAATCTGCCAGAAGAAAAAGAAGATAATTGAAATTTGACAAAATTATACGTTTTAGCCTGTAACGAACGGAAAACATCCTAGATCATTAAATTTTTCACTTTTTATCCCCGAAGAATATCGAAATATGCAGGCAATTTTAATGATGGTGCAGACCTTCGGAAATTCCTATCACATAACGGATTGCACAATCTCCGTTCAATTTGGAATGATCTACAATCTTGGTCTTATGACTTTTTGCCGTATCTGTATCCCTTTTACGTTTGATTTTTCTCTATTAATCGATGTTAAGTCAATTTGGAATTTTCACATGCATAATTCATACTTTCAATTACTTATATGAAATACAGAATCATCATACTCTTCACTAAAATTGGCCCACCCAGTAGGCATATGTGAGCCAAATGCTATGTATGTAGCTGTCACATAATTATCCGAAAAGTAATGTCATGTGAGATAATCTTACAAAACCTTTACCCTGTTCCACGTTTCTAACTCAATCTGACCCAAGAATAGATGACATATCATAGGACCAGCCATTTAGGCCACTAAATCCGGCGTGTCTTATGGTATAATCCTTTGTCGATATGACGTACGTTTAGTAGCAGTTAATCTGTAAATGAAAGTCTTCAATATTGTAAACACGCATATACTTTCGTATGTCGATCTATATATATTCACTGATGTCGATTTTTAGCGATCGAGAAAGGGTGGGTCTGATATTGTAATCAGTACTCCCCACACCGACTTTGACTGGCAGTGGGAAAGGGTTCCTTCTCCAACTCCTGTGTAACTGTCATTAGTAAGGAAGGCCTACAATTGTAATGAATAGTTCCCTTCTCGATTTGACTTGCAGAAGGCAAGTGAGCATGCAGTTTTGTTTAAAACTCGCCTACCCGATTGTGTTTGGCAGCAGGCAAGGGTGCCCGCCATTATAAAGAAATGTCCTCATCTAAAATGTGACTGGCATTTGGCATAGTGGCCTGCTATTTTGATGGAAACTCACCAACTTGGTGTGACTGGCAGTAAGCTGGCTGGCAGTAGGAAAATGGGCCTGGCATTATAATGATAACTGCACAACTCAATTTCGAGTGATAGTAGGTTAATCGCCTACCATTATAATAGAAACTCCTCAACTGTAATCTGTCTGGAAGTAGGAAAAGGGGCTGCCATTTTAACGAAAACTCCCCAAATCGATTCTGTCCGCGTAGTAGGCAATGGGGCTTGCAATTATAATGTAAACTTTCGACTGTGAATGCCTGTAGGCAAGTGAGCCTGCCGTTATTTCACAAATCCGTAACAAACACTTTACATTGGAAACAACGTATGGCGACCTCCCCATGCTCTTTCTCGGATAACGCTAAGAGACATGCAATTTTAAAACAATCTTATTTACTGCATGTACACTATTTACTTCGATATTCGAATACAATGTAGAATACCGTAGCGAAGCACGGGTACATTCGCTAGTCTAATATATGTATTGTGGCTTTCATTTAGCAGGTGTTGTATATCAGTCTATTTCGGAAATCTGTTGGCTCTGTGTTTCACAGTTTCAGATGTATTTCAAAGTACAGAATAAGCTTGCAGGCATTACCCCTTTTAAGAAGTTTCCTGCTTAAGAAGTTTTTTGTGGTCCCTTGAAAAACTTCTTGACAGAGTTTCACTGTATCTTTACCATTTGTTATGGCTTTAAATATTGCCTTTGATATTTGAGTGCATGAATGGTGGAACTTTTCCCTCACATTTTCCATCACAAATTACATGTTCTCTCCACTTTTGATATTTTTTCACAAGCTGTACATTTTCTCATCTACCTTTTAGTTGCCATTTTATGAGTGTCCTATCAAGTGTGATTATGATTGCTTTCTTGATTGGTACTTTGGAATTCAGTATGGCAGCCTCCTTACAATTGATGGAAATCTGCATTAAGTTGCTGAATTTTTATTTTCCGCAGCCAAATCATCTAGATAACATTTCTGGATGTGTAGGAAAACTTCCAAATCGCAGGTAATCTAATATCATTGTTGCTACTGACTTAAATTCTTTATTATTTACTCTCCAGCCAACAACTGATTCATTAGCTCGTTTTTACTATCGAAACAAGGGCCTTTCTTTATTGTATCAACATAAAGGTGTCCTAGTGCACTAATGGAGAGATTGAAAGAAGAGGACACATCAGTACCACTTGATCACCAAACCACAAACCTCTAGTGGTCTTTGAATGTAATCTGTATTCTAGTTCTGTAAACTCTAGTCTTTATAGTTTCTCTGTCAATATTTTCCTTGAAAACCATTTGAGTGGCTGACTGACTTTATTTATCTCCCTTTTTCTAGGTCTTCTTGATCATGTGACTGTTCTCATTGGTGTTGCGGTTGGTGACCGTCCTGTTGCAGGAGTTATTCATCAACCTTATTATAATTACAAAAATGGAGGTGAAGATACTGGTCGCACTCTGTGGGGTATTGTAGGTGTTGGTGTTGGAGGCTTTGAACCACAAGAAGCTCCAAAAGGAAAGAGATATATAACAACAACTCGTTCTCATTCCAATGATGTGGTTCAAGCAGCACTGGATGCTTTGCAGCCTGATGAAATTGTGAGAGTAGGTGGAGCAGGCCACAAGGTATAGTACATTTCTAGTCTTCAGATTGTAATTGTACTTCTGTGTATCTTTCAGCCAAGATATGTGAAAGGCTCCGTGCCACAGGTGCCTAAGTGACACTTTCATACTTTCTAGGCGTATGAGGTATGTCAGAATGAGTTTCAAAAATATTGATGGCAGCACAAAATTCAAAATATTGACAGTCATGACTACTTTATAACTCAAACATAGGCATGCATGGCATGAAGGGTTTTGTACGAATTGATGTTTCGACAGTGGCACTGGACATGCAGTCCTATTCTGTGGAAAGATATTTATTAATCAAGTATGTACAGATAACAGTTCTTATCCTGCAAATCAGACTACATAACTGAACCAGTCTTACTCTGGCTTCTTTAAGTATATTGAGCTGCAGTGCTACCTTCATCTGCAGGTGGACATTTAAAGCACATGATACACTAGTGTTCATTAAAATTTCATGGACAGAAATTTCATTTCCTGCAAGGAAATTAGTACAGCCCTCCGAATCATCCAGTACTAGCTTACACTCCCTCTCTTATTGGTCAGAGGGAGGATTTACACAAGTAGTACAAGAACCAACTCTTCTCAGTAACTTGCTAGATGTATTCTTGGTTAAACCCTGGGATATTGTTGATAAAACTGAGGTAATTGAAGGAATAGGTGACCATAAAACTGTTATAATGGATGTATGACTAATACCAAAAAGGCTTAATAAGAGGGTCACACAAGACAAGAAATTGTACAGAAAAACTGAAGTTGATGAATTGGGATCACAATTCAGTTGTTGGATAAGTGAAGGGAGTAATGTGGATACACTTTGGGCAAAATTTAAAGGAATCATTTGGGAAGGAGAGAAGAGATTTGTGCCTGTTAATAAGGGTAAAATGATCTCAGACCCTGTTTATTATACAAGGGAAATAAGAAAATTAAAAAGAAAATGTAGAATAGTAAACAGGAAATTCAAAGAGGGTGAGGAGAGTAGAGAAACTAGAAAACAGCTAATGAGGGAACTTAATAGAGTGAAAAAGGAATCAAGAAAGAGATTTACAGTAAAACCTCGTTAATTCGAAGTCATTGGGATGCAAAAATTGGACTTCGAATTACGTGATTTTGAATTAACCGCCAACATGTATTTCAGAAATGCCAACCCTTGCGGCGTGACAATATATCCTAAGACCCATTACTGCCTGCAATTAACTTTGATTCACAGTTCAAAGCTTTCAAATGCTATGGAAAAAAACTATTTCCCAAATGTATCCAACATGGTGCATTTACAGTATTCAAATAATGTACTTGGATAACTCACCGGCAAACATAACCTCACGCAATGAAATCAAAAGAAAGAAAACATGATTCAAAGACGAGGGGAAATCTATACTGGCTCTCCTGTGCAAGTGCTTTATTCATTGGATTACTGTACTGTATGCACTTCAGATGCCTTGTGCTTGCACGGAAAATTCCTGACGCCCTTAAAACATCGTGGCTTATCAAACTTTCCTATGGCGAGGGGAGAAAGTCTTGCTTCTGTCGACATTTCAACAGTACAGTGACTATACATGTACGATTTCCCGCTATGGCACTTGTAAGACCCATTAATGCATGCATTCACCTTGATTCTCAGTTTAAACATTTCAAAGGCTGTGAAAAACACTATTTCAGAAATGTATCCAACAAGGTGCATTTACATTGTTCAAATAATGCACTTGTATGAAACAATGGCAAACATAACCTCACGCAACGAATGGAAGAAAAACACGATTCAAGGACGAGGAAAAATTATGCTGGCTCCCCTGTGCAAATGCTTTATTTCTTGGATTACTGTACTGTTTGCATTTTTAGATGCCTTGTACTGGCAAGGAAAGTGCCCGCCGCCCTTAAAACATCGTGGCTTTTCGAACTTTCCTATGACGGGGAAAGGAAGTCTCTCGCTTCTGAGTGCACTGCATACCAACAGAGTACATTTCCTGGCTGGCAATTCTCTCCTTTAAAACCATAAGTCAGTTTGGCCTTAGCATTTAAAAAATAAAACAAACAATGCAGTTTCATCAGCATTGACAATAATTTTTGGTGCGTACGAATTGATTATACGCTATAAGCCACACTTTTTCGCCAACTGTCAGCATCGCCAGTGTTCACGGATTCTACCTCTCCACACACTGCCTGCTACGTGATATTGTGGCGTTCCTTAAAACGCTGAATAAAAAATAATTACATTCCACTCGAACATAGCAGATATGAAGCTCACTGTAGACACGCCGAAGTAGGTGAAAGTGCGCAAAGTTTCCCCTGCACGTTCCGGAAGACGTGTTCTTTCATGATGCAGAGAAATTTTGAATTTAAATTCCACTGTAAAATACTATTTTTTTTTTCAAAATATAAAGGCAGTTTCGAATTTCGAATTAAATGTCTGAATTTCAGTAACGAGACCGACATTGTTCTTTGAATTACGAATTATCCGTATTTCAAATTAAACAATTTAAATAACATGCAAAACCGTACCTCATGTTTTGGGGAACGAGAGCTTCTTCGAATTAGGCGAGATTTTGAGTTAACCAATTTCGAATTATCGAGGTTCTACTGTATATGAATGGCATACTTCAAGGGGAAATGGAAGAAGCTGTATATATTAGGAATCAGAACGGAAAAGGAAACCAAATTCCCACAATGGTAGGAGAAGGGGGTGAACACTTTTTAACAGATATTGAGAAAGCAAATCTATTTAGTAAGGAATTCAGAGATTCAGTAGAAGATTGTCAAGAATTGGAAACCAGAACATGAGATAGAGAGGGAGAGACACATAAGGAAATAAGAAGCTTCTCATTCACAAATGAGGATATTTTCAGGGAAATCCAACTGCTTCAGCAAGAAAAAGCAGCAGGGAGTGATCAAATTATGCGGGAGGTGTTAAAGACAATGGGGTGTTACATAGTGCCTTATTTAAAATTTCTCCTTGACTATGTCATAAATAATAGTGTAATACCAAAGGATTGGAAGGAATCTATAATAATAGCAATTTATAAAGGCAAAGGTGATAAAAGGAAACCTGAGAAATACAGACCAATCATTCAGGGAATCAACATCTGCATCATTTGATGGCCAGGCAGGCATCTATTTTTGGAAATGAGACATAGCTCTCAGTGCATTGGCACTGCTGGTGGCTTCAAATAGCCTATGCAGTGGCCTCCACGGTATGCACTAGCCTTGCGTCTTGGGTGGTGTGCTAAGGCCCAACTGACGAGCCTAACTTAGCACACGAGGGCGAAACGCAGGCAACCAAGAATGAGTTTACCGAGCTCGATAGCTGCAGTCGCTTAAGTGCGGTCAGTATCCAGTAATCGGGAGATCGTGGGTTCGAGCCCCACTGTCGGCAGCCCTGAAGATGGTTTTCCGTGGTTTCCCATTTTCACACCAGGCAAATGCCGGGGCTGTACCTTAATTAAGGCCACGGCCGCTTCCTTCCACTTCCTAGGCCTTTCCCATCCCATCGTCGCCATAAGACATATCTGTGTCGGTGCGATGTAAAACAAATAGAAAAAGAAAAAGATTGAGTTAGCTGGAAAATTTATAATGTCCGATAACGGACCATTATATTGGTATTATAAATTTACTCATTCAGGACAAATATTTTAGGTTCCCTATGGGAATCAACATCTGCATCAACATGAATTTATAGTAATCTCAACACGTGGTCACGTGATGAATTTCAGTATTTAAAGTGTATAGCATTCATCAATAACACCAGTAGAAGCTTTAGTGAAATTCAAAATTAATTTCAAAATTTTATAAATAATAATAATAATTATTATTAATAATAATCTCTAACCTTATCTGTATAGCATTTTTACTTTATCGTCACACGATCGTACTTACCAATTAGTGTATTTCAGTAAATAATTATCATAGCAATTATAATTCACTTTTCCCTAATTATCCTTCCAATTAATTATTATTATTATTATTATTATTCATTATCACCTGAATTCAAGTTGATGATGCCATTGGCGAAACATGTAATTTCTGTATTCGCATAGCATTTAAGTATCAAGTCCATTTGAAAATATTGGAGTTTGAATATAAATGTATTGAAAATTTTCTCATCCACGTGTGAGTTAATTGAAGATTAATTTACAAATCGCTTGCCTTTGCGGGAAAAATAACGAGATGATCTTTCACCTAAATCTTTAGAAATTGCAAATTAAATCCTAGTCTAATCTTACTAGACACTAATCTTATCAAATTTTTCTTTAAGGTGCACTAAACAAGACATCATGGTGGCAACCAACGTTGAACACGATCTGTGCCGTTGCCATAAATGCACGACCAGATCAAATCACATTAAACGATCAAAAAACACGGAAAATATTCATAATTATAAAACATACACACACCACATTCACACAAGGTAACACGTACTTTTTATATACACTATTTACACCGGATCCTGCACTTATAAATTTATTCATTATTTTAGCATGGTCACATCAGTAGTTTTGGAGGATGAATTTGTACATGGAACTACTCATTCTTCAATAGTGGCTAGTGATCGAAATTCGTGGTATCACTTGGATTGAAATATTCCTCAAACAATGATGGATATTCATCTAAATTTCTGAAATTTATTTGAAGATTCCAATAAGATTCCATAATCAGCACCATCACATGGGTTACAAATCGCAAATGTCGCGTTCGTGAGCCTCAGTCGCATTATTATTACTCCCAATTCGTGAAATATATATGCAACTTGTGCTCCACTTATGATAAACCCCGTTGTGCTCCCAAAGGCACAACAACAAGTCATTCACCAATAATAAATTCTCCAATTAATAAATTACTCAATTAACATCCCGCAGGACAGCCATATTCCAGACGCATCATGAACTGAGCACATGAAATCTCACACATAAGGACTCTAAGGTAATTTAAAGCTCAGACCATTTAATTCCATTTTTAACCCGATCTTTACTTAATTTTATTATTATTGAAGTGATTATTATATCTGTCAATCATCATGAAATGTCGTGAAATTAGATGACTCGATCCTAAAGAATACAAGTGATCTCAAAATGACACTAGGTTCGATCCTATCTCACAAATTTTACACGTACCTCCAATCCAGATCAATTCCAATATCACAGGTAAATAAATAAAGTTTATCGTGTGGTCAGTGAGTTTTAGATCTGTCTAACTCGTATGTATGGGAACTCACTCAAAGACAGACTACACATCTAATCTAATAGGTTTCAAATTTGTCACACACACATGTAACTCGACTACCATGACACCTCAAGAAATAGAAAATGAAATACTTCTATCTACAACAGGAACTAATAAAGCTACGACTTAGAGAAGGAAGATCCTCTAGATTTACAAAGATGAGAAAGAAAATAAACATTTAAATGGTACTCAAGCCTTAGATGAGGTTCGACCCCAGGTTGCAGTCAGTCATTCCGGCATTTCCCCGGTCAGTCACCTTCTCTGGCCAGGTGTGCCTCACATACTTAGAAGGTCTTGGAGACACGGCAGTAGGCGTCCCACGATGAAATTAAGATGCACATCGTAGAGGAATAATCCATCTTGATGTACACAGCGAATCACTGGGAAGAATTCCATCACGTTCCAGAAGTGTAGGCTGTAACTAAGACAAATATTAAAATATGTTCACACACGGTGGATTACTAAATGTTCTCGTGGAGAAATAAACTTAACTTGGATGTCCTATGTTGAGATTCACTCCATAAGAGTTGCTGATAAACTTTTACTAATTTTAGCAGAGCGGATGTCTGCTTGCATAGCAGAGTTCTCCTTCCACGTGGTTACCTTGAAAAGTAGCAACAGCAGAGTAACAGCAAAGTAGGTCAGAATAGCGTAGATCAGAGTAGAGGGCGATTTACTTCGAACATGGCATTTTATAGTCTTGGCTCGGGAGGCGTGTACTTTTTAAAGACGATCATTGGTTCACGGGGTCTCTTATAATTGGCTACAACTGTTCTCGAAGTTTGCTCGCAGCACAGGTCGTCCACACGAGGCAGGCTGGAAACACAGGCTTGTCACGTGATCTACCCCGCACTCAGTCGAAGACGGATCAATACATCGCCCTTCTGAATGATAGAAAAAACTGGTTTGGTGCCCACACACAGCTTTGCAAATGATGAATACAGCTCACGGTGTACAATGAAACTTTTAATGCTGGCTAGTCGTAAATATTCTAAAGATGGCCAAATTTGAAGGGGACAGTATAGAGCCTATACAGGAGAGGAAGCATGGGGAGAAATCTGTAAGAGGCTTCAATTGGAAAATAATTATATTGGCAGGGCTGACCACAACTATATAATTAGAAGAGATTTAGCAGAAGCGATTGGGGCAAATTTTCATTCATTGGGAAGGGCATGAAGGAGTGGAACAGTTTACCAAGTGTAGTGTTGGATCCTTTTCCAAAATCTGTACAGATATTCAAGAAGGGAATAAACAGGAACAGAGAAAAGAAATGAAATTTTATAGGGCATTCGACCAGTGCAGGTTATTGTAAATAAAACATTTTTGTGAATAAGTTAATTCCTTCCCTTGGTCTAGGGAGATTGGACAGCCGAAGTAGGGGACTGCCTGTAGGGGTGAAGTACAGTGGGGATTTTTGAGGGCCCTGGGACTGCTACGGTAGCTGTGAAGGCCCTTCAGGAACTCTGAAAAGCAGTGGGAAAAGGGGCTCTGGTTAAGATGCAGCAGATCGTTATGCTACTTAGGTTCCAAAATGGGTAAAAAATAAAAAAATAAAAAAAAAAAAATGTAAATAAATGCAGTGTAAATTTTCATTTTATAGCAGTTGTATAGTGTTACTTGAAGTAATTCCACACACACATATAGAAAATGAGAGAGAAATTAAATGGGATAAAATGGGATATTAAAATAAGAGAGAGACATGGCTTACATTTAAATGAAGAATATTCTTCACAATCCACAAGAATAAAATGATAGAGGAGTTGTAATAAGTAAAAATATTATATTCTCGTAATATCAGTAGAGGAGATATTATAAGTAGAATTTTGTGAACAGTATAAATTTGTTAAGGATGAGCTGTGTGTTTAATAGAAGAAATTGTTAGTGTAAATTGTATATTACTGTATTCTAGGAAAATGTCTTCTTCTCTTGTTAATTTAGGATTATTTGCTGGATAATAATGTATTTTAGTGTACCATTTGCCACCAAGGTAGACACCTAATTTGCCAATAAAGTGATTTTGATGTGATTTGATTTGAGATCCCTGCTGAAGCATAACGCATGGACATGCCTGATCAAAGAGGTGAAATGGAGAGATTGAATGATGTGAACCAAACACTCGCAGAGGGGAAAGTACTTGCTTCCCCGCCGGCCCACACACCTCCCTGGCTCGACCTGGAATATATGTTAGAGGGGAATGAAGGAACCGCACGGACTCGTATGACAATTCATTGGGAGTAAAATTCTCCTGCGAATGCTGGCTGAAATGTTAGCAGTCTCAATCATGACCTTATTTTCAAATGGCATTGCGCCCGACCATTGAAAGAAAGAATGATCCTTACTTTTGTTAATATAGTCCCTATTAAATTATTCTACATTAATAACTTAGCAAGCACTGTCAAAAGAAGAATCGATATATTTTGCTCTAAAATATGCATGGATATCAAATTTGGACACAAAATAAGATGAAGGAAGGCAACCTTCACTAAGAACTTCATAAGGCAATTCATGTTTCATTTAAAGACATACTCATTTACTAAAATATCACACCACACTTTTCTTAATATAGTTATGGAAAATGAGAGAGAAATTAAATGGGATAAAATGGGATATTAAAATAAGAGAGAGACATGGCTTACATTTAAATGAAGAATATTCTTCACAATCCACAAGAATAAAATAATGATAGAGGAGTTGTAATAAGTAAAAATATTATATTCTCGTAATATCATAGTAAAATGTCTTAAAGAAACAAAGGAGTGTATTTTGTAAGGAAGAAGTAAATAAGAAAAAATAAATAAAATGAAAAGTAGGTTATATTCTTAAACAATGCACTAGTTTTCCACAAAAATATAATAATTTTTTAGCCATTCAAATAATTGGAAGAAACTAATCAGGGGAAAAGAGGAACTGAATGGTTCTTCATTACTGTGGCTTCTAAAATACACTATGTGATCAAAAGTATCCGGACACCCCCAAAAACATATGTTTTTCATCTTAAGTGCATTGTGCTGCCACCTACTGCCAGGTACTCCATAGCAGCGACCTCAGTAGTCATTAGACGTCGTGAGAGAGCTGAATGGGGTGCTCTGCAGAATTCATGGACTTCGAACGTGGTCAGGTGATTGGCTGTCACTTGTGTCAGAAGTCTGTACGCAAGATTTCCACACTCCTTAACATTCCTAGGTCTACTGTTTATGATGTGATAGTGAAGTGGAAACGTGAAGGGACACGTACAGCACGAAAGCGTACAGGCTGACCTCATCTGTTGACTGACAGAGACCGCCGACAGTTGAAGAGGGTTGTAAAGTGTAATAGACAGGCATCTATCCAGACCATCACAGAGGAATTCCAAACTGCATCAGGATCCACTTCAAGTACTATGACATTTCGACGGGAGGTGAGAAAACTTGGATTTCATGGTCGAGCGGCTGCCCATAAGCCACACATCACGCAGGTCAATGTCAAACGACGCCTCGCATGGTGTAAGGAGTGTAAACATTGGACGATTGAACAGTGGAAAAACATTTTGTGGAATGATAAATCATGGTACACAATGTGGAGATCCGATGGCAGGGTGTAGGTATGGCGAATGCCGGGTGAACGTCATCTGCCAGCGTGTATAGTGCCAACAGTAAAATTCGGAGGTGGTGGTGTTATGGTGTGGTCGTGCTTTTCATGGAGGGGGCTTGCACCCCTTGTTGTTTTGCTTGGCACTATCGCAGCACAGGCCTACATTGATGTTTTAAGCACCTTCTTGCTTCTCATTGTTGAAGAGCACTTCGGGGATGGCGATTGGATCTTTCAACACGATCGAGCACCTGTTCATAATGCGCGGCCTGTGGGGGGAGTAGTTACATGATAATAACATCCCTGTCATGGACTAGAACACCTTTGGGATGTTTTGGAGTGACGACTTCATGCCAGGCCTCACCGACTGACATCGCTACCTCTCCTCAATTGTAATTGTGAGTCAAGTGTTGCTGTCAGAAAGGGGGTGTGCTAGAAAAATGTCTTATTTTTTCCTACTTAAATATTCAGTATATGGATAACATATATATTTTGACTGAAACATGTTTAAATTTTAATTTTAATATATATAGTTTCAGGTTACATTTCTTTCATACCTTGCACTGGAATTTTTTATAAAAATTCAGTAAGAGAAAAGTATTTTGAGCAAGTACTTGTTATACTGTTCATTGCACGGGTAACACTTAACCACATTCGTTGGCCTTACTGTCATAACAGTAATAGTTCCTTGTCAGTGTTTAAATGTTACTTCAGATTATCTTGGATAAAAATGTGTTGTGTTGCTGTCATGTGACAAATATGACTCCACCTAAAGAAAGAAAATTTAGGGGTAATAAATACCCAAAAATATATGAACCTACTATGCTGGCGTAGCAGGGGGAGAGGTGATGTGATTTATATGGACTTCGAGAAAGCGTTTGACAAAATTGATCACAGTGTGTTTCTTAGAAAACTATCGGGATTTGGATTTAACAATCAATCAATCAATACTGATCTGCATTTAGGACAGTCGCCCAGGTGGCAGATTCCCTATCTGTTGTTTTCCTGGTCTTTTCTAAAATGATTTCAAGGAAATTGGAAATTCATTGAACATCTCCCTTGGTAAGTTATTCCAATCCCTAACTCCCCTTCCTATAAATGAATGTCCCAGTTTGTCCTCTTGAATTCCAACTTTATCTTCATGGACCCTTAATTGAATCGATGTGACCTGCGTCTATGTCATGGACCGACATGTAAACTTCTAAGTTACTGTAAAGTCATTGTGGATGATGATCGCAAGAAAAATGATGCTACAGTGGCATATGGCCCTAATCTAAGTCACTGGGGTTGATGACCCCCTGACCATCCAAGTTTCTAAGCTGAAGGCTAAACACAATTAAGTTACATCGGTTGATGACCAAAGTTTCCACTTTACTATCCCCAGCACATTCACTGCTCAATCAATCAAAGTTAAATAATACAACAATAGCAATGCTCACAAACTTTGTGGCAGTAAAATCCATTACCTTCGGATATGTCCCCTTAATCGTTACGTTAATATTTACACATCCCCCAGAAAACAAACTAAGATTTCCAGAATGCATCTCCAAGTTATTCGCTTGATTTAAAGTTATTTCAAAATGCGGTTTCACTGAATTTAATAATAAAATAAATTTAAATGATTTAATGAAATCTTAAAGGACAACAAATTCTATCTCCGGGGACTCTGGTTTCTTCACAAATTCGTACGCAATTGTGTTCTCACAATTTTAACATCCTGTGATGTTTATCTGTTTATTCCTATTGGCTGGAAAAGAATTATTACATCATTCATGTCCAGTTTATATACCTTGTTCCATGACCTCACACTTTAATCTAACCCTAGCCATTATTAACACTTGGATACCGTAATAATCTACGTACAAACCAAAAGCAACTCGCCATATAATTACGATGTCATATCTCGTGAGGTTCCAAGATGGCGGCAGAGTAAGAGTGGTGGGATGATTGGCTCCAGAACATTGTGTAATATCGTGTGTAACATAAAGATACGTATCCTGTGCAACCAGTGTAAATGTGAAATACTGCAAGCGTGAACGTATAAACGTAACTAGAACTAGTTAAGAACGGCAGTTTCATTTATTATTAATAATTTCTTTGTGGAGCCAACGAAACACAAGAACATGGCAACCTGTGCTGTGTGTGACAAGGAGCTGGGCAAGAAGAAGAAAGTACAGTGTGGACTATGTGAAAAATGGGCTCACGGTAAATGTAGTGAATTGAACAATGGCAAGTGTTGTGGGGCAAGTACGAGTCAAAAGCAGTGTTATTCTATTGAGGACGTGGTAAAGTTGTTACTAGAGCTGCTAAGTGAAATAAGAGAACTCAAATCTGAGCAAATGAAGAGAGAGTGTGAGCTAGGGAAGTCTATAGATCTCTGCCATGAAAAGACAGAGAGCAACACTAAGTCTATTGCTGAGCAAGACGACCTTATTAGGAAAATCAGTGAACAGGTGGAAGCAATCCGGGTCGAGAATTCTAATCTCAGAGCTCAGTTGAAAAGTCTCGGTACTGGATTAACAGAGTCTGAACAATATTCTCGAAGGAACACACTTGAAATATTTGGTGTTCCAGAGAAAGCCAACGAAGATGTTCTGGAAACTCTAAAGGGCATAGGGAGAGCTCTGGACCTTCAAATAGAAGAAAATATGATTGATGCCTGTCACCGGTTACCTAGACTACCCGGCCAGTCTCACAGTGGGATCGTTGTGAAGTTTTTTCGACGTTCCGACAAGGAGAACCTCATGCAGAGAAGGCGAGTTAAATACAACTTATCAACACGACACCTAGGACTTCCGGACGACAACATCATTTATGTGAACGAAAGCCTGGCGCCGGAGAAGAGGAAGCTGTTAGCACTCGCTTGCAGATTCAAGACAGAGCACAACTACAGGTATCTATGGGTAAGAAATGGAATCATACGACTAAGAAAGAGTGAAGGTTCAAAGATATGTGTAATTAATGAAACGGAAGACTTGAATAAGTTGAATTAGAAATGCCAGCTATGACTTCTGTTAAGTTTCATGTCCTTTGTATTGTCTGTAGTATTAGGAAAGTGAGTGTACTCCGAGTCAGGTATGTTGAGAGAGCAGCGGGCCTAATCTTCTTTACTTTCACTTTGCAAGGGCTTCTATTCATAGTTACCGGCATTCCTCCCTGTATTACTTGACGAGTTCTCTCTGAGTAAGTCATTAAACGTGTATTACCAAAACTGTAGAGGTCTAAGGACCAAGCTGGATTTATTTTATACAAACTTATTAGGTGAGAACTTCGATCTGTTGGCTTTGACGGAGAGCTGGCTAACTTCTTCTATTAGTAATTATGAGATCTTTGATCGGAGATATAATGTATTTCGATGTGATCGTAATAAAATATCTACAGGTAAGGAACTTGGCGGAGGTGTTGTACTGGCTGTCAGCAACAAATATAAGGCCTCACAGGTTGGCATAGATGTTTCGGCTGAGCATGTATGTGTTAATCTTCTGAGGGAAAATCTTGATAGTATCTTTATTTTTTGTGGGATACTTTCCGCCTAGTACTAAACTGGCTGCATATAATGAATTTTACGAAGGTATTGAAGCCAGTCCTATTTTAAATAGTAAACAGTTAGTAATATTAGGAGACTTTAATTTACCACAAATTATTGCAGAAAACGATATAACGTGTACATCCGTACGCATGAGTAATTTCTTACAATTCATGGGATTAAGAAATGTTAACGGCGTTGTTAATAACAATGGCAGAATGCTTGACCTAGTATTGTCGAATATCACTCACATTACTGTCGACGAAAACTTCCATCCTCTCGTACCAGAGGACAAACATCATCCGGCCTTAAACATTACTTTTTGTTACCAAAAAAAGGGAGAAAAATGTAATGATGCGGGGAATAAAATTGTATACAATTATAACAAGGCAGATTTCGAATTGTTATACGGAGGACTTTCACACATAGATTGGAGCTTTCTGGAAAATTACACTGATGTTAACCAGGCACTAGATATATTTTATTCTACATTTTATTCTGTTTTAAATTTCTGTGTTCCGGCAAACGTCAGGAAAACGAATCGATACCCTTGCTGGTTTACGCAAGATATAATAAGAAATATTAGGTGGAAAGCATACCATCACAGGAAAATGCGCGAAGGGCAGAAAAATCAGACTTCCCATTTCTTGAAATTCAAAGAATTGAGAAGAAGTGTTAAGAAAGATATAAGCATCGCGTATAAAGCCTATATTGGGCAGGTAGAGCACGAAATAGGCGTAGATACTAAGAACTTTTGGGCATTCGTTAAAAGTAAGCAAAGGAACCCCTATGTCAGTGTAATGAAATACAATGGAAAAGAACTATTAAACGACAAGTCTGTTGCTGACAGATTTGCAGGCTATTTCTCATCTGTATACGCAGAGAAACGGGCGCGGTATGATTTACCGAAATATGAGAACACGGAAATAGATCCATTGATGAATGTACTAAATGTTAATGAAATTAGTACTACCGAAATTCAAAACGCAATACGCAAGATGAAACCTAAAAAAGCCCCAGGCCCAGATCTAATCCCTCCGTATGTAATTCAAGGCTGTGGAGATATTTTATTACACCCTCTCTCAATTATTTTTAACATTTCGCTTAAAACTGGAACTTTTCCTACAAAGTGGAAGACAATGCGAGTAAGTCCGCTTCACAAATCCGGGGATAGGTCAGTAATTAATAACTACAGACCCGTTGTAATTTCTTCCGCATTAGCAAAAGTCTACGAACAAACCCTATATTGGCATCTGTTTGAACATGTAGAAATGATCATCAGACACCCAACATGGCTTCAGACCGGGGAAATCGACAACGGCAAATTTGTTGGAGTTCACTCATGAAGTGTCGGCAGCCATGGATACAGTAGGCCAAGTGGATGTAGTTTTCACAGATTTTAGAAAAGCATTCGATAAAGTTGATCACGATGTACTTTTAAATAAATTAGCTTATTATGGACTCTCTTACAGCTTAATAAAATTATTTGCATCATATCTCTCTGATAGACAACAATTTGTCTTATCAAAGATTTGAATCTGAGTGTTACAATACTCGATCTGGTGTCTCACAGGGCTCAAATCTTGGACCATTACTCTTCTTACTACTTATTAATGATCTTCCTAAATGCGTACAGTATTTAAACATATTGCTATTCGCAGACGATGTAAAAATTTTCAAAACCATTCGTTCACAGGTGGACTGTAGATTTCTTCAGAAAGACTTCAATAGCATATCACATTGGAGCGTTATTAACATTTAGATTTTAACATTAACAAGTGTCATATAATGGTATTTTCCAGGAATAAAAATAAAATTAGTCACTCGTATAATATTTTGAATACCAATCTGTCATCAGTGAATTTTATCAAGGATCTTGGCGTGCATTTTGACGCTAAATTGACGTTCTCTCTACACATAAACGAAGTAGTTGCAGATGCTTACAGAATATTAGGATTTATTAAGAGATGCACACGTGACTTCACAAATCCCGAGGCAATAAAGCTATTATACAACTCCTTTGTAAGAAGTCGGCTAGAATATGCATCGACCATTTGGAATCCCACCTTTAAACTATATGAAATCAAAGTTGAAATGGTGCAAAACAAATTTCTTAGATACCTTACGTACAAAATAACTAATAATTACCCTAAATTTGATTCGTATGATGACTTAATGAAACAACTTGGCTATAAGTCCTTAGCAAAAAGACGAGTAATTGCAGTTCTTCTATTTGTGTAAATATTATTTAACAATCTTATTGGTAGCTCTAACTTGCCCTCTCTGTTCAACTTGTCTGTCCCTAATTCATCTACACGCCCGAAATATGTTACTTTCTACTGCTCTAGATCAAGAACCCCACAACATAGTAATTCACCGGTGTTAAACTCAATGAAAATATTCAATAAATATAGCAATGATTATAGACTAGATATATTTGCAACTACATACGCATCCATAGTAAAACAATGTAAACAGTTTTCTGCTCTAAGTTAAAATCATATTTTGCTGATTCCTATTGTTAAGGTCATAACTTTAGTTAATATTCTAGTTTCTAGTTATACCATCTACCTCATCATCATTATTATCTTCGATAACATCACTACCATCACGTATAATTACAGTACTAATGCAGCTTTAAAGCAGTTCGTAAATAATTTTAATTGTAATATTTTAAATACCTTGTTATAATATGTGCATATGTAACTGAATATTTTTAATACTATGTTACTGAAGAAAAGTGTATTTTTTAGTTCATTTATGACTTTATTTTACCAGGACTTTCATAAGAGGTATTATAAATTTAATTTAATATTTGTTTTTATCTAATGTAATAGTATATCTATACGTGTTTCACATCATTAGGTTTGTACCTGTCTGAAGCACAATAAATAAATAAATAAATAAATAAATAAATAAATAAATAAATAAATAAATAAATAAATAAATAAATAAATAAATAAATAAACATTTTATAAAGTTTGCGCACCCCTCACAGACAAACAATCATCACTACCATCACTCTATATTTTGGACAACCCTGAATTTGGCTTGTCTTGTTCATTATACTCTAAGTCCGTCGTATCAAATGCACGTTACGTCCCTAATTAAACAAATTTTACAGTATCTAATAACACTCAGGTTATTACCGGAAGAAAATTTCAACTAAATCCAACATTTAACGTTCTCCTCGGCCGAGAAATACAATCTCAATTCCACGCGTGTCCCGTTATCTTGCGGTGAACCCCTATCCGCTGATGGCCTCTCGCCCCCAAGTTCGCTTGGCAGTGATGTAAAACACCCGGTTCGTTCTACCTGACTGGCTTCTCAAAATGCTCCCTTTTAAATTCTGCCGACATAATTAAACAAATACGATATTCTAACCAACAAAATGCACAGATTATGCTTCAAGATGCCCACAATAATTATACACGTCGCAAATTAATACCAGCGCGGATTCCTTGTATATTGCTTTCCATTCTCAACATTATAAAATCTTCCTCGGGCTTCCACAAGTCCCAGCTTCATTGACGGGTCTCCAACCTCATTTCACAAATCTCATCTCGACTCTCACGACAAAACTAACCTCTGTTTCCCAACTCACGACTATCACCGACAAAAGAACTGGAATAAAATCCTTACTAGAATCCACGATGCCTAAAACGCACAACGCATTAATAATGAATAACTTCGCATAAAATGATATCGTATTTTTAATAACTGGATTTTCACGAAAATGACTGAAACATTCTACTAGATCTTTTTATTGCCAGTTAGACACAGTTTAAATGAGCCTAGAAAAACGTTTCACTCCGTGACCAAATTTATCACACTATACTCTCACCCGACAGCGCTCTTCCGCTCGATTGAAAATGAGTAACCATGGATTTCTTATATTATTTACGTCAAAATTTCAGACAGAAAAATTTTACGTCGAATGAACATCTTAATTTGACATCACAAAATATAGGCAGTAAACAGACGGAAATGACGATCTACATTGGACGTGATATCACTTTGAAACCCTATTTAATAACTTTTTACAACATCATACGGCACTCGCAAGACTTAAAAATTTTATCCAAGTGAAAAATAAAACAAATGACTCCTTTTTTAGTCGTATTCTAACATTTTCAAAAACCACATAGGGGGACCATCTGCGTCGTATATACCGCATTCAAATACACATTTTTAGAGATCATGAAACAAGATATAATAGGTATTAAGATGGTAAGTCACATACCTTATGTTATGCCATCGGTCATCATTGGGCTCACCAGCGACCCTGGCATTTTTATTTAGCCATTTTGACATTTCTGGCTTTACAGATCATTATATTTCTTCAGGTTTCCTGGAAATAAAGCATAAAAAAAAAGAAAATACCCTTCACTTGTTTTTGTTGAGCGCACACAATAGACGGTATTTATTTCCGCACACAAATTACCTTCTTTATCACCTAAAATTTTATTCGGTACTTTGACCGTCCTATCTGGTACAATTACCGTATTTCACGGCATAATCGTCGCACTTTTTATACCAAAATTTTCGAAAAAAAATTGTAGGGTGCGACCATTATACGATGAATATTTAATACCAGTATTTGTATTACTCAAAAAATGTATTTATAACTAAATTGTATTTGATACAAATTTAAGATGCACGTAATATTCACGTTTATACATCAAAATAATTAAAATAGTTTAAAACAAAATTCATAATTTTTCGGAACAATTCGGCGAACGTTTTTCCAACCTGAAAATAAAAATGAACGTATTAAGTTAATTTGTCATTAATTTGAGTATTAAAGTTAAAATATTACACTTGCAAAAAATTATCGCTTTGTTGTGAAATGCGGGCTTACCGGTACGCAATTTATTCCAAATCTTCGGTGTTGCTATCGCAGGTTTCGCTATCTGATGCGCCGTCCTCGCCTCTGATAATACCAGTATCATATTCTTCGTCTCCCTGCCACACTGCGTCATCTTTGGAACCGTCTAGTGCATTCGAAATCCCAGTCCTTTTGAAGCTCTTGGAGACTAGTTCAGGTGGTATAAGATCCCAACTCTTCTTCACCCACGAGCATAACAAGTCCAAGGGTGGACGCCTGATATTTCCGGCAGGCGTCAATTGCTGATCGCCGCTCATCATCCACTCGTTGTAAAATCAACGTAAGTGGTCTTTAAAGGGTTTATTAACACATACGTCTAGTGGCTGCAAAGCAGATGTTAGGCCACCAGGAATGACTATCTGTCGTGTCTTATTTGTAGTGAGAATTTGCTTCACTTCGTTCACGAGGTGACCTCGGAAACTATCTAAAACAAGCAGAGCTGGTTGTTTTAGTAGTGCACCAGGTCTTCTATTCCACACAGTTTTAACCCAGTCCAGCACGAGTTCTACGTCCATCCAACCCTTTGGTTGCACTCGTACATGAATTCCACGGGGAAACTGTATATCCTTAGGCATCGTTTTCCTCTGGAAAATGATGTAAGGCGGCAACTTTCTCCCGTCAGCTGTAATGGCTAGCATTGCCGTGCATCACAACTTCTCACTACCGCTAGTTTTCATTAATACACTCCGTGATCCTTTTAGCGCAATAGTGCTGTTGCGAGGCATATCAAAAAAGATTGGAGTCTGATCGGCATTACCGATTTGAGAAAGCAAGTACGAAGTTTCCTTGCGCAAACATATGACAAATCGGTGAAAATTTACAATCTTGTCCGTGTAATCAGCAGGCAACTTTTGGCTTAGTGTTGTTCTCCTTCGCACTGACAGTTTGTGTCGTCGCATGAACCCCTTAATCCACCCACGAGTCGCCTTAAACTGAGTTACCGGTATGTTGTGTTTGCGCGCTACCTCCTGTCCCGTAATTTGTAACATTTCATATGATACACTGCAGCCATTGTTACGTATTTCACTGACGTACCTAAACACTTCTTCGTCAGTTATAGGAAACTTCCCTGTTTGAGGACCTCTAAACGCGCGTCTAGAAGGGTTTGTGCTTTTTAGCTTGTTTTTTACTTTCCGCCAGTCACGTACCAACTTTTCACTCACAGAAAATTTTCTTTCTGCAGCTCTGTTCCCGTGCTGTTCAGCGAAGGCAATTACGCTTAGCTTGAAGCCCGCAGAATAGTTTCTATCGCTTATAAATGCTTCACACGTTAATGTTTTGCGATATAAATGACTTTCCGTAATTGTTCACTATTAAAACAAATTATTTCTGCAAACACCCAAAACACAAATTAAAAACAAATTCTCACACACACATGTCTACAGTAATCACGTAAATCTGAAACAAATAAATGCATCTGTGATCTGTCCATTCCAGAGCAGCCAATACTGTTAGGCAGCAAGGAAGCATGCAACAATTTCAGTTTAGCTCGTTGGTTGCGACACACTACTGCGCTTGCGCAAAGCTCGCAAACCGGAGCTCTAGCTAGCGCGGTGTAGATCTACTGTATAGTTGACTGTATTCCGAGACGTCAGTAACAAACATTCATTTTTTTCAATTTCTTTTAAACATACGGTAATTAGGTTAATATTTCTTCCCAGTTATTGATGATTTTACATTACATTACTGACGAGTTTATAAAATAAAACTTTAATAGCATTGGATAATAATTATCTTGACTGCTTGGATAAAAGTTTTCATCCCATGCCTGGACACTTATGACGTAATAGTAAGATAAGAGTCTAGCGATGACATCTGAGACATCGTAAATAATTCGGCTGAATAATTCCATGGAAATCTGCGTTATCGTCTTGGATTTCACTTCGTGCGCAATAACACAGGAGCCGGCCCCATGGTGTAGGGGTAGCGTGCTTGCCTCTTACACGGAGGCCTCGGGTTCAATTCACGGCCGTGTCAGGGAATTTTACCTGTATCTGAAGGCTGGTTCGAGGTCCATTCAACCTACCTAGCCGGTATTTCTTGGCGACGTTGCCGATAAGCGATAACTTACAGCCTTACGTATTTCAAATGGGAACTCATAATATGTAGGTGGTGAATAATTAGTACACTGTCTCGCGACCACGTTGTCAAACTGCCCATAGCCTACCGGTAAGCATAATATGTAGGTGGTGAATAAATTGTACACAGTCTCGCGACCACGTTGTCAAACTGCCGATAGTCTACCGGTAAGCCATGCGTCGTACATATACCGGTATTATTTATTTATACGTTGTGCAACATGTCGCAAACGTGACTGTGTTACCAAATTGCCCATAAACCATACACGTATTTAAATTGCGAATTCATGTGCAACTTATGTTGCAGTTCCATTTACCTTTTAACCAGATTAGTGAACAAAATTTGGACGTGCGACGATTATGTAATTAAAGGTTTAAAGTCCGATTTTTGTATTGAAAATAAAGGAAGCGACGATTACGCGGTGGCGACGATTATGCCGTGAAATACGGTATTTCCACTCAAGAAAACTATCTCCACATGGAGTCAAGACCCCAGCCACAATGGCTAAAATCTGCGGTTGAACTTAGTGTACTTTTGTTGTTTGATTTCACAGAGCAGCTCAACCCTCTTTCATCAGCTTTGTAACACAAAATGCAGGAGAAGGAGACTTCGTCATGGCGTCCCTTCATATTTATAGCAGTTACCCCCTCTCTTCGGGCATCTCCCTGTGCTGCCAAGAAAATTTCTATAAAATTTCTGACTTAACTAAACTGTAATTACAAGAGTTTTGAAGGTGACTACATACTCGCTACATTTCCGGCGGTAGTGTTCATGGACATTTAAAATTTATACATGTTCGATTTGTGGGATAAATGACCTCATTTGATAGGCACTATATTTTCGACTTTGCTTGGGCACGCCATATACACGCGCTTTGAAATAGTTCACAAAAATGACTTTAGATTCTTCCGCTGTTGACACGTGCGACTGACGTCACGTATCCCAGAGCGTGGGACCAAAGGTAATCACCCCCTTGCCACGTGTCAATTCCATGCTATCAAGAATCGAACTTCTTATCCCATTGATAATTTAATGCATAATATTCTTAGGGCACAAAGGTCATGGGTTCATATTTCTCCCAAGACACAAATTCCTTTCGCACAGTGACAAGGAATTTCATTTTGAAACAATCCAGATGGTGAAATTTCTAATTTCGACGTCTGATGAAACATGACCTTTGAACATAAATTCCTTTCTTCTCTCTTATGCAGTTGCTCATCTCCTGGTGTGCGGATGTTGGTTGATGCCTTCAGCTTCCTGGTAGTTCTTAGTTACATGGAGAGTTCGGGGTTGCGGGGTAGATCTCCAGTGAATTGTAGTTGACTTATTGGAAGTTAGGTGGTTTGTCCTTCCAACTTCTCGACGAACTTGCATTCACATCAAAATACGATGCTTCTGGGTTCAAATCCCTGTCCTCATTACTATCGTCACTGCCTTTCTTCATTTTTGCAGGTGGTTTACCGTTCCTCTTCTTCATCATCCTTCTCATCTTCTTCATCTTAGCAGCTGGCTGACCCTTCTTCTTCATCACCCTCCTCATCTTTGTCATTTTAGCAGCTGGCTTACCCTTCATCATCCTCATCTTCTTCATTTTAGCAGCTGGTTTCCACTTCTTCTTCATAATCATTCTCATCTTCATTTTAGCAGCTGGCTTACCCTTCTTGGCATTTACTTCATCCTTTCTTGACGGACTATAATCGTCATCACTGGCATTTTTATTTGAATCTTCATCCCTCTCATCACTGCTGCTTTTCTTAGGCCTCTTCTTCTTATTGGCACCAAATCA
Source organism: Anabrus simplex (assembly GCF_040414725.1). NCBI lineage: Eukaryota > Metazoa > Arthropoda > Insecta > Orthoptera > Tettigoniidae > Anabrus > Anabrus simplex. The sequence continues at coordinate 1,953,803 of NC_090266.1, forward strand.
TTTAGGTTTTGCTTTTTCCTCTTCAGACCCACACCATAGATCAGAACGTCTGGATTTGTAATTATTCCACCTTCTATCAGCTTCATTTCCACAGTGGCGTCTGCGTCTTTGGTAAGAATTTTCCCGACATCGACCCTGGTTCCTCCTACATGGATCACGGCGTCTATTCCACTTTCCGTACAGGTAGCTAGGCTGTTCCCAGTTCTTACTATCCTGGTTTTGTATGGTTTCAAACCGTTGCCCATTACTCTCTTGTATGACTGCCTGTGAAACATCCCTATCCAGTCTACTCTCTTGGATATGGTTTACGACATTCACTTGGTTTTCCACATGCCTAACTACTTGTGATGCTGATTTAGGAGACTGCATGTCACCTAGATGTTCAAGTATACTGTCCAGTTTACATCCACTGTTCTTAATATCTGGGCGCTAACTTCCCCCTTAAGCAAGTCGAACTTTGAAGACATCTTATCGGTCTCCTTGTGAACGGATGACAGCTCGTCGCTCAGTGTTATGACCTTATCTTGGGTGTCTTTAAGTTGTTTCGATAAGTCTACCCTTGTATCGCCTAGATCCTTTCCTAGTTCCTCAATATCTGCTTGTATCTCCTCAATATTCCTAGCCGTTTCTTCCTGAGTTGTATCTAATTTTCTTATATCCTTCTTATTCATCTGGATTAATTTCAAGTCATTGGCTTCAATATGCTGGTCTACAGTTACCTTGACGTTTTCGGCTACCTGGTCTACTTTGGCATTTACGACGGCTATCTCTTTACACAACATTTCCTTATGTTCATTCATCGCTGTGAAGACCTTTTGACTTATCGTCTTCATGCATGATGTTGAACTTCTCTACCTCTGTCTTCAGATCGGCCCTAAGCTCAGCTTGATCTGACATCAACTGCTTATGTAGTTCCCTACTTTCGTTGACGTGCCTATCAAGGTCTCCCCTAATTATGTCCTGATTTTCACTAAGAACACGATGTAGCTCGCGAGTTTCTATGAACTGCTGATTAATTTCATGTTTAAAGTCACCAATGTCCTTCCTGATATCCCCATTACCTTCTTTACAACTATCCTGCATGTCCTGTACGACCTCCTTCATGCCTTTCAATTCTATCTCTGTACTATCCAACTTTTCACTGATAGATTTCATACTCTCACTTAAGTCCTTCCTATCAGCTTCCCTGCTCTCTCTTTGTTCCTTCCTATCGGCTTCCCTGCTCTCTCTTAGTTCCTTCCTATCTGCCTCCATACTCTCCCTTAAGTCCTTTATCATTTGGGAAAACTGCCCTTGGGCCACTTCTCCCTCCTGCATAGACATACTGTATTTAACAGAAAATGATAGGTCATCGGTGAGCCCGCGACTTGCACGGTGTATAATAAGAATACAATGATAAACATCACAACATCCTCCTATCTAACACATCACACTGTTAATACAACATTCTCTAAAATTTTATTTAATAAAAATGTGAAATTCAATGTTCACTTGATCAAAGTGATCAGTCAAAACACTCAAACCAGTATTCAAAATTTTGGGAAATTACTCTAACACATACTTAAATTATACTTTTCATTCAGTAGATAAATTATTCTCATAGTGGTATCTCCTAGCCTTACTCATCGGGCATTTATCTATTTCATCGAGTTCACTCTCAACTCTGGCGCACGATTTTATCATCCATAATGTGGCATAGCCTCAACATTATTTCTCATTTCCTCTAGTACACGATTTTTCCAAATATCGTTATCGTGACTCAAGTTTCCTCATCGTTATCGTGACTTAGGCCCCAATGTTGGTGCGACATTTTAATGAACCCTTTTGGTCCATATTGAGGGATACCTACCTTTCTTACCTATCAGCAAAGTTCATGAGATCTGTCTCTTGGGTCGTATCGGGTTCTTCGTCACTTGCTGAGGTAAAGGCAGGGTTCAGTAATTCTAATCTATCTACTAAATGAAAGGTCTGTTTAAAATATTCCTATTTATTCATGAAATTCTGAAGCATTCTGATTTGTCAACGGTATCATTGAAATCAGTCGTGTCCACTGGACACCACAATCATTTTTATTACATATAAGGCCAGAACACTGGTGTGAGCCTTTGACGTAACTGCCTGATGGGCATTCTTACTAGAAACCATTGTCTCATTTTTTTTTTTAAAGAAAGGAAAGTCTGGAAATCCTTAAATTCGGCTTCCATGTGAGACCACATATACCATCATAGTGATTCGTTATGGTCCAGCCCTCGTAACACGAACACTGGACTCCGGGTATAATTAAGGCCATCCAATCGGTGTGTGCCACACAGTGGTTATACGACAATGACCCTTAATTGAATCGATGTGACCTGCATCTGTCATGGACTGACATCTAAACTTCTAAGTTACTGTAAAGTCATTGTGGATGATTATCACAAGGAAAATGATGCTACAGTGGTATATGGCCCTAATCTAAGTCACTGAGGTTGATGACCCCCTGACCATCCAAGTTTCTAAGCTGAAGGCTAAACACAATTAAGTTACATCGGTTGATGACCAAAGTTTCCACTTTACTATCCCCAGCACATTCACTGCCCAATCAATCAAAGTTAAATAATACAACAATAGCAATGCTCACAAACTTTGTGGCAGTAAAATCCATTACCTTCGGATATGTCCCCTTAATCGTTATGTTATTATTTACACATCCCCCAGAAAAGAAACTAAGATTTCCAGAATGCATCTCCAAATTATTCGCTTGATTTAAAGTTATTTCAAAATGCGGTTTCACTGAATTTAATAATTAAATAAATTTAAATGATTTAATGAAATTTTAAAGGACAACAAATTCTATCTCCGGGGACTCTGGTTTCTTCACAAATTCCTACGCAATTGTGTTCTCACAATTTTAACATCCTGTGATGTGTATCTGTTTATTCCTATTGGCTGGAAAAGAATTATTACATCATTCATGTCCAGTTTATATATCTTGTTTCGTGACCTCATACTTTAAATCTAATCTAACCCTAGCCATTATTAACACTTGGATACCCTAATAATCTACGTACAAACCAAAAGCAACTCGCCATATAATTACGTCATATCTCGTCATAACATTTTATAAAGTTTGCGCACCCCTCACAGACAAACAATCATCACTACCATTGCTCTATATTTTGGACAACCCTGTATTTGGCTTGTCTTGTTCATTATACTCTAAGTCCGTCGTATCAAATGCACGTTACGTCCCTAATTAAACAAATTTTACAGTATCTAATAACACTCAGGTTATTACCGGATGAAAATTTCAACTAAATCCAACATTTAACGTTCTCCTTGGCCGAGAAATACAATCTCAATTCCACGCATGTCCCGTTATCTTGCGGTGAACCCCTATCCGCTGATGGCCTCTCGCCCCCAAGTTCGCTTGGCAGTGATGTAAAACACCCGGTTCGTTCTACCTGACTGGCTTCTCAAAATGCTCCCTTTTAAATTCTGCCAACATAATTAAACAAAAACGATGTTCTAACCAACAAAATGCACAGATTATGCTTCAAGATGCCCATAATAATTACACACGTCGCAAATTAATACCAGCGCGGATTCCTTGTATATTGCTTTCCATTCCCAACATTATAAAATCTTCCTCGGGCTTCCACAAGTCCCAGTTTCATTGACAGGTCTCCAACCTCATTTCACAAATCTCATCTCGACTCTCACGACAAAACTAACCTCTGTTTCCCAACTCACGACTATCACCGACAAAAGAACTGGAACAAAATCCTTACTAGAATCCACGACGCCTAAAATGCACAACGCATTAATAATGAATAACTTCGCATAAAATGATATCGTATTTTTAATAACTGGATTTTCACGAAAATGACTGAAAAATTCTACTAGATCTTTTTATTGTCAGTCAGACACAGTTTAAATGAGCCTAGAAAAACGTTTCACTCCGTGACCAAATTTATCACACTATACTCTCACCTGACAGCGCTCTTCCACTCGATTGAAAATGAGTAACCATGGATTTCTTATATTATTTACGTCAAAATTTTAGACAGAAAAATTTTACGTCGAATGAACATCTTAATTTGACATCACAAAATATAGGCAGTAAACAGACGGAAATGACGATCTACATTGGACGTGATATCACTTCGAAACCCTATTTAATAACTTTTTACAACATCATATGGCACTCGCAAGACTTCAAAATTTTATCCAAGTGGAAAATAAAACAAATGACTCCTTTTTTTAGTCGTATTCCAACATTTTCAAAAACCACATAGGGGGACCATCTGCGTCGTATATACCCCATTCAAATACACATTTTTAGAGATCATGAAACAAGATATAATAGGTATTAAGATGGTAAGTCACATACCTTATGTTACGCCATCGGTCATCATTGGGCTCACCAGCGACCCTGGCATTTTTATTTAGCCATTTTGACATTTCTGGCTTTACAGATCATTATATTTCTTCAGGTTTCCTGGAAATAAAGCATAAAAAAAAAGAAAATACCCTTCACTTGTTTTTGTTGAGCGCACACAATAGACTGTATTTATTTCCGCACACGAATTACTTTCTTTATTACCTAAAATTTTATTCGGTACTTTGACCATCCTATCTGGTACAATTATTTCCACTCAAGAAAACTATCTCCACATGGAGTCAAGACCCCAGCCACAATGGCTAAAATCTGCAGTTGAACTTAGTGTACTTTTGTTGTTTGATTTCACAGAGCAGCTCAACCCTCTTTCATCAGCTTTGTAACACAAAATGCAGGAGAAGGAGACTTCGTCATGGCGTCCCTTCATATTTATAGGGCATCTCCCTTTGCCGCCAAGAAAATTTCTATAAAATTTCTGACTTAACTAAACTGTAATTACAAGAGTTTGGAAGGTGACTACATACTCGCTACATTTCCGGCGGTAGTGTTCATGGACATTTAAAATTTATACGTGTTCGATTTGTGGGATAAATGACCTCATTTGATAGGCACTATATTTTCGATTTGGCTTGGGCACGCCATATACACGTGCTTTGAAATAGTTCACAAAAATGACTTTAGATTCTTCCGCCGTTGACACGTGCGACTGACGTCACGTATCCCAGAGCGTGGGACCGAAGGTAATCACCCCCTTGCCACGTGTCAATTCCATGCTATCAAGAATCGAACTTCTTATCCCATTGATAATTTAATGCATAATATTCTTAGGGCACAAAGGTCAAGGGTTCAATATGGTGATGTGGTTCACTTTGATGAAGAAAAGGCAGATTTTCTGTATATTTGGAAGTCGAACTTGTTTGATACTCGTGTGATTTTTATGTCTAGGAAATTTAAAGAGCTATTTATCTCATCTTCTTTAGTGAATTCTATGTTGTTGTACAAATTGTTAAGGAATGATAATATGTTATGCTGTTGTTGATTTGTTTATCTATGATTGCTGTCGTATCATACCATACCTACAAGTTGGCATTAGTGGAATAATCTTTCCTAAAACCCAAACTGCCTTCTATCAAACAAGTTATTAATTTCGCAAACATGTCTAATATAATCAGAAATAAAGCCTTCCCAAAGCTTACATACAATGCACGGCAAACTTACTGGCCTGTAATTTTCAGCTTTATGTCTATCACCCTTTCTTTTATACAGAGGGGCTACTATAGCAACTCTCCATTCATTTGGTATACCTCTTTTGACCAAGCAATAATTAAATAAGTGCTTCAGATATGGTACTATATCCCAACCCATTGTCTTTAGTATATCCCCAGAAATCTTATCAATTCCAGCTGGTTTTCTACTTTTCAGCTTTTGTATCTTATTGTAAATATCATTGTTATCATATGTAAGACGACATGGTATTGCAAGCGGACAACGTAGAAGACCTTCAACTATTATTAGACAAATTGAATACTGCTTGCAACAACAGAGGACTGAAGATAAACATTAAGAAAACTCAGTTCATGGTCATCAGTAAACGGCAAGAGGTCCACATGCAGCTCACTCTCGACAATGTACCCATCACTAGGGTTCACCAATACATGTATCTAGGATGTTACCTCAACCAGAAATGGGACTCAGCCAAGAAATACGGGTCCGCATTGAACATGCGAGAAGCATCTTCATGCAGATGAAGAAACTGCTGAACAGCCGCAACCTACAACTAAACCTAAGTCTCCGTGTGGTCCGTGCCTACATCTTTCCCACGTTACTTTATGGAATGGAAGGGCGGACACTTACTCAAGCCCTCTGTAAAAGACTGGAAGCATTCAAATATGGGTGTACAGATGGATGCTTTGCATTTCATGGACAGACAGAATCCGGAATTCCGAAGTGTTGGATCGACTTGGGAAGAAGACTGAAGTCATGCTGACCATTAAAAGGCGGAAGCTGGAATAATGCGGAATGATAAGTACAAAATCCTGCAGCTTGTTATACAAGGAAGAATAGACGGGGTAGGTGTCCTGGTAGACGACGAACTCTATGGATGAAGAACCTCGTAGAGTGGTATGGGTTTGACACGATGGCTCTGTTCCGTGTCGCTGCATCCAAATTCAAGATCGCCATGTTGACTGCCAATCTTCGCTAGAAGATGGCACATTAAGAAGAGGAAGATGAAGAAGAAGAAGAATCATATGTAAATTTTAATACTTCTTTAGCATTAGTCTCCTCCTCTATCTGGACATTATCCTTGTAACCAACAATATTTACATACTGCTGACTGAATACTTCTGCCTTTTGAAGATGCTCACATACACACTCCCCTTGTTCATTAATTATTCCTGGAATGTCCTTCTTGGAACCTGTTTCTGCCTTAAAATACCTATACATACCCTTCAATTTTTCACTAAAATTTGTATGACTGCCAATTATGCTTGCCATCATGTTACCCTTAGCCTCCTTCTTTGCTAGATGCAATTTCCTAGTAATTTCCTTCAATTTCTCCTTACTTCGACAGCCATTTCTAACTTTCTTTCCAGTCTGCACCACCACCTATGTCTCTTTACGTCTCTGTTATAATAAGGTGGGTCTTTACCATTCCTTAGCACCTTTAAAGGTACAAACCTGTTTTCACATTCCTCAACAATTGCTTTAAATCAATCCCAGGGTCTGTTTACTTTTTTACTTACCATTTTCCATTGATCATAGTTACTTTTTAGAAACTGCCTTATGCCTGCTTTGTCAGCCATATGGTAGTGCCTAATATTCCTAATTTTAAGACCTTCCTTTCTATCAAATTTATTTTTAACTACGACAAAAACAGCTTCATGATCACTAATACCTTAATTATATTACTTCGGTTTCTCTATAGAGCTCATCTGGTTTTACCAGCACCACATCCAGGATATTTTTCCCTCTAGGTGGTTCAATCCCTTTCTGAATCCGCTGTCCTTCCCATATTAGCTTATTTGCCATTTGTTGGTCATGCTTCCTGTCGTTCGTATTTCCTTCCCAATTGACATCTGGTGAATTCAGATCAGGTCAGGTGTTTATAGGATAAAATGTGCCCAATGTGAGTTCACATATTTTGGACAAACCGGGAGGAGCTTTTACACGAGGTATCTGGAACATTACAATGCTTCCAAGCATAATAATTATTCGGCATGAGCCAGCATATGACTGAAACAGGCCATAAGTTCACATCAATAGAAAATGATTTGACGGTCATTAAAAGCCTAAGCAAGGGGAAATTATTGAATGAAACTGAAAACTTGCACGATTATTTGGAACAAACTTACAACAAAAATAATAATCTTAACAATATCATCGATAATAAAAATCCGTTATACGAAACAAGTCCGCGGTTAATCCAGACCTTAAATCAGAATAAAGTTCCCAGTATGTTTAAATCAAAGAACGCATGCGCTCCAATAGCCACACCTAATACCAGGCCCGCCCAATCCTATTCAAGTAACGCCTCTCAAGCAACAATATGGATACACGATTTGAAACTCACGCCCTCTTCCCCACCACGCTCCACCCCTCCGGTACAGCATCAGTACTACACTAGGAGTAGCAAGCTTAACCGTTCAGACACAACCGGAGCAATTGGTCCCAGCTAACGTCACAAGACAAGTAAGTTCTTATATAAACACTCGCTCTACATTTATTACCCTATTGGGTTCCACATTCATCATTCTAATTCCCCATTTTTTCTGTTATCCAGTTACAGACAACTCATATTCCTCCCAGATTGAATATGCACCAATGGGAAGTTAATCAACAAGAATGGCGGAATTTACAAATATTTTTATCCGATAAGCAATGAATGAAATCAACAATATGTATCCTACTTACACGCTTCGAACTTAAAACACAACCATGCTTCTTTCTAAAGGAATATTCAAACTGTTTCAAACCCTAACATGAACGACTTTAACCATGATTCCGGTTTTGTTAAAATTCTTATGACTCAGGCGACCATATCAGCTGAAGAAACCCCAACTCAGCAGTGATAAATTCTAGTCAATACAATTTGAGAAACCCCAGTTCACGCTGTAATCAATCCAATCACAAATTGGAAGTCTAGTCATTATAAAATAAGTTAATTCATTGTTCATAAATTCTGGCAAAGTTAATGCACATATTGTACATACTGTACATATTGTAAACTATGTAAAATAGCATAAGACAATTGTATTTAGTATTAAGTTAGTTCACTACAAGTTCCAATGTTTATAGTTTTAATTCTTGACCTTAAGATTAATATAGGCTGAAGATGCCCATAACTAGGGAGAAACATGTCCCTAACTGGTGTGTCTAATTCAAAAAAATCAAAATCAAATCAAAATATCTTTATTTGCAAATGAGGTGTCTACCTCGGTGGCAAATGGTACACTAAAATACATTATTGTCAAGCACTAAATATTAAATTAACAAGAGAAGACAATTTTCCTATAATACAATATTATACAATTTATGCTAACAATGTTTTCTATTAAACACACAGCTGATCCTTAATAAATTTATATTGTTTACAAAATTCTACTTATAATATCTCCTGTACTTCAAATGATACTATACAACTGGTATAAGATTAATATTTACATTGCAATTACCTTTTTTTTTTTTTTTAACCCGTTCTGGAACCTAAGTAGCATAACGACCTGCTGCGTCTTAACCAGAGCCCCTTTTTCCACCACTTTTCAGAGTTCCTGAAGGGCCTTCACAGGTACCGTAGTGGTCCCAGGGCCCTCGAAGTCCCCACTGTACTTCACCCCTACAGGCAGTCTCCTACTTTGGCTGTCCAAAGTCCTTAGACCAGGGGATGGAATTAATTTATTCACACACACATTTTTTTAAATTTACAATAACCTGCACTGGTCGAATGCCCTCCAACACTTCATTTATTTTCTCTGTTGCTGTTTATTCTCTTCTTGAATATCTGTACAGATTTTGGAAAAGGATCAAACACTACCACTGGTAAACTGTTCCACTCCTTCACACCCTTCCCAATGAATGAAAATTTACCTCAATCGCTTCTGCTAAAATTCCTTCTAATTTTATATTTGTGGTCAGTCCTGCCGATATAATTATTTTCCAACTGAAGCCTCTCACGGATATCTCCCCATGCTTCTTCTCCTGTATAGGCTCTATATATAATTCATGTAGAATTTAACCACTAAGAATATATATTTGTATTGAAAAGGTGGACACAATAATTTTAATCTTGAAAGAGTTTACCTGTCCTGAATTCTGATCCTGAATGGAGCCCTTAGCCTCCAATCTCCTTCCCCTTAAAACATTAGACCACCTGTCTTCTACAATTCCCCTCCCTCCTTCCCATCCCTCTATTATACCTACTGTATCCTGTACATTGTTTGAGGGAGGCCTACTTTACTTCCTGTCCTCTGAGAGAATCGTAATTATCTCCCTCAAGCTCTCCAACTCCTCCCTCATACTCCTTAATGCCTGGCCACACCGACAGTTCCTACACTCGCACTCCTTAGCCATCCTTTACTAAATAATGAAAAGAAAAGGAAGAATAAGATAACGTATTCTGTGCAAAATGAAAGGAAAAAAGGTATTGTTAGGTTAGTTCACAAAGATCACCCGACAATAAGTCAATTAATATAGGCTACTACTACACTACAATACTACTTAATTGTATGATTTTTTATTCCTACAACACGCTAACAGGATGGAAATTGCTATTAATTACTGGAAACGGAGAATAATACACAAGAATGACACAATTGTTAACTGCTGTTAAGTCTACTCATTACAACAGCAGAATTCTAGTAAGAGAGTTACTACAGACACCACAGTAACAGTACTATGCTACACAAATATTTCACAGTAATAGAATAAACACACTATTTTCTAATAAGTTACTATACTACACCACAATAATGTTTAAACTATGTTCAGACGTATCCTAGGTTATTACTAAGAACAAATAAAAATGAAAATTCCAATTAGGCCTAAATTAGATATTTGCATGAACTACCGTTAGGTACTCAAAGATTACCAACAAAGTTAAAAATGTAGACAGATTAATATTAGTGCTACTTTATCCTCCTATGCTGTAATAGAAATTAACCCTGCCATTTGCACAAAAATACACACGAATATAACAGAAAAGATACTATCTAATAAACCGTATCTACACTACAATTCTCAACTGAAATGTGGTTATGTGATTATTACAGATGGTGGATTACTATTATTTTCTCTACTCCGTGGGACAGAGAATAAAAGTGTCCTTAAATGCTGAAAAATATTTTAGGTCGTTTATAATAATTTCACAAAAGTATTTCTATCTAAACTACTCCAGGGACTTGAATTGCAATTATTGGAATGTAGGAACTTGATTATTAGCTAACTGCTCATAAACACTGAAATATCATTGGTGTGAAATATAAATTACAGATACAACTGCCTACTCAGGCTGCAAGTGATTGGAATATAAGAATCAGCTGATTTTTATTTATATTTTCTTGATACACTACACCCTTTGTTCACGACTAGCCAACAATGCCAATATTTCTCCTGCGGGATTAAATTTCGGCACCTCGGCGTCTCCAGAAACCGTAAAAGAAGTTAGTGGGGCATAAAGGAAATATTATTGTTATTCTTATTTACATTTGTTCTTGTTTGCAGAAAATTTCTTTTCGAAATGGCGCACAACAATATCATATATTCCGAGATTTGTGAACAATTTAAAAAAATCAAATCACCACACTACACAATAAAAAAATATACTAATTAGCACATAACTATGTACTCTCAATAAGAAGCCAACAAACACCTCATTATGAACACATTACCAATACTTATGACAGCAAAACAATATCAATGAAACTGGAAATGTGGTAATTTGCGGTATACAGCTTCCTGTCAGTGACTTAGGTGGCCAGTACTCCAGCGGCATTATGGTGAAAGTTTCCAATTACAGGTTTATGCTGGGCTTCACGAGTGATTGTCAAGGCTGGTATAAGGAGCGCAGTGAGGGATCCAGTTGGCTGTGGTAAAACATAAGTTGTCAAAAAATGAACTTTGTCAACCCTCAAATACAGCTATAATAGAGGAGGAAACTCGCTTATGTTATTGGTTTTATGTTCCACTAAATACACTCTTACGGTTTTCTTAGTTCTGTGCCACAGAAGTTCTTTCACTTGCTTCTATATCTACAGACATGAGGCTGACGTACTTGAGCCCCTTCAAATACTACCCGGACAGAACAAGGATCAAACCTGTCATGTTGGGCTTGGAAGGCCAGTGCTCTGTTGTCTGTGCATTTTATATTCTTCAGAAATATTGAGAGATATGTCCTACTTTCCTTGTTCATGCATTTAATGTTGTTTAATAAAGTGTCACTTGCATGATTGCATCTTCAATATATCTGCTTTTTTTATTTCCAGGTAATGCTATTAATGGAAGGGAAGGTCCATGCATATGTGTTTGCTAGCCCAGGCTGCAAACGTTGGGATACATGTGCTCCAGAAGCAATTCTTGTTGCGATGGGAGGTCAGTTGACCGATATTCATGGCAATTTGTACCCTTACAACAAGAACACACCTCATCAAAACTCAAAAGGTGTTTTAGCAACAGGAAGAAATCAAGATCATGAATGGTATCTACGTAATCTCCCTGACGCTATCCGCCAACATTTGGCTTGAAACTGTATCTCTTTTCCTAACCTGAGTTTCATCATTCTTTTTAATAGCTATGTTACTTTTTTTTCTTTAACATCCTATTTAAAAAAATACTTTCTGCCCTGGCTGTGCATATATATTAAGGGCAAACAGTTGAAAACACTTAGTATTCATTTTAGCCTGGTATGAGTCAAGATTCAGTAAATCAAGTCTATATTGATTCCAGATGTTTGACTTTGAACTTCTTCGGTTCCTTGTTTTATAATATCATATTGTGATATACATAAACTTCTTTTAGAAAGCTGTATATTTTCCGGTGTAAGTCCAATATGCTTTCTCTCATTTTCCCAAATCTGAGGGTAGAAATGTTACGTAGCCTCTTAGTATATGTATGTTTGTTGGATTTGTAAAAGAAGTATAAACACTAATCCCTCGTTATTGATGGGGACTTCTGAGTCGGCGTACAGTACAAGAATCACGCTCCAATATTCCTTAAGATACATATACAGTAAAACATCATTAATATAAACTCATCTCACCTGAGACGAACACTCAATTTATATGAACAAAATTTTTGTCCTGACTGTGAACGTATTATTTTTTATGGAAGGTCTCCTGAGTAAACACGAATTTTGATTACCACAAGCTACGAACTCTTTCTTAGCGTGCTATGTTATATCACGTACTACGAACCATTCGTTGTATTTTTCAAGTTGTTTCTCTGCTAGGAATGTGAGAAATGTGTGTACTTGAAAGTAAATCATTGTCAGACCATACAGTAACATATTTGGATATTAAGCTACGAGAAAGTTAGTTAACGTTGACATTTCTTGGTGCTATTAGTTCAACAATCATGAGCGTCGCAGAGTCAGTCAGTTTGTATTCTTAGCATACAAACTAATTTCAATAATGTAAACATTAAATGTAAGGAAAGAATACGATTGAAGATCAGCGATTGTTATTGTTCGAGGTAACAATAACGATCAATGTATCTCGTCAGAACGTAAGACTTGCCAGGAGTGAGACCTTGACCCATGGCCAAGAGGAAACAGTCAGCTGTATATCTACAGACAAAACTGAAGATTCTAGAGGAAGTAGATTGTGGTGCATAAAAAAAAAAATGAAAATGCTGAACAGTTTTTAATCACCAAGTCTACATTTATCAACTGTGATTAAGGGTCATGTAAAATCATTTATTCTGCTGCATCAGGTTCTGGAAACAAGTCTAAGCAAGTTTGTAGTGCAAAGTATTAAGGTATCAAATCATTACACTACCTAAATGGTTCTGTCATACACATGCTTCCAGTGTACCTTTTAGTGGGCCTATAATTCAGTCAGAAACAAATTAGATAATCATGAATTTGGGTTTTATTTATTAACTGTTAGGTGCTTCAGTCTTTCAAAACTAATTTATGAATAACACTTAGAAAAGTTCATCCTTAAGTTGGCTGTACTGGTTTCAGAAAAAATGTTCAATTTTTTCATTACTGTTTTATGGATAAGCAAAGAAAGTTGATGTAGGTGCAAAGAGCTGGTTGCATGAATCTGACCAGGTGAGAGAAAAGTCTGCCTTGTGTGGTGATGTGTATATGGATGAAACAGGACTTGTCTGCCATCTTTTTTCCAAGTTGCACACTAGGAATTAAATATAAAAAGCTTCATGGTGAAGCTTAGATTAAACTGCGTTTAGCTGTTGTCCATGTATGTAGCCTAATGCGGGCAGCAGTGAAAACCTTCGTCAATCAGTAACCGAGTTCTCTTAAAAACATAAACAAGGCTAGTCTACTGTACCTTGTGTCTACTCTCATCAGAACAAAGCTTGGATTGACAGTTCATAATTTTGTAAGAGGATTCTTCATTTCAACAGAAGTATGGTTGCTCATAATAAAAATATCCTGACATTGAACAGGTGTAGGGCCCACAACAAACACGATTGGAACTTAAGAAAGGTAATTTTTTTTCACCCCCTCTAACAAATGCAACAAGTTGCTTTCATCTTTGGACCAGCGCATTATCGCTCGAGGAAAGCGTATCACAAGCAAATCATAAGGGCTATAATTTGTGCTGCGGAGAATATTGCGGCAGCTCCAAGTTGGAATGTGCATAACGCAATAAAAACTGTATCCGCACTTTGGGAATCTGTGTCGTCACAGCACATACAGAACCGCTTTAACAGATCCTGGCGACGTAGTGACATTTCTCATGTCTGGGAGTTAGATGGTTGCATTCATACTACTTCACCTGACGAATGAGATATTCTGGTGTTAGTGTTGAGAATTTTTTTTTTCTGTTTCTTCTGTGTTGGTGCCTTTCTTTTGACAACCAAATTCAGGATGTCACTTCTGTCAGTTTTTTTTTTTTTTGTTTGTTTACTTTTATGTATAAATTTTGCTAAGATGGCCATGGCAGTAATAAACACTTGCCATGGCTTAAGTGTTTCTTATCTTGTTTGTAACAGTATGATGACCAATGCAGAAACAGATAATATTTGATGCTTGTAGACTCAGTCAGAGCAATGTTTCCTTTTAGCTGAATCATTCTGCTACCTCAAGTTATTTCTAAGTATCCTTCATATTTAAAATTCCATATTGTCAGTTTTGTATATCTAGCGCACAGTGATATTTTCTGAAGATGTCATAACATGACTTCCACAGGTTTCACTGTTTTGTTTTGTTTTTGTTTTTTCTTATAAAATTAGGTTGTAACTTAATACTGAAACGGTAGAGCATCACTAGACTATTGATTCCAAACGATGAGAGATTTTGCCTCGTATGGGATCCTAAGAAACTTGGAGCCAGATGTTGAATTGATCTTAAAATTTAACAGTCTTCTTTCATCAGAATGTATTAAAAGCTTGGAAATAAACTTTGTTTTACAAAAAGAGATGTGTGAATGTGTGATTAAAAACTTACTAGTTATCACTCTCATAGGGATTGTTGGGTGATGACCATTTCTTCCATGAATTTCAATTATTATTGTTACACTTCATTTCCACAGAGCAGAGGGTGAAAAATGCATTAGGGGTGAGTGGCTGGACAAAGACTGACGAAAATTTATCGAAGCTTTATCTGACCCTGTAATAATTAAGAGGGGAATTCCTCAAGGCAGTATTATTGGACCTTTATGTTTTCTTGTATGTATCAATGATATGAGTAAAGAAGTGGAATCAGAGGTAAGGCTTTTTGCAGATGATGTTATTCTGTATTATTCTGTATAGAGTAAGAAATAAGTTACAAGATTGTGAGCAAGTGCAAAATGACCTAGATAATGTTATGAGATGGACAGAATGCAATGGTATGATGATTAACAGGGTTAAGTCAGGTTGTGAGTTTCACAAATAGGAAACGTCCTCTCAGTTTTAATTACTGCATTGATGGAGTGAAAGTTCCTTATGGGAATCATTGTAAGTACCTAGGTGTTAATATAAGGAAAGATCTTGTTTGGGATAATCACATAAATGGGATTGTAAATAGGGGTACACATCTCTGCACATGGTTATGAGGGTGGTTAGGGGCTGTAGTAAGGATGTAAAAGGAGAGGGCATGTAAGTCTCTGGTAAGACCCCAACTAAAGTATGGTTCCAGTGTATGGGTCCCCACCAGGATTACTTGATTTGAGAACTGGAAAAAATCCAAAGAAAAGCAGCTCCATTTGTTCTGGGAGATCTACGACAAAAGAGTAGCGTCAACTTATTAAATTACCACCTAATCGATAATTTATTACATGCCTTTGGCAAAATTATAAAAACATTAACAATCACAGTACATGTTTCGGCCACTTAGTGTTCATCTTCAGCTGTGTCCAAAAAAAAATCCTTAGATGATAATACAAGAATAGTAACCACGTTAAAAACCTTGATTTTTTTTCCATGGGAACTTTAAAAAGCTTTGGATACTATTACTATTTGTTATTGAAAGAGTAAAGGAGGGGGGGGGGGGGGAGTGGGGTATGAGTTGGGTAAGACATATTCTTCTGTTAAACATTTTTAAAGACTTCTGTTAAAGGTCTATTGTGAAGCTCTTCTATATGATCGAGTGACTTGAACTTGTATACAATAAAAGTCGATCCGTATTACAGTCTTCAAGTGTTTAGTGTTTGTATGGTGTATTGAAAATCTTCCTGGAAGGCTTCATTTAAACTGTACTAGAAGGCTGTGAGAAGCTGTTTGATTTACTATTGTCTTAAGGTAACTTCATTGTTGTGTTAAGGTGGAATAACGGTCTTCTAATTGGGCAGCCTGCCTCACGATATGCAACCAGCAGAGGATACAAAAAAATTGTTTAGGTATGTCAACAAACATACAGTGATTTCAAATTAATCTGTGTCGCGGAAGGGATGAAAATTAAAAGCTTATATAATCTTAACTCACCTCTTTCTGGAACGGTGTCTCTTATTCCCTGCTACCTTGAGGATGTGTCTGTGTACTCGATCTGGTGTAATAGCAATGTGTCGCAGCCTGTTTATGCGCACGGTTTAGCGGAGAAAGGGGAGGCAAGGCTGTGTCGTCATTTATTGTCTCTTGTTAGGAGGGAGGGGTTCTAGTTCTGCTTCCGTGACATCATATTTGAGCCTTTTACTTGTCGAGTTTATACGTTTCCTGTTTACCCATTCTATATACTTACGTATAGCTTGTGTAGAGGGTTCTTTGCTCATTCGTTTCATTCAAATTTCGATCTTTGTTCTCTAGTTTATCGAGAAGGATATAAATGTTTTCGAGATTGTTCATAAGCCTTTCTTTATTAATCCTGCTACTGATTTGTAGGTCCTCTTTAATATTAGTAAATTTATGATCTGCCTCTTTCATACGAGCTCCCACAGCAGAGAACGTGCTCCTGATATCTTATTAAGAAACTCCTTCCACATTGTACCACGTATGTGTTTTTGCATTGAGAGCAGGTCAGCCTATAGACGCCTGATTCCTGGAATTCATCATCCTTAATTTTATTAACTTTATCATGATTTAAAAAAATCTGTGTTTAGTGTTGTTATTTGTTGAGAGAGCTACTTTGGTGTTGTGCTTCTTGAACATATTTGTAATTTCGTGCATTCTCGGGTTATTGAATGTAAACTTACCGTACTAATTTACTTTCTCCGACTGTTGTATTATATTTATTTGTTTATATTTGCATTTTGTGATAATTTTTTGATAAATTTCAAACTGAAACCGTTGCATAAGACTTGTTGATGAATGTAAGGTAGTTCCTTTCTTCTGTCTGTTTCTGTCAATGGAATTTCTTCTGTGAAATGGGGTGTAGAGAGTCACTTTTCATCGTAGTCTGTATAAAAGTAGGCTTTCTATGTATTTTAAACTAGAACTGGTTGTTTTTCCGAATTGTTTTAATATCTAAAAAGTTGAGTGAACCTTCTACTGTAAATTTAATATTAGGGTCCAAATCATTTATGATGTTCAGAATATTGTGACTGTCATTGAGTTCCTTATTTATTATGGCATAAGTCTCATCAACATAGCGTAACCAAATGTCCAGTCCTTTGATATGACCTAATATTCGAGTATGTTCTGGATGATCTAGGTATATGTTAGCTAAAATCCCTGAAGCTGGTGCTCCCATTGGGAGCTCGTTTTGTTGGTATATTTTATTATTGAAAGAATAGAAATTGTGATTGAGTACAAACTTCAGAATAGTTATGAAGTCTTCTATTTCCGGTATACTGATACGTTTATGTTCTAATAGATTTGTTTTAATAATCTTGATGGTGTCTTTTGTAGGAATATTAGTATACATATCTTTAATATCAAAGGAACATATTACATGAGAAGAAGTTAATTTAAAATCTTTATTTACCTTGCAAAATTCACCAGAGTTTCTTATCAAATTTTTGGTGTAAGAAAACGTTATTTTGAGTCAAAAACTTACAAATAAATTGAGAGGTTTTATATGTAGGACTTTTGTGAAAATTAATTACAGGTCTGATAGGTACGTCCTTTTTATGTAGGTTGCGCATAGCCCTTGCCTTTGAAAGTCCTGGGTTAATATTTATGAGTTTCTGTGTTTCTTGTTCGTTTAAGAGGAAGGCGCTTTGCTTTAGTATCTCCTTCAATTTCCTTTGTATTTTTGAGGTGGTATCTTTCTCAATGACTTTATAAAGTTGTTGTTATTGAGAAAAGTTTGTTTTTTTGGCGTATTTGGTTTTGTTTAGTATTACTACTGTTCTACCTTTATCTGCTTTCGTTACAACTATGTTACTTTGCCTAATTTTACACTGGAGTTCTTTATCTACCTTTATATTGTCGGAGTTTGATTTTAAACCTTTAATTAAGGAGGGAATTTTTTTCCTAGCTTTGTAATTTTGAATAACGGCTGGAAGGGTCTGTATGGCCACTTCAGTTTCTGCTAAAGTTAGTATCAACTCTTGACTTTTGTTGGTACTGTGCCAGTTATGATTTTGGGCCTTTACCTAACACTTATAACTCTTGTTCTGTAAAGGATGTGTTCGACAAGTTGTTAACAAGGGATGGGAATCTTTCGTGGTTGAAGGTTGCTTTAAATTGTGGCTTATTTTGTTTTATTAATAAATAAATAATTTTGTGTGGCTATTTCTAGCCGGGTGCAGCCCTTGTAAGGCAGACCCTCCAATGAGGGTGGGCGGCATCTGCCATGTGTAGGTAACTGCGTGTTATTGTGGTGGAGGATAGTGTTATGTGTGGTGTGTGAGTTGCAGGGATGTTGGGGACAGCACAAACACCCAGCCCCTGAGCCATTGGAATTAACCAATGAAGGTTAAAATCCCTGACGTGGCCGGGACTCGAACCCGGGACCCTCTGAACTGAAGGCAAGTACGCCGACCATTCAGCCAACGAGTTGGACATTTTGTTTTATTGGGGTATTGGTTTTTAGTTTTTCTAATTTCTTATTCACTGTTATCTGTTTCTTTTCCATTAGACTCTCTACTTCATCTCTACTATATTTTAGCCCAGAGTCCCATTCGAATGATACTAGGGTTATTGAAGCTGAGAGGTGTGCTAAGTAAAGCTCACAGTTAAGGAAAGAGTTCCTTTTTTTTTTTTTTTTTTACACAGCTGAAGATCACCACCAAGTGGTTGAAACATGTACTGTGATTGTTCATATTTTTATAATTCTGCCAAAGGCATGTAATAAAGTATCGATTAGGTAGTAATTTAATCTAATAAGTTGATTTAACTCATCAATATGGTCATGAAATGGACAGCTTGCAAAAGAGTAGCGTTAAAAATATGTTGCAAAGTTTGGGCTGGAAAGACTTGGGAGAAAGGAGATGAGCTGCTCGACTAAGCGGTATGTTACAAGTTATACATCTCATCATTGGGTCCGTATTGAGCAACGTATACCTTTCTAAAATAAAGTATTTTTGAAAGTCCACCTTTTCAATAGGATAAGTTTTTATTGATTTACATAAAAAATTACATTATTATGTCGTAAGTGGGACACATCGTGTATCTTTTTTAGACTTCTTTAGCTGCTGATCCTACTGTCCAAAATCAAGATATCCAGGATCCTGGGTTTTTGTTTACAGATAAAATACTTAAAATTATTATGCTGACATGAATTTTTTTAATTAAAAGATATTTTTATATGTATTATATGGTCTGACCCGGTCTAGAAAGCCAAGAATAACGACAGAGAGGATTCGTCGTGCTGACCACACGACACCTCGTAATCTGCAGGCCTTGAGCAGCGGTCGCTTGTTAGGCCAAGGCACTTCAAGGGCTGTAGTGCCATGGGGTTTGGTTTGGTTTGGTTTGGTTTGGTTTGGTTTATATGGTCTGAGTAACATCTGACTGATGCGAATTGTTTTGACTAGTGAAATGTGTTATATGTGAAAATATTTTAGCTTGCATACAATTATTATTCTGTCTAAAAAAGCTGAGTCTGCAATTATTATACAGCCTATTTGATAAAAAACTAATTTTTATGCTTTAAAAACTTGTGAATGACACTGGTTGGTTTGGATTATTTAGTCTTTAATATCCAATGTGCGTGTTCTCATGGTTGGTTTGGGTTATTTAGTCTTTAATATCCTATTTGCGTGCTTCGTGAACTTAAGTGTTGCATAAGACCAATTTCATGTTTCTGCCCTATTGAAATTACTACTAATAGTTAAAAATTCTTCTTTTTATATCCATGTTATTCAATACATAAAAATGCTTATTGTAATTAAAAGGACATTTACTACACTACAAACATTAAATGTCCAGCATATTCAGCCATTTTGTACAATTATCTCAATTTTGAGTCATTATAAAAACCTTATCCCTACACTGCGCAGTGGGTCTCACGAGACCCATACTACTTTTTGCATCCCTGAGTAACTGAATAACCGATCTTCCACCTGAGGATGGTGTTCCTTGTGAGGCCTGGACTATTCAGACATTTTAGTTCATAAATCATCCACCATAGACCAACAAAGGGATCACCTACAAAGAAATTTTATAGTGTTTCCATGACAACAGCCATTACTCCAAATACCTGTGTTTCTCTTGTTGATAGGAAGTGCATACATTGACAAATTTCAGTTGTTAAAATATTTTCTGTGTTATTGAGGGCTTTTAGGATAATATACACATGGTTTTTGTGGAATTATGTTTCTTTACAGCAGAAAATTTAGTGAAAACTGTTTGTTCCTTGTGGGACCCACTGCGCAGTCATGAATATTTTTATGGAGACCATGTTAGAGGTTATATTATTTCGGTATTATTGACTTGGTTTTGTTCAGGGACCGAAATGGAGTGTTTTTAAATTGCTTAACAGTGTTTCAAAGTGTGTTTATGCCTTAATAATATTTGTATTGTATTAAAAATATCATATAATGAAAAACTAACTGATAAACAATTATTTGCTGCACTGGAAGAAATTCTTGCAGTAGCTGAAAATAGTGAAGAGACTGGATGATTCAGATGATAGTGATGAAGAGTTCAGAATGGGTAATATACCCTTTTCTGAGGACATAACCCCTAAGGCTTTCTCCAGACAACCACCAATTGGCCCTGAGCCTAACCAATCAACATTTGGTACCGAACAACAACCACCTACTGAGCCTTATTCCAATCAGCCACAAACATCTGCCAGTGTAGAGTCTGTCCCAGATGGTGCAAAACAGAGAGGTCCTAAGTGTATTTCTACCTTAGCAAATCAAACAACAGATAAAGTGAAATATAGAAATGTTATATGGAAAAGAGGATGTATGCAATGGGCTGGCGAAGATCTCAAATTTTCTGGCAAAACGGTGCTACCAGATGAGATATGTGAGCTGGATCTGTTAGTCATAAATGCTTGGCTTTTGTCTAAGAGATGCCTTACTGAAAAAGGGATACAACCTATTATGACACTTGCTGAATTCCGTGCTGATCTTGGTGTAATACTCTGCAAGTTTGGAAAACCCATTACTCCCTCACGGGGAAGGCCTAAATTTGAAGTTTAAGTGCAGCTACAGCTAAAGAAGAGGAAAAGCCCTACTACACCAGCACCACCACAAGATGTTCGGAGTGATTATCTTTCTCATTTGCCAGTATTTACCGAGAATCAACAGCGCATTAAATTGCCTGGTTGTAGTGCTAAAACATATTCTAAGTGCGTAAAAAGTGCAGTATATTTGTGCCTACACAATAAGAAAAACTGTTTTTACAGTTATCACACTAATTGAAATTGAGTAGACACTATATTTCCCATTGAAAGGAAAATATAAAATTTATTTTCAAACTGATCTTTGCTGCAGATTTTTTAAATTCTTTTAAAATGCTATTTGTTCGGGGCGTCAGTCCATGTGGATCTTTTGCCCCTACTGGCACCATATTGTATGAACCTGCATGTAATTGAAATGGCGGTAATGTGGAATGTTGTGTGTGAGTAAAAGAAAATTAAGGACGTCACAAATACCCAGTCCCCAGGCCAGGGATATTAATCATTACAATTAAAAGCCTCTGACCCGGCCGGGAATCGAACCCGGGGCCGCCGGGTGATAGGCGGACGCATTGCCCCCTACACCGCGGGGCCGGACATGTAATAGCCTACTATCTGTGTGATAATTAGACTTATAAAAGGAAATCAAACATATGTGCTAAATTTACCTGATTGTGCAATGCATTTTTCATAATCAGCGTGAATGTTCATTTTTCGTATTAGTTTTTTATTTTTCAAACAATGTGTTTTGTACATGCTGTATATATGTGCCCTTTAGTTTCTTGTGCTTTTTGCTTTGGAAGGTTAATTTTTTAATTACATCTTTAAAAACACCCCTGCAATAAAGTATTTATGTGTTCTAAGAGTTCTCAAACATTATTTTACCCTCAGTGCGCAGTGTTCCTCCTGAGACCCAAACCGCTTTTTAAGCCATAATCTTCACATTTTGTAAATATAATTTTTTTTACTATTTTTCCACAAATTAGTACATTATAAGTAATAAAATATATTTTTTTCATCAAAATTTGAAAAATTGCTCAGTGAAGGGTTATTTTACAGTTATTTGTTAACTAAAATGTTATTACACAATCAAATATTGTTACTATATAATAAGTAAACATGAAGAAGTAACAATCAAAATGGGTCTATATTAGACTAATACCAATATAATGGTCTGTTATTGGACATTATAAATTTTGCAGCTAACTCATTCTTGCTTGCCTGCGTTTTGCCCTCGTGTGCTAAGTTAGGCTCGTCAGTTGGGACTTAGCACACCACCGAAGACGCAAGGCTAATGCATACCGTGGAGGCCATTGCATAGGCTATTTGAAGCCACCAGCCTATGCAGTGGCCTCCACAGTATGCACTAGCCTTGCATCTTGGGTGGTGTGCTAAGTACCAACTGACGAGCCTAACTTAGCACACGAGGGCGAAATGCAGGCAACCAAGAATGAGTTAGCTGGAAAATTTATAATGTCCAATAACGGACCATTATATTAGTATAATAAATTTACTCATTCGGGACAAATATTTTAGGTTCCCTATGGGATTCAACATCTACATCATATATTAGACTAGACGTTAATCACATGAAATTGATGTCCAAGTCATAGTAATGTGCCAATTAAATTGTAAGATTTGGCTAAAAATTCCCGTTTTTTCTAACACTGATAGTGTTGAGTTATTTATCAAAGTATAAATGTTCATATGAAGATCAGTGAATTAGAAGATTAAAGTTGCAATATATTCTCTTCAGATGAAAATTACACCATTATTAAAGGATGGATCTTTCGAGGTTTGTGGGTCTGTTGTATGCGTCATACTTGTAGTCTTTAACAATCCCCAACTGATTTGGGTTGGGATTTTTACTGGTCTGTTTGTTATTGAAGCATGGTTAAAAGGGACACGGATATTTGTTACTTAGTTGTTGGTGTGCAGTTAAGTGCAACGTTATGGATGATTATGTCTGTAACAAAAGAATGTCGAGTATGTTGGTTTGTACTTGTTTTTATAGATTCTAAAGTTTGAAACATCACTTACCCCTTTTTTCCACGCTTTAGTGCCTAGCTGTGCTTGTTGCAGTACTCAGACTATTTTTCATCGAGTTCTTACTTCTTGTGCTATATGTATGGGGCGGGTGTGGTGGAGGGCGAGTAGGTGGGAAGGAGAAGGAAATGTGGGCGGAGCATTGGGTACTGGCATAATGTGAGGGGGACAAGTAGGGGACGTAGACGAAGGGGGTGTGGATGCTTGCTTAACTTGTGGAGGGGGTCTCTGTGTATATCCAAGGTGGGAGTTGTATTTGTTGACGTAATAGAAGGTTTATGGTTGAAAATTTTTAAAAAGTTTTCTGTTATCTGATTTGAAACCTTGTAGCAATTTTGGTGTGCATTTTCATGTCCGATCGTCAACTTTCCTTTTTGAATTCTTTTTATTATCTTAACCCTTTTGTGACTAAATTATTTCTGTTAAATTTTTATTTAAATTTGCTGCTAAAGATCAATAAATGGAACCATATAATGGACCAGGACGTTGACTATTTTTTCCACTAGTCATTTCTGAAAAAGTTAGTGTGAAGTATACCTCCCAGTGGTCTCCTCTGTGCTATAATGCTGTGATTACATTAGCATTTCAAATTGATAATTATAGTATGGAGATGCTCAGAAATAAACAATAACAACGCAGTAGTATATTTACATGTATTCTTAAACATGAAACCAATACATTTCCAAAAAAAAAAAAAAAAAAAAGGAGCAACAACTTTACACCCTGATCATAGCCAATTTTCAACCACGACTGTAATGTTTATAGTACTGCATATTGATGTTTCAAATGTTTTGGTTTAGTAGGTAGTTTACTGCTTAGAAATTGAGCAAAACAAGGGACCGCACAAAGTGGTACTCGGTAAGCCAAACAGATAATCTTGAAGCGTTTCTCCTCATTTTTGTACTACATTGGCTAAATCTACACCAGCCTTTGCCCTGTGCTGGCATATGAATACCTACTTGTGACAGACGAGTGGCATCAGGTACTCCAATAACACCTCGCTTTGGTACCTTGAATGCCACTATACATCTCCGCTTTCTTGAATGTAGCCGTCAATTAGCTTTAGAGCAAATCCTTTCCTAAATGTCAGCTGATCAGTGACTCCAAGTTTGTTGAGTCTCCCCTCCATAACCAGCGGTGGACTCATCAATGGATTCCTCAAGTATCATCAAGTTGAATTCAAACAGATTATCCATCTATGCCACTGCACATTCATCTTGTTACTCCTCAGCATCATCACCACCATCAGGAAGAGAATAAAAAGTTTCCAGTAACTGTAGATCTGACAACCCTTTCCGAGCCATCTGAAAAAGATTACACATTCGTCATACAAAAGTTATGATAAAGAAAAATATATTGGGATAATACCGGTAATAAATGATCCACATAGTTTGATACTTGAGGTGACTATGTGTACCGGCTGGTACACCTCTACGCCACACATTTGAATTTTCCGCCTTAAAGTACTCTACAGGAGAAACTGTGAACTTAAAACTGGATCTACTTAAACTTTTGCTCTCAAGATGTCACTGTGTTAATTTTGTCGTGTTTTTGTTTACTATTTATCAAGAAGTTTGGACATTGTCTCATAGATGTCTCTACTAAAAACTATGATCATGCACCCTGGTGCGAAGTGAGGGAACTTTCTTGAAGATATTTTGTACTCATAAGTTTTCTTATTACTAAATTTTGTTCTTTCATTTGTGTGTTGGCAATATTAATCTATTCTTTCCACCAATTTTGAACTTAGCCAATCAATTATTTCTGTAATAAAGTTTTTGACCGATCGTGTCTTTCTTCTTCGATTTTGTGTGTAACTGTACTTTAACCAGTAAACGCGTGTGGGTGTGAATTATTCATGAAAGGTCTCGAATCTTCCCCAAGGGTATAAAAACTGCTGATTTTCTTGTCTCTCGGCCACTTCATCAACATCTAACTTAGTGTATGAACGTGTAGCAGGAGGCGGGAAGCGCCTCTTTCTTCAGGCAGCAGTTGTGCAGTAAGGTAATGGCCACTTAACATCTTTATTTCTTGCTAGCTCAGCAGTTTAACCCGCGGGGAAGGTCCGAAACCTTTACCATGTAACCTATCTCTTAAAAATGTAAATTTCTTCTTGTTTATGTAAAAACTTCATATATCTTTAACTGTAAATCGGGGATAGAAAGTGCTTTACCCTCTCGAGCTCCCCTTCATTTTGATTTGAGGTGACTACGTTTTTGTAACCGATTTTCTTCTAGTCCTTAATGTGTTAAATTTATTCAGTATATGAGTCACCTCCATAGTTTGAGAATAGCCCCTGTTTCATCAGCCTAGTGCCTCTTAGGTTTTAAAAAGTTTCATGTAGGAGTGCAAATTCACGCCTCCATTCATTTTGCATTTTGGGCCATTAAATTATTTTTCTACTAAGGCCCAGTAGGCTGAGTACAAGATACCCCCATTTCATGTTGTGTAAGTTGTGCCTTGATGGCAATTTAGGGTTGAGCCTGGTATTGCCTTTCATAGGCTTGGAAAACTGAGAGTGTGTCAGCTCTTTTAAGTATTGGAAATGTGCCTCTAGGAGGCTTGACATTGCTTGGTGGGAGCAAGTGCTCCATATTATTTGGGGATTTCTGCCCTGTGGTAAATATGTGTTTGTTAGCTGAGAGCTCAGGAATTGTAAAACTTGGGGCTTGAAGCCCAGATTGTTAAATTGCCTGTAAATCTTGACTTTTCTTGGTTATTTGTTGAATTTTTGTTATTTGTTAAACTTTGAAATTATATATGAATATTGTTAAGTTTTGCTATTTTCGAAAATATAACCTTTAATGCAATTTTGATTCATATCTCGGCCTTGTAGTTAGACCTGTTCACCCCGGCACCTTCTTTCACCTCTGCTAATCCACCAAACCATGGGAATTGCCTAAATCTACACCAGCCTTTGCCCTGTGCTGGCATATGAATACCTACTTGTGACAGACAAGTGTCATCAGGTACTCCAATAACACCTCGCTTTGCTACCTTGAATGCCACTATACATGTCCGCTTTCTTGAATGAAGCCGTCAGTTAGCTTGAGAGCAAATCCTTTCCTAAATATCAGCTGATCAGTGACTCCAAGTTTGTTGAGTCTCCCCTCCATAACCAGCTGTGGACTCATCAATGGATTCCTCAAGTATCATCAAGTTGAATTCAAACATTATCCATCTATGCCACTGCACCTTCATCTTGTTATTCCTCAGCATTATCATCACCATCAGGAAGAGAATCCAAAGTCTCCAGTAACTGTAGATCTGACAACACCGGGCGAGTTGGCCGTGCGCGTAGAGGCGTGCGGCTGTGAGCTTGCATCCGGGAGATAGTAGGTTCGAATCCCACTATCGGCAGCCCTGAAAATGGTTTTCCGTGGTTTCCCATTTTCACACCAGGCAAATGCTGGGGCTGTACCTTAATTAAGGCCACGGCCGCTTCCTTCCCATTCCTAGGCCTTTCCTATCCCATCGTCGCCATAAGACCTATCTGTGTCGGTGCGACGTAAAGCCCATAGCAAAAAAAAAAAAAAAGATCTGACAACACTTTCCGAGCCATCTGAAAAAGATTACTCATTCATCATACAAAAGTTATGATAAAGGAAAATATATTGGGATAATACCGGTAATAAATGAGCCACGTAGTTTGATACATGAGGTGACTAAGTATATATGCTTGAGAGATAAGTATGCGATCTTTCATAGAAATTGAAACGTATAAATGCTTGTAATAAAATCAGGTAACACGTCTACGTGGTATATGAGCAGACTAATGGTAATATATTTCCCACTAACTAAATGGGCTATAATTCTATCGATATTCATTATTTACGACCTAATATGATGGTAGTACATTTAAAGATAAACTAACAATACATAAAAAAATTGAATAAAACATACCTGCAGTCGGACTTCAGATAATAATTTCGTGTGGCTATTTCTAGCCGAGTGCAGCCCTTGTAAGGCAGACCCTCCGATGAGGGTGGGCGGCATCTGCCATTGGTAGGTAACTGCGTGTTATTGTGGTGGAGGATAGTGTTATGTGTGGTATGCGAGTTGCAGGGATGTTGGAGACAGCACAAACACCCAGCCCCCGGGCCATTGCAATTAACCAATTAAGGTTAAAATCTCCGACCCGGCCGAGAATCGAACCCGGGACCCTCTGAACCGAAGGCCAGAACGCTGACCATTCAGCCAACGAGTCGGACGGACTTCAGATGTAAGGGTGAAAAATCTTCAATTTTGTGCACTTTCAGCTCTGTTTACATCAGTTCACAGCCTTCTTGGTCAGATATCCATGTTTGACAGACACACGAATCGAAGACCTTCATTGCTATATTTTTTGCGTTTCCTGGACTCTTCGCTAGATGGCAGCACATACTCTTAGTGGGAATTATACATCCCAGTGGGTTTAACCTTGTAAAACTATTAGTTAGAAGTAGGTATCCCACAGAGCATGAAAGAGTTAAGTAGTCTAGTGTTCCATATATCTTGTGACAAAACTACACCCAGTTTGGCCAACATATGAAAAATGTCGCTGTGTGCAAGAACCTTTTCACCAAACATAAATAAGAACAACTCATTACATCCCAACACTCATAACCCCTTACGCCTAAAGACCTCAACAAAGAATTCAATATATAAGGAGCATAGCTAAGTTAAACGGGTTTAACATAGAAAAGGTCAACCTAATAATCAGAAAAATTAGAAATAGGCAAATTTCAAAATTAATTCCAGAAAAACAAAAAAAGTACAAATTTACCACATTTACTTACAGTAATCCCAACATATATCCATTTTCTAACCCATTCGAGAAGCATGCCAAACTTTGTTTAAAACGCAAAACACCAACCAAAGCATATTCCTAAATCACAATAGCACCAAATCCAACAAAGACCAATACTCAGGGTCCAGGATTTACAAACTCACTTGTACTCAAGATTTCGCCTCATACATTGGTAAAACAGAACGAAATTTCTCAACGAGATACTTAGAACACTATAATACAAACAAAAATCATAAATTCTCGGCCATGAGCGTACATATGAAAGAAACTGGACATGCCTACACGAGCGTAGAATAAAATATTTAACCATACTAAAGAGTATTAAAAAGGCAACTTAATGAACGAATGAATCTACTGTAACCGTACAACAGGGTTACAGATTCCTTTCAGTATTTATTATTATTATTATTATTATTATAATTATTAACCCGATTCATTAGATTTTATATTCTGTTTCTCATCATTTAGACTAATAATTAGGCATCACGCATATTATTGTATTTAATCATAGGTTAAGTGAAATTTGTTTGTAATTATTCTGTATTGCTGTAAGTGAGATTTGTTGGTTTCATATAGTCATGCTATGGCTTGTAACTCTGGCTAGATGAGCTGGCATAGTATTTTGCAATCGAGGCTATGTTTAACTGAGAATGTTGTGTGCAAGTAGATTTTCCGGTGACGCATGGAACTTAGTCATCTGCAATCCGCTTGGGCACGCTTAGACAACACTTGACTGATGACATCAGTGCGTGGGCACGTGATTGCGACCAAGTGTCAGTATTCGCCAGCTACTGTATGTTGAAGTAGAAGGGATGAACAGAGAGTAGGGAGATGAGTCGTCATCGCGAGGTTATCTAAGTCGATGCAACGGTGGTGAGAGGTATCATATCGTTCAGATCATATGTAACAGATGTATCAAATGGAAGAAATGGTCTTCGAGTGATGGTCAGAGTTAAGAGTTGTGTTTTCAAGAGGTCTTGTATTAATCGAGGAGGTCTACAAGTGGTGGTTGTATCCGAGCAGAGACGGGTACTATGCTGATAAAGAAACATCATCTTGTGAGGATGGACTTCACAAGATGTTTCAATAATATTGTCAATTACTTATATTGAGTGGACGTAATTACATTGGAGCTCCCTACACACGTACATGGTATGTAGGCCAAATCCTTGTTATATAAGAAGATAACAGCAGACGGCTCCCGACTTCAGCTCATAGGTTTTCCCAAGAATTTCAAGTTCAACAGCGGTGTATGCAGACATCAGGTAATTAAAGCATCAGACATGTTATGCTTTCATAACATGAAGAAGAATGTAATCAGTGGCGATATCACATCTCACTTCAAGTTCATGCCAATAGCTTTTTGTTTAGATTAAATTTTCCTTTTATTAGTACCGCAAATCTCACTAGATATATTGAACCCGAGTGACTTAGGCCCATAGTCAGTCATGATTTGATTGATAAAATGATATATGGTACATTTATTGAAATACAGAAGTGTAGTTGAAAATATTTCGTTTATGTAATGTCGAAATCGGAGCGAAGGAAGGACGACAGACTGGAGCCTGACGGATTAGCTCAACACGACAACATTTGGCTACTTCACAGCAGGGAATCTCATTAGTTGGCGAACAAGGAAATACAAGTCTACAAATAAGTCTTGGTCAGAAAGAGAAGGGGGAGAGTCATACAAAGGAAACTCACAACATGAGTAATAACTTGGGATATTTTTGGCAGGACGGAAATTCCGGGAGCTCGTGGAAAATTACAGCGGCTGCGTGTACGTTCGCTGGCCTAAGTTCGAGCAGGTGGAGAGTTAAATCACGTGACCGCTTGCCGGCCAATCGTAAAAATTTAATGGAAGGCTCAGGGATACCATCTTAAGGAATGATGGATGAGATATTTTCGTAACTACAAAAGTAATCAGTAATAAATTATTGTGAGTACACGGATGGATGTAATGAATTTATTAGATGTCACGCATGGAAAAATAATCAATAATTATTGGCAAATTAAATAAATTGGAGGCTGGATTTCTTGGAAACCAGACAGCTTGAATCTCATTGGCTGGACAAAGACCACGTTGTAAGGGACGCTACCGAAGGCGCGAAATGTGAGGAGCTAAATCGATCCGTATCTCCTAAATCTGTGATCACCAGGAGTTCATATTTAATCCAGCAGATACGCTAGCGGAGTGGATTAATTTGATGTAAATTTTAACTTCCAATTCGGAGTGCGAGTACCGATATTAAAAATCCACCCCCTCCCTCAGGGGTATGACGTCAACGAATCCGCGGGAAAAAGGCTTCATCCATATATACGGGGCAAGGGATCCTCGCCAGCACACTTGAAGTGAATCTCGGGAGCTGAATTGACGGTCGCGGCACACTTGAAGTGAATCTCGGGAGCTGAATTGACGGTCGCCAGCACACTTGAAGTGAATCTCGGGAGCTGAATTGACGGTCGCGGTACACTTGAATTGAATATCGGGAGCTGAACTGTTGGTCGCCGATAACTTAGAATTCTACGGACGTACAGTCATTTAGTGGCGCGAGCATCCGCCAGTGTTCGTAAAATGTGATCGCGCTCAAACAACATGAACTAGAAATAGTTAACGTAGGACAGTGTTTGTCATTTATAAATATCAGTGATGTAAAGTAATTGCACTGCAAGGGAGTAGTATAAATTATATCAAATAAGTACGTACATAATAGACTGTGTGACGAACAGTACTTTAAGGAAGTAGTAGCCTGTACTTTGCTATATCGAACCGATGTCATGAACATGTCAAGAGTGCCATACGAAACAAGCGTATCGCGACGGGCGTAAAAGTTGACACCTCGTCGTACGTGTCCAGGTCCATTGTGCGGTAGTTGGACGAAGATTAAATAGTGTAAATATTAAATTCTTGGGTCTAGGATAGTAATTTGTTGTATCCAAGTTAAAGTATTCGGTGTTAACGTTGTAAATGGTGAAGGTTTGTGGTAATCAAGATATCAGTGTAAAATGGTAATGTGCCAGGAAATCTTTTGTGGAACTACGCCATCAAGAATGGAGGAGTAAAACGCAGAGAGGGGCCGGAGGAGCCTCTCATCTGCAAAGCTGTAATGGAATACCGATAACTAAGATGAGTACTAAATTGTAAATAATATTTGGGAAATGTTATCGTGATGGGGAAAATGGGAATAATTTGATTATACTTGGTTACCTTCTGTAACAAGATGGGTCGCTTAACGACCCCATCCTAAATTTGTAGCACGGATAGTAGTAAATAATAATAATGTAAATAATCGGGTCTTTTATGTATTCAGTTTGTTGGAGATGTAAATTTGTATATATAGTGTAGTACGTTAAGTCATGCATGCATTCATATTTCTTTGTAGTCAATAATTTTCTTTACGTTTGATTTTGGTTATGGTAGTTAAATAAGACCCGATATGTGTTTTCTGTTTTATCATTTTAACGAGCTATGTAATGACATTGAAGGAAAATCCAGCTTCGCCATACCAGTTGTGTTTTGTTGTAATTAATATGGTCATATTTCATAGTGAAGTTGTTAAATTTGTGAGATGCGATTAATATAATATTCAAAGTAAATCATATCTGGAGTGTTTAGTGCCAGAATAAATCGAGTTTGTGAAAGGGGTTATGCGTTAATCATATTAAGAGTGGACTACCGTGTAACAGGCGAAAATTAATATTTTTTTAATAATAATAATAATAAATAAATAATATAATTTTTTTTGAAGAAGATATTTTTTATATAATTTGGATATAATAATAATTCATGTGATATTGGAATATTTAGTGAGCCGTGTGTAATAATAAATTCAAGTGATCAGGTGTTGATTTTGTCGGAAATCATTTAATGACGGGATGTCGTTTTTAATTCGGAATTAAAGTGTGTGTTAATTTAATTTGATCAATTAATAATATTGAAATGTAGATCGGTGCTAATAATCCGTACATGTTAATGAACGTGTGGTTTAAATTACGGTCCAATATTTTTTTCGTATAAATGTCGTGTCTTAAAGTTGCGATTCATTAGCCGGAAAACGTAGGACTAATATTACGAAACCATGATTGTCGAATTTTGGTAAATATAATTTCAAGATGTTACGATTATTTGTGGAAAATGAACTAAGGCGTAGGTCAAAATGAGATAGAAAAATGTTAAAGAATCTGCAGTCAGATAATAAAACGTCGTACGATGTCAGAAGTGAATAAATAAGTCAGTTGATAATTCTGTGAGAAATAAACGAATCAAGGAATATTGAGGTAGGAAGAAAAATAAATTCCGTACGAGAGACACTTAGGATATTGATATGAGTGTAAAATGTACGGGCAGTGTCACAGAGAAATACTGAGTTACGCAGCGGGTAGCATTCGAACCCGTGACAGCATGTACGAAATAAATAGACTGCACAGCTATTCGTTGAGATACAACGGATCTAAGGATAATGAGAGTTCAGATTCCACATAAATGGTCGTATATTGTATTCATTGTAATGACGAGCGAGGACAATCATGATGTCGTGATAATAATAATAATAAATATTGCAGATAAAGGATTGGACCGCCTTAATTAATTGAGCGTTGATAAAGAAGTTAAACGGGAATCTAAATGATAATATGCAACCGATAATAATAATAATAATGTAAGGACGATGTTAAATCATCGCGGTCAGATTAATAATAATTGTCATAATAATAACAGTAATGATGTCGTTGGTTGATCAGTGAAATATTTGTAATTGCGACCGATATCTTAATATATATTTTGGCGGAGGTGACCGGTCCATTATTAATAATAACCTCTTAAGTGACGTGAATAATAATAATATCGTGAGTCACCTATTCATTAATAATAATAATAACCACGAGAGGGATATACTAATAATAACATTAATAACCATTTGTATTTGCGTCCCGCATAATAATGACGATATTAATCAAACGTGACTGTGCCAGGAACCGTTGATAATAATAATAATAATAATAATTTCATGAATATTGTGACGATCGTGGATTATTTATTTGGTGACAACATCCCTCTATTCGTATGTTGAATAATAAGAATGATATATTAGAGTCATTCGGTACCTCGTTATCGTACGGTTTCCGCATGGGACGATGTTACAGTAATACTTGGCGTGTTTGTTTACTTCGCTCGCGATGCGAGGGGGGCCATTGCCACGGTATTTCCCAACCGCTTCTCGTTATCTCATCTGTGTCAGTAGTCTGTTGAGGCTACTTTGCAACGTTTCAAATCACATGTAAATAAAATATAAATGCTAATTCAGTGGTATGGCATCAGCTGGATATCGTAAGATAGGAACTGTCCGTGGAATCCAGTTTTCGCATTTCACGAGAAACATTACCCAGTCCGAGTACCGGTCTCGGAAAAATGTATATAGCCGGAGTACGT
This sequence comes from Anabrus simplex, assembly GCF_040414725.1. Classification (NCBI taxonomy): domain Eukaryota; kingdom Metazoa; phylum Arthropoda; class Insecta; order Orthoptera; family Tettigoniidae; genus Anabrus; species Anabrus simplex. Next base: position 1,987,554 of record NC_090266.1, read on the forward strand.
CATCTTAGTTAAATCGGGAAGCCGACCGTAACATGGGTTATGCTCGGGCTCCCGATAGAAGGAAGCTATATCTTTGAACAACGGTTCGATTCAAATTGAATCGATCCGTAAATTATACCTCCAAAATGTCATTTTATTTCAGAAGCAACCCAGCAAGATATTGATACCACTTGCGGTATGGCAAGTGATTTGTGCATGTAACATGTGTGGAAATTTAAATATCGTTGCCAAATGTATCAAAGTTTCATACGTCAGATGGCGTAATAAACCGCCCCTTCTGGCAAATTATTTCAAAGGAAACCACTCTCATAATCTTTTTATTGTAGTTAGATGATGCCCTTTTTAAAGTAACAGTCACTTCCTAGTCCTATCATGGAGTCCTTAAATTCAAGTTTACAATCGAGCCTTCCCTATTTTAATTTTAATTGCTCCGTTCATCCCCGTGTTCTATTATGCCGTTATATTTATATGTGATGATTTAAATAATGAACCGACACCCCTGAGATAAATGCTAGTCTGGGACTCGGGAGGTGGACGGGTGCAATATATTGTTAAAAGACGTCAATGATTGTTCATTGTGACGTAAATTATAGTCATAAACTCAGTTTTATTTTAATTGTAATAAGTGATTCCAGTTCCATGTACAATCCTCCATTGTGGAAATGCAACAGTAATTTAATATTGCCCTGATCCATATCCCTGTATATTGCCAAATATGTGAGTTTATCACCTCACGCCTTGAGATAATTGATATAAGAGGTATGCTCTACCGAATTGTGTTGTTTTTCTTAAAAAAGCAACTGGCGCTCAAACAAATGTTATTTATATTGTGTGGAAGATATGAAGGTATAAGAGTAGTGGTTGGAGTAGCCACACTACTTTTTCATAGACAAGTTGTTCAACTGAATCCACTCTTTAAATGGCATTATTGAAATATTTTATCAGTAAACAGAAACCCAGGATCCTGGCTATTTTGATCTTAGGTAGTAGGAACAGCAGCTAAAGATGTCTAAAATATAGGTGAAACATATCCCGCTGAGGACATAATGTAAAAAATGTTTTTATGTAAATCAATAAAAAACATATTGTATTGAAAAGGTGGACTCTCAAGAAAACTTTATTTTAGAAAGGAAGCGGTATGTTCTGAGCCGTCAGTGGAGAGATGACATGGAATGACATTAGTTGACGAATAAATTTGAGCGGTGTTCTTAAAAAGCAGGAAATGTCACAATATGAATATAAAGTAGGAATTCTAGAGGACAAATTGTTACAAATATTCCTTTACAGGAAGGGGACTTAGTGTTTGGAGTAACTTACCAAGGGGAAGTTCCATAAATATCCAGTTTCTGCGCTATAATTTAAGAAAAGGCTAGGAAAACAACAGATGGGGAATCTGCCACGTGGGCGACTGCCCTAAATGCATACCAGTAATGATTTAAATATAGATAACAAAATCACATTCGAAGTTCATTTTTTTTCATTGTATTAAAATTTGCAAGTAGACAAGTGCATTCAATTCTTTTAAAAAGGATCTGGGCAGTTCAAAAGTTTACGTTGGTTAATTCAGAAACAATACAACAAAGTTCGTAAAGTTCATTAAACAAAGAACACATTATTGTATATCATTAGCGTGTAGTATGTGGAAAACGTTTGTGGAATTTGTCACTGAATTGATATTTTCTAATGTAGGCTAAGTTGGGTAAATTTCACTTGTTTTGGTGAAATCATGTTCGTTTTTATAGATAAGCCTACTGTTTCTAAGACAAATGTCGGTTACTGTATTTACGAATATTTTTATGTTCATCGTTCTTTCAATTATTTCTCTGTGCATTAGTTAAAAAGTGAACCGCAGTTAAAAATTGCGTACATTTACACGTGTTGAATTAAGCAGCATATCTTCACTGCCGTATGGGTAAAAAGATTCTTGAAAATAGTAGTTCGGATGAGATGTGTATGTTTTAGTTTGTCCCTCCTATTCATAGTGGGTGTTGGGAATGAGATTACATTAATATGGGCCAATTTTACGCCTGGATGCTCTTTCTACCAGCAACATTTGACAAAATGTGTGCTTGTACTTTATGAGAGGCGTTGACCTGTGTCAATTCCAAAAATGTTAATCTTGCACATAAAATATATAGGTTCTATAGTTTACTGCACTTCCTGTTGTATTTTTTTAGTGTTATACTGTACATCGTTATCAAAAAGAGAACATAGTGTCCCATTTTCTACCTTCAAGGTAATCTGTTCCAGACAACTCAGTTGCTCCCAGGCGTGCTCACTCAAAATATGAAAATAACTAAAAATTACACCCCGGATTTGATGGAGAACATAGATATCTAACATGTTCAAACAAGGTCAACTAATGGCTATACGTGATGTAAGTCGAGCCATGACGCCACTTTTGAGTATAATAAGTTTATTCAATAAAACCTGAAATACGAAAGGTATAGCAAAAAAATCATCAAATGTGACAAGAATATACATGATTCAGATCTTTCTCAATGGTTATAGAGTTCATCTTGAGGAGCAAAAAATAATCTTACAATTAATCAAAGATGGCTGCTGTCAAAAAAGCACGTAGAATTTTTCGAATTTTCCGCCACCACATTTCAAAGGTAGTAGCTAATGATAGCAACACTGAGGTTTGCGATGCAAGATGGTGGATGACAGCTGTCAGAAAGCATGTGGAATTTTTCAAATTGCCCGCAGGGCCGTAAAGATAGCAGCACGGTGCTCTCTTGATTGAAGATGGCAGCTGTCAAAAAAGCACATGGAATTTAATTGTCAAAGAATGAGGTTTAGTGCCATAAAGATGGCTGCTGTCACCTGTCAGAAAGCAGGTAAGTTTGTTTCCAAACAAGAGCACGTAGAGTCTCAAATTGCCGCCACCACATTTCAAAGGTAGTGTCGTAAAGAGGGCAGCACTAAAATTAGCGATGCAAGATGGTGGATGACAGCTGTCAAAAAAGCATGTGGATTTTAAATTACCCACCACTACCACCGCGATTAGGTTTAGTACCGTAAAGAGGGCAACACAGGTTAGCGATGCAAGATGGCGGATGACAGCTGTCAAAAAAAGCACGTGGCTTTGTTTACGAACAAGAGCACGTGGCTTTGTTTACGAACAAGAGCACGTGGAATTTTTCAAATTGCCCGCTACCACATGCATAAGGTGGCAACAGTGCGTTTTAGCCCCGTGAAGATAGCAGCACTGAGGTTAGCGATGCAAGATGGTCGCTTGACAGCTGTCAGAAAAACATGTGGCTTTGTTTAGAAATTCAAATCTCGCGCAAAGATTCAAATTTCCCGCCCGTGAGGTTTATTGCCGTAAAGAGGGCAGCACTGAGGTTTAGCCCCGTCAAGATAGCTGCAATGAGGTCAGCGATGCGTTGTTGTTTAAAGATGGTGGATGACAGCTGTCAAAAAGCACGTGGCTTTGTTTACAAATTCAAATTTCCCACGGGAGGAGAAGGCCTCTGCGGAGGGCCGGTGGCGGCCGAACCATCCGGTTTTACTACTGGGGATTTTAACCTTAGTTGGATTTTTCCACTGGCCCGGGGACTAAGTGAGTGTGTGTTGTCCTTAAAACAGGAAATACAAGGAAAACAAAGACAGAATTAGAAAATAATCAGTAAAAACTTCTAAAAATAAATTTTAAAATCCAATTTTTAGAAAATGCGCTTGGAGGTGAAAACAACTCATTTAACCGTACACATAAAACTACGCTGAGTGGTAAAATATCCTGTCAAATATATACACCTCGATAGCAAATATCACCATTAACAGAAATCAGCTGTGGATCCGAACCACACACCATAAAATAACACAAATGGCAAAATATACACAAATCAAAGAGCAGAGACATGCCGTCATATTTTCCCTGGTATCACTACGAAATGGCAAATCTCAGTTTGGATGGAAAATATCAGTTAAATAACTGTTGCACTTGGCACATCCTATTCAACGTAGGGTACTGAAATAGATTACATGACAAAATATCATACATCTGGTGGACCTTAACACGTCAAGCATAAATCAACGTGGGTTCCTGAAATAAAGTGCATAGCACAAAATTCAAGAAAATAAACAGTGGAATTCGAACTTCATCACATTGAAAAGGATTACATGACACAAATAGTCCTCAGCGCGGTCATATAAAGGACTACTCAAATTTTAAACGTCGTGCTATTAAAATCTCGTCTACAGCATCTACCGTAGTGGTATGGACAAAATAGCAATAAAATCTACGAAATAAGCCGCTATACAAAATTCTCGGTAGAAACAAATCATCCTCGCCTACCACACGACCGAATAACACAAAAGCGGAGAAATCAGTCTTCCAAAATTACAGCAAATATAAAAGGAAATGGGGTCCAACCCTTAACACACGCTGCTCACAAGTGTACCCCCGAGGCATGTCACACAAGCAAAAAATTGCAGGGCTGTAACAGTGAGGAACGCGCCTCCTTAATCATCATCGCACAATAAATCACATGTCCTAAAGTTGCCAAATCTGATACAAATATATATATATATATATATGACGGCGTCCTACTTTCGTTCTCTAAAACATTGCCACGCTTGTCACGTACAAAAGTACTCGCGCTCGTTAAGTTAAATTTTAAATAAAATGATCAATTTTGCTATAATATAATAAGTAGAAAACTGAAAAATTACACCATAGACATAATTCTTACTTAAAATTCTGAACGTTACTGAAATATCTTACGCTTCTAACTCGAGAAAATATCATTAATAATAATAAAAATGACAAGATTCAAAGAAATCTGATGATAATTTTTCGGAACTTGAAATACGAACCTGCGATCATGTAAATTGTGAACCAACCACAAATTCACACCAACAATGACAACGAGCTCTCGGCGCCACATAGTATACTCATATTTACACTCAAATAAGCATGAAGTTGACGGTATCAAATGTTGTGTATCCGAGCTCGACCATCGCACACATTCTCATCCACACTTCGTGCAATAAATCCGAAAACGTAACGACATATTCTCGTACACTTTCAAATCCCATTATCTAACGAATCTAGTCTTTCCTGACTTGAATTTACATCCCTATTGTATTTACATTTAAGCCCCGGGACGTTAATTGCACCTCAAACATCAAAGACAAACAAATTCTTGAACATGGCTTAAGAATTTGACTTGTAAAAATGACGTTAACCACTCAGCTATAGAATCACTATAAAAGAAAAGCAAATGGTAAACTCATGCAATCTGTCCACATGTACTTTACAGTTATTTACATTTAAATATACCAGATTACCTGTATTTTACTGAGAGAGTACGTAGTCCTCCCAAGAAATAGCTAAACCTACTGAAATCACATAGTAAAATCTAACCTGTCCCGATGGCTACATTAAAAACTTTCGCACGTGCATTATGACTGCAAATCTAATACTCATCTTTAGTTGATTCTATCGCCTGCTTCCGGTCAGTCGACGCCCATCCTTTTTAGCCAGCTATCCTTACTGTGATGTCTTAAAGCTGATACTCGTGCAGTCCGTGGACCTCCATCCCGTTGAAGAAATCACGTACCCGATGTTTTTCTGTTACTGCTGGTTCGGAACTTGATTACAACATTCTGTTCATTCACGGAATGACTACGGGGTCAATGCAAGCTGTCAGTTACCATTTACAATACTCGATCGTAGATTCATCGTGACCGTGAGAACCATTTCTCATTCAGTTGAACAATGTCTCACAGCTTATCAAATACTATAACTGTGTCAATCTTCTCTCTCATTCCGCACTTCACCCTATTATGTCACTACTCTACATTTATGATCAGAGTACACAATTCTGGTCTAGAAACTGTGCTATCTATCAAGTGTTCTCATGTCCCACGAAAATCTTTACTCCACCCAGGTATGAACTTGAACTAGGCAGGCAACCAACTATACGTGTAAATGTTAATATCGAATTTTTCTTCCTACCTACCTTTTCCATACACTAAAGTTTAGAATTTAACAGAGTTCACTTTCCACCTGAAATGTTAGCGAATAATGATCTCATTGCTATATCGGCAATGTTCTTACAGGCATCCCATGCCTAAGAAATATTATTAGCGCGCATTTAATGATGACTAACTAAGTTAAGTGTGAGCATATTGAGCTAGTGTTAAAATGTCCCAACACACGACCAGGACTTACAATACCTGACTTCTCTAACTCCGCACACGCGGTAGGTAGACACTTCTTCTTACGGTGTGACTAATTTGAAGACTCCTACCGAATAGACGCTTCAAACCACGAGCTCGTCTGTTTTGATAATTCGCCCAGAATAATAAATTACGCTCGTTCGGGGCGCATCTGCCCTTCGAGCCAATGTGTAGCCAATCTTGAAATGATGCTACTTTTCTATTCGGCCATCTGATCGCATCACCTATGCTAACTTTAAGCTGTACTTGAATGACATCTAAGCCTCACGGCGGACTTCCGACTTAAAGTGCGTTAGCCAAGCCCATTGTATTTCTTGTTCTGAAGCAATGTCGTCGATGGTCGTGCTAGCGTCAGGTTGCAACCCTTCTTCCTTAATTTAGATTGCGAACACTAGACATAACTCTCTTGTCGGCGCAGACAACCGGCACCAAACTTCATGTCGAATTGTGAAACATATGCCCTGGTCACTCCAGTTACCAAGACTGAATAAAATGTATGTTCACTATACTCCCAGTAAAATATAACAGAGCAATTAAAATGAGCACTTTAATATATTTTTCACATTTGCGAAAAAATCGATTTTTTCTTAAATTCTCCGTGTTACCTCATGTTCATCTGGCCATGATACCTAAGTCCTTCCCCGTGCCCTGCTGCTTCCGCTTGGATTCCTTTGTTAAAATTAGAGTCTGGCATTCTTCCTTGAGACGTGCATTTCCCTCCAGCGCCTCCCTTCACCATTGTTGTAAGTGCCTTAGTAGCTTTCTCATCGTCCTCGCATTCCTCACATTTATCTCCTGCCCTGTATCCTCCCTGGTCTTGATGTGCAAATGTATTACTCTGCTCCGCATTTGTTGATCTCGTTTGCTTCTTCATCTTCTCCTGCGACATCTTCCTCTTCCTCGTCATCTTCTGTTACGCTGTCTTGTTTATAGTAGGGCTTCAAGTTAGCAGCTTTATGAACTTTCACAATCGCGCCGTCAATTCTGAACTTACAAGCGTTATTATGTATGTTTTCTATGAATTCATAAGGCCCCACAAAGAGCTTACGAAATTTGGCATATACTTTGCCTGAGGGATCGGTTACGGCGGCATCCTGGTTAACACCAACATCCTGACTTGAAGTGGTATTTGGAATCGCCTATGATGTAACCTTTGTAATCTTTTCTCGGCCCATTTCTTTAACTGCTCTACGGTAGCCTCGATACACAACTCGTTTGGCGGTCTAGGGTCCTGAGGACATGGAAGGTTCTTTTGCCATGGCCTTTCCGGATACCGGTTGAAATGAACGATAGCCGGAATCTGACTTGTACAATCGTGTACCGCATTATTTATACACTCCGTAATAGTTGGCAGTATATCAATCCAACGGAAATGGGCTTCGGACATGGAAATCCTGCAAACCATTTCTATCTCAAACATAATGCGTTCGTTAGGATTTCCTCGGGGGTGTCCGGCTCCATGGCTAAATGGTTAGCGTGCTGGCCTTTGATCAGAGGGGTCCCGGGTTCGATTCCCGGCAGGGTCGCGAATTTTAACCATCATTGGTTAATTTCCCTGGCACGGGGGTGGGTGTATGTGTCGTCTTTGTCATCATTTCATCCTCATCACGACGCGCAGGTCGCCTACGGGAGTCAAATAAAAAGACCAGCTGGCGAGCCGAACTTGTCCTCGGACACTCCCGGCACTAAAAGCCATACGCCATTTCATTTTTTCCTCGGGAGTGTCGAATTGAAAATGAAACTTCTGAATGCTATAACAACACCGCAGACGGGATTTGCGGGCCGTGATACGTTAGAAGGTATTCGGGCTTGCCTCGCTTCGGTATCACGTTCTTGAGCCGACAAATGACTAGCTAGGTGTTGGCTCGCTGTATCGCACTGAGTACAACCATCTTAGAATATGCATCCATAACTACTAGAATGTGCTTGCAATTTCTTTTGGCAGGTAATGGGCATACAGATCTGCTGCGAATAAGTCTAATGGTTTAGTAGGAAGAAGATGCCTAAAAGGTTGTGATAGTAGAGAAGTTTTGACTTCACTCGCTGCCAAGTGTCGCACGTCTTAATCACTTTCCGAATGGTGTCCCTGAGCTTGCTCCAGATTAAAGTCTTCATGACTACAGCCATCACCTTGTCAATACCCCCGTGACCTGTTATTCTGTCCACGTGCGCCGTCAATTCTTCCTGTAAACTCTTGGGTACTACGGTACGGAACTTAGTGTGGTCCGGGTCGATAGTAAAGCTGTGGTGATTCTAAATCACTGGCGTCAGCATTTTTCTGCTGAGTCAGCACCCGAGGTCATTGACCCAGACGTTGTGACCATGACGTTACATTGTTGTAAACAAAGCCACGTGCTTTGGCACGTGCTTTTGACGGCTGTCAACTTGACAGCTGTCATCTCGACGGACCCTAACCTCACTTTTCCGGACAAGTGAGCATCACTAACCTCAGTGATGCCATCTTAACATGGCTTTACCTCATTGTTGCCACCTCTTGCACGTGGTGGCGGGCAATTTAAAATCCGCGTGCTTTTGACAGCTGTCAAAATGACAGGTTCAAACCACGTAGGAGCGGATTTTGAACAAGTGAACGTGACTAACCTAAGTGCTACCATCTTAACAGGGTGGAACCTCATTGGTGCCACCTTATGCATGTAGGGGCGCTTAATTTAAAATCCACGTGCTTTTGACAGTTGTCATCTTGACAGGTCCTAACCACGTGGGGATGGCTTTTAAAGAAGTGTACGTGGCTAACCTCAGTGATGCCATCTTGACAGACCCTAACGTCACTGCTACCATCTTAACGATATAGGGGGCGCGGAGTTTAAAATCCACCTGCTTTCTGAGAGCTGTTACAGGTCCTAACCACGTGTACATGTTTTGAACGTGGCTAACGTCACTGCTGCCACATTGATAGGAACTATCCTCACTGCTGCTACCTGTGAGCGCGGAATTTTAATTACGGGACTTAGCCACGCCGCTGAATATTTTGAACGACATATCGAGTGGGCCTATTTACAATGGATTAAGGCAAGCTGCCCTTCTCGACATGTTCTTTCCAGATAATGTTTTAATGCAAGCTGCCCTTCCCGACATGACCCTTCACGTTTAGTTTTAAAGCAAGCTGTCCTTCGCTACATGACCCTTCTCGACATGACCCTTCCCGACACCATTTTGGAGAGAGGATTATAGTTTTAAAGCAAGCTGCCCTTCTCGACATAGTTCCTTCCCGACATCATTTTGGAGAGAGGATTAAGCAAGCTGCCTTTCTCTACATGATCCCTTCCAACACTATTTTTGGTGCGAGGAATATAGTTTTAAAGCAAGCTGCCCTTCTCGACATCAAGAGCTAACTTATGACGATCTCCTAGTCTAGTTTGCAAAGAGAGGATTAGTCAAGTATCACCTTTTACCAGATATACTTACGTTATTAAACTGTAAATTGTTGTGTAGTGTTGTCCTCTTGTTCTTTTTACCTTGTCGCACAAGTTTTTACTCTTTTCGACTGAGGAGGGAGCGGTAGGAGGAGGATGTGGTATGGAGAATGTAGTACTTTTTACCTCTAATCATATTTTCCCTTTTCGTTTGATAAGCACGTCTGAGCGGTAGGAGGAGGATGCGGTAATGAAAAGGTAATACTTTTTACATATTCATAGATAAAGGAAGAGGAATAGATGTGTGATGATAATCTATTTTAGCGAAATAAAACAATATACCATTTATGAATTATTTATCATCATTATTGACATTTTGACTGATTTTTGGAATATTTACCAGTTAATCTATTATAGCATTCTTGTATTATTAGTGATTTTGTGCATTTCTGAAAATGGTTTATATTTTTGAATATGTGATTGGTAGTTTACATCTTGAATGTAGAAAATGAATGTAATATTATTTTCCCCCTTCTTACAGATAATTATTATATGTATATTATTTGCACATGGCATAACAAACAGCTATACGTTGTACCCCCATGGTACACTTGTAAGAGAATCACTATCCAATACACGTTTATCAACAAATGGTATTAATGAGCATTTATTCTGCTCAGTTGCAAATACACTGAAGAAAATGGAAATTGCAACACCCAGAAGGAGTGGTGCTACATTGCTGCAATTGAACATGCAGAACGAGTGTTCGGTTGTGATTCGATGATTACACTTTCAGGTCCCTCTAACAGCAAGTTTGGACAAAAATCAATACAGGATGTGCCCACCACGAGCTGCAATATATTGATGAATTCGTCGAGGCATGGAGTCAATAAGGCCCAGGATCGCTTCCTGAGGAATTGTGGCCCATGCTTGCTGCACTGCACGGGTCAGTTGTTCCAGAGTTTTGGGTGGCTGAGGACGGTTGGCCAGTTGTCGACCCATCATGTCCCACACATGCTCAATAGGACTGAGGTTCGGGGATCTGGCGGGCCATTCTAAGGTTGTGATGTCGTGGAGTGCTTCTCTGGAGATGCGTGCAGTGTGAACCCGGGCATTGTCCTGCTGAAACATCCCATTAGCAATGTTCGCCATCATAGGGACAAGCACTGGATTGAGTACCCTATCAACGTACTGTCGAGCAGTCATACTGCCCTCAACAAGCACTAATTGTGATTTCACATTAAAGCCAATAGCTCCCCAGACCATAATGCTTGGTGTTGGCCCTGTGTGCAACTCTCGGAAATAAGATCTGGGCGTCCCTTCTCCCCGGTATGTCGGCGCACACGATTCCGGCGATCACTGCGGGCAAGACAGAAGCGCGATTCATCACTAAAGACGACCCTATGCCATTCGTCGACCCACGTCGATCTTTCTCGACACCAGGCCAGCCTTACACGTCACTGTTGTGGGGTCAATGGAACACCTACAGGGACACGGGCTTGGAAGCCAGCTGTACGCAGGGGATTACAAACTGTTTGTTGTGTAACGTGAGGTGCCAAAGCTGCTTGAATTTGCGCTGCTAGTAGTATAATAAGCGGGTTCGGGCGCCACCACCCCCACCGGCTCCCAGAGTCCACCTCCACCACCACCACAGCCAGAGGCCTCCCACAAGTCTCCTCCACCACCCGCGGGAAATTTGAATTTGTAAACAAAGCCACGTGCTTTTTGACAGCTGTCATCAACAACAACGCATCGCTAACCTCAGTACTGCCATCTTGACGGGCCTAAACCTCAGTAGTACCAACTGAACCTAACTAGCGCGAGGTAAACAAAGCCACGTGGTTTTTGAGAGCCACGTGCTTCTGGACAGACAACAACGCATCGCCAACCTCAGTACTGCCATCTTGACGGGCCTAAACCTCAGTGGTACCAACTTAACCTAACTAGCACGTGGTAAACAAATCCACGTGCTTTTTTGACAGCTGTCATCCGCCATCTTTAAACTACAGAGCACCGTGCTGCCCTCTTTATCGCAGTAGCTGCAAGTACGTCACCTGTCATCCGCAGTGCTGCCATCTTGGCGGGCCTAAACCTTAGTGCTACCAACTTAACCTCACTAGCGTGAGATAAACGAATCCACGTGCAGCTGTCATCCGCCATCTTTAATCTATAGAGCACAGTGCTGCCCTCTTTAGCAACTTACCTTTGAAATGTGGTACGTCACAGCTGTCATCCGCCATCTCGCATCCGAAACCTTAGTGCTGCACTCTTTAGCTAGATACCTTTGAAATGTAGTGGCGGTAATTTGAGAAATTCTTTATGCTCTTGTTTGGAAACAAAGCCACGTGCTTTTTTGACAGCTGTCATCCGCCATCTTTAATCCAGAGAGCACCGTGCTGCCCTCTTCAGCTACTTACCTTTGAAATGTGGTACGTCACAGCTGTCATCCGCCATCTTGCATCGCAAACCTCAGTGCTGCACTCTTTAGCTAGATACCTTTGAAATGTAGTGGCGGCAATTTGAAAAATTCTTTATGCTCCTGTTTGGAAACAAACCTATGCGCTTTTTTGCCAGCTATCATCCGCCATCTTTAATCCAGAGAGCACTGTGCTGCCCTCTATGTGGTGGTGGTAAATTCTACACGCTCTTGTTTGGAAACAAACCCATGTGCTTTTCTGACAGCTGTCAACCGCCAGAGAGCACCGTGCTGCCCTCTTTATGCCGGTGGCAAATTCCACGTGCTTTACAAACTCACGTGCTTTTTGACAGCTGTCATCCGCCATCTTTAATCAAGAGAGCACCGTGCTGCCATCTTTAGCTAGATACCTTTGAAATGTGGTGGCGGCAAATTCCACGTGCTCTTGTTTAGTAAACAAAGCCACGTGCTTTTTTGACAGCTATCATCCGCCATCTTTAATCAATAGAGCACTGTGCTGCTATCATGCGGGTAATTTCGTCAGGTGTCATCCGCCATCTTTAATCTACAGAGCGCCGTGCTGCTCTCTGTAGTAGCGGGCAATTTGAAAAGTTCTGTTACTTGTCATCCGTCATCTTTAATCAACAAAGCATCGTACTGCTATCTTTAGCTACATACATTTAACATGTGGTGGCGGATAATTTGAAAAAAAACTTCCGTTAGCTATCATCCGCCATCTTTATTCAACAGAGCATCGTGCTGCTATCTCTAGCTACATACATTTAACATGTGGTGGCGGCAATTTGAAATTCTATCTAGATCCCATCTTTAATCAACAGAGCACCGTGCTGCTACCCCTTTGAATTGTGGTTACGGATAATTTGAAATTCCGTTAGCTATCATCATTAAACATTAGTGCATTCGCTAACCTAACCTCTCATCTACTATCTTGAAGGAGATTATACGACACCTCCTCTACCTCCTGCTCTTCCTCCTCCTCCTCCTCCTCCTCCTCCTCCCCTACCACCTCCGCCTCCTCCTCCTCCTACTCCTCTGTCAAGGCATAGCTTTATCGAACACGCATCGCGAAGGCAAGAGTGTACAGCGATATGCATGTTTAGACTTGCGGATTACGAAAGAAACATAACAAGACTTGAATCGAACACTGCACTCGATGTCGTTAACTTCAACATGTGATTAAAACATAATCTGGTGTGTTCAGAACACTACATAAGTAGAATCGAACGCTGTACAACATGTTAGGGGATACCTTTGTTCTAAGAAGATCAGATTGAAACATAACAAGACTAGAATTGAACACTGCACTCGATGTCGTTAACCTTAACATGTGATCAGAACATTGATTGATGTGTTCAGATCACGAAACAAGTAGAACCGAACACTGTACAACATGTTCTAAGAAAATTAGATTGAAACATAACAAGACTAGAATCGAACACTGCACTCGATGTCGTTAACCTTAACATGTGATCAGATACAACATGTTAGGGGATACCTTTGTTCTAAGAAAATTAGATTGAAACATAGCAAGACTAGAATCGAACACTGTAAGAACATTGTTTGATGTGTTCAGAGCAAAAGTACAACTTCAATGATTTACCTAGTGTAAACATCAAAAACACACACTGTGCACAAATCGCATAGCTATCTCGCCTATCACTTGCCTAGTATAAAAATCAAAAACACACTGTGCACATATCGCATAGCTAACTCGGCAACACTTCAAATGATTTGCTTAGTACGAAAATAAAAAAATCTATACCGCGTAGCTAACTCGTTCATCGCACTGCTTAGACGCTTAGTAATTGCGAATACACTGATATATCTCATACGAAAATCAAGAAAGCACACTGCGTAGCCAACTCTCTCGGGTCACTCGCTTCGTAATTGCAACACGACTAGAACACTGATACACGTTACTCTTTTTTTTCTCGAAACACACACACACACACACACACACACACACACACACACACACACGGATAAGAATGTTGCGAGATACTACATACTTACATGTTTTTTTTAAATAGGGGGGTGAAAGATCATAAATTATATGTACACATGTTGTCTCCTCCAAGTTGTAAGACGAAATAAACGCAGTGCTGCGATTTTCCGCTATAGCTGGCGAACGGAAGTAGCATGATATCTCAGCAAAAAAAAATACGCGTGAGCTTGCATACACGCAAGTCAGACATAATGATGGATACCGCGATTCAAATCCTGGCAACTTATGCCGTCAGGAAGGGCATCCGGCGAGCATCTAGCTGTAAATCCCTGATTCTCATGTTAGAAAGGGCAACTTGTTGTAAAACATTCTTAATCCCAGTTCTTTGACGTCAGGAAGGGCAACCGGTCGAAAACAATAGTGAATGATGTAAGAGGTTAGATACTGCCAGTTTTGCGTCAGGAAGGGTAACTAGTCTTAAACAAATTCTTGCGATTTAAAATCTTAGTTTAGCGTCAGGAAGGGCATCCGGCTGTAAAACAATAGTTCATGATACAGCGATTTAAAATCTAAGAAGAGCATCTAGCTGTAAATCCCCGATTCTCATGTTAGAGAGGGCAAGTAGTTGTAAAACAGATTCTTAATCCGAGTTCTTTGACGTCAGGAAGGGCAACCGGTCGAAAACAATAGTGTATGATGTAAGAGGCTAGATACTGCTAGTTTTGCGTCAGGTAGGGCAACTAGTCTTAACACAAATTCTTGCGGTTTAAAATCTTAGTTTTGCGTCAGGAAGGGCATCCGGCTGTAAAACGATATTTCGTGATACAGCGATTTAAAATCTAAGAAGAGCATCTAGGTGTAAATCCCCGATTCTCGTGTTAGAAAGGGTAACTAGTTGTAAAACAGTTTCTTAATCCGAGTTCTTTGACGTCAGGAAGGGCAACCGTTCGAAAACAATAGTGTATGATGTAAGAGGCTAGATACTGCCAGTTTTGCGTCAGGAAGGGCAACTAGTCTTAAAACAAATTCTTGCGATTTAAAATCTTAGTTTTGCGTCAGAAAGGGCATCCGGCTGTAAAACAATAGTTCATGATTCAGGGATTTAAAATCTAAGAAGAGCATCTAGCTGTAAAACCCCGATTCTCGTGTTAGAACGGGCAACTAGTTGTAAAACAGATTCTTAATCCCAGTTCTTTGACGTCAGGAAGGGCAACCGGTCGAAAACAATAGTGTATGATGTAAGGGGTTAGATACTGCCAGTTTTGCGTCAGGAAGGGCAACTAGTCTTTAAACAAATTCTTGCGATTTAAAATCTTAGTTTTGCGTCAGGAAGGGCATCCGGCAGTAAAACAATAGTTCGCGATACAGCGATTTAAAATCTAAGAAGAGCATCTAGCTATAAAACCCCGATTCTCGTGTTAAAAAGAGCATCTAGTTGTAAAACAGATTCTTAATCCCAGTTCTTTGACGTCAGGAAGGGCAACCGGTCGAAAACAATACTGTATGATGTAAGAGGCTAGATACTGCTATTTAAAATCCTAGGAGGGCATCCAGTTGTAAGACAGATTCTTGTGATTTAAAATCTCGCGTCAGTAAGGGCAACCGGCCGTACCGTAAAACAATAGTGTATGATGTAAGAGGCTAGATACTGCTTTTTAAAATCCTAGAAGGGCATCCTGTTGTAAAACGGATTCTTGTGATTTAAAATCTCGCGTCAGGAAGGGCAACCGGTCGTAAAAAAATTCTTGCGATTTAAACTCCTGCGTCAGGAGGAGGCACTCGGCTTAAAAACATATTTTTAATCCCGGCCCTGCTACGTTAGGAACCACATCTAGCTGTAAAAACAGGAGCTTCCAACATTTACAGTTTTAAGCTTTAGGAACGGGTTATGGGTTACATTTTTTGTTCTACTGCATAGAACACTATCTTTGAAGTTGTATCGGCGCAGTCATTCAGAGCGAGGTGCGGAATGTATGTGTTGGCTGAAATTGTACATGCATCTTCCGGCTGTAGTAACCTTGAACGAAGACACTGTGTGCTGATAAACTACTTGTAACTCACGGAACGTCTTCTTAGCTGTGTAGCATTTAGCCCGTGTAAGTTCCTAACATAAAATATCATGATTGTACGGAGAGGTTAAAACACAGTGCCAGCATATAGCCCACTCCTATCGAAAGAGCCTGCACGGTGCCGGCATGTAGGCTACTCCTGTTGAAGGAGCCTGTACAAGGTTTAACACCCCTCCATCAACAGCCCTTACTTAATGCTGGCTTTTTGCATGCCCTCGAAACTACCTAAGAATGTAATATACTGCCGTAGGGAGAGGGTAAAACCCAGTGCTGGTACATAGCCTACTCCTACCGAAGAAACCTGCACAAGGCTTATTGCCTCCATCCGACAAATGAATCACCATCAACGTCTTGTACTCACAATAATTTTCGAAGGAGTCTGCACGAGGTTTAACGTCCCCATCAACAGCCCTTACTTAATGCCGGCTTTTGTGCACACCCCGCCTCTTAGATCATACACCATAGTTTTACGACCGGTTACCCTTCCCGACTAGGATTTTAAATCGCAGTATACGTGAAAAATCAGTTGTGGCGGGTTTTATAACTAGATGTCCCGGTACCAGCACATAGCCTTCTCCTATTGAAGAAGCCTGCACAAGGCTTATCACCTCCATCCGACAAATGAATCACCCTCAACACTCTTCAATCATTCTCGCTACTTCGGAAGATAGCGGGTTCGAAGTCCTACTGTCGGAAGCCGTAAAAAATAGCAAATGCTAGGCGAGGGACCTGCGCGATCGTCATAACATGATCTAGCCGGATGCCCTTCCTGACGGCATAAGTTGCCAGGATTTGAATCGCGGTAACCATCATTATGTCTGACTTGCGTGTATGCAAGCTCACGCGTATTTTTTTTTGCTGAGATATCATGCTACTTCCGTTCGCCAGCTATAGAGGAAAATCGCAGTACTGCGTCTATTTCGTCTTACAACTTGGAGGAGACAACATGTGTACATATAATTTATGATCTTTCACCCCCTATTTTTTAAAAAAACATGTAAGTATGTAGTATCTCGCAACATTCTTATCCGTGTGTGTGTGTGTTTCGAGAAAAAAAGAGTAACGTGTATCAGTGTTCTAGTCGTGTTGCAATTACTAAGCGAGTGACCCGAGCGAGTTGGCTACGCAGTGTGCTTTCTTGATTTTCGTATGGGATATATCAGTGTATTCGCAATTACTAAGCGTCTTAGCAGTGCGATGAACGAGTTAGCTATGCGGTATAGATTTTTTATTTTCGTACTAAGCAAATCATTTGAAGTGTTGCCGAGTTAGCTATGCGATATGTGCAGTGTGTTTTTGATTTTCATACTAGGCAAGTGATAGGCGAGATAGCTATGCGATTTGTGCACAGTGTGTTTTTTTGATGTTTACACTAGGTAAATCATTGAAGTTGTACTTTTGCTCTGAACACATCAAACAATGTTCTTACAGTGTTCGATTCTAGTCTTGCTATGTTTCAATCTAATTTTCTTAGAACAAAGCTATCCCCTAACATGTTGTATCACCGGGCGAGTTGGCCGTGCGCGTAGAGGCGCGCGGCTGTGAGCTTGCATCCGGGAGATAATAGGTTCGAATCCCACTATCGGCAGCCCTGAAGATGGTTTTCCGTGGTTTCCCATTTTCACACCAGGCAAATGCTGGGGCTGTACCTTAATTAAGGCCACGGCCGCTTCCTTCCAACTCCTAGGCCGTTCCTATCCCATCGTCGCCACAAGACCTATCTGTGTCGGTGCGACGTAAAGCACCTAGCAAAAAAAAAATGTTGTATCGGAACACATGTTAAGGTTAACGACATCGAGTGCAGTGTTCAATTCTAGTCTTGTTATGTTTCAATCTGATCTTCTTAGAACAAAGGTATCCCCTAACATGTTGTACAGCGTTCGATTCTACTTATGTAGTGTTCTGAACACACCAGATTATGTTTTAATCACATGTTGAAGTTAATGACATCGAGTGCAGTGTTCGATTCAAGTCTTGTTATGTTTCTTTCGTAATCCGCAAGTCTAAACATGCATATCGCTGTACACTCTTGCCTTCGCGATGCGTGTTCGATAAAGCTATGCCTTGACAGAGGAGTAGGAGGAGGAGGAGGCGGAGGTGGTAGGGGAGGAGGAGGAGGAGGAGGAAGAGCAGGAGGTAGAGGAGGTGTCGTATAATCTCCTTCAAGATAGTAGATGAGAGGTTAGGTTAGCGAATGCACTAATGTTTAATGATGATAGCGAACGGAATTTCAAATTATCCGTCACCACAATTCAAAGGGGTAGCAGCACGGTGCTCTGTTGATTAAAGATGGGATCTAGATAGAATTTCAAATTGCCGCCACCACATGTTAAATGTATGTAGCTAGAGATAGCAGCACGATGCTCTGTTGAATAAAGATGGTGGAAGGTAGCTAACGGAAGTTTTTTTCAAATTATCCGCCACCACATGTTAAATGTATGTAGCTAAAGATAGCAGTACGATGCTTTGTTGATTAAAGATGACTGATGACAAGTAACAGAACTTTTCAAATTGCCCGCTACTATAGAGAGCAGCACGGCGCTCTGTAGATTAAAGATGGCGGATGACACCTGACGAAATTACCCGCATGATAGCAGCACAGTGCTCTATTGATTAAAGATGGCGGATGATATCTGTCAAAAAAGCACGTGGCTTTGTTTACTAAACAAGAGCACGTGGAATTTGCCGCCACCACATTTCAAAGGTATCTAGCTAAAGATGGCAGCACGGTGCTCTCTTGATTAAAGATGGCGGATGACAGCTGTCAAAAAGCACGTGAGTTTGTAAAGCACGTGGAATTTGCCACCGGCATAAAGAGGGCAGCACGGTGCTCTCTGGCGGTTGACAGCTGTCAGAAAAGCACATGGGTTTGTTTCCAAACAAGAGCGTGTAGAATTTACCACCACCACATAGAGGGCAGCACGGTGCTCTCTGGATTAAAGATGGCGGATGATAGCTGACAAAAAAGCGCATAGGTTTGTTTCCAAACAGGAGCATAAAGAATTTTTCAAATTTCCGCCACTACATTTCAAAGGTATCTAGCTAAAGAGTGCAGCACTGAGGTTTGCGATGCAAGATGGCGGATGACAGCTGTGACGTACCACATTTCAAAAGTAAGTAGCTAAAAAGGGCAGCACGGTGCTCTCTGGATTAGAGATGGCGGATGACAGCTATCAAAAAAGCACGTGGCTTTGTTTCCAAACAAGAGCATAAAGAATTTCTCAAATTACCGCCACTACATTTCAAAGGTATCTAGCTAAAGAGTGCAACACTGAGGTTTGCGATGCAAGATGGCGGATGACAGCTGTGACGTACCACATTTCAAAGGTAAGTAGCTAAAGAGGGCAGCACTGTGCTCTCTGGATTAAAGATGGCGGATGACAGCTGTCAAAAAAGCACGTGACTTTGTTTCCAAACAAGAGCATAAAGAATTTTTCAATTCGCCACCACTACATTTCAAATGTATCTAGCTAAAGAGTGCAGCACTGAGGTTTCGGATGCGAGATGGCGGATGACAGCTGTGACGTACCACATTTCAAAGGTAAGTAGCTAAATAGGGCAGCACTGTGCTCTATAGATTAAAGATGGCGGATGACAGCTGCACGTGGATTTGTTTATCTCACGCTAGTGAGGTTAAGTTGGTAGCACTAAGGTTTAGGCCCGCCAAGATGGCAGCACTGCGGATGACAGGTGACGAATTTGCAGCTACTGCGATAAAGAGGGCAGCACAATGCTCTGTGGTTTATAGATGGCGGATGACAGCTGTCAAAAAAGCACGTGGATTTGTTTACCACGTGCTAGTTAGGTTATGTTGGTACTACTGAGGTTTAGGCCCGTCAAGATGGCAGTACTGAGGTTAGCGATGCGTTGTTGTCGATGACAGCTGTCAAAAAGCACGTGGCTCTGTAGTTTAAAGATGGCGGATGACAGCTGTCAAAAAAGCACGTTGATTTGTTTATCTCACGCGAGTTAGGTTAATTTGGTACTACTGAGGTTTAGGCCCGTCAAGATGGCAGTACTGAGGTTAGCGATGCGTTGTTGTCTGTCAAAAAGCACGTGGCTGTCAAAAAACACGTGGCTTTGTTTACCTCGCGCTAGTTAGGTTAAGTTGGTACTACCGAGGTTTAGGCCCGCATGATAGCAGTACTGAGTTTAGCGATGCGTTGTTGTCGATGACAGCTTTCAAAAAGCACGTGGCTTTGTTTACAAATTCAAATTTCCCGCGGGTGGTGGAGGAGACCTCTGGGAGGCCTGTGGCTGTGGTGGTGGTGGAGGAGGCATCTGGGAGGCCTCTGGCTGTGGTGGTGGTTGAGGTGGCTTCTGGGAGCCGGTGGGGGTGGTGGCGCCCGAACCCGCCTATTATACTACTGCTGCTGTTGCATAGGGTTCCATCCGGGTCATCTGAATGATGTGGCGATCCTCTCTCACAGTTGTCTGTCGCGCTGGGCCTGTGGCAGGTCTACGAGTGTGGGTACCTTCATTTGACCACTGCTGCCATACCAGTTGTACCGTAGATGCCTGTCGGCCACCACGTGCAGCGATAGCCCGTAGCTATAATCCAGCCTCACACAGACCAATTAACCGAGCCCTCTCAAACGGCGACAGTTGTTGATAGCGTGCTCTTCTCTGTCGTCGAGGCATGTTTGACGGGGAACACTTCACTGCACAGACTGCAAGTGAACTACGCTACATCGGAGTCCGTATACTGGAGTTGATTCCTCCGCGACCAATCACGTGAGGAGACCTGTAGCAACAATCCAATGGGTCTGAAACTTTGATCGTTTACATACCTATATGACATCGTTCCATAACTTGAAAATCAACACAAACGACCAATGCCTTCATGGTGTTGCAATTTCCATTTTCTAAAGTGTACGTGGTGTCTGTGATTGTATTTTTTCTGCGTACAAAAAGCGGCATTGTTAGTCGATAGTACATTGCGATAGTATTGAGCATGTATATGACTACGGTTGAACGTAGAACGTTTGCTTTTTTCACAGATTGAGAAGTTTTAGTCTCAGAGGCATACATTTTGGTGCTATAAACCAATAAACTCTGTCATAATATTCATACCACATTCATCCTTCATAAGCCCTATGGCTTTCTTGTTCAGTGGCTTAATGTTAAATTGATTACATGGTGAAATGGAAGAAGTGTTAAAGTATTCAGAATGGTTTCGCCTGACATCGTAGACGTCTGTATTCCAAATATGATATATAAAACTATCTGTATCCATACACAAAAGTGAAAGATTAGAAAACTGCTGCTTTGCAAATCCATGATGAATATCATACATTTTTAGTTTTGAAAAATCATGTATGGCTATTCACAACTAAATTGGCTTTGCATAAACGATCTCAGTTTTTTCATTTCAACAGAAATGAGGTCACGATCGATGACATGTTACGATTTAAAATTTGGTTTTGTGATGTACTTGCGTGCTCCATACCGGCCGTCCCATTGACTAAATGTCGCGATGTTTGCGTACATATTCCATACTTTTTCCATAGATAAAGTTATTTATGAGTTTGAAAAACGTACTATCAATTGTTGTTTTAGCACGTTGACGATGCTCTGTATTTAAATCCATGTACGGTTTAAGCCATGCTTCCTGCTTAAATGCGATAATACGGTGAACACACACTGCTTGTATGCCGTATTATAGGCATTGAACAAGACATTGTATGTGGATAACATAACAGAACGTGAATTATGCAGATTAGAAGGGTATGCAAGAGAAACCTCTAACACAAAACTGCGATCAGGATATTTTGCATCTTGAAAAACATCAACATGTTCAATTACAGTTTCTGTTAGCCATACAAGATCTTTACATGGCAATGGCTGTAATATTGCCCACCCGTACAGATTATTAACATCGAAATACATGAGATAAGAATCTTGTTTCTCTGAATCGTTATTCTTGAGGTGTGGATTATTTGCAATGGCATGCCTGTTAACAAGCAAAACACGTCCACCACGAATTCCGCGTTGAGAGAAAAAAGCATATCGACATCAGTAAGAAGATCAAGTTTAAAACCTCTGTACTTTAACATGGCATCCCACGAAAGACCGGGTGTCGTGTAGTAATAGCCAAGGGTCTAATCCATAAATAGATAAACGCATTTTACGAAACTTTTCAAACACATCACAGAGTAAAAGTGTATCTACCTTTAAAGAAAATTCTGGATATTCACCTAATGTTTTTATATTAAATGTTGACCACACATTTCATGCATGCAAATAGTCTTCATCTGAAATCGATATTGTATGCTTATTATATGAGGATGAGCTTAGTGACGGTGTACTACATTCTCTTAATACACTTGTGAATGCAGACTGAGGAGGTAATTTTGTTCCTTCTAACGTTTGAAAGTTTGAATATAGTCGTACGGCAGAATAACATTCCTTATACAAAGCTTAAATTTCTCAGGATGTGGAAAATACTCGTGAATGTATTTCAAGTCGTCGCTTGAAAGTCCATTTACAAGTGTATCAAGAGAAAAGTTCATATATTTACAGGAATCTAGAAATCGAATGCTAACATCGCCTACACGATGACTGAATCAAATAAAGCGCTCATGATTTTGTTCAATCAGAGTAAACTTTGTGCAATTTAATTGTACAAACTCTCGAGCAATGAAGTGGCTGTCATAGCCTGACAGTTATGAAAAAAGCAAGGAATAGATTTAGGAACACGATATAAAATTTGCATTAATGATGCGTAGACCCACGATATTTTCCAGTAAATTGGCAGTGATGTCTAACCTTAATCACTGGGAATGTAATTGGTTGTTTACAGATGTAACATTCATCTGTTTCATCATGAAAAATTATATCATCTAACGTCATTTCAATTGCAACTGGATGTGAAATAAGAAAATGAACGCGATGTGCTAACTCTTCTAATTCATTTAACAACCATTCAGTACAATTTTCTCCTCGATACGTCTTAAAAATGATAGGGGTGAATCGTATGAACACCCAACTTTATATGCTACAGAAAACGGAGTGTGCTTCTATATAATCAGGATATGGTTCAGTCAAGTCTGGTTGGCAACAATAAAAAGGTACTGTAAAACATTCGAAATTTGCATAAACAGTAAACGGAACAGGTTATATCATCTAACGTCATTTCAATTGGAACTGGATGCCAAATAAAAAATGAACGCGATGTGCTAACTCTTCTAATTAATTTAACAACCATTCCGTACAATTTTCTCCCCGATACGTCTTAAAATGATAGAGATGAATCGTATGAACAGAAAACGGGGTATGTATATGCTACAGAAAACGGAGTGTGCTTCTACATAATCAGTATATGGTTCGGTCAAGTCAGGTTGGCAACAATAAAAAGGTACTGTAAAACATTCGAAATTTGCATAAACAGTAAACGGAACAGGTTATATCATCTAACGTCATTTCAATTGGAACTGGATGCCAAATAAAAAATTAACGCGATGTGCTAACTCTTCTAATTAATTTAACAACCATTCCGTACAATTTTCTCCCCGATACGTCTTAAAATGATAGAGATGAATCGTATGAACAGAAAACGGGGTATGTATATGCTACAGAAAACGGAGTGTGCTTCTACATAATCAGTATATGGTTCAGTCAAGTCTGGTTGGCAACAATAAAAAGGTACTGTAAAACATTCGAAATCTGCATAAACAGTAAACGGAACAGGTTCCTGACGATAATAATTCTCAAATTTTATTTCAGAATTTTCACTATGTGGCAGAGCAAATGTTACTGCTGTGTGTGTTTTACAATCAACTAAGTGTGTAGGTAACATGCTTTCTGTTGTAAAGTATTGGAAGAATCTATCACAAAAACTTATTTCCTCTATGCAATGAATGTTGAGAGCTTAACGAACGTGAGAGGTTGGTTATAAGGCAGTAGTGGCTTCTGTTTTCATCGCAAACATACAAAAGATGACTATGGTGCTGTTTTCGAGAAGAAACTGAATAAAGTGGTCCTACAATTCTATCTCCGTTTACACCGTACACAGAAAACAAAAAATTGGGATTGTTTTTCTCCAATTTGGAAATGTTTTTTAAGTCTAATGAAAAAGTAACACCGTCAAAATGTAACGTCTGTTGCAACTCAATAAACATATCTTTATACTGTGTTGTTCTTGAGTCGTTAAGTGTTGCTGGTTTTAATGCCATTGCGATATGCCATAGAAAGCAATAGTCATCCTTATTCTGAATATTGATAACAGCTATTTTATCTGCAATGGCTTTCGTTTGTGGGATATATTGTCTACCTGAATGTAAGGGATAATTTTTTTTTTTTTTTTTGCTAGGGGCTTTACGTCGCACCGACACAGATAGGTCTTATGGCGACGATGATATAGGAAAGGCCTAGGAGTTGGAAGGAAGCGGCCGTGGCCTTAATTAAGGTACAGCCCCAGCATTCGCCTGGTGTGAAAATGGGAAACCACGGAAAACCATCTTCAGGGCTGCCGATAGTGGGATTCGAACCTACTATCTCCCGGATGCAAGCTCACAGCCGCGCGCCTCTACGCGCACGGCCAACTCGCCCGGTGGGATAAAATTTACAGACATTAATCTGAAGATGAGAAATACTTTGGAGTGCTTCATTGCTCGCTCCCTGTTCAAATTTTTGAAATTTGGCAAGCAATTCCTCAACAATGTGTTCACGAAAGCATTCTGAAATATTATCTGAACAACAGTTTTGTCATTTTCGAAGATATGTAAAATGTTCATGAATTTCATCATTATCTTTAAAAAGAATAAATGAACAAGCAACTGAGGCAATTAGCTTGAGTGCAGTATGCGTAGTTAGCAAAGAAGTCACTTTTTCTTCAAAGACATTATAGCAAGATAATGGAATAAATTTGGATCTAAAATATTCAATGAATTTCTTATAATAGCACTTAGTATACGTGATGAAAAACATGTAGATGCCATGACATTTAACAATTAAATTTCAACGAAAGTAATAATACGGGTTTTATTTCCTATTCTATGGTATATTATGGCAATTGATCATTGATTTATATGATCTAATTCTGAATCTGACATATCTATTGGGTGAAAAGAATTGGAATTCTTCACAGACGCACAATATTCTACCACCAAATCTTGTACTTATTTTCCGAAGTGAAATTACTTTAAATTTTTCATTAACTACAAGATCACTTAGTCGTCTTGTAGTTGGCCCTGTAAAGTGTCCTAGTTGGTTAATCCTGTCCACTTTTCTACAAAAAGTATAATACTATTTTTAGATTTTTACATTTACATAATTAATTAACTAAAAGGTAAAACATACCTATAAATAACGTACGCGTTGATTGTCCCAGTCCTTTCTCCGCAAATAACAACTCCCTCTGAGATGTAGCAGTGAACAACCTCCCTAGTCCTTTCTGTGTGTTGCAGATACGGCTGAAGATAATATCTAAAAATGAAGATAAAAATTAAATAATAATCATTTAAAATCATAAACCGGCTTCGGTGGTGGGGTCATGTGAGGCGAATGGAGGAGGATAGGTTACCTAGGAGAATAATGGACTCTGTTATGGAGGGTAAGAGAAGTAGAGGGAGACCAAAACGACGATGGTTAGACTCTGTTTCTAACGATTTAAAGATAAGAGGTATAGAACTAAATGAGGCCACAACACTAGTTGCAAATCGAGGATTGTGACGACCTTTAGTAAATTCTCAGAGGCTTGCAGACTGAACGCTGAAAGGCATAACAGTCTATAATGATAATGTATGTATGTATGTAAAATCAAACTTACTTTTTTCAGATTAATGATGTAAATCAAGCCGCAAGATAACAATCACCGATAATAGAGTAGACAGCAGATATCTACTCCCTCTGAGCAAACCACCTCACTAGTCCTTCCTGCGTCGGTCAAAATCACTGTTAATGACGAATTCTAAGAGGAGAAAAAATCGTATATACACTGACTGACAGAGCAAATGCAACACCAAGAAGGAGTGGTCAGAACTTTATGCCAATTGCAGGGTAGACTGACATCACTGAGGTATGCTCATGATGTGAAATGCGCCGCTGTGCTGCGCACGTAGCGAACGATAAATGGGACACGGCGTTGGCGAATGGCCCACTTCGTACCGTGATTTCTCAGCCGACAGTCATTGTAGAACGTGTTGTCGTGTGCCACAGGACACGTGTATAGCTAAGAATGCCAGGCCGCCGTCAACGGAGGCATTTCCAGCAGACAGACGACTTTATGAGGGGTATGGTGATCGGGCTGAGAAGGACAGGTTGGTCGCTTCGTCAAATCGCAGCCGATACCCATAGGGATGTGTCCACGGTGCAGCGCCTGTGGCGAAGATGGTTGGCGCAGGGACATGTGGCACGTGCGAGGGGTCCAGGCGCAGCCCGAGTGACGTCAGCACGCGAGGATCGGCGCATCCGCCGCCAAGCGGTGGCAGCCCCGCACGCCACGTCAACCGCCATTCTTCAGCATGTGCAAGACACCCTGGCTGTTCCAATATCGACCAGAACAATTTCCCGTCGATTGGTTGAAGGAGGCCTGCACTCCCGGCGTCCGCTCAGAAGACTACCATTGACTCCACAGCATAGACGTGCACGCCTGGCATGGTGCCGGGCTAGAGCGACTTGGATGAGGGAATGGCGGAACGTCGTGTTCTCCGATGAGTCACGCTTCTGTTCTGTCAGTGATAGTGACCGCAGACGAGTGTGGCGTCGGCGTGGAGAAAGGTCAAATCCGGCAGTAACTGTGGAGCGCCCTACCGCTAGACAACGCGGCATCATGGTTTGGGGCGCTATTGCGTATGATTCCACGTCACCTCTAGTGCGTATTCAAGGCACGTTAAATGCCCACCGCTACGTGCAGCATGTGCTGCGGCCGGTGGCACTCCCGTACCTTCAGGGGCTGCCCAATGCTCTGTTTCAGCAGGATAATGCCCGTCCACACACTGCTCGCATCTCCCAACAGGCTCTACGAGGTGTACAGATGCTTCCGTGGCCAGCGTACTCTCCGGATCTCTCACCAATCGAACACGTGTGGGATCTCATTGGACGCCATTTGCAAACTCTGCCCCAGCCTCGTACGGACGACCAACTGTGGCAAATGGTTGACAGAGAATGGAGAACCATTCCTCAGGACACCATCCGCACTCTTATTGACTCTGTACCTCGACGTGTTTCTGCGTGCATCGCCGCTCGCGGTGGTCCTACATCCTACTGAGTCGATGCCGTGCGCATTGTGTAACCTGCATATCGGTTTGAAATAAACATCAATTATTCGTCCGTGCCGTCTCTGTTTTTTCCCCAACTTTCATCCCTTTCGAACCACTCCTCCTTGGTGTTGCATTGTCACTGTCAGTCAGTGTATATATATAAAATTTTACTGTTTAAATAAATTTATTTTTACAAAGAGTACACATGCATGCTTACCTTGTTGCGATAGTTGCTTCGTTGAAGGTAAGAGAGGGGAAGAATTGCTTCTCTGCTTAAATACCGGCGTATCGAACAGAGTTCAATATCTGTCCGCATTTTTACTACGCTGCAAGATTCTGCGTGCACGTCGCTAGCATACGAAGCACATACTATGCAGTGTAGCAAAAATTTTACATTCTTTTACTGAATACAGACCACCACTTACGTATTAGAGATTACATGTAAGTATACGGTATGTATAAAAATACGATTCAAGTGAGGTACAGACCCCAGCTTGGCTTAGACGCTGACCTTAATGCTTTCAGCGATGTAAGGATGAGAAAGGGCATAGACTAGGAAGGTAGTGGCCGTGGCCATAGTTAAGATACAATCCAGCATTTGCTGGGAAACTACGAAAACTATCGTCAGGGTGAGCTAAAATACAACCAGTCCCCGAGCGAAGAGAATTACAAATAAGATATAGCCCCTAGCATTAGCCCTGCTAGGCTGTGTTTCTTAGACACTAGCCTTAAAAGTTTTGAGCGATGCAAGGTTGGGAAAGGGCTTAGACTAGGAAGGTAGTGGCCGTAGCCATAGTTAAGGTATATCCCAGCATTTGCCTAGTGTGATAATAGGAATTCGAACCAACTATCTCTTGGATGAGCAGGATTTATTATGCTGACCAGGCACATTACCTCGTAATCTGCAGGCCTTTAGTGGGCGCTAAGGTGTAGTCGCTTGGTAGGGAAAGTCCGTGTTACCGCTCGTAGCGGGCCGATGAATTTAGATGTTAGGCCCCTTTAAACAAGCACCGCTCGTAGCAGAGCCAAGGGAAATCGAACCTAGCCCCAGCATTTGCATGTTCCGAGTTCGATTTGTAACTATCATACCGCTATAGAGACCTGAAGTGAGAACTGCAGCGCTGTTCATTTCATTTACCAAAATAATCTGGGGCAGTCCACTCTCATCGGTGTAATTCAAGGTTCTTAACAGAACAAAAACCGTGGTCACACAGTCACAAATAGGTCTTATAGCAACGATAGGACAGGAAAAGGGTTAGGAAGGAAGCGGCCGTGCCATAGAGCCCCAGCATTTGCCTGTTCCGATAGGCTGCCATATTGCGCATTACATCCTAGGCCTTCAAAGTCGAAAAATACATTTTGAATAAGCCAGGGTCGAGTTGTAGACAGATAACATTGAGGTTTTGTCTTGCAGCCCCTCTAGAGAGTCTCAACACTAGTAGAACATTATTCCTGTTTCTATTAATAAATGTGCTCTACGGTGAACAATCCAGTGGGACACACTTTAAGAAGATGCAAGACTTGAGACACATGTAGCTTTCAAGGACGATGAGTCAACAACCAAGTTCCTGCTGCAGAAAACGGACTTTACTCTTTCAGCAGACTACTGTATTCGATTCCTAGCCGCACAGCCCTCCAACCAAGCCATTTAACATACATTTCAATTCTACAAAGTCAATCAAACATTCAGTGTTCTAAACACCTGGGCGTGTGATAATGCGGTCGCTATCTGCGCGGTTTGGGTCACGTAGCTATCAGCATGCATTCGAAGATAGCGGGTTGAATCCCACTGTCGGCAGCACTGAAGATGGGTTTCCGTGGTTTCTTATTTTCACACCATGTAAATACTTGGGGCTGTACCTTAGCGTAGCTGTAGAGTAATTATAATCATATTTTTATACTGTAAAGTAGCGTTATGTGTTAATGAAATTGCAACACCGAGCGAATTGGCTACGCGAATATGGCATGCGAAAGCTGTTTCGTTGAAAGTAAGAGAGGGGAAGAACCTCTGTCATCAGCCATAATAATAAATTTACGTGGTTTCCTATTCTTCACCAGGTAATGTCAACATTACGATAGACAATCAAATGTCTCTAGTGTTCAATTCTATAAGATTAAAATGTTACAATCAAAAATTCAGTGTTCTAAACACTATGAACACCTGTTGTAAGTGACGACTAAAAGGGGTGTCGCCTGAGTAGCCGTTCGAGCTATGTAGCGTAACAGATTCATTTTTATTTTGGATTTATGGCTCGATTATTGTGGTATCCCCTTGCCTGACGTAAGTAGTGACTAAATCATTTTATAAACAGGGTAAGTTAACAATACATTTCCGATCCCTCTCCCCCTCTCAAAGCTGACGTAAAATCATTTTTGATTTAAGAGGAAGTACACCAATCACACTCTATTCCTCTTCCCTCTTTAGGAGTAACTAAAAGCGTAAAATCCTTTTATCTGCACAGTGGTAGTGATTATTGATATAGGAGGATGTACGTTATACACCTTAAAATTACATCAATCCACAAGGTAGCGCGCGTCCACCTCCTGTTATACAATCAAGGTAAGTTCTCTGTTTAGAACACGATATAAAATGTATGCTGTATATTCAAATCTTTACTGTAAGATAACAACTGTCCTCTGTAACAGGGTTACACCTGTGAACATGTTTTGTCGGATGGAGACATACACCATTTTCTTCTCCTACAATCAAAGTTATATTTTTGCGTGTGTGCTGATTGCATCCTGTAACAGGATGGAAGCTTTCAAAATGTTTTGTCTTGTCGGATGGAGACATACAACATTTGCTTTTTCTACAATCAATTCTATATTTTTGCGTGTGTGCTAAATGCATTTTGTAACAGGATTGAACCTTTACACATGTTTTGCCTTGTTGGATGGAGACATGCAGCATTTGCATGTATGCGTGCTAATTGCATAGAAGTGCGTTTGTTATCATGTATAACCTGTTTTAAACAGAGATTAGTGTTCGAATCCCATAATGCATGTATTATAGATTTTTCTAATAGAAAGGGAACAGTGATCGAATCCCATTCTTTATTGTAAGATAACAACTGTCATCTCTGACACGATTAAATCTGTCAGCATGTTTTCTCTTGTCGGATGGAGACATACAGCATTTGCTTATCTTACATTCAATTCTATATTTGTGTGTGTGCTGATTGTAATCGAAAAGGAAAAATTGAAGAGGGTAATAAAGCATTACCTTCTGCTTACCGCATCCCCCTCCCCCTACTGCTCCCTCTTCAATCGAAAAGAGTAAAAACTTATGCGACAAGGTAAAAAGAACAAGAGGACAACGCTACACCATGCTTTCCAGTATAATAACGTAACTATATCTGGTAAAAGGTAATATTTTACTAATCCTCTCTTTGCAAACTAGACTAGGAAATCGTCATGAGTTAGCTCTTGATGTCGAGATGGGCAGCTTGTTTAATCATATATTCAACCATTCCCCGGTGATTTTCTATAGCCCACAGATGGCGATTATGCAGTTTGACGATGCCATTTCTGGTAAAGGTTGTCACATCGGTAAAGAGGACTGACGACAAAAATCAAATAACTCTGATGGCCTGGTCCAAAAACCTTCCCTTAGAGGGAAATCCGCTGCACTCGTTGCAGGTGATAGGGATAATAGCGGTTGGTATGCAGGATACACATAATGTTGAGAAGGGCAGGTCGCTTTAAAACTATAATCCCCTCTCCAAAAATTGAGTCGGGGATCATTTCGAGAAGGGCGGCTTGCTTTAAAACTATATCGGGAAGGGTCATGTCGAGAAGGGTAGCTTGCATAAAACTATGTCGGGAAGGGTCTTTTGCTAGTTGCTTTACGTCGCACCGACACAGATATGTCTTATGGCGACGATGAGACAGGAAAGGGCTAGGAATGGGAAGAAAGCGGCCATGGCCTTAATTAAGGTACAGCCCCAGCACTTTCCTGGTGTGAAAATGGGAAACCACGGAAAACCATTTTCAGGGCTGCCGACAATGGGGTTCGAACGGAAAGGGTCTTGTCGAGAAGGACAGCTTGCTTCAAATCTATAACAGGAAGGGTAATGCTGAGAAGGGCAACTTGTCTTAAACCTCTGAGGTTGGACCCCTGCAGGATGGTAACGGAAAGAGGCATGTTGAGAAAGGCAGATTGCCTTAAACTATAGTCCTTAGGCCCTCTCCAAGATAGTAACGGGAAAGGGCATGTCGAGAAGGGCAGCTTCACTATGGTTAGGTCCCCTGGCTTTAGGATCGTTCAATAAAATTTCCGCGGAGTAGTTAAATCCGGTAGTTTAAATTCCGTACTCCTAGGTAGCAGCAGTGTGGTTAGGGTCTGTGGAAATTGCAGCAGTAAGTTCACTTGTTTAAATTCTGCGTCCACTTGCTCAAAGGACCCGACAGCTGTCAAAAGCACGTGGTTAAAGATGGCAGAGATGACAGCTGTCAAAGGCATGTCGGTTTTAAATTCCGCGCCCCTACATGCTTAAGGTGGCAACAATGAGGTTAGGCCCTCTCAAGATGGCAGCAGTGAGGTTAGCAGTGCCTACGTGCTTAGGACCTGTCATCTTGGCAGCTGTCAAAAAGCACGTGGATTTTAAATGACCTCGGGTGGTGACTCAGCAGAAAAATGCTGACGCGAGTGATTTATGATCACCGCAGCTTTACTACTCGGGTCGATAAAATTGTGGAGTATACTGTAGTAGTAGTAGTAGTAGTGGTAGTATGATGATCAAAGTGTATACGGTAGTTGTGTAAACAAATACAAAAATCAACTGATTACTGTATTCCGATAATTTGTAGTACTAAGTCCCCGGCATACCTTTTACTTCGCGTAATCGTTTATTCATCGAGTGAAAGTTAATAAGTTATGTCCCAATAATATTGCAATTAAAGCCCCGGCGTACTTTCGACAGGTTTTTAGAGGGGTTATTGTAGAGAACCTCTTATTTTTCAGCATTTAAGGACACTTATTCTTCGTCCTGCGTAGTAGGGAAAATAATTGTATTTCACCACCTGTAGAAATCATATATATAATCAAATATATTCTTCACTAATCGGAATACCCGTGCATCTGTATTTAGTTGCTTGTTATGAAACTTTATCGTCGTGCCGGTAAATTCATCTCTCAGTTGTCCCTACTTCAAGTGGCTGAGCTTGTCTGAGATTTCCTGATCCAGATGCGTTAACTTAATATGGTGTATAATGCGCTCCTCTAGGTTCGGATTTCTTCTCATTGCGACCGTTAACACATTCTCCTTTCCTGCACAGTGCTTAAGGGTTAAATCAAATTGCTGCGCGAATAGCGCCCATCTCTGTACTCTGTGGCTAGCCAATTCTGCTTTTAAGATGAAAGTTAAAGCTTTATGGTCCGTACGGATAATTACGGGAAAGCCATAAACAACTTTCTTCAAATATTGAAGTACCGTGACCATGGCTAGCACCTCCAGTTCTGTTACACTGTATTTCATTTCGTGGCTCTGCAGCTTTCTATTCATAAACCGTAGGTAATGCCGTGTTCGTTCCAGTCCTTTCTCTTCCTGATACAGCATACCTCGAATCCCTACCCCTGAAGCATCTGTCTAGATTGCGAATTTCTTACCGTAGTCCGGATACCCTAGCTTCATGATGTTGAAAGCCTTAGTGCAGTTTTCATTCCACGCCCATCTCGAGTTCTTCCTTAAGAGCTTTTGAAGTGGTACTACAGTTTCCGAGTATCCCGGACAGTGATTCGCGAACAACTGAGTCATTCCCAGAAACTGGCGAATTTGTTTCACCCTGCCTGGTGTTCGTAAATTCTGGATCACCTCGATCTTCAGTGGATTCGGTCTCACACTACATCCGTCCACAACGTGTCCCAAAATTAAGATATTTTCAAGCCAAATCTGCGACATTTTCAAATTGATTTTAGGTTGGCCTCATTTAAATTCTGCAGTAATATATCCAGCAAGTCTACGAGCGCTCTGATTAGTGCAG
Organism: Anabrus simplex; assembly: GCF_040414725.1. Classification (NCBI taxonomy): domain Eukaryota; kingdom Metazoa; phylum Arthropoda; class Insecta; order Orthoptera; family Tettigoniidae; genus Anabrus; species Anabrus simplex. Next base: position 2,020,751 of record NC_090266.1, read on the forward strand.
ACGAAGCGGTTTTTTATATCGAAAGGCAAACGTGAAACGTATAGGTCTGTTGATCAAACAGAAAACCTGTCAACGGCCATGATTTCTCTTCAAGCACGATATGGTGAAAAGACGCGGTCAGATATGTGGTGATAAAATTACTTATTTTTTATTTACGTAGAACTTCCCTGTTAATTGGAGTTTGGTCGTACTCTGCAATTAAGGTCTTGTTGATCGCTTCAGCATAAAACCGACTCGTACTGTGCCATCAGACTTAGGGATAATTACGAGAGGGTTTAGGAACGGGGTGGGGCTTTTACTAATGAGGCCATCCTCCATCTCACTGATGGTCTTCTTTACCGCAGCGAAATGCCTTTCAGGTAGCGGATAAGGCTTCATCCATGGACTCTAATCGTTGACTTTCACGTTGACCTAGATAATCCAGGGCTTCGAATCAAAGACATCCAAATGACCTGATAAGATTGCTTTCAATTCTTCTTTATCAGGCGGGCTAAGTTTCACTTCGCTGACCTTGTGAATCGTTGCGATGTAATCCGGTTCCTTCTCTTCTTCCAGTACAGCGACAACCTGCTCGAGCTGATTCATACTATTTCCCAATTCTCCGCTAGAAAAACATTTGGATTCTTGCACGTCCGTGCCGTCATGAATGAGGTCCAAGGTCCAGATTTCCTTTCTCTCGGTGAGCTTATCGCTACTTGAGTTAACAAGGACCTGTTATGAGCTCTCCGTCCCTTTAAACTTGCTTAAGTCCTGTGACAAATCTATAACAGCCTGATGTATTTTCAAGAAGTGGACTCCAATAATTAAATGGTAATGTACTCGTATTTTAGGCATTACGATCAATTTGTGGTTAAAATAACTGTTCCCAATTTCTAACTCTAGGAAGATTTGTTGCTTACAGACAGCGAACTTGTCTGGAATAATCTCTCTTTTTTCACGCTCTAAAGGGGTATATTGGGGACGTGCTCTTCCGTCCTTATGCCCTTAAGTATATCTAACGAAGTCACGCTGATTTAGGCCCTAATATCAGTCGAAGTTTGAAAATGTTGCAATTTTCAACTAACGATCGGCGACACTCTCGTGGCTATCTCATCCTTCCTCGAAAAATTAGCAACCATTTCCTCCAGCTTGACAACCCATGCATCAATCTACGTGATGATTCAAACTTCATCCTCACACCGTTGCCGTCTCATCGCATGCTGCCCTAAAAAAAGTGGATGTATTCTTGAGCAGACTCTTATCCCTGAGCTAGTGGATTTAAATGGATCCGCCCACTTCTGTGTTTTCTCTTTGGATGGCCTCACTTTCTGCACCATCACATCCTTTTTGTACCGCTCGCTCCAAAATAGCCTCCTTCCATTTCTCCTCTCGTTCCTTTACCGCCAAGTCATTGAGGTATCTCTCTGAGTCTCGGCTTCATTCTTCAATATCTTCTCTGAAGTTACGGCCTGGTTGGTTTCTTTCTCAGCCTGCAGCACCTGTGCGTCGTGTGAACACCCTTCTGTTCCTATAGGGGTGGATAGAGGTTGTTTCTAGCCTCTGTGGTCTCTTAGCCTACAACCATCGGTATCCCGGGCTCCATCGCTCGTATCTGACGGGTTCTTCTCCGCAGCAATCCCCTTCAGCGTAGCGGTATACTGGCCTAGGCTGCCAAGTACTTCCCTGCCTAGCGTGCGTTAACGGTGGCGTTAATTATATTCACCCGATGATCAGGCTGCCTCGTGTTCCTATGGTGGTATGTGTGTGTCGTCTAATCTAATTGTCTCAGGACGGCCTCAGCATCCACTAGCATTTTAATGTTATAGGCGATCACAATTCTTTGAATTTCGACCGGCATCTGTTTCTCCATGGCGTTAATTTCTTCTCCGTGAGCGCACAATCCAACTCCTTGAGCTGCTGTAATTGTGCTGTGAAAATCTCTCAATACTTTGACGCGGAGTTTGGTGAGTTTTTCTGGAGTAATGCTACAAACTAGGACACTGTTGAGTCTCTGTACTCTAGTATTTCCGCAGAAACGCCGCAAACCACGTAAACTATGGCCGTCGAGTAGCTTCTGCACGGTCTTCTATTTTGAGAGGTATTTTATGGTCGGCCATATATTCTTCGAGCTAATGCAAGAAACCCTTGCGCGTCAGTAGAAGGGCAAAGTATGTTCTAAAACAATATGTGCTGAGTCAGCACATTCCCGCGCTTTTTGAGTAGAAAGCTATGTGGATTCTAGGTCATTGACCTAGTAGGGTACCTATGATGTTTCTTGGCCAGGTTCAGTAACCTCTCGGTGAGGTTAAGACGCGGAATAACGTCATAATCTTACGCACGAGAGAAATCGTAACCTCACAGACACCATTGGAGGAGCTCAATCAGCTAGGGAATGTCCTGGGGTGTTTTTGACCCCTAGGTAAGTGTGTGACGTCATATCATTACGTACGAGGCCAACGAGAGAAACAGGCCGCGGCCCGTTAAAGTCACGTGACAAGTCCAGTCCCAGCAATGGTAGAGTGAAGCCGGATATTACATGTGTTCTTACGGTGTTATTCCTAGTTTATTGTGGATTATGAAAGAAAATAACGGAGATTTTGTGTTTATGTGAATATGTTGGTGTTGTGCAACAGTTCCTTACGTTCATAGTGTTGTGTGCGGAAGTGTAAGTAAGTATTAATTTACAAAAATGTGTATATAACCTCAACGTTGTTCACGTCATTCAGCAATGTTGGGCTGCAGTACACGAGTTGGATGAATTACAGCACCAGTGCGGACGATTTAGAGGTAATGCATTCATATCCTATTTAATTACAGATATATGAAAATGAAAATTTAAGTATTAGATATGATGCTGAAGCCAGGTACGGAGTGGAACAAATGTAAGACTTGTAAATAGCTTACAATAGGCCTACATTTCACCCTGGATTCAATAAGATATTCCTTATATGAATGTTATTTTAAATTTAGGCTTAATTGTGCATTAGCCAGTTTCATTAGCAACATTTGATTTATCTGAGTGTGCATATCTTTACTGCAGTAAGTATTTCAGTTTTTGTCATCCAAAGCTAGTAGGAGACACTATGTTTCACTTAATTTCGAACTGAATAGGGTGGTTCCAAGATAACTTTCAGGAAGGGAGCATAATTTAAGTATTAAATATGATGCTGAAACCAGATTGTAAATAGCTTACAATAGGCCTACCTTTGATTCGGGATTCAATAAGATATTCCGTACATGAATGTTATTCTAAATATAGGCTTAATTGTACATTAACCACTTTCATTAGCAACATTTGACTCATCTGAGTGAGCATCTCTTTACTGCAGTAAGATTTTTAGATTTTGACAACCAAGACTAGTAAGATACACTCCATTTCATTTAATTTCTAACTGAATAGGGTGGTTCCAAGACAACTTCCAGGAAGATAACAAAATTTAATTATTAGATATGATGCTGAAGCCAGGTATGGAGTGGAACAAATATGAGACTTGTAAATAGCTTACAATAGGCCTACCTTTCACCTTGGATTCAATAAGATATTCCTTAGGCCTACATGAAAGTTATTGTAAATATAGGCTTAATTGTACATTAATCACTTTCATTAGCAACATTTGACTTATCTGAGTGTGCTTCTCTTTAAAGAAGTAAGATTTTTAGATGTTGTTAACCAAGGCTAGTAAGATACACTCCATTTTATTTAATTTCTAATTGAATAGGGTGGATCCAAGACAACGTCCAGGAAGGTAGCAAAATTTAAGTATTACAGTAGATATGATGCTGAAGCCAGGTATGGAGTGGAACAAATTCAAGACTTGTAAATAGCTTAAAATAGGCCTAGATAACTTCCAGGGAGGTACCAAAATTTAAGTATTGGAAATGTTTTTTTTTTGCTAGGCGCTTTACGTCGCACCGACACAGATAGGTCTTATGGCGACGATGGGATGGGAAAGGCCTAGGAGTTGGAAGGAAGCGGCCGTGGCCTTAATTAAGGTACAGCCCCAGCATTTGCCTGGTGTGAAAATGGGAAACCACGGAAAACCATCTTCAGGGCTGCCGATAGTGGGATTCGAACCTACTATCTCCCGGATGCAAGCTCACAGCAGCGCGCCTCTACGCGCACGGCCAACTCGCCCGGTAAGTATTAGATATGATGCTCAAGCCAGGTATGGAGTGGAACAAATATAAGATTTGTAAATAGCTTACAATAGGCCTATCTTTCACCTTGGATTCAATATTCCTTACATGAATGTTATTGTAAATCTAGGCTTAATTGTACATTAACCACTTTCATTAGCTACATTTGACTTATCTGAGTGTACATCTCTTTACTGCAGTAAGATTTTTATATTTTGTCGACCAAGGTTAGTAAGATACACTGTATTTTATTTAATTTCTAAATGAATATGGTGGTTCCAAGGTAACTTCCACGAAGGTAGCAAAATTTACGTATTAGATATGATGCTGAAGCCAGGTATGGAGTGGAACAAATGTAAGGCTTGTAAATAGCTTAGAGTAGGCCTACGTTTCACCCTGGATTCAATAAGATATTTTGTACATGAATGTTATTGCGAATATAGGATTACTTGTACATTAACCATTAACATTATTGAGTGTGCATATCTGTACCTGAGTAAGATTTTTAGTGTTTGTTCAACCAAGGATAGTAAGAGACACTATTGTTTCATTTGATCTGTAGTTCAGTAGTGTTATTTTAGTAGGTTGAAATACGCTGAAATGTATTTTATTTACCACGCTACGATAGTCTCTCGCGTGAACCTGGGGATGCATTCTCTACAACAAGACCGGCCAAGTCATGTGACATTCAGTGTATGACGTGCGCGCCGCGCCTGTCTTTCTCGTCGGCCTCGATTACGTACGAGTCGGACTCGTCGGCTGAACGGTCAGCGTACTGGCCTTCGGTTCAGAAGGTCCCGGGTTCGATTCCCGGCCGGGTCGGGGATTTTAACTTTAATTGGTTAATTCCAATGGCACGGGGGCTGGGTGTATGTGTTGTCTTCATCATCATTTCATCCTCAAATAGTGTGTCAAATAGATAGATCTTAACCTGGCGAGCCGAACCCGTCCTGGGATATCCCGGCACTAAGAGCCATACAACATTTCATTACGTACGAGGGCAATGCTAAACTCTGTTTCAAACCTGGGGTGTTTTTAAGCCCTAGGTGAGGATATGACGGCATACACCCTCAAGTACCAAGGCAATGCTAACGTCACCGGCCGCATTCGAGGAGCCGAATCGGCAAATCAAGGACCCCTTTCGAGTAGCCAAATCGGTCGGGTCTCTTTGGAGGAGCCAAATTGGTTGGATGACCTGCAGATGAAGTTTAGACGTCATTACGACGTGTTAAATTAACCTTGCGCACGAACGCTAACCTAACCCCACACCGGCGCGATGAGCTGTATCGTTGTAAGACACAAGTCTGGGTAGCAGATCAACCCAGCGATAAGAACCTTTAGCTTTAAATTCTCGCCACATCGTTGTTTTGAGCGTACCATTAAAACGTTATACAAAACTTACCTTGATATTGCTGTAAGTAGAATCGGGATGAATGCCGAGTGACTTCGGGTAAGAAAAAGGACCTTGTTGTAAAACTCTTTACCTCGATCAGTTTCAAGGAGCCTTTAGGGACGTTTTGATTGTTCAACAATGTTTTCTGCTATTTGCTTTAAGTCGCATCGACACAAATATGTTTTATGGCGGCGATGGGATAAGAAAGGCCTAGTAATTTGAAGGAAGCGGTCGTGGGCTTAATTAAGGTACAGCACCGGACTTTGCCTGGTGTGAGAAAGGGAAACCACGGAAAACCATCTTCAGGGCTGCCGACAGTGCGGCTCGAACCCACTATCTCCCGATTATTGGATACTGGCCGCAGTTAAGCGACTGCAGCTATCGAGCTCGGTACAATATGTTTAAAGGCGTCTTTGACTTGAGTTGCTGTCTTAGAACGCACACGTTGTGCAAAAGCACGCTTTACAGTACACATCGTTGACAGTAGGTAGATACTTACACCCCTTATTGTTAGAGGTATAAGGAATCATTTGCACTAAGTCAGCTTGCAGGAGATAATCTTTTACACGTGTGACAACGTGCCTGCGGTAGCAGTTGCGAAGAGCTGGTTTATGTACCTCGTGTGTTATGCTTATCTTTACAGGTGAGGTCTTAACTTGACGAGCTATTACTGAATAATACCCGCATAACGTAATTCTCTCTCTATTTCTAGAATGTCTGATTCGTGACCTGTGTGATCAGCATCTTGTGAAGCTCTTAGCATTTGGAAACGTTCAAAGAGTAAGTTACGCTCATTCCGGTGTCGTGCGTCTACATACAGCAACAAAGGATTGTAGATAATATTGAGACCACGTGCAGACAGTTAATGTGAAGAAAACGGCATAGAAATAAACTCTCGATACTTGCGACACTTATTTGCATTTACAGCTTCTGTCCTGTCGTGTAGCATCTGTAGCAAAATGCATCGCTTTATATTTTTGGATTGGGCATTGTTGGATGCGCTTGAGAACGGTTGGCTGTTGAGAGAGCTCTTGATTATTGTAGTGATGAAGTAGTTAAAACCTAGTGAAAGAGCTTAATTTTTTGTATTTGTGATTCATTTAGTGCTATTTATATAGTGGTGTTTAGTGCTTGTTGGTAGAAATTGGGAGTAGTGATATTTATTTAAATTTTATAACAAGTAATTCAGTTGGTTTTCAGTAAATTACGTTTTCTAGGTTAAGTAGGCTAGCTAGGTGTACCTTGTATCGAATTTAGGTTTATGTAATAATATTAACTTTAAAAATATTTGTGAATATCTGTAGGTTCGTTGGTATGATACTTACAAAGAAAGATTATTGTAAGGATAGTGCCGTAACTTCCGCCGAAATTTCTCCGGTATTTCGTATAGATATCCGTCCAAACTATCGCGAAGGTAATAATTTACTACATTGAAAAACACGATACGTCTGTAAACTTCCATTTAAAAAGAAGTTAAAGAGATTATACGGTAATAGTTAACAGTCGTATTGTTATTGATTATTGTCGCTCCTCATATTCAAATATTGCATTGTTGGCTACAGTCGTGAACAAAGGGAGTAGTGTACCGGTAGTCAAGTAAATATAAATAAAAATCAGCTGACCTTGTATTTCAATCATTTGTACTTCTGAGTAGGTAGTTAAGGTATCCGTAATTTATATTTCGCTCCCTCGATCTTTCAGTATTTATGAGCGGTTAGCTAATAATAATAATAAAGTTCATATATCCCAGTAATTTCAGTTCAAGTCCTTGAAGCTGTAGCAGTAGTTTTGATAGAAATATTTGAGAAATTATTGTAGACAACCTAGTATTTTTCAGTAGGCCTAATTAAGGACACTTTTATTCTCCGTCCCGTGGAGGAGGGAAAATAATAGTAATCCACCAGCTGTAATAATCACATAACCACATTTCAGTAGAATTGTAGTGAAGATAAGGTATAATATATTAGATAGTATCTAGCCAGTTATATTCGTGTTTTTCTTCGTGTACGGCAATCCTTTCGCTACTTAAGCATTTAAATAAACTCAGTGTAGTGTACCTGTAGTGTAGATACATTGTAGTATAGATACAGTATATTTAGATAGTGCCGTATCTTGCCTGCTATATTCGTGTGTTATCTTTCGTGTGTATTAGACCGTAATACTAATAATAATTTGTCTACAGTAAGCATTTAGCTTCGTTGGTAATCTTTGAGTACAGTAGTTCTTGCAAATTTCATTTCTGTTTGTGCTTAGTAGTGGCAGACGGTACCGGTATTGTACTTAGGATACGTCTGAAAGTACCGTAGTTTAAAAATTACTGTAGTGTACTGTACAGTAGTATACGAGTAATATCCTATTAGAATTTAGTGTGCTTATATTATTATTGTAAAATATTTGTGTAGTACTGGTGTAGTAGAGGTATCCGTAGAAACTCGTACTAAAATACTGTTGTTGTAATTAGATAGGCTCAATTGCAGTTTGGAATTGTGTAGTTCTGGTGTATTACTTTCGATATTCAGTAATTAACAGCAGTTTTTATCCTGTTAAGGGTTGTAGGATAAAAAATAGAGCACGAGTAAGTAGTATTGTAGTGTAGTCGTATATTAATTACCTTATTGTGTGATCTTTGAGTACTATCCCGGACAATATATCCCTCCGTTCATTTATTTTTTGCAAATAATTTTTTTTTCATTTTTTCCGTAAAGAATGGCTAAGGAGCGCGAGTGTACGAACTGTGGGTGTGGCGAGGCATTGAGGGGTATGAGGGAGGAGTTGGAAAGGTTGAGGGAGATAATTAGGATTCTCACAGAAGATAGGAAGGAAGGTAGGACTCCCTCAAACAATGTACAGGTCACAGTAGGTGTACAAGAGGGAGGGGAAGGAAAGCGGGAAGTTGTAGAAGACAGGTGGTCTAATGCTCTAAGGGGAAGGAGATTGCAGGCTAAGGGCTCTGTTCAGGATCAGAATTCAGGACAGGTGTTTGTGCGAAATCGGTACGCGTCACTCCAGGTAGAACAACAGAGGGAAGATGAGGGACAGGGAACTGTTGCTGAGATGTGTGGAAGTAGGAGGAAGGGAAAAGGTTGGAAAGGGAAATGTAGAGTAGATGATAGGAAAAGACAGGTGGAACAAGGTCATGGGAGGGAGAAAGGGGAGGAGGAAGTAGCTTCTGCAGCTATCAGGAAAGACAGGGCTGACCAGGAGGGGAGGGGATCAAATGAGGTGGGTAGGGTTGAGGCTCTGGTCATGGGGGATTCCATCGTTAGACACGTGGGGAAAATGTGTGGAGGAAAGGGAACCAGGGTAGAATGTTATCCAGGAATTAGGTTGAGACAAATGTTGAGGAAAGTAGAAGAGATGGAGGAGGGGAAGGGGAAGGTGGTAGTGTTTCACGTTGGTACCAACAAAGTAAGGCAAGCTGATATAAGTACCAGCATAGTTGGAGATGTGTGGGATCTGGTAAATGCAGCACGGGTGAAGTTTAAGAAAGCGGAGATTGTTATTAGTGGAATACTGTGTAGGAGGGATACTGACTGGAGGGTGATTCGGGATTTAAATGAGACTATGGAGTGGGTATGTGGGAACTGGGAGTGAAATTTCTAGATCCTAATGGGTGGGTGGGAGATAGGGATCTGCGCTCAGATGGCCTTCATTTAAACCGCAGTGGTACGTATAAGTTAGGAAATTTGTTTGGAAGGGTAATAGGGAGGTACATTCATGGAAACGGGATGGCCTAGGGAGCGGTGATAAGGGAACAGGGAACTGGAAATCAAGAAGGGATGACATAAAATTTTTAGTGTTGAACTGTAGAAGTATTGAAAAGAAAGGAATAGAATGAAGGAATTTCATAGATATATATTTACCAGATATTATAATAGGAGTTGAATCATGGCTGAGAAATGATATAATGGATGCAGAAATTTTCTCACGGCACTGGAGTGTGTATCGTAGAGATAGGATAGGAATGGTGGGAGGGGGAGTGTTCATTCTAGTGAAAGAAGAATTTGTAAGCTACGAAAATGTTAAAGACGAGACACATGAAATTCTAGGTGTAAGGCTCATTTCTAAAGATAATAGGCAACTTGATGTATTTGGAGTGTACAGATCGGGAAAGGGTAGCACTGACGCGGATTCGGAATTATTTGATAGGATAGTCAGCTATGTGGGAAACGACATGGAACAAAAATGTGATTGTAGCGGGAGATCTGAATTTGCCATTGGGAAGGAAATGCGAACGACAGGATGCATGACCAAAAAATGGCAAATAATTTAATATGGGAAGGACAGCTGATTCAGAAAGTAATGGAACCAACCAGAGGGAAAAATATCCTGGATGTGGTGCTGATAAAACCAGGCATGCTCTATAAGGAAACTGAAGTAATATATGGTATTAGTGATCTTGAAGCTGTTTTTGTGGTAGTTAAAAATAAATGCGATAGAAAGGAAGGTCTTAAAAGTAGGACTATTAAGCAGTACCATATGGCTGATAAAGCAGGTATGAGGCAGTTACTAAAAAGTAACTATGGTCGGTGGAAAACGGTAAATAAAAATGTAAACAGACTCTGGGATGGGTTTAAAGATATTGTTGAGGAATGCGAAAGCAGGTTTGTACCTTTAAGTGTGGCAAGGAATGGTAAAGACCCACCTTATTATTATAGAGAAATAAAGAGACTAAGAAGGAGGTGCAGACTGGAAAGAAATAGAGTTAGAAATGGCTGTGGAAGTAAGGAGAAATTGAAGGAACTTACTAGAAAATTGAATCTAGCAAAGAAGGCAGCTAAGGATAACATGATGGCAAGCTTAATTGGCAGTCATACAAATTTTACTGAAAAATGGAAGGGTATGTATAGGTATTTTAAGGCAGAAACAGGTTCCAAGAAGGACATTCCAGGAATAATTAATGAACAGGGGCAGTGTGTATGTGAGGATCTTCAAAAGGCAGAAGTATTCAGTCAGCAGTATGTAAAGATTGTTGGTTACAAGGATAATGTCGAGATAGAGGAGGAGACTAAGGCCAAGGAAGTAATAAAATTTACATATGATAACTGACATTTACAGTAAGATACAAAAGTTGAAAACTAGAAAAGCGGCTGGAATTGATCAGATTTCTAGAGATTTACTAAAGACAATGGGTTGGGATATAGTACCATATCTGAAGTACTTATCTGAGTATTGTATGGTCGGAGGAGCTATACCAGATGAATGAAGAGTTGCTATTGTAGCCCCTGTGTATAAAGGAAGGGGTGATAGACATAAAGCTGAAAATTACAGGCCTGTAAGTTTGACATGCATTGTATTTAAGCTTTGGGAAGGCATTCTTTCTGATTATATTAGACATGTTTGTGAAATTAATAACTGGTTCGATAGAAGGCAGTTCGGTTTTAGGAAAGGTTATTCCACTGAAGCTCAACTTGTAGGATTCCAGCAAGATATAGCTTATATATTGGATTCTGGAGGTCAAAGGGACTGTATCGCGATTGACCTGTCTAAAGCATTTGATAGGGTGGTTCATGGCAAAAATGAGTGCAATTGGACTAGACAAAAGAGTGACCGAATGGGTTGCTATATTTCTAGAAAATAGATCTCAGAGAATTAGAGTAGATGTAGCTTTATCTGACCCGGTAATAATTAAGAGGGGAATTCCTCAAGGCAGTATTATCGGACCTTTATGTTTCCTTATACATATAAATGATATATGTAAAGGAGTGGAATCTGAGGTAAGGCTTTTTGCGTATGATGTTATTTTCTATAGAGTGATAAATAAGTTACAAGATTGTGAGCAACTGCAACGTGACGTCGAAAATGTTGTGAGATGGACAGCAGGCAATGGTATGTTGATAAATGGGGTTAAAAGTCTGGTTGTGAGTTTCACAAATAGGAAAAGTCCTCTCAGTTATAATTACTGCGTTGATGGGGTGAAAGTTCCTTTTGGGGATCATTGTAGGTATCTGGGTGTTAATATACGGATAGATCTTCATTGGGGTAATCACATAAATGGGATTGTAAATAAAGGGTACAGATCTCTGCACATGGTAATGAGGGTGTTTAGGGGTTGTAGTAAGGATGTAAAGGAGAGGGCATATAAGTCACTGGTAAGACCCCAACTAGAGTATGGTTCCAGTGTATGGGACCCTTACCAGGATTACCTGATTCAGGAACTGGAAAAAATCCAAAGAAAAGCAGCTCGATCTGTTCTGGGTGATTTCCGACAAAAGATTAGCGTTACAAAAATGTTGCAAAGTTTTGGTTGGGAAGAATTGAGAGAAATAAGAAAAGCTGCTCGACTAAGTGGTATGTTCCGAGCTGTCAGCGGAGAGATGGCGAGGAATGACATTAGTAGACGAATAAGTTTGAGTGGCGTTTATAAAAGTAGGAAAGTTCACAATATGAAGATAAATTTGGAATTCAAGAGGACAAACTGGGGCAAATATTGATTTACAGGGAGGGGAGTTAGGGATTGGAATAACTTACCAAGGGAGACGTTCAATAAATCTCCAATTTCTTTGAAATCATTTGGGAAAAGGCTAGGAAAGCAACAGGTAGGGAATCTGCCACCTGGGCGACTGCCCTAAAGGCAGATCAGTATTCATTTATTCATTTTGAGATCATCTTGTGAAATTATATCCGTGTCGGCTATTCGAAGGAAAATGAGTTCTAAAAGTCCTTTTGTAGGTTTATAGGTAACAACGTTTATGATGAAACTGTTAGCATTAATCCTAAAATTTCTATTACCTATCCAAAAACGGTCATCTTCTTAGCGAATACCGTAGGTAGTATCAGTTTATCTTGTAAAGCGTTTTCCTATATAAGGAGCAAAGAGTAATCCATGCGTATTTTGAAGAAGAGTCTTAAACTGATTACGATACTCTGGTGTGATAACCTCAGACAAAGAAGGTGGATCTAGTTTCGATGTAATAGGTTTTTCTGCAATAATGTCTGTACCTACAATTTTAACTCGCCTGGATGGTAAAGTGACGTTAAGGTCATCTTTGTCCTCTTCTTCATTCCTATCCTGCTTCTATTCCTCTACTTCTTGGAGCTTTTTTTGTTCTTGCTTCTCTTTACCTTGAGATATTTGCACAGAAACAGAACTTGTAGTAGACTCGGACAATGAAGTAGAATTAAAAATTTCATTTAGTGGTGTACCGAGTTGCGTTTTCAAAAAGAAATCAGTATCTGCTTCAATACGTTTAAGCTGTTCAAGTTTACGTCGAATATTGCTTCGAACACGGATTATGTTGACATGATGTTGGTGTTCGATAAAGTGCAGTCTGTACCTCTGTGTTGATGCTTATAAATTGATCAAAACACTTGCGATACCGTCCATAATGAACATCACTTTCTTTATCAATAACTAAAAAGACGTAACTTTGCGATGACCAACGTGTAGCACACAGACGTTTAAAGTCATTGAATGCCATATCAGAATTAACACGATCGTCATACACATGTCGCACGTTGCGCTCGATTTGTCTTGCTGCATTTTAACCTTCATATTGACTGAATAATGAAGTAGCCCATAATAAGAATATATATAACAAATGAAAGAAGTAACTGTCAGTTCGTGAATCGCTCTTAACGAGTAAAGTCGTGTACAGAATGGTGCAACAACGATAACTTAACGTTATGAAGAGGAAAACAATAACTGTTGGATGGAAATGAGATGCAATTGCTGCTATTTGAGGGGAATACAATCAGCGAGTAGCCATCAGTAAGGCACTACTCGCAGCAAAGGCGAGAATTTCTCCACAGAGCAGGGCGATGTTTTTCAGGCTGCTCGAATTACTCTTGTACCAAAACGAGGTGGATTTCTTCCAGCGCTTTTTGCTGGACTAACAGCTTGAGTATCTTTGCTGGGTGGCACTAGTGCTGTAGCAAGAACTGTTTAGGCTGTATAAGAAGCGAAGACACAGTTGAAAGAGGGTGAACGTCATAAGAAGACAATGGTGGTAAGTGCATTGCGAGGAAAGGCGTACACATGATGCTATCGCCATACAAAACAGGGCTTGGTATCTACATATCAACCAAAAATCTACTGAATGCACTGCCACATCTAGCTCTAACCCACGAAGGAGATTTTACGTTTCCTAAAGAACTAGGGATTCACTATTTTCGCGGTGTGTATATGTGTGATCGACTACCAGCATGCCCACGTGAACGTGAGAGTGCTCTAATCAAGTTAGACAACTGTCGTGGATCTTCAAATCATTACGTTGCGAGTAGTATAATTGAATGGTTCGGTCGCCTCCTCCTCCTCCGGCTCTCGGGAGAGACCTCCTCCTCCCGCGGGAAATTTGAATTTTGGCGGGAAATTTGAATTTTGGCGCGAGATTTGAATTTGTAAACAAAGCCACGTGCTTTTTGACAGCTGTCATCGACAACAATGCACCGCTAACCTAACTGCTGCCATCTTGACGGGCCTAAACCTCAGTGGTACCAACTTAACCTAACTAGCGCGAGATTTGAATTGGTAAACAAAGCCACGTGTTTTTGACAGACAACAACGCATCGCTAATCTCACTGCTGCCATCTTAATGGGCCTAAACCTCAGTGGTACCAACTTAACCTAACTAGCGCGAGTTTTGAATCGGTAAACAAAGCCACGTGTTTTATGACAGCCACGTGCTTTTTGACAGACAACAACGCATCGCTAACCTCAGTACTGCCATCTTGACGGGCCTAAACCTCAGTGGTACCAACTTAACCTAACTAGCACGAGAGTTAAGTAGGTAAACAAATCCACGTACTTTTTGACAGCCACGTGCTTTTTGACAGACAACAACGTATCGCTAACCTCAGTGCTGCCATCTTGATGGGCCTAAACCTTAGTGCTGCCAACTTAACCTAACTAGCGCGAGATTTGAATTAGTAAACAAAGCTACGTGCAGCTGTCATCCGCCATCTTTAATCAAGAGAGCACCGTGCTGCCCTCTTTCGTCAGCTGTCTTCCGCCATCTTTAATCTACAGAGCACCGTGCTGACCTCTGTAGATGAAATGTGGTGGCGGCAAATTCTACATTCTCTTGTTTGGAAGCAAACCCATGCGCTTTTTTGACAGCTATCATCCGCCATCTTTAATCTAGAGAGCACCGTGCTGCCCTCTTTAGCTAGATACCTTTGAAATGTGGTGGCGGCAAATTCACGTGTTCTTGTATGGAAACAAACCTATGCGCTTTTTTGACAGGTATCATCCGCCATCTTTAATCCAGAGAGCACCGTGCTGATCTCTTTAGCTACTTTCCTTTGAAATGTGGTGCCGGCAAATTCCACGTGCTCTTGTTTGGAAAGAAACCTATGTGCTTTTCTGACAGCTGTCAACCGCCATCTTTAATCCAGAGAGAACAGTGCTGCACTTTAGTTGAAATGTGGTGGCAGCAAATTCCACGTGCTCTTGTTTGGAAACAAATCAACGTCCTTTTTTGACAGCTGTCATCCGCCATCTTTAATCAACAGAGCACCGTGCTGCACTCTTTAGTTGAAATGTGGTGGCGGCAAATTCCACGTGCTCTTGTTTGGAAACAAATTCTACGTGCTCTTCAGCTGTCATCCACCATCTTTAATCAAGAGAGCACCGTGCTGCCCTCTTTGTGGTGGCGGATAATTTGAAAAATTCTTTTTGACGAGCAGCCATCTTTAATCCAGAGAGAACAGTGCTGCCCTCTTTAGCTACTTACTTTGAGGGGTTAATTTCAAAAATTCTATTTGACAAGCTGTCATCTTTAATGAACAGAGCATCGTGCTGCTATCTTGCGGGTAATTTTTAAGTCACAGCTGTCATCCACCATCTTGCATTGCTAACCTTAGTGCTGCCCTCTTTAGCTACTTACCTTTGAGGCGGACTATTTGAAAAAATCTATTTGACAAGCTGTCACCCGCCATCTTGCATCGCAAACCTCAGCGCTGCACTCTTTAGTTGAAATGTGGTAGCGGATAATTTGAAAAAATTATTTTTTGACAAGCAGCCATCTTTATTCAACACAGTTACCGCTATCTTACATCGCTTACCTCGGTGCTGCACTCTTTAGTTGAAATCTGGTGGCGGTAAATTCGAACAAGTTTAATCATACATCGTGGGAGCTAGAGTAAGCACGTGCTGCAGTGATGACGTCATCATGCATGTTTAGACTTGTCCGTTTTCTTTAGAGTAAGTCGGTGTAAAGGAATGTGGTAGCGGTAAATTCGAACAAGTTTAAACATGCATCGGGAAAGCTACAGTAAGCACGTGCTGCAGTGATGACGTCATTGTGCATATTTAGACCTGATCGTTCTTCTTAAGAGTAAGTCGGTGTAAAGCTATGCAACAAGTACAACATTTTTGAATGCGATCAAATATTTATTTACAAATGTACTACAACAGTGTTCGTTTTTGCTGCTGACAAGGTTGGTATGCTTCTTAACAACGTATGCTTCTGAAATGCCTCCTGCAACATTCAAATTAAACAAAACATTTAGAAATATATTATACTGAGTATGTTATGCTTTACAGAGAAGATCATATACTTCTTACCTTGTTGTTATTCCTTTTCTGAATCATCATCATCATGAGGTACTAGAGAAAGTTCATTCATACACTGTGTACAGTGTTCAATCCTCGGATTTGGTCCATCCCAATCATCATCACCATTTTCTCCTCGATGCTTGTAATGTCGTTGACAAGTTCTGTGCTCTCTTGATTAAAGATGGCGGATGACAGCTGCACGTAGCTTTGTTTACTGATTCAAATCTCGCGCTAGTTAGGTCAAGTTTGCAGCACTGAGGTTTAGGTCCGTGAAGATGGCAGCACTGAGGTTTGCGATACGTTGTTGTCTGTCAAAAAGCACGTGGCTGTCAAAAAACACGTGGATTTGTTTACAAATTCAAATCTCGCGCTTGTGAGGGTAAGTTGGTACCATTGAGGTTTAGGCCCGTCAAGATGGCATCAGTGAGGTTAGCGATGCGTTGTTGTCGATGACAACTGTCAAAAAGCACGTGGCTGTCAAAAAACACGTGGCTTTGTTTACAAATTCAAATCTCGCGCCAAAATTCAAATTTTCCGCCAAAATTCAAATTACCTGCGGGAAGAGGAGGAGGCGGCCGAACCATCCAATTATACTACTGTTGCGTACGTAAAATATAAATCTAAAGAATGGTATTTCGACAGCTATGGTGACTTACCTCTCCATCTCAGGTCATACGTTGTTTCGAAAGCAGTGCAGACATTGTTTACAATAAAAACTGTGTTAAAAAAATTCCATACACGCGTGTGTGGATGATCATGTCTTATGTTCTTATATCAAACCCAGACAGTAGACAAAGTGCATCAGTGTGCATGTGATGACCAAAGATGCAGGAACGTTTACCGTACGCGGAGAAGGACCTGAAACAACTCTACTTTAATCCACCGATCGAATTCGTTTATCAGCCACATAGTCTTGGACTAGTATCGTTTGAATGCTAGAATAACATCTATAATGTGGGTGATGGCACTAACCAGTGGCGGCTGGTGGTATCTGAAGCTGGGTGTTGCTCCAAAAGTTTCAGCGTCACAATTTTATAGCCTACAGAAGTAACAAGAGACTCTACTATCGTTAAGTAATGAACTACATTCCTACTAAAACTGAAATATATCTTGCAATATCAACCCAGGAAATAAGAGGCTGATGAAATGAAATGAAATGGCGTATGGCTTTTAGTGCCGGGAGTGTCCGAAGAGCAGTTCGGCTCGCCAAATGCAAGTCTTTTGATTTGACATCCGTAGGCGACCTGCGCGTCGTGATGAGGATGAAATGATGATGAATATGTCACATACACCCAGCCCTCATGCCAGCGAAATTAACCAGTTATAGTTAAACTTCCCGACTCTGCAGGGATTCGAACCCGGGACTCCTGGGACCAAAGGCCAGTACGCTAACTATTTAGCCATGGAGCCGGACAGAGGCTAATTATACACTATAACCATAGCTACTCTCAATAATAATATTTTTGGCTTTACGTTCCACTAACGAATTTTCATGGTTTTCGAAGACGCCGAAGTGGCGGAATGTAGTCCCTCAGGAGTTCCTCTGCATGCCAGTAAATCTACTGACACTAGGCTGACGTACAACCTTCAAATACCACAGGATTGAGCCAGGACCGAACCTGCCACTTTGGGGTCAGAAGGCCAGTGCCTCAACCGTCTGAGCCACTTAGCCTGGCAGAGTTACTTTTGGCTAACATGAATTGAAAATTTGCCGTCCTGTTTTGGATTGAAGCAAGATGTTGGTAAAATTGTCGGTAGGCTGGTATGACGTGGAAAAATTACCCAGCAAGTTGGCCGCACGGTTAACTGTAACCTGACAAACCCCGGTCAGATATTATTATTATTATTATTGTCATTATTATTATTATTATTATTATTATTATTATTATTATTATTTATTCATGTGTATATTTCATTTATGTGTGTATTTAGCCGTCGCGGCTTAGTAACTCTTTTTGGAACTCTCGTTATTATGGATACTCTCTATATTTTATTTGGGACTAGTGTGTTTCGATCACTCAGTTTATCTCCCGGTTGTGTACGTGACGAGTCTCCGAGCGGGGGTTTACGTGTTGACGGAGCTGAGGTGGAAAATTCCAGGAACTGGGCTATTTTAAGATGCTGTTGTGTTGGCTTGGGCTAGTGTGGTGCAAGCACGCGTGGAGAGTTGGAAGTTGCAGCTTGCAGTGTGCAGATGTGATACTGGTGGTAATCGGAGAGGTGTTTTGTACGAGTTGTGGGAAGATGTCCCATGCCATGTTGGGAGTTCGAGATCTGCTGTTGAAGGAACCAGGGAGAAAGATGCTGGAGTGTAACAACATTCTATGGTTATGAATGTTAGCCATATATAATTCTACGGAGAGTCTACGTAAGGTAACGTGTTGGGCCTTTTCAAACTATACCAACGCCATCAGCAAAGTGGAGTCCATTCTTGAAAAATGAGTCATGACTGCGTGTGAATATTTTGCGTTGCGGAATAAACTGAGTACCAGTTATTGAGAGAGAGTTATTTCATAAATTAAGACATTTATTATTTATATCAATATTCTCTTTATTTTGTTATATATGTTCAAGGGTGTATCACGACGAGCTCTGCTCGGATTTCTAGGTAAATACAGGTTTAATTGACTAAGTATATTGTATGAGATTAATATATACTCTGTTTAATTTCTATGGGTGGGGGAAATTACCAGATGGACTCCTTTTCCAATATTAATTTTTTAGGTATCAAGTGATTCAGATCTCCTTGTCACAAGGCAACGACCCTGAAGATGAGTTTCAACAGCCGGCAAAGTTTAAGAATTATTTATTTGTATATTTATGGCTCCCAAATTCCATTAGTCATTATTATTTATATTTATATATAATTCAGAGAGATTTCAATGTCGCTAGCAACGTGGGGCAAGACTGATCTGAGTCACGATAGGGTATGCACACAGAAATGGTATAGTTGCTCTCAGATTTCATGATATGTACAGTTGTTGTGGAGATTTCTTGTTCGCTGTGGAGTGTATAATATGTCTTGTGGAAATTTTGCGTATGTGGGAAACGCAAGGTGATGAGTTGGACGAGAGAAAATATTAATCTGTTAAAATTAAGAAATAGGAGTGTGGAAAGGAAAGTGCATATTAATTGTAGTACAGGGGGAGCAAACTATACCGTTGACATGATTAATTCAGAGAGTGAAGCCACAATGGGCGATAATAATTTAAATGTTGTGTTAGATTCGATGGTAACCGGGGACAATGCTTCATCATCTCTATCAGAGCAGAGTAGCGATAATAGTGACCAGCAGCTAGACCAATTAGTTCATATTTTGAGTGAATTTACTAATAAACTTGAAAGTAAACTTAGAGAGCAGAATGATGAGTTAACACAGAAACTTGAAAGTAAACTTGAGGATAATAATCAGAAAATGGAAATTAATGTTGCTAAAATTGAAAAACAAGTTCAGGAAATTAGTGATAGGATGGATAATCAAGTAAAGAGGTTAAGTGAGAAAGTCGATTCAGGTATTATGGAGATGAGGAAGGAATTAAACTATCAATGTGTAGAAATTAATGGTAAATTGTCTGAGCATGATAGGCAAATTGAAGAAATTGGGGGTATATCTGAATCAAATAAAAGTGAATTTAACCGAGTAATTTGTAACGTTGCTAATAATCTTGAAGCTAAACTTGTTGAAAATAATTCTAAATGTCAGTATAAAATTTTAGATAACTTTAACAGTATTCACATTGTGATAAGTAAACAAGGTGTAATTGAACATCAGGTCAGAGAGAACGCTAGTCATATTGATGTATGGAAGGCAGATGTATTACAGAGGGTTGACGAAAAGATTCAATCAGTCAGGTCCTCAGGTGATGTTCAGAGTTCTAGCATACAAAGGCATATTATTAAGGAAATTGAGCTGCCTAAGTTTAATGGTAAGCAGTTTAACCCTCTGGAATTTCTCAAGGTAGTGGAGAAACGTTTTACTAGGAGCTTGGAAGAAGGTGTGTTAGAGTGGGACTTGGTAGATGATATGTTAGCAAGTGCGTTTACGGGTGAAGCTAGGAGTTGGTATGATGTTTATAGAGGTCATATTAAGGGTTTAAGGGGATTCAGGGAGTTGTTTATGGATAAGTTTTGGGATGAGGAGATTCAGGGTAGGGAAAGAGATAGGATTATGGCTGGGAAGTATAAGGGTAATGAGGGTATTTCTCGTACGGAGTATTTTCTTGTGCACGTGGCTATTAGTCAGAACTTAGAAGAGAGTTTGCCAGAGCAGGATATTGTTAGGAGGATGGCTAGACATTTTAATGAAGATATTCAGTTGGCCATGTGCATCCAGCAGGTTAAGACCATTAAGGGAATGGAAGGGCTGTTGCAACGTTTCGATTCTTTGGGTAGGCAGGTAGGACATAGGAGTGTGGGGGGAAATAATCACAGGAGAGGAGTAGCATTTGAAAGTAATCGTAGGAATGGGAATGACTATAGCAGAAGGGATCAGGGTAATGGGAATAGGCAGGAAGAAACCAGGATTAATTTCAGGAATCAAGATAGTAGGAATTTTAATTCTAATAATCAGTCTAGGGATTTGAATGATAGGGGGAGAAGGGATGAGAGAGGTAATAATAGTGGTAATCAGCAGAATCAGAATTTAAACTCCAACGGGATGTCCTAAATAGGTCCGTTAGGCGATCCCCACTTGATGTGCAAATCCATGTTATCAGGGAGGCTTTTGAGATTGATGTTGGTAAGGATTTGTTGTGTGACCAGGATAGTGCTAAGGAAGGTGGTTCGTCTGAATTATTGATCAACCCAGCTATGGAGGCTACCATATGGGGTGTGAAGGAGAAATTGCTTGTAGACTCGGGGAGTCATAAGTCTTGTGTAAATTTTAAATTTTGTGAGGAAGCTCGTCGCAGAGGTGAGATTATTGAGGAGATTACTGCGAGGAACACATTTATTATCACAGCAGCTGGTGCTAAGAGTAATCGTATTCGTAGTCAGGTTATTGTTCCTATTGAGGTTGGTGGTCAGACCATGTTGCAATGTTGTCTTGTTGTGCCTAATCTGGTATATTCCGTTATACTGGGGAATGACTGGCTATCTGAAACCAAGTGTGTGATTGACTATGATACTGCTGTTTTGAAATTTCTTGTTGGTGAAGAACGTAAACCGATTAAGCTTAATTATCAGGTGGATAGGAGTAGTTTTGTGCTTCATTGTAGTCATATTCAGGTTATTGAGGAAATTGTTGAGGATGAAGTCGATGTTAATAATGCAAGTATCAGAATTAATGACAGTATGGTATCGGAAAGTCAGGATTTGGTCAGTGAGGTGGAGAAAGCGGTGCGACAGACATGCCTGGAGGAGCAGCAGAAGAGGGAACTTTTGAATGTTTTGATGGAGAACAAGGAGGTGTTCTCTGGTGAATTAGGGTGTACTACTGTGTACGAACACTCATTTGATATTTTAGATAGGTCTAGTTTTAATAGTCCTAGATATCCGATTCCTCATGCTCATGCTCAGTCGGTACAGGAAGTGATACATAATATGCTTACAGGTAAGATTATTGAGCCTTCCTGTAGCAAGTACGTTAATCCTTTGGTTGTTATTGGCAAGAAGGATGGGTCTGTGAGACTGTGTTTAGATGCTAGGCTTATGAACCGTCGGATAGCTGAGGATCAGCAGAGGCCTGAGAATATTGAGAGTTTAGTTCAGAGATTTGAAGGTTGTCATTGGTTTACTGCGGTTGTCTTGCGTAGTAGTTTCTGGCAGGTACCATTACGGGTGGAGGACCGGCCTTTTACTGCTTTTCTCTATAAGAACAGGTTGTTTCAATTCACCAGAATTCCTTTCGGAACCAAGACGTCGTCATCAGGGCTTATTAGAGCCCTATTTATTGCACTAGGGCCGGACACAGAGGAATTCACTACGTGTTACATTGACGACTTGGTCCTTGCATCTCGTACATTTTCTAAACACATGACACACTTACGGAGTGTTTTTACAAAATTAAGGGAAGCGGGCTTCACTTTGAAGCTATCTAAATCTAATTTCGCAACGCATCAAATTAGTTTTCTGGGGCACACCATCAATCGGAACGGGGTCACACTACAGGGGGAGAAACTGGACAGCATCTTCAATGCTAGCACCCCACGCAATGCGAAGCAGTTAAGGTCCTTTTTAGGTCTCTGCAATTATTTCAGGCGCTTTGTAATCAGATACTCTTGTTTAATTGAACCTTTCCGCGAGTTATTAGTAAAGAATGCGAAATGGAGATGGAACCATGACCTCAATGAGGCATTTGAGCGCCTGGAAAGTGGATTCCGCCAAGCTGTCACGCTGAAATTTCCATGTACTGAGAAGCCTTATATTGTAATGACGGATGCGTCTAATTCAGGTATAGCTGGTGCTCTCTGTCAGCGTGATGAACAAGGTAATGTAGGCATTGTTTCCCTGGCAAGTCGAGGACTTAGCACAGCGGAACGGCGGTATACTACGAGCGAACAGGAACTTTTAGCGATTGTTTATTCTTTAGAGAAATTCCGCATTTACATTTTAGGCCATTCTTTTGAGATCCATACAGATCATAATGCTCTTGTCTTTATGAAAACGTGTAAGTTAACCTCCAACAGGATGTCACGCTGGATTCTGGCGATACAGGAGTATGACCCTAAAGTTGTTCATGTTAAGGCTACTGATAATGTGTTAGCTGACTATTTGAGTCGGAATATTTCTGTGACAGCTGATGAGGTCAGCACTGATTTTAGTGAGAATATCTTGGTATGTGCTGATAAGTATGACGAATGTAGAGAGGAGAGAAGGAAACTCTCGAAGATGAAATTGGAACAGGGACAGGATGAGGAGTTGTGTGATATTTTATTTGAGTTAGAGGCTGCTGAGCCTGACACTATTGTGGAAAAAGGGAATATGAGGTATAAACTTCTGAGTGGTTTAGTAGCTCGCATATGTCATAAGGATGTATGGAGGGTTGTAGTGCCTCAAGCCTTGCGGAAAGACATGATTTGGTATTTCCATAAGGAATTAGGTCACTTTGGTGCGGAGAAGGTATTATGTGCAATTCAGTATCACTTTGTGTGGCGCAATATGGGTAGACAAGTCCGTCAGACTTTGGCTAATTGCGATGTGTGTCAGAAGTGTAAACACCCAAATAGGTATATGCACGGGCCGAGGCAGGCTGTGATAACCGAGGATATAGGTGAGTTACTGTGTGTGGACATCTATGGACCGTTGGTTAAGTCTAGGTATGGCTACCGATATATATTTGTAATACTTGACTCGTTCTCTAAATTTGTTAAATTATACCCACTTCGGAAGGCTTCTGCTAGAGGATGTGCCAATGCAGTGAGTAAGTATTGCGAGGAATTCGGTAACTCTAGGAGGATCCTATCCGATCACGGCTCACAGTTTACTTCGAACATCTGGAAGAAGACTCTACAGGACAGAGGTATTCAGGTAACATATTCGTCTATAAGGTTTCCTTGTGGAAACATGTCTGAGAGAGTCATGAGGGAACTTGGACGGATGTTTAGGACCTATGTAAGTCATAATCATAGCTCTTGGTATGAACATTTAAGTAGGATGGAAAATTGGCTCAATGTCACAAGACATGAGAGTACTGGTCTAACACCCATTGAGGTGCACTTTGGAAGAAAGCCTGATTTTGAGTTGGCCAAGATATTGAGGTTGGAGAGCGTGGAGGAGGTTCCTCAGGATCTATTTGTACAGCTTGCTAGGAAGAAGCTGGTTAAGTCTGGTCAGAAACGTGCTAGGATAGTTCAGAATAGGTGCTCTGATAGTTTAGAGGTAGGAGATGAAGTATTGTTGCGAGTGCCTCACCCATCTAACGCTGAGGATAAGACCATGTCTAAGTTTTTCAATTGTTTAAGGGTCCTTTTATTGTTGCGAGAAGGATAGGGAGGTGTGCATATTCCTTAATTGATGCTAATAGGAAATGTATTGGAACTTATAATGTGTTCAATTTGAGGAGATACCATCGGGATCCCTAATGTTGTATATTGCATATTTGATGGGTAGTTTGAGGAGCTGTCCTTGGGCCATCAGCCACCTGATTTGTGTTCTTTTGCCAACATTTGCATCTGTTGGAAAACAAAGGGGGAGTATTGTAACCTGACAAACCCCGGTCAGATATTATTATTATTATTATTATTATTATTGTCATTATTATTATTATTATTATTATTATTATTATTATTATTATTATTATTATTTATTCATGTGTATATTTCATTTATGTGTGTATTTAGCCGTCGCGGCTTAGTAACTCTTTTTGGAACTCTCGTTATTATGGATACTCTCTATATTTTATTTGGGACTAGTGTGTTTCGATCACTCAGTTTATCTCCCGGTTGTGTACGTGACGAATCTCCGAGCGGGGGTTTACGTATTGACGGAGCTGAGGTGGAAAATTCCAGGAACTGGGCTATTTTAAGATGCTGTTGTGTTGGCTTGGGCTAGTGTGGTGCAAGCACGCGTGGAGAGTTGGAAGTTGCAGCTTGCAGTGTGCAGATGTGATACTGGTGGTAATCGGAGAGGTGTTTTGTACGAGTTGTGGGAAGATGTCCCATGCCATGTTGGGAGTTCGAGATCTGCTGTTGAAGGAACCAGGGAGAAAGATGCTGGAGTGTAACAACATTCTATGGTTATGAATGTTAGCCATATATAATTCTACGGAGAGTCTACGTAAGGTAACGTGTTGGGCCTTTTCAAACTATACCAACGCCATCAGCAAAGTGGAGTCCATTCTTGAAAAATGAGTCATGACTGCGTGTGAATATTTTGCGTTGCGGAATAAACTGAGTACCAGTTATTGAGAGAGAGTTATTTCATAAATTAAGACATTTATTATTTATATTAATATTCTCTTTATTTTGTTATATATGTTCAAGGGTGTATCACGACGAGCTCTGCTCGGATTTCTAGGTAAATACAGGTTTATATTGTATGAGATTAATATATATTCTGTTTAATTTCTATGGGTGGGGGAAATTACCAGATGGACTCCTTTTCCAATATTAATTTTTTAGGTATCAAGTGATTCAGATCTCCTTGTCACAAGGCAACGACCCTGAAGATGAGTTTCAACAGCCGGCAAAGTTTAAGAATTATTTATTTGTATATTTATGGCTCCCAAATTCCATTAGTCATTATTATTTATATTTATATATAATTCAGAGAGATTTCATAACGTCGCGTACCTTTGAGCTTGTATTCCGGATATAGTGGGTTCGAACATCACTGTCGGAAGTCCTGAAGATGGTTTTCCGCTGTTTCTCATTTTCACACCAGGCAAATGCTGTGACTGTGCCTTAATTAAATCCGCGGTCGCTTCCTTCTGACTCCTAGCCGTTTTCTATACCTTCGTCGCTATAAGACCTATCTGCGTCGGTGCAATGTAAAGCAAAAAATGTAAATTTGAGAAATGGAAATGAAATTACCTTCGCGAGAGGAGAGAAAGTAGGAATGATGATTTCTCCGCAGGGTGGCGCTATCTAACGGCGACATTTGGAACTGTTTGCTAGTCTCGTGCAACTCCGTGAGACCGATACCGTCGAGAGTAGTATAATAGGACAGTTCTGCCGCCACCACCACCACCACCACCGGCTCCCAGAGGCCTCCTCCACCACAGCCAGAGGCCTCTTCCAGTGCTGCCAACTTAATCTAACTAGCGCGAGGTAAACAAAGCCACGTGCATTTTTTGACAGCCACGTGCTTTTTGACAGACACCAACGCATCGCTAACCTCAGTATTGCCATCTTGACGGGGCTAAACCTCAGTGGAACCAACTTAACCTAACTAGCGCGAAATTTGAATTTGTAAACAAAGCCACGAGCTTTTTGACAGTCTCGTGCTTTTTGACAGACAACAACGCATCGCTAACCTCAGTGCTGCCATCTTGACGGGCCTAAACCTTAATGCTACAAACTTAACCTCACTAGCGCGAGATTTGAATCGGTAAACAAATCCACGTGCTTTATGACAGCCGTCATCCGCCATCTTTAAACTACAGAGCACCGTGCTGCCCTCTTTATCGCAGTAGCTTCAAATTCGTCACCTGTCTTCGGCAGTGCTGCCATCTTGGCTGGTTTAAACCTTAGTGGTACCAACTTAACCTAACTAGCGCGAGATTTGAATCGGTAAACAAATCCACGTGCTTTTCTGACAGCTGTCATCCGCCATCTTCAATCTATAGAGCACAGTGCTGCCATCCTTAGCTACTTACCTTTGAAATATGGTGGCGGATAATTTGAAAAATGCTTTCTGACAGCAGCCATCTTTGAGCACCGTGCTGCCCTCTTTAGCTAGATACCTTCGAAGTGTGGTGGCAGACAATTCCACGTGACAGCAGCCATCTTTGAGCACAGTGCTGCCCTCTTTGTGGTGGCGGCAAATTCCACGTACTCTTGTTTGGAAACAAACTCACGGGCTGTTTTCTGACAGCTGTCATCCGCCATCTTGCATCAGAAACCTCAGTGCTGCACTCTTTAGCTCGATACCTTTGAAATGTGGTGGCGGCAATTTGAAAAATTCTACATTCTCTTGTTTGGAAACAAACTTATGCGCTTTTTTGACAGCTATCATCCGCCATCTTTAATCCAGAGAGCACCGTGCTGCCCTCTTTAGCTACTTTCCTTTGAAATGTGGTGGCGGCAAATTCTACGTGCTCTTGTTTGGAAACTAACCCATGTGCTTTTCTGACAGCTGTCATCCGCCATCTTTAATCCAGAGAGAACTGTGCTGCACTCTTTAGTTGAAATGTGGTGGCGGCAAATTCCACGTGCTCTTGTTTGGAAACAATTCTACGTGCTCTTCAGCTATCATCCACCACCTTTAATCAAGAGAGCACCGTTCTGCCCTCTTTGTGGTGGCGGATAATTTGAAAAATTCATTTTTTGACAAGCAGCCATCTTTAATCCAGAGAGAACAGTGCTGCCCTCTTGAGCTACTTACCTTTGAGGCGGTTAATTTGAAAAATTCTATTTGACTAGCTGCCATCTTTAATGAACAGAGCATCGTGCTGCTATCTTGCGGGTAATTTTTACGTCACAGCTGTCATCCACCATCTTGCATTGCTAACCTTAGTGCTGCCCTCTTTAGCTACTTACCTTTGATGCGGACTATTTGAAAAAATCTATTTGACAAGCTGTCACCCGCCATCTTGCATCGCAAACCTCAGTGCTGCACTCTTTAGTTGAAATGTGGTAGCGGATAATTTGAAAAAATTATTTTTTGACAAGCAGCCATCTTTAAACTACAGAACACCGTGCTGCTATCTTTATCGTAGTAGCGAGCAATTTAAAATCTAGATGCTTCTTTCTAACAGCTGTCATCCGCCATCTTTAATCTAGAGAGCACCGTGCTGCCCTCTTTGTGGTGGTGGTGGTAAATTCCACGTGCTTTACAAACCCACGTGCTTTATTGACAGCTGTCATCCGCTATCTTTAATCAAGAGAGCGCAGTGCCGCACTCTATGTACTAGCGGATGATTTGAAATTCTTTTTGACAAACAGCCACCTTTATTCAACACAGTTACCGCTATCTTACATCGCTTACCTCGGTGCTGCACTCTTTAGTTGAAATGTGGTGGCGGTAAATTCGAACAAGTTTAATCATACATCGGGGGAGCTAGAGTAAGCACGTGCTGCAATGATGACGTCATCATGCATGTTTAGACTTGTCCGTTTTCTTAAGAGTAAGCCGTTGTAAAGGAATGTCGTGGCGGTAAATTCGAACAAGTTTAAACATGCATCGAGAAAGCTAGAGTAAGCACGTGCTACAGTGATGACGTCATTGTGCATGTTTAGACCTGATCGTTTTCTTAAGAGTAAATCGGTGTAAAGCAATGCAATAAGTACAACATTTTTGAATGCGATCAAATATTTATTTACAAACGTACTACAAAAGTGTTCGTTTTTGCTGCTGACAAGGTTGGTATGCTTCCTAACAACGTATGATTCTGAAATGCCTCCTGCATCATTCAAATTAAACAAAACATTTAGAAATATATTATACTGAGTATGTTATGCTTTACAGAGAAGATCATATACTTCTTACCATGTTGTTATTCCTTTTCGGAATCATCATCATCATCATGAGATACTAGAGAAAGTTCATTCATACACTGTGTACAGTGTTCAATCCTCGGATTTGGTCCATCCCAATCATCATCACCATTTTCTTCACGATGCTTGTAATGTCGTTGACAAGTTCTGCATAAAGCTACTTCGATCGACATCTTACTGTGTAGAGGAAGGATGCCCCTAAATTATGTACGTAAGAGGCAGCGTACGTAGATAAAAATCCTGGTGGTAAGTATTGAATAAGATGTTTCGGCATCGACGATCTACGTTTATAGAACATCTTAATAGCCTCACTCACTCGTGAAACATAAATAAGATATTGCGTGTGAGCATGCAAACAGCACGCACATTTGCAGTTTTGTTCCATAGCGTACGATGTTGAAGCACACACTAATGAAAATGAGAAAGAACTATTCTTATTTATAGTCTCGTAACAATATTCGTTAGCGGATGGGTAAGTAACATCACTCATATGAATAATAAGACAATAGGCTGCTGTGTTAGCAGGAATGTTTTCAGATGTTTCAAATTCTAAACGATTATCAACTGGAGATTCTTTTATAGATTCTTCATGATAAGAGCAGTCTATAACTACAATCGGTGCTTTATTTTTAAATTCTTGAGGTGTAAACAGCGGACGATCTTCTTTCTGATAATACGACGATTGAAATTTACAATACATGTCATAGAGCATCCCAAACTTATTTTTCTCAAAGTTAATGTCTATGTTTTCGTAGGGATACGTAATTCCGTTGAGATATAGTCTGACGTGTCTTAATTTACAGTGATCAAACAGTGAGCTATCTTTTTCGTGATTGAATTTACGATTAGTTCGAAATCCAAAAATAATGTACAAGGGCTTCTCAGTAAAACGTGATGTTTTAACAGCCCAGCTATGCTTGTTTGTAGGTGGTAACACAGGATATTCATGCAGCTCCCAACTTCTAAAACGTATAGGTAATGGTGTATCATTTTCTACAATCTTGAGCAATCGAAGTTTTTCACGATCAGACAAGGTTACATGTGGAATCCTCCACAGTATACGATGCAGTGTTATTTTCGATTCTACTGGTGTTTCTACTGCTTTAAGAGAATTGTAATCACTTCGATCACGGATTAGAATAAGCTCTTGTTTTGCGTTGATTATAATACGTGTAAAGTTTTCTGCGAATCCAAAAATATGTTTCAGTGATACCATACCCGTAAAAGTACCCTCCTCATTAATCATCCAGTTGTTAGTAGCTTTTGGACACCATGCAGCCGTCCGCAAAAGATTACTTTCTTCATCACAGAAGAAGGGTAGAGTTTCATTGCACTTGTAGTACCAACATTCTTCGTTCAATCTATTTCGACATTATTTACTTCATATCGCGCTTCAGAAAAGAGAAAAGCTAGAGCATGGTTGCTTAGTTGTGAAGTGCTTGGTCCACTTCCATCAGACTTTTCTAGTCGTCCTTCAATATAGTGGTAGCTTTCGTGTGGTAAGGTATATACATCTTGCTGATTAATAATAAAATGAACTTCATCATTGTTATTTAATCCAAACGTAAAAGGGTTGATAGGAATGAAGCTCACTTCGTACTACACCTTCACGACTTTCTACTGTATTCGTAATGTCTAGCATTTCTTCCATTCTGTTGTAGTAGTGTATATCCTAAATCTTGGAGTATCTACTTATGGGTATCTGTTAACTCGATGAGTCTCTGCACACATGTAGTATGTATTCGGAATGTAGATGGTTTTCAAACTAGTTTAAGATGTATTTTTTAAGCTACGTACGCGTGCTGATCTAAATGAATAAGCTGATTATGTTTATTTACAAGTCTAAGAGTAATGTTGCTATTGTGTTTTACAGACACAGGATGATAAAGAACTACTGCTGGTTTCTCACAAATAGTATATCCACGTTCCTCTGTAACAATAAAGTCGTGCAGGACGTGCAATGGTTGTAGATTACTATTCAAGTCTGTAATAATATTACAAGTAATGTTCACATTATAATCATCGAAGAGTTTTATAGGTTGATCAGACTCGTAACGTACGTTCGGTAGGAGCTCCCTCGATGAAAATCCAAGCAGTGGTCCAATCGAATCAGGTTGTGATTTGAAGTCAATCTTAAATGATGATTCAATAACACATTTATGTGTAATGTTGCTTATAGTGATTGAGAACTTGTAATTATGATTACTAAAACTATCTTCCCTAAACTGATCAATTAACGTACTTTCAATATAGTCGTGAATATCGTCTACTGTATAACTACCTGAGGGTAGTGTTAGCACATACTCATCGTAATAGAAGTTGTTTACACCATCACGCACATTATAGATTTTATAGTAGCTTTCAAACGATACTAGTCCAAGACCATGCGCCTGATAACCAAGTTCGATAGGTGGATTAAAATAGACGGTTGTTTCAGGTCCTTCTCCACGTACAGCAAACGTTCTTTCACTGTTCATCATCACGTAGACACTAATGCACTTTCTCTACTGTCTGGGTTTGATATAAGAACATAAGACATTATCGTCCGCACAAGCGTGTATTAAAGTTTTGCACACGGTTTTTATTGTAAACAATGTCTGCACTGCTTCCGAAATAACGTATGAGCTCAAAAGGAGGAGGTAAGTCTCCATAGCTATCAAAATACCATACTTTAGATTTACGTTTTACATAAGCAACGTAAAGAGTTCCAGGTCCACGACTGTCGTCCAAGTTAATTACGGCACTTTCACGTTCACGTGGGCGTGCTGGTAGTTCATCGCGCATATACACTCCTCGAAAATAATGAATTCCTAGTTGTTTAGCAAACGTAAAAACTTCATCATGCGTTAGAGCTCGATGTGGCAGTGCATTCAGTAGACGTTTTTTGGAGAAATGTAGATACCAAGCCCTTTTTTGTACGGCGCTAGCTTCATGTTCACACTTTTGCCTTCATTACCGCAGTCTAGTTAAAGTTTTGCTTCTATGCAAACATCATATCATAAAGAGAAGCATGAAGAAGAAGAAAAGCATGAACAAGATAAGAAAGAGAAGAAGCAGGATGTAGATCAAGAAAAGGAAGAGGAAGATAAGGAAGAAGAAGAAGAAGAAGAACTTAATGATACATCACCATCTAAGAATGTTGAGTTTTTAACTACAGATGTTATTGCTGAAACACCTACTACATCGACGCAAAATCTACCATCTTTGTCTGAGGTTATGATTACACCAGAGTATCGAAATCAGTTTAGAACTTTTATTCAAGATACCTATGGATCTCTCTTTGCACCTTATATAGAAAAACTTTTTACAGGACAAACTGACACTACCTACGGTATTCGCTACGAAGATGACTGTTTCCGGATAGGAAATTCAAATGTTAAGATTAATAACAACAAACTCATTGTAAAAGGTGTTACCTATAAACCTACGAAAGGATTCTTAGAACTTCCTTTCTCACGAATACCTGACAAGGATATAATTTTACAAGATGATCTTAAAAAATATAAAGCAATACTTTTTGATACTGACGCAACACGACGTAATTACAAGAGAACAGAAGCTGCAAATGCGAATAAGAGTTACAAGTATCGTGAGTTTATTTCTAAGCTGTTTCCGACTGCACGTAGTCTAGATGTTATCTACAAGCCTTTGTTGCCGTATGTGGATGTAAGATACTGGAATGACCCAAACTTACTTGTTGAACGATTACAACTTTTAAGAGCATCGCAAGAGGCTGGTCACACTGGTCGCGGATCAGAAATTCTAGAAATAGAAAGAGAACTACGTTATGCCGGTATTATTTTGTAATGGCTCGTCAAGAGAAGATCTCACCTGTAAAGGTAAACATCGCACATGAGTTACATAAACCAGCACATGATCTCTGGCAAGCAGTCTTAGTAGAAATGATTCCATATGCCTCTAGTAATAAGGGGTATAAGTATCTACTTACTGTTATCGATGTGTACTCGTTGTTTGCTTTTGCACAACTCGTGCGTTCTAAAACAGCAGCTCAAGTTAAAGAAGCATTTAAACATATTGTTAAAGAATTGAAACGCTGCCCAAGCCTTCTTCAAACTGATCAAGGTAAAGAGTTTTACAACAAGGATTTTTCTTCTTAGCTCAATTTACTTGACATTCAACACTACTCTACGTTCAGCAATCTCAAGGCAAGTGTTGTAGAACGCTTTAATCGTACACTCAAAACAATGATGTGGCGAGAATTTACAGCGCAAGGTTCATATCGTTGGATTGATCTGCTTCCTAGACTTTTACCTACCTACAACGATACACCTCATCACACTATCGGAACAAAGCCACGTCTTGTTACAAAGAATACACCTCGTATAAATGCTATTCATCTTGTAATTAAAACAGCTGATCCACGTCGCCATCGCTTTAAAGAAGGTGATTTTGTTCGCATCAGCAAACACAAGTCTATCTTTGCAAAAAGATACACACCTAACTGGAGCACTGAAATTTTTCAAATCAGAAGTGTTAAGCTTACTAATCCAGTTACGTATTTACTTCGCGATCTCAGAGGACAGCCTATTGAAGGAGCATTCTACATCGAAGAACTGCAGAAAACAAAATATCCTGATCACTATTTAGTTGAACGTGTTATTCGACGTCGTGGCAATAAACTGTATGTTAAATGGCTTGGTTTCATTAACAGCTTTAATTCATGGATTAATAAAGAGGATGTACTTTAAATCTTATGTGTGTTTTCTTTTAATCCTCTACGTTTCCTTTCCTCAAAGTCACTAGGACATGCTGTAGGATTAAACAACACCTGTAATATGTTTTGAAAATTCACAAATTTTTTTTAGAATATATATATACATTTTTATCCTTTGTTTATTTTACGGTCTTTGTCACTCAGTTTTCGTTTTATTGCACCAACAACGACAAGTGCTGCTATCTTCTGAGCAGCTAAAGCACTAGGTAATAACACACACACACACACACACACACACACACACACACACACACACACACACACACACACACACACACACACGCAGCATATCTTTACGAAGCAGATTTTAACAGCTACACGACATACTCTATGCAGGCAGCATGTAACTACGTGTCAGGCGAACGTGTTCTAGGGCCGCAGGGGAGATGAAGCACGAAGAAAAGAAGATCAATCACTCTATTGATGAGTCCACGCCCAACATGCTTCCTCATCTTTTTCCCAGCACGTTTCTTCACCTTTTCCTTGTTTACTCTCTCCACAGCCATGATAAGTGTTTATAAGCGAAGACAACTCGTTAGTTTTAGGTCCGTGATACAGTTTAATTAGTTGACATGTACGGCACTGTCTCACAGAAGGTCTTCTACCTAAACTCACGTGTTCATGAAGTAAACTACACGTTTGAAGCTCTGACAAAACAGGATCTTGAGTCCACTCACGAGGCACCTTTTCCCAAATCTTCTTTACAGCATTCGCAGCTACATTAACCAAAAATGCCTTTGGTAATGCATTTAACTCTTCTTCAGTAAAAGTGTTTAGTTTCTTTTTGCATGCATAAAACATTACGATCGCCTTTTCAACTGCGTTACACTTACAGTAGTATCTGTTAGAAATGACATGATGTCTTCACTCTACAAATGTTTCTTTTACACTAAGGTTATTTCGACACTGCAGTTTACATATGTTGTTCACTTCCCGGCATCCACTGCAACACAACCAATCAAAGAGCATGCATACATGCTGTAAAGACTGTTTACTTGTTTCTCTACTATGCTCTTTCGGAAGAGTTTTAAATGACGGGCACCCCAATTCATGCATGTCGATAATCTCACACGATGATGGTAGAAAATCACACAACTATTCTTTCTTTTCACAACCCTTTAAAAGAACAAGCTCTGCTCTTGCCAAATGTGCATTCATCATTAAAGGTAGAAAAAGATAAGGTATTCCTTTTTCTTCCCACTTCAAACCTAAATAGTTTTCAATCTACTGAGTCTGCTTTTTATCTTCATCTGTTTGCAAACAGTAAGGGAACGGTGGGCTAAATACTAAACTAACAAGTTTTGGTGCCCACAACACACTGCAATCTAACACAGTCACCTCTTTAAAAACAAATTTGTTTCCGTTTACTTTAAAGCCTTGCACATCAACTATTAATGTTTTCGTCATGTTTGCACTCTACTCTCTATCACTGTTTCTCGAAGACTAAAGCTTTTAGTCAACGACCGGGTTTAAACATGCGCACCTACAATAACGTCATCGCTGCAGCACATGCAAACTCTTGTTTTTATGTTGCATACTTATTGCATTCCTTTACACCGACTTACTCTTAAGAAAACGGACAAGTCTAAACATGCATGATGACGTCATCACTGCAGCACGTGCTTACTCTAGCTCCCCCGATGTATGATTAAATTTGTTCGAATTTACCGCCACCACATTTCAACTAAAGAGTGCAGCACCGAGGTAAGCGATGTAAGATAGCGGTAACTGTGTTGAATAAAGATGGCTGTTTGTCAAAAAGAATTATTCAAATTATCCGCTACTACATAGAGTGCGGCACTGCGCTCTCTTGATTAAAGATGGCGGATGACAGCTGTCAAAAAAGCACGTGGGTTTGTAAAGCACGTGGAATTTACTACCACCACAAAGAGGGCAGCACCGTGCTCTCTAGATTAAATATGGCGGATGACAGCTGTTAGAAAAAGCATCTAGATTTTAAATTGCTCGCTACTACGATAAAGATAGCAGCACGGTGTTCTGTAGTTTAAAGATGGCTGCTTGTCAAAAAATAATTTTTTCGAATTATCCGCTACCACATTTCAACTAAAGAGTGCAGCACTGAGGTTTGCGATGCAAGATGGCGGGTGACAGCTTGTCAAATAGATTTTTCAAATAGTCCGCCTCAAAGGTAAGTAGCTAAAGAGGGCAGCACTAAGGTTAGCAATGCAAGCTGGTGGATGACAGCTGTGACGTAAAAATTACCCGCAAGATAGCAGCACGATGCTCTGTTCATTAAAGATGGCAGCTAGTCAAATAGAATTTTTCAAATTAACCGCCTCAAAGGTAAGTAGCTCAAGAGGGCAGCACTGTTCTCTCTGGATTAAAGATGGCTGCTTGTCAAAAAATGAATTTTTCAAATTATCCGCCACCACAAAGAGGGCAGCACGGTGCTCTCTGGATTAAAGACGGCGGGTGATAGCTGTCAAAAAAGCGCATAGGTTTGTTTCCAAACAAGAGAATGTAGAATTTTTCAAATTGCCGCCAGCACATTTCAAATGTATCGAGCTAAAGAGTGCAGCACTGAGGTTTCTGATGCAAGATGGCGGATGACAGCTGTCAGGAAAAAGCCCGTGAGTTTGTTTCCAAACAAGAGTACGTGGAATTTGCCGCCACCACAAAGAGGGCAGCACTGTGCTCAAAGATGGCTGCTGTCACGTGGAATTGTCTGCCACCACATTTCAAAAATATCTAGCTAAAGAGGGCAGCACGGTGCTCAAAGATGGCTGCTGTCAGAAAGCATTTTTCAAATTATCCGCTACCACATTTCAAAGGTAAGTAGCTAAAGATGGCAGCACTGTGCTCTATAGATTGAAGATGGCGGATGACAGATGTCAGAAAAGCACGTGGATTTGTTTACCGATTCAAATCTCGCGCTAGTTAGGTTAAGTTGGTACCACTAAAGTTTAGACCCATCAAGATGGCAGCACTGCCGAAGACAGGTGACGAATTTGAAGCTACTGCGATAAAGAGGGCAGCACGGTGCTCTGTAGTTTAAAGATGGCGGATGACGGCTGTCAAAAAGCACGTGGATTTGTTTACCGATTCAAATCTCGCGCTAGTGAGGTTAAGTTTGTAGCATTAAGGTTTAGGCCCGTCAAGATGGCAGCACTGAGGTTAGCGATGCGTTGTTGTCTGTCAAAAAGCACGTGGCTGTCAAAAAGCACGTGGCTCTGTTTGCAAATTCAAATCTCGCGCTAGTTAGGTTAAGTTGGTACCACTGATATTTAGGCCCGTCAAGATGGCAGTACTGAGGTTAGCGATGCGTTGTTGTCTATCAAAAAGCACGTGGCTGTCCAAAAATGCACGTGGCTTTGTTTACCAATTCAAATTTCGCGCTAGTTAGGTTAAGTTGGCAGCACTGGAAGAGGCCTCTGGCTGTGGTGGAGGAGGTCTCTGGGAGGCCTCTGGCTGTGGTGGTGGTGGTGGAGGAGGCCCCTGGGAGCCGGTGGTGATGGTGGCGGCAGAACTGTCCTATTATACTACTGGCGAGCATGCTACCTGATGTTATACTGGACTAGGCTCGTCCCTGCTGAGGTACACTGCGCCGCGCTGTCCGGTAGGGAGTTGCCGTAGGAAAGCAAACCCCTTGAATTTGCTTCGAAGCCAGTAGCGTTTATTGGTCCGTTACGAACCATTAGTACATCGAACAACCAAAGACGCTCGATATTAACATATTTTCGAATATATGTTAGGTTTATTAAACTAAAACCATAGAAGAAATGGCGATAACTGAAGTGTAAAATTATTGGGAGTTTTGCAACACTGCAACAATACAACGCACCGCCCCTGGCATTAACAAGTTCTATTACGATGAGTATGTGCTAACGTTTCTGTCAGGCATTTATTCAGTAGACCATATTCATGACTACATTGAAACTACCTTTAAACAGTCGAGTGAGAAGAATTTTTAATAATAATAATTACAAGTTTTCAATTACTGTGAGCTATTGAGCTTTTATTGAAGTGCTCATTTAATTAATCAGTCATGTATTCGAAAGTACAGAGAATATTCCATTTTTATAAAGTACTAGTAACTGGCAGGAAACATCTACGTTCAGCAGCACATGTCGCAATTTCTGCAGGGAGCTTGGAGCTCGGATTTGTTTTGCTCACCAGCTAAGTTTAGAAGATGGAATTTCGACATGACGCACACAAAGCCGAACAAGGGAACAATAGAATTCCAACGGACAACATTTCTGATGCCCTGGCGAGA
Source organism: Anabrus simplex (assembly GCF_040414725.1). NCBI lineage: Eukaryota > Metazoa > Arthropoda > Insecta > Orthoptera > Tettigoniidae > Anabrus > Anabrus simplex. Next base: position 2,057,822 of record NC_090266.1, read on the forward strand.
GGCTAGGTTCACTTATGAGAAATGTTTGAAGTAAGCGTCAGATACGCGATGCGTCGAGCCAATGAAACGTTAGGGCCACCGTCGATATGGCTAGGAATTGGTCTAGGGAAAGATGGCTCCAAACGATGAAACGACGGCGTCTTCAAGGACGAGTTAATAAAAACGATTACCGCGTCAGTTAGTTACCCTATTATTCGGCGAGATTATGTGCAGGTAACATCGTAAGAAGGAGTTTTTATTTACGCGAGTAATCGTGTGGGGACTCGTAAGATTTTGTTGGAAGATGCTCAGTCTACATTTGATATACTCAAGTATCCTAATACTGAAAGACTGGCATTTAACTTACGATTACCAAAGGGGGAGAGCAGTTCCATTTAATCATTTCAAAGTGCATAGTAGCCTGCCTGTGTAAATCGTTTACCGAGGGCATAAACTTTATCATTTTCAGTTCTTATAATATGGGAAATATTTGACCTAGTTACGGGAGTAGATAACAGAAGCGATTCCGCTTCTGAATGGGAACTGGTTTCATGGTTGGTGGAATTAACCCCCGGCTGTAGTGTTCTTGTAACTGGCCGGTTGATCTTGACCTAGTTTCTACATCGTGAACGAGGGGATGTTTTAGACGACATCCAGAAGCAGAAGTAGCAACGGAAAATTCGACATCACCTTTCTACCCCTCGATGGAGACAAAAGGACTGATCCAAGTCTTCACTGAAGGCAGCATTATCATCGATATGGCGGGCTAAAAAGCACGATGAGGACGAGCGGCCATCAGTAAACATAATAGATGTGTACAATGTTTTAATGTAATTATGTGAGTGTGAACGTGTTTAATGTTGCAAAAGGGGATAGGTTAGTTTGATATTTAATTTCTGTAGATGTAGCTTTGTTTGGAAGGACTACGTCCTATTTTCTGTAAATGATAGGAAGCTCCTTAATGTAAATATAAATATGTAAAATAAATGTGGACCGTTTGCATGCGGTCGCAGCTTGCTTTCCTACATTTTATTCTGATTTGTTTAGCTGAGTGGTTAGCGTCATTTATTTTTCGAGTCAGTTTCTTATTTTAACCTCATATATTTTGATTTGTTTGTTTTGGTGTTTGAGAGGCAGTGTACATCTCGGGGCGTAGTTGAAAATGTAAATAAGGATTCAAATTAAAGCCAGGAAGGACTAGATTAATGTATTATTAATGGGAGCTCAAAGTGTACGGAAACATGCCGTCACGTTTTCTGGGATTTATTGCATGATGTATGAATGAGAGTGTGTAAGACGGTGGAGTGGGGATCCACGAAGTTGTTAGCGTCATCTTCAGGACTATTTTGTATATATAGGTGGTAAAGTAATTGTTGGTTCACGAGTTCCACGAACGCAGTTTCGTATTTCGAGTTCCGAATATTAGTATACAATTTCTGTAAAATGTATTATTATTATTATTATTATTATTATTATTATTATTATTATTATTATTATTATTATTATTATTATTATTATTATTATTATCAATACGAGTTTCTCGCGATGTTGGATTGAGATATTTCAGTACCGATGTTGAGATATGAACGATTGTCAATGTGGCTATTTCTAAGTTTCAGTTTAACTATTTATTACAGAGTTGGCAACTTTATTATTCATGTGTACTTTGAGCGCGACTGCTTTGACTTGTGACCAGAGCGGTCTTGTTTCTTTCAAGCGAGCAAATGTTAGACGACGTCCCTCATATTTCTTCAGTTTTACGCAACTTCAGGACACGAGATATTATTTGTGTGATTTTGAGTAAGAGGACGCGTTCCTCATCTGAAGGGCCTGCATTTTCTTGATTGTGTGACTTGCCTCGGGTAGACTGTTGAGCAGCGTTTGTAAAGGGTTGGACTCTGTGGTTTGGGTATTGCTGCTTTATTTTGGGAGACGTCGATCTTCACTTTGAGTCATTCCGTCGTGTGTTGGCGAGGGTGATACGTTTGTCTACCGAGGAGAGTTATATGTCTGGCCTATACTTGTCTCTACGGTTGTTGTAGTTGACGAGAGTTTTATATTGCGACGTTTGTTTCGGATTTTCTTTTATGATGTAACCGCGATGAAGAATATTTGTGTCATGTCATCTCTTCCAGGCTACAATGTTGAAATAGGTGTTGAAAGGTAAAGCCTACTCTGTCACTTTTTTATTGATTTTGTATCATGTAATTATTTTTCAGGAACCTGTGTTGAATAGGAAGTGTTGCTTAACGTCTAATTATGTTTCTTTTCATTTTCGTTGAGGCTTTAAGTGGATGCGAGTTGCGTGAATGCCGCATGCTTTCCTTGGTGAACCCTGGAAAATATGATATCATGTTTTTGTTTCTTTGAATATATGTATTGCCATTTATATGTTTTGTTTGGTGTGGTTCCTATCCACTTTGTTTGCTGTGGTCATGAGATAGCTCATGACTCCAGGATGTATATATGTTATGCGTAGGATGTTTTACCACTCAGCGTGTTATATATTGTACAGTTAGGTTAGTTCCCCCACCCCTTTTGCGCATTAAATCACGTCTTTTCCTAAGGTTAGGGACCCCACTGCAATGTCAAGTGTGCAGAAATGGGGAACGTGCTCATCTACAGTTAAAAGTGTTAACAAGAAGTAAAGCCAGGAGCGTGGTGCGAGCACGCAAGCCCGTATGTTAAAATTAATTTAAAAACTTAAAAAAATTTGATTTGATATGTTAAGTATGTGTGTCGGCATTCTTGTGAATTTTTAAAATATTCTGATTCTCAAGATGGACTTTATCCAGCTAAAAAACCAATCTGAGTCATGTAAATCTGATTATTTGATACTTTGCTATTTTTTAAATATTTATCTTGTTTATTTTTAATAAACAGATTTCCTCCAAAACTGACGTCAGGCTTCGCCTTGCTTTATTTGTAGTTTTAATTGACCTCACCGTGTCCGTATTTAGTTATATGTTCCCCATCAAGATCCAGGGTGTATGTATTTTAGGGCATTATTTTCATCATATTTCGAACTGAGCACGCCTGGGATCGGCTGACTAGTCTGGGGCAAGTTACCATGATGGTAGAAACGGGGACACTATATCACGCGTAAATGTGTCACTGAGCATTCATTCACGACTGACTTTAAATCACAACCTGATTCGATTGGACCATTGCTCGTATTTTCAGCAAGAGAACTCATACGGAACGAAGGTCATGAATCTGATCAACATATTACACTTTTTGATGACTTATCATGTGAGCATTACGTGTAATATCATCTCAAACTTGTAAGGTAATCAACAAACTTCGCACGTCCTGCAAGACTTTCTCATTACAGAAGAAGGTGGTTATGGCATTCGTGAGAAACCGTTAGTAGTTCTTTATCATCCTTTGGCTGTCCGACTCGTTGGCTGAATTGCCAGCGTACTGGCCCTTTGTTCAGAGGGTCCCGGGTTCGATTCCCGGCCGGGTCGGGAATTTTAACCGTAATTGGTTAATTCCTACGGCACGGGGGCTGGGTGTATGTGTTGTCTTCATCATCATTTTATCCTCATTACGACGCGGAGGTCGCCTACGGGAGTCAAATAGAAAGACCTTCACCTGGCGAGCTGAACCCGTCCTGGGATATCCCGGCACTAAAAGCCATACGACATTTCATCGTTTGGCTGTGAAACACATTAGTAACATCAGTCTTAGGCTTGTGAATAAACATAATCAAATATTTAATTTAGATCGTCGCACGTACGTAGCTTACAAACTTCGTCTTAAATCTGTACGAAACAAATCTATAAAAGCAGTGTACATTGAAGGCACACTACATGTTTGCGAAGATTTATCGAGTGAACAGATTGATGTCCATAAGCAGTTCTTCCAAGATTTAGGTTATACTCTACTACAACAATGTGGAAGGTATGCTAGGCGTCATGCGCATAGTAGAAACTCATGTATGTATTTTTACTATTATTAATAAATACATTGCAATTGGGAAATACCTCTGTGGTAATGGTCAATTACGGTAGTGTGATAACAAGGTAAAGTTAAAACATAATTGCCCAACAAGAACAGAAACAAATGTACAAAAAGCAATTCCATTGAATAAATGATACCAAAAATATTACTAGTTTAACATTCTTAAGTAAAGCATTAATGCTTACAATACTCTGGGTCGAACTTAGCATTACAAGTGATAATAAAGTAAACTTAAAACATAACTACCCCACAACGACAACTACAACAACAGGAGTACAAAAAGCAGTTCCGTGGAAAGAAAATATTACAAGAAAAACTACTATAGCCCATTCCACGTTAAGAAAACAGTACTGCTCTTAAGGACCTACAAGACACCCATAATTCCTCATGATTAAGGGACATTATACTGTAATTTGTAATGTATTAAGAAAGGTAGATAAAAAGGATGAGGCATTTTTGCCCGTGGGTTATTAAAATAACTACATAACATTTTATTTTTCATAAATATATTCGTAGGGGGAAGCAAATTGGCAGGAACAGCCATGGCTTCGCTGCCTTCCTTCATTTCCCTTCTTCTGTGTTGCTCTTCTAAGAGCAACGTGTAGTCCCTCACTCTGTGAACAGCCGGCAGCTCACTTCTATAGTAAAGTCATCTACGAGTGTGTATTTTTAGGTTTTAAATAAGTGCGTACTTGCCTTGTGTTGAGTGATAGTTGGTTGTATATTGCGTTGTATTTGTGTGTGCTCTATTAATTTCGTACTGTACAGAAGTTGTTACTGAGAATTTCGGTGTTGTGGTGTGCAGCGATACGTCATGACGTAGGCCTAAATTGTACTGATAAAAAAATTGCCGTGTGTTTTATTTGTGCTTCGATTTGTTATTTAACTCTTCTTTCATAAGCGCATTTTAATGTTATAACACATTTACGACCGCATTTAATTGTTACTGTTGTTTTTGTGAGCGATACGACAGCCAAGTAGTACCCCACGTTGCTGGGGGAATTTATTAAATGCATCCCTCACCCCTCGAGCCCATGAAAAATATTATATTTGTATTTACCTTACACTTCAATGCTGATGTTTTTTATCTGCCGTAGTTTACCTCTGATTTTGTACAAACCGAAAATAGCCCTGTAAAACCCCCGTCTCCTTTAATTCATAAACATAATTTGCAGCTTATTTTCTTCCGCTTTTTAACATGAACTTAAATACGGAATTTTACACATTTCTTTGCCGCCGTTTTCCCGTGATAGTGTTGAGCAGAGCCGTTCTATATGGCAACCCGGTTGTCTTAAGAGCAATACTGTTTTCTTAACGTGCAGTGAACTTATAGTTAAACATTCTAAATCCAGCATCAAAATATAAAATTTCAGTACACAATATAATTATTTCCAGTGCTCAAGATAAGCCTTATAATACTATAGGTTGATAGCAACGTAACACTACAATGATAATATAGTAAAGTCAAAAGCATAACTACCCGACCACAACAACTACAAGGGTACAAGCAGCAAATCAATGGAAAGAAAATATTACAAGTAATACTACTAAGTTAAAATTCTAAATCCAGCATCATCTTATACAAATTCGCACACAACCTAAGTATTTCGAGGTCTTAACACTACAGCTTACAATACTATATGTCGAGTTTACTACTAGCTTAACATTACAAGTGATAATAAAGAAAAGTTAAAAATCTAGGTAATTACACAACAACAACAAAAACATTAGCACAACAAACAATTCACTGAAAAGAGAATGCTACAATAAATACTACTAGTTTCACATTCTAATTCAAGCGGAATGTCACAGTGTCCGCAATTTACAACTTTTACTTTTCAGTTTACATTAGCACTAACGATTTTATTAAATAACTTGATACCGGAAGGGAATGTACTAAAGACTGTTGCAGGTAAATTATTCCAATCCCTTATGGTCCTGTTTTAGAAGTAAAACATGCCCACATCCATATGCTGGTTTCTGGCCTTAATTTTATGCTTGTGATCATTTCTCAATAAGTACGAGGAAAGTACCAACCTATTCCTAATACTACTCCAGGCAGCAGTAGTATAATAGAGGGGTTCTGCCGCCTCCTCCTCCTCCCGCGGGAAATTTGAATTCTGGCGGGAAATTTGAATTTTGGCGGGAGATTTGAATTTTGGCGGGAGATTTGAATTTGTAAACAAAGCCACGTGCTTTTTGACAGCTGTCATCGACAACAACGCATCGCTAACCTCACTGCTGCCATCTTGACGGGCCTAAACCTCAGGAGTGCCAACTTAACCTAACTAGCGTGAGGTAAACAAAGCCACGTGTTTTTTGACAGACAACAACGCATCGCTAACCTCAGTACTGCCATCTTGACGGGCCTAAAACTCAGTAGTGCCAACTTAACCTAACTAGCGCGAGGTAAACAAAGCCACGTGCTTTTTGACAGCCACGTGCTTTTTTGACAGCTGTCACTTAACCTAACTAGTGCGAGGTAAACAAAGCCACGTGTTTTTCGACAGCCACGTGCTTTTTGACAGACAACAACGCATCGCTAACCTCAGTACTGCCATCTTGACGGGCCTAAACCTTAGTGGTACCAACTTAACCTAACTAGCGCGTGGTAAACAAAGCCACGTGCTTTTTGACAGCCACGTGCTTTTTTGACAGCTGTCATCCGCCATCTTTAAACCACAGAGCACTGTGCTGCCCTCTTTAGATGTAAAATTCGTCACCTGTCATCGGCAGTGCTGCCATCTTGACGGGCCTAAACCTTAGTGCTACCAACTTAACCTCACTAGCGTGAGATAAACAAAGCCACGTGCAGCTGTCATCCGCCATCTTTAATCACAGTGCTGCCCTCTTTGTGGTGGCGGATAATTTGAAAAATGCTTTTTGATAGCAGCCATCTTTGAGCACCGTGCTGCCCTCTATGTGGTGGCGGTAAATTCCACGTGCTTTACAAACCTATATGCTTTTCTGACAGCTGTCATCCGCCATCTTTAATCACAGTGCTGCCCGGTGGCGGCAAATTCCACGTGCTCTTGTTTGGAAACAAAGCCATGTGCAGCTGTCATCCGCCATCTTTATTCACCGTGCTGCCCTCTTTAGCTACTTACCTTTGACAGCTGTCATCCGCCATCATTAATCCAGAGAGAACAGTGCTGCCCGGTGGTGGCAAATTCCACGTGCTTTACAAACCTATATGCTTTTCTGACAGCTGTCATCCACCATCTTTAATCACCGTGCTGCCCTCTTTAGCTACTTACCTTTGACAGCTGTCATCCGCCATCTTTAATCCAGAGAGAACAGTGCTGCCCGGTGGCGGCAAATTCCACGTGCTCTTGTTTGGAAACAAAGCCATGTGCAGCTGTCATCCGCCATCTTTATTCACCGTGCTGCCCTCTTTAGCTACTTACCTTTGACAGCTGTCATCCGCCATCTTTAATCACCGTGCTGCCCTCTATGTAGTGGCGGCAAATTCTACGTGCTCTTGGTGGTGGCGGCAAATTCTACGTGCTCTTGTTTGGAAACAAAGCCACGTGCAGCTGTCATCCGCCATCTTTAATCACCGTGCTGCGCCCTCTTTAGCTACTTACCTTTGACAGCTGTCATCCGCCATCTTTAATCACCGTGCTGCCCTCTATGTAGTGGCGGCAAATTCTACGTGCTCTTGTTTGGAAACAAATCAACATGCTTTTTTTGACAGCTGTCAACCGCCATCTTTAATCACCGTGCTGCCCTCTATGTGGTGGCGGTAAATTCTACGTGCTTTACAAACCTATATGCTTTTCTGACAGCTGTCATCCGCCATCCTTAAGCTGTAAATCCCCGATTCTCGTGTTAGAAGTTGTAAAACAGATTCTTAATCCGAGTTCTTTGATGTCAGGAAGGGCAACCGGTCGAAAACAATAGTGTATGATGTAAGAGGCTAGATACTGCTAGTTTTGCATCAGGAAGGGCAACTCAACAAATTCTTGCGATTTAAAAATCTTAGTTTTGCGTCAGGAAGGACATCCGGCGGTAAAACAATAGTTCGTGATACAGCGATTTAAAATCTAAGAAGTGCATATAGCTGTAAAACCCCGATTCTCGTGTTAGAAGTTGTAAAACAGATTCTTAATCCGAGTTCTTTGACGTCAGGAAGGGCAACCGGTCGAAAACAATAGTGTATGATGTAAGAGGCTAGATACTCCCAGTTTTGCATCAGGAAGGGCAACTCAACAAATTCCTGCGATTTAAACTCTGTAAAACATATTTTTAACCCCAAGAGAATCGAACCCGAGACTGCCGGGTGAGAGGCAGGTACACTAAACCAAACTGTAGGAGCCGGTAATTCTCTCTCTATATAATAATTTTATGTAGCTATTTCTAGCCAAGTGCAGTCTAAAAAATAAATCCTAGTCTTGTTACATCAGGAAGGGTAACAGACTCTAGAACGAGGAAAAAATATCTGGGATGTGTTTTGAAGCATGCCTACACACACACACACACACACGCGCGCGCACGCAAGCTGCATCCGGCTCGCTAGCTCCTACCTGGAATGTGTTTGCCTCAGCAGGGAACGAAGTCTGCTACACGCGTACAGTTCGCATTAAAATTATTAGCAGCTTCTCGAGCTGAGCTCAAACCTCCCCCCCCAGTTCAATCATAGTACAAATACGTCAGGTTGTAGAACTTGTATATTTCGGTACCTCAGCGTTTCGTGTTGTTGCTAGCAGGTAGGGGGTACGGTAGATGTAGACTTAGCTTAGTAAAACTCACGACAATGTCCGACCTCAGTAGGCTGAAACTTGGATTCTTCCGAACATTGCAACTTTAGTCTATTGATCAATAGTTGTTCTCTTCAATCCTCATGCTATAGAAGAGGTCAATCTTATAATTTCAAACTTACAACCATGTCTGATCTCTATATGTTGAAACGTTTACACCATAGTTTTACGACCGGTTACCCTTCCTGACTAGGATTTTAAATCGCAGTATGCGCGATAAATTTGTTATAGCGGGTTTTATAACTAGATATCCCGGTACCGGTACATAGCCTACTCCTACCGAAGAAGCCTGCACACAGCTTAACGCCACCGTCCGACAGATGAATCACCCTCAACGTCTTGTACTCAAAATCATTTTCGAAGAAGTCTGCACAAGGTTTAACGCCCCCTATCAACAGCCCTTACTTAATGCTGGCTTTTATGCACACCCCACCTCTTAGATCATACACCATAGTTTTACGACCAGTTGCCCTTCCTGACTAGGATTTTAAATCGATAACTAGATGTCCCGGTACCGGTACATAGCCTACTCCTACCGAAGAAGCCTGCACACAGCTTAACGCCTCCATCCGACAAATGAATCACCCTCAACACTCTTCAATCATTCTCGCTACTTCGGAAGATAGCGGGTTCGAACTAGAAACTGTAAAAAAAGCAAATGCTAGGCGAGGAGCCTGCGCGATCGTCATGACGTGATCTAGCTAAATGTAGTTTTAGCTCAATACCTTTAAGTGCCTACAGGTAAGGAATACCGCGGATGTAGCTTAGTACCCTCCCGTTTAAGTCGAGAAGTCGAGGATCGCGCGCTAACTTTCCAAGGCTCGATCCGCTGCAGAAATCCTAAATTCTGACACCTCGGCATCAACAGGAGGTTCGATTCCGGCTTAAATACATCAGCCTGCGGGACTTCAGGAGAGCTCTTGTTGCATAAACACTTCGTTCCGACTGTACTGCAGTTGTCAGCGATTTTCACATCCGCTTGGTAACAAGCAGCATATTTACTCGCTGCAGTCTGTGTGAAGTGCTCACAGTTCTCTGTATGCGTTTATTTCGTACACACATCTCCCGTCTAAGTACTGTCTGCTGTGAATATTATTCTTCAGCCTTTATCTTAAGGTAAGGTAGAACTGTTAGTTACTTTTTGCAAAGCAACTTCTACGCTAGACATCTACATTCGTTTTTGTTTGTTCTTTTTAGGTACCGTTCGAGTTACAGGCTTGAAAGTACGCATTTTATTCATCCGAGTAACAGTCTACAGCTCGTGCAGTTTTAAGGTAAGTTTTCGAACTTTGACTTGTAAAGATAGCCAGGCTAGCTGATACACCCTACACTACATTCATATATGTTTCTTCTTTTTAGGTACGACCAGAATATTATCATTCGAGTTTCAGGCTTGAACGCACGCATTTTATTCATCCGAGTAACAGTTTGCAGCGCGAAAATTTTAAGGTATGTCTGACCTCTATTTGTTGAAACTTGGTTTCTTCTAAAACATCGTAACTTAAGTCTATTGATAAATAGTCATTTTCTTTAATCCTCATGCTATAGACGAGGTTAAATTTATAATTTCAAACACGCACATAGGTATGTCTGACCTCAGCAGGCTGAAACTTGGTTTCTTCTAAAACATCGTAACTTTAGTCGTTCTCTTCAATCCTCATGCTATAGAGAGGTTAATCTTATAATTTCAAACACGCACACATAGCTATGTCTGTCCTCAACAGGCTGAAACTTGGTTTCTTCTAAAACATCGTAACTTTAGTCTATTGACAAATAGTTATTTTCTTTAATCTGCATGTCATAGAAGAGGTTAATCTTATAATTTCAAACTCACAGCAATGTCTGACCTTTATTCATTGAAACTTTGTTTCTTCTAAAACATCGTAACTTTAGTCTATTGATAAATAGTTGTTCTCTTCAATCCTCACGCTATAGACGAGGTTAATCTTATAATTTCAAACACTCACACATAGCTATGTCTGTCCTCAACAGGTTGAAACTTGGCTTCTTCTAAAACAGCGTAACTTTTCTCTATTGACAAATAGTTATTTTCTTTAATCTGCATGTCATAGAAGAGGTTAATCTTATAATTTCAAACTCACAGCAATGTCTGACCTCTATTCGTTGAAACTTGGTTTCTTCTAAAACATCGTAACTTTATTCAATTGATAAATAGTCATTTTCTTTAATCCTCATGCTATAGACGAGGTTAAATTTATAATTTCAAACACGCACATAGCTACGTCTGTCCTCAACAGGCTGAAACTTGGTTTCTTCTAAAACATCGTAACTTTAGTCTATTGATAAATAGTTGTTCTCTTCAATCCTCACACTGTAGACGAGGTTAATCTTATAATTTCAAACACGCACACATAGCTATGTCTGTCCTCAACAGGCTGAAACTTGGTTTCTTCTAAAACATCGTAACTTTAGTCTATTGGTAAATAGTTGTTCTCTTCAATCCTCACGCTATAGACGAGGTTAATCTTATAATTTCAAACACGCACACATAGCTATGTCTGTCCTCAACAGGCTGAAACTTGGTTTCTTCTAAAACATCGTAACTTTAGTCTATTGACAAATAGTTATTTTCTTTAATCCTCACGCTATAGACGAGGTTAATCTTATAATTTCAAACACCCACACATAGCTATGTCTGTCCTCAACAGGCTGAAACTTGGTTTCTTCTAAAACATCGTAACTTTAGTCTATTGACAAATAGTTATTTTCTTTAATCTGCATGTCATAGAAGAGGTTAATCTTATAATTTCAAACTCACAGCAATGTCTGACCTGTATTCGTTGAAACGTGGGTTCTTCTAAAACGTCGTAACTTTAGTCTATTGAGAAATGGTAATTTTCTTTAATCCTCATGCTATAGACGAGGTTAAATTTATAATTTCAAACACGCACATAGCTATGTCTGACCTCAGCAGGCTGAAACTTGGTTTCTTCTAAAACATCGTAACTTTAGTCATTCTCTTCAATCCTCATGCTATAGAGAGGTTAATTTTATAATTTCAAACACGCACACATAGCTATGTCTGTCCTGAACAGGCTGAAACTTGGTTTCTTCCGAACGTCGTAACTTTAAGCTAATCATAAATAGTTGATCTCTTCAATCCTCATACTATAGACGAGGTAAATTTTATAATTTCAAACTTACAGCAATGTCTGTCCTCAACAGGCTGAAACTTGGTTTCTTCTAAAGCATCGTAACTTTAGAGTATTGATAAATAGTCGTTCTCTTCAATCCTCACGCTATAGACGAGGTTAATCTTATAATTTCAAACACGCACACATAGCTATGTCTGTCCTCAACAGGCTGAAACTTGGTTTCTTCTAAAACATCGTAACCTTAGTCTATTGACAAATAGTTATTTTCTTTAATCTGCATGTCATAGAAGAGGTTAATCTTATAATTTCAAACTCGCAGCAATGTCTGACCTGTATTCGTTGAAACTTGGGTTCTTCTAAAACGTCGTAACTTTAGTCTATTGAGAAATAGTAATTTTCTTTAATCCTCATGCTATAGACGAGGTTAAATTTATAATTTCAAACACGCACATAGGTATGTCTGACCTCAGCAGGCTGAAACTTGGTTTCTTCTAAAACATCGTAACTTTAGTCGTTCTCTTCAATCCTCATGCTATAGAGAGGTTAATCTTATAATTTCAAACACGCACACATAGCTATGTCTGTCCTCAACAGGCTGAAACTTGGTTTCTTCTAAAACATCGTAACTTTAGTCTATTGACAAATAGTTATTTTCTTTAATCTGCATGTCATAGAAGAGGTTAATCTTATAATTTCAAACTCACAGCAATGTCTGACCTTTATTCATTGAAACTTTGTTTCTTCTAAAACATCGTAACTTTAGTCTATTGATAAATAGTTGTTCTCTTCAATCCTCACGCTATAGACGAGGTTAATCTTATAATTTCAAACACTCACACATAGCTATGTCTGTCCTCAACAGGTTGAAACTTGGTTTCTTCTAAAACAGCGTAACTTTACTCTATTGACAAATAGTTATTTTCTTTAATCTGCATGTCATAGAAGAGGTTAATCTTATAATTTCATACTCACAGCAATGTCTGACCTCTATTCGTTGAAACTTGGTTTCTTCTAAAACATCGTAACTTTATTCTATTGATAAATAGTCATTTTCTTTAATCCTCATGCTATAGACGAGGTTAAATTTATAATTTCAAACACGCACATAGCTATGTCTGTCCTCAACAGGCTGAAACTTGGTTTCTTCTAAAACATCGTAACTTTAGTCTATTGATAAATAGTTGTTCTCTTCAATCCTCACACTGTAGACGAGGTTAATCTTATAATTTCAAACACGCACACATAGCTATGTCTGTCCTCAACAGGCTGAAACTTGGTTTCTTCTAAAACATCGTAACTTTAGTCTACTGGTAAATAGTTGTTCTCTTCAATCCTCACGCTATAGACGAGGTTAATCTTATAATTTCAAACACGCACACATAGCTATGTCTGTCCTCAACAGGCTGAAACTTGGTTTCTTCTAAAACATCGTAACTTTAGTCTATTGACAAATAGTTATTTTCTTTAATCCTCACGCTATAGACGAGGTTAGTCTTATAATTTCAAACACCCACACATAGCTATGTCTGTCCTCTACAGGCTGAAACTTGGTTTCTTCTAAAACATCGTAACTTTGGTCTATTGACAAATAGTTATTTTCTTTAATCTGCATGTCATAGAAGAGGTTAATCTTATAATTTCAAACTCACAGCAATGTCTGACCTGTATTCGCTGAAACTTGGGTTCTTCTAAAACGTCGTAACTTTAGTCTATTGTGAAATAGTAATTTTCTTTAATCCTCATGCTATAGACGAGGTTAAATTTATAATTTCAAACACGCATATAGGTATGTCTGACCTCAGCAGGCTGAAACTTGGTTTCTTCTAAAACATCGTAACTTTAGTCATTCTCTTCAATCCTCATGCTATAGAGAGGTTAATTTTATAATTTCAAACACGCACACATAGCTATGTCTGTCCTGAACAGGCTGAAACTTGGTTTCTTCCGAACGTCGTAACTTTAAGCTAATCATAAATAGTTGATCTCTTCATTCCTCATACTATAGACGAGGTTAATTTTATAATTTCAAACTTACAGCAATGTCTGTCCTCAACAGGCTGAAACTTGGTTTCTTCTAAAACATCGTAACTTTAGAGTATTGATAAATAGTCGTTCTCTTCAATCCTCACGCTATAGACGAGGGTAATCTTATAATTTCAAACACGCACACATAGCTATGTCTGTCCTCAACAGGCTGAAGCTTGGTTTCTTCTAAAACATCGTAACTTTACTCTATTGACAAATATTTATTTTCTTTAATCCTCACGCTATAGACGAGGTTAATCTTATAATTTCAAACACGCACACATAGCTATGTCTGTCCTCAACAGGCTGAAACTTGGTTTCTTCTAAAAATCGTAACTTTAGTCTATTGACAAATAGTTATTTTCTTTAATATACATGTCATAGAAGAGGTTAATCTTATAATTTCAAACTCACAGCAATGACTGACCTCTATTCGTTGAAACGTGGTTTCTTCTAAAACATCGTAACTTTAGCCTATTGATAAATAGTTGTTCTCTTCAATCCTCACGCTATAGACGAGGTTAATCTTATAATTTCAAACACGCACACATAGCTATGTCTGTCCTCAACAGGCTGAAACTTGGTTTCTTCTAAAACATCGTAACTTTAGTCTATTGACAAATAGTTATTTTCTTTAATCTGCATGTCATAGAAGAGGTTAATCTTATAATTACAAACTCACACCAATGTCTGACTTCTATTCGTTGAAACTTGGTTTCTTCTAAAACATCGTAACTTTAGTCTATTGATAAATAGTCATTTTCTTTAATCCTCATGCTATAGACGAGGTAAAATTTATAATTTCAAACACGCACATAGCTATGTCTGACCTCAACAGGCTGAAACTTGGTTTCTTCTAAAACATCGTAACTTTAGTCGTTCTCTTCAATTCTCATGCTATAGAGAGGTTAATTTTATAATTTCAAACACGCACACATAGCTATGTCTGTCCTCAACAGGCTGAAACTTGGTTTCTTCCGAACATCGTAACTTTAAGCTAATCATAAATAGTTGTTCTCTTCAATCCTCATACTATAGACGAGGTTAATTTTATAATTTCAAACTTACAGCAATGTCTGTCCTCAACAGGCTGAAACTTGGTTTCTTCTAAAACATCGTAACTTTAGAGTATTGATAAATAGTCGTTCTCTTCAATCCTCACGCTATAGACGAGGTTAATCTTATAATTTCAAACACGCACACATAGCTATGTCTGTCCTCAACAGGCTGAAACTTGGTTTCTTCTAAAACATCGTAACTTTAGTCTATTGACAAATAGTTATTTTCTTTAATCCTCACGCTATAGACGAGGTTAATCTTATAATTTCAAACACGCACACATAGCTATGTCTGTCCTCAACAGGCTGAAACTTGGTTTCTTCTAAAACATCGTAACTTTAGTCTATTGACAAATAGTTATTTTCTTTAATCTACATGTCATAGAAGAGGTTAATCTTATAATTTCAAACTCACAGCAATGACTGACGTCTATTCGTTGAAACTTGGTTTCTTCTAAAACATCGTAACTTTAGCCTATTGATAAATAGTTGTTCTCTTCAATCCTCACGCTTTTATAATTTCAAACACGCACACATAGCTATGTCTGTCCTCAAGAGGCTGAAACTTGGTTTCTTCTAAAACATCGTAACTTTAGTCTATTGATAAATAGTTGTTCTCTTTAATCCTCACGCTATAGACGAGGTTAATCTTATTATTTCAAACACGCACACATAGCTATGTCTGTTTTCAACAGGCTGGAACTTGGTTTCTTCTCTTTCATATCCGATCATCATTATGTGTGATGCAAGTGCTAACGCTACATTCATATATTTTTGTTCTTTTCTGGGTACATCAACAGTTAACATCGACATTTATTCGAGTTACAGGCTTGAACGAGCACATTTTATTTACTCGAGTAACAGTTTGCAGTCAGCAGCGTGAACATTTTTAAGGTATGTTTCGATCTTTTTAATTGATCTTATATATGTTTACATTGTTTTTTAAAAAATCTAAAAAAAATAGTATTCCGCTTTTTTGTAGAAAAACTATGGAGATGATTAACCAGATAGGTCCTCTTTCAACTTCATCTACCAAGCCGCTGACAAGTCTACTGCTAAATGAGCAATTTAAAGTGATTTCTCTACGAAGATTTAAAACGAAATTTAGAGAGAAGAAGTTATGCGTCTACAAAGACTTTCAAGTTTTTTAACTAATAGATTTAGTATGCTAACTGATTTAGAAATAGGAGAACTAAATCAACGTTCTATTTGCATTATATATCGCGGAATAGAGAACAAATCTTGTGTTATTAGTTTTGTTGATGCATAATAACTTAGGAAACTACGTCTGTTACACCTTACAAAGCTCTTAATGCGCATATTACACTAAGCACTTCGAGGTATTTCTTCATATTAGTTATATGCATATAGAATTTTAATACAAACATACATCTATACCCCTACCGTTATTAAAATGCAACAACTTTAGCTAACTTACACTCTTTAGTTAAAATGTTGTTCTATTGCAGCAGCTTTAAAATATTGTCTTTCGAATGTTACACTACACTGCTCGCAGAATAACATAGTAGATACCTGATGATTTTTTGATTTAACATGATGTAGGGAGAGATGAATGTTCTATACCTAACAAAGTAAAAGCGCTCTTGCAGATAACGTTTGATAAGGGTGTTACTTAATATCCTTCTCTCGAGTCGCAAGGTTAAAAACTAGAAAAAGCAGCTTTAAAGTATTATAGTGTTAGAATTTCTTCCTGCATGCGTTGTTTTCGATATTAGCTATGAAACATTCCACAGCTTGAAGTGTAGCATTAACAGATATATATTCCATTAGTATAATCTTTTGCTAACGTCCTCGTCAGTGCACTCAAGTTTAGAGCTTTCTTTAGGACTTTTAGTAGCCTTTTACGATTGTACAGCTTTAAAATAACAAGCTATTTACAGTCTGTATTCTTAAGTGCTACCTTATTAATATACATACACATACATCCTTAGTAAAACCCTAAATCTTCTTTAATGCCTTTTACTTTCCACTTCTCTAGTTGCTGAGGTCTCTGTGACGATAGAGGGTGTTTTGATTTAACATGACGCGTAAGGGCATCTACCCTCGTAAACGATGCCTCACACTGCTCGCAGGTGAACGTAGTAGACGCTTCTCCATGTTTCATTTTTAAATGTCGTGTAAGGGCATCTCGTCTTGTAAAAGTTACATCGCACTGCGAGCAGGGAAACATGACATTGCAACAGTATGACTTCTTTCCTCTATGACATTGCAACAGTATGACTTCTTTCCTCTGTAACATTGCAACAATATGACCCTTTACTTCTGTTCAACAGTATGACTTCTTCCCTCTGTGACATCACAGCAGTATGGCTTCTTTCCTCTGTGACATTGCAACCAGTATGACCTCTTTCCTCTGTGACGATAGACATTGCAACAGTATGACTTCTTACCTCTATAACGATAGACATAGACATTGCAACAGTATAATCTTCTATAATGATAGACAGTGTAACAGTATAACGTCTTGTCTCTGTGACGATAGACATTGCAACAGTATGACTCTTTCGTCCATGACATTGCAACAGTATAATCATCTACTTCTATAATGATAGACATTGCAACAGTATGACTTCTTTCCTCTATGACATTGCAACAGTATGACTTCTTTCCTCTATGACATTGCAACAGTATGACTTCTTTCCTCCATGACATTGCAACAGTATAATTATCTACTTCTATAATGATAGACATTGCAACAGTATGACTTCTTCCCTCTATGACATTGCAACAGTATGACTTCTTTCCTCTATGACATTGCAACAGTATGACTTCTTTCCTCCATGACATTGCAACAGTATAACCCTTTACTTCTGTTCAACAGTATGACTTCTTCCCTCTGTGGCATCGCTGCAGTATGGCTTCTTTCCTCTGTGACATTGCAACCAGTATGACCTCTTTCCTCTGTGACGATAGACATTGCAACAGTATGACTTCTTACCTCTATAACGATAGACATAGACATTGCAACAGTGTAATCTCTCACTAGTATGTGTAAGCCAAGTGTTAACAAAGACTTAACTTTAAGTACTACGTTAATTACAGGAATGTGAAAGCTCCCTAGTATGTGTTAGTATGTGTCACTAAAGATGCGACTTCTAGGAAAAAAATCTTAGGAGTGTAGATGCTCACTAGTATGTGTAAGCCAAGTGTTAACAAAGACTTAACTTTAAGTACTACGTTAATCACAGGAATGTGAACGCTCCCTAGTATGTGTTAGTATGTGTCACTAAAGATGCGACTTCTAGAAAAAATCTTAGGAGTGTAGATGCTCACTAGTATGTGTAAGCACGCGTTACCGAAGACTTAACTTTAAGTACTACATTAATTACAACAATGTAAACGATTGCAAGTATGTGAGTTTTGTATCACTCAGTTTTAGTTATAGCATTGTTTACTACGGCATAACATCAACTAAAACTCATACATACAAGAATTGCATTATTAATTGTAAGATAAAGCATGTGTATATGATAATTACATCGCGAAGTAAAAGTACATAAACATTACTACAAGTAAAATCATTCAGGATAAAACTTGTACATACGAGATGTAAATAAATAATGTAGAATTAACATATTCTTTTATTTTAGATTAGGTATTACCTTTACCTTCTCCCACTCCTTACTCTTAAAAGTTTTGTTTATTACTTGGGGGAGAAGAGTAAGTATGTTAAGAAAGAAAGTGTTTAGCAAATTCGTAAGTATGTTCTCATCTTAGAAGAGCAGCACTGTAAGTATGTTGAGAAGAGATTTTTTTCTAAACAGTGTTTGATTCTAGTCTTGCAATGCAGTGTTCTACAACATCGAACTATAATATGTATATATGTTGTTGAACGGTAGTATGTGTTCAAGTCTAAACTTGCACACTCTTGCTTTTGCGATGTATGTTCGATAGAGATGCACCTTAACAGAAGAGGAGGATGAGCTGCTCAGTAAGTATATCGAGGAGGGAATTTTTGTTTTTCTAAACAGTTTTTGATTCTAGTCTTGCAATGCTGTGTTTTTAAACGGTAGTATGTGTTTAAGTCTAAACTTGCACACTCTCGCTTTTGCAATGCGTGTTCGGTAAATATGTACCTTGGTAGAGTGAGTAAAGTTAAACGATGTTATAAGAGTTGCTATCTTGTGTAAGATGTTCAGAATTCCAGTCTAATTTCTTTCTTAGAACAAAGGTATACCCTAGACATGTTGTAAACACATCAACCGATGTTCTGATCATATGTTCTAGTTACCCTTCCTGATGTAACAAGACTAGGATTTATTTTTTAGACTGCACTTGGCTAGAAAATAGCTAACAGCTGCACGTGGCTTTGTTTCCAAACAAGAGCACGTAGAATTTGCCGCCACTACATAGAGGGCAGCACGGTGATTAAAGATGGCGGATGACAGCTGTCAAAGGTAAGTAGCTAAAGAGGGCGCAGCACGGTGATTAAAGATGGCGGATGACAGCTGCACGTGGCTTTGTTTCCAAACAAGAGCACGTGGAATTTGCCGCCACCGGGCAGCACTGTTCTCTCTGGATTAAAGATGGCGGATGACAGCTGTCAAAGGTAAGTAGCTAAAGAGGGCAGCACGGTGATTAAAGATGGTGGATGACAGCTGTCAGAAAAGCATATAGGTTTGTAAAGCACGTGGAATTTGCCACCACCGGGCAGCACTGTTCTCTCTGGATTAATGATGGCGGATGACAGCTGTCAAAGGTAAGTAGCTAAAGAGGGCAGCACGGTGAATAAAGATGGCGGATGACAGCTGCACATGGCTTTGTTTCCAAACAAGAGCACGTGGAATTTGCCGCCACCGGGCAGCACTGTGATTAAAGATGGCGGATGACAGCTGTCAGAAAAGCATATAGGTTTGTAAAGCACGTGGAATTTACCGCCACCACATAGAGGGCAGCACGGTGCTCAAAGATGGCTGCTATCAAAAAGCATTTTTCAAATTATCCGCCACCACAAAGAGGGCAGCACTGTGATTAAAGATGGCGGATGACAGCTGCACGTGGCTTTGTTTATCTCACGCTAGTGAGGTTAAGTTGGTAGCACTAAGGTTTAGGCCCGTCAAGATGGCAGCACTGCCGATGACAGGTGACGAATTTTACATCTAAAGAGGGCAGCACAGTGCTCTGTGGTTTAAAGATGGCGGATGACAGCTGTCAAAAAAGCACGTGGCTGTCAAAAAGCACGTGGTTATGTTTACCACGCGCTAGTTAGGTTAAGTTGGTACCACTAAGGTTTAGGCCCGTCAAGATGGCAGTACTGAGGTTAGCGATGCGTTGTTGTCTGTCAAAAAGCACGTGGCTGTCGAAAAACACGTGGCTTTGTTTACCTCGCACTAGTTAGGTTAAGTGACAGCTGTCAAAAAAGCACGTGGCTGTCAAAAAGCACGTGGCTTTGTTTACCTCGCGCTAGTTAGGTTAAGTTGGCACTACTGAGGTTTAGGCCCGTCAAGATGGCAGTACTGAGGTTAGCGATGCGTTGTTGTCTGTCAAAAAGCACGTGGCTGTCAAAAAACACGTGGCTTTGTTTACCTCACGCTAGTTAGGTTAAGTTGGGACTACTGAGGTTTAGGCTCGTCAAGATGGCAGCAGTGAGGTTAGCGATGCGTTGTTGTCGATGACAGCTGTCAAAAAGCACGTGGCTTTGTTTACAAATTCAAATCTCCCGCCAAAATTCAAATTTCCCGCCAGAATTCAAATTTCCCGCGGGAGGAGGAGGAGGCGCCCGAACTGTCCAATTTACACTACTGGCAGCCCTTCCCGTATAGCACTTATAGAGACCACACAGGCAAGCTCAAGTTCTTCTAGATTCAAGACTCCCAATTAATGGTATTCCTCCTATTACCGATTACGAAACGCATCTAGGGATTCTAGGGAATTTATTAAACGTATCCTGAGTGGATTTCAGCACGCAGATCCATATTCGAGAATCGGTCTTACCAATCATTTATAAGCTTTAATTTTGGCACCAGTGTTAGCTTTCTTGAGATTCTGCATAATAAAATGTGACGATCTCCAGGATTTCTTAACTACATTTTCATCTTGCTCTGACCTGTTTAAGTCTTTTCTAATAGTAACTCCTAATTACTTACAACTATCAACTTCAACAACACTTTCCCCTACAAGTTCTTAATCCTTCTTTCCTGTCATTTGTTTTTTTACTAAAACACAATTTCTTCCCTTTTCCGCTGTGGATTTTGATTCGATTTTCACGCGCCCACTTTTCAATTGTATCTAAATCCTGCTGAAACAATACTTCGTCCTCCTCTGCCTTTATCTTCCCATATATGACGCAATCATCAGCTAAGAGGCTCAGGTCCGATTTTATCGAATAAGGCATATCATTCATGAAAGTTATGAAATGAATTGGCCCAATAACGCTACCCTGAGCCACACCAGACGTAACGTATATTGTAGGAGTTAGGGCTCCCCCCACGTGCACCTTCTGAGATCTTCCATTGAGGAGTTCTCGTATCCAAATCGCCGCTCTGATATCAACGTCGGCACGCGTTATCTTGTTAAGGATCATGTCATATGGCACAAGATCGAATGCCTTAGCGAAATCAATTACTACTGAATCAATTTTTGACCCATTGTCGAGCTTATCCGATATATCTTGACATAAGGAACTGAGCTCGCTTTCGCAGGAGAAGCCTTCCCTAAAACCATTGCTGCCCCCGAAATATTATTCCTGAAGGGTCCCATTTTAACCTCAAATAATCTACTATTAATTGCTCGATTTGTTTGCATATGATTGACGTCAAACTTACCGGTCTGTGTCGCTCTTGTCACCCAGTTTGTGAATAGGAACTACTACCTTCGTATTGTTCAGTGATATTGTAACACGTTGGCGGGGTAAATAAATAGCGTCCTATTTCTACAATTTATTACCTAAGCACTTCAATTACACATTTACACACACACACACATGGTTGCCGAGCTTACAACTTACACAAGTACATGGATACACACTTACACGGTTCGCGCTCTCTCTCTCTCTCTCTCTCTCTCAGTTTCTCATGTTCCATCTTCGATTATTTACACTACACCCACTCAGCCACTCATTCACACTCGTTAGCGCTGTCACTGTCTACAGCCTACACGTCAGTCTCGCAGCTCGGGATAGTATCCGCTGTTCACTCAATCCGTCGAACTCCGTTCGGAGTATGCACACGTCGGCACCCAGTGTTCCCTTCGCGCTGCTCCAGAACACCCAAGGTTCTTCTGGATCAGCCGGCCCCAAGAGACTCACACACACGACGTCAGGGGAACAGGAACGAGTCCCCGGCTCCAACAGACAGATACTCCATCAGACTGAGACCTCAGCCCAGGCGTCTAATAATTTTCATCGTCCCATGCGGCGCGACCACGGACAGAAGAGAGAGGGGGCCGGTCTAGCACTGAAGACTTGCTCGTGATTGGCGTGGTCGAGGCGTAAGCGGGTGGGCCAATACGGTGACGAGCCCGGCCCATAGCAAGTTGGCATGGCGGACGCTATAACAATTACAATATATTAAAAATTCTTATTAAGTATGGTAGGATCGATTCACCCTAGAATTTTCCTGCCTCTCCGGAAATAGAACCTGGCCCACAAGATTTATTGTTTAGAAAGACTTTTAGGCAATAATGAAGCTTCAATTTGGAAATAATTATTAGTTTCCGAAACTTTGTCCCGAAACAACTGCGCCGCCGGATTAAAAACCTTCCCCTAGTGCTTATTTAATGCTTCCGCTTTATCTATATCTGTTGTCGCCAATAAAACCCCTCCTATACAAAGAGAATAAACTGACTTGTTCTCTCCTATAAATCTTCGTATATATTTAAAAAAATGTTCCAGGAATTTCGATTTTAATTTTGGATATTTTCAAGATATTTATTTTCAGCCACCTTCTTTCTGCTAGCAAGAACTTTACCAAACTTCCATACTCCTCTTTGCACGCACCATAACTACACTAGTGTCGAAACGTTAAGCATAAGTTACGAGTAAGCAGGGCAACAGGAAATAGACCGCAAATCGCACGTCATATGCCCCTGCCAAACTTACGTGTTCGCTCTGTATAGGAAAGGAGTATTCCCTGCTTTGTCTAGCGGCGTATCCGCAAGGTAAACAGAGCCACTGCCTGCGCCCCATATTCCCTCAGTCATGTTTGCCCTGTTATAATGTGCGGAGTGTAACCTCGTGGTGAACGTGACGGGAAACGGGCTGGCCTAGGGAGCGGTGATAAGGGAACAGGGAACTGGGAATCAAGTAGGGATGACAGAAAATTGTTAGTGTTGAACTCTAGAAGTATTGTAAAGAAAGGAATAGAATTGAGTAATTTAATATATATATACCAGATATTGTAATAGGAGTTGAATCATGGCTGAGAAATGATATAATGGATGCAGAAATTTTCTCATGGAACTGGAGGGTGTATCGTAGAGATAGGATAGGAATGGTGGGAGGGGGAGTATTTATTCTGGTGAAAGAAGAATTTGTAAGCTACGAAAAAGTTAAAGATGAAACAAATGAAATTCTAGGTGTAGGGCTCATTTCTAAAGATAATAGGCAACTTGATATATTTGGAGTGTACAAACCGGGAAAGGGTAGCACAGACACGGATTCAGTATTATTTGATAAGATAATCAGCTATGCAGGAAATGACAAGGAAAGAAATGTGATTGTAGCGGGAGATCTGAATTTACCAGATGTCAATTGGGAAGGAAATGCGAACGACAGGAAGCATGACCAACAAATGGCAAATAAGTTAATATGGGAAGGACAGCTGATTCAGAAAGTGATAGAACCAACCAGAGGGAAAAATATCCTGGAAGTGGTGCTGATAAACCGGATCAGCTGTATAGGGAAACTGAAGTAGTAGAGGGTATTAGTGATCACGAAGCTGATTTTTTCGTAGTTAAAAATAAATGTGATGGAAAGGAAGGTCTTAAAAATAGGACTATTAGGCAGTACCATATGCTGATAAAGCAGGCATGATGCAGTTTCTAAAAAGTAACTATGATCGGTGGAAAACGGTAAATAAGAATGTAAACAGACTCTGGGATGGGTTTAAAGAAAAAGTTGAGGAATGCGAAAACATTTTTGTACCTTTAAGGGAGGTAAGGAATGGTAAAGACCCACCTTATTATAATAGAGAAATAAAGAGACTAAGAAGGAGGTGCAGACTGGAAAGAAATAGAAATGGCTGTGGAAGTAAGGAGAAATTGAAGGAACTTGCTAGAAAATTGAATCTAGCAAAGAAGGCAGCTAAGGATAACATGATGGCAAGCATAATTGGCAGTCATACAAATTCTAGTGAAAAATGGAAGGGTATGTATAGGTATTTTGAAGGCGGAAACAGGTTCCAAGAAGGACATTCCAGGAATAATTAATGAACAAGGGGAGTGTGTATGTGAGGATCTTCAAAATTCAACAGTATGTAAAGATTGTTGGTTACAAGGATAATGCCCAGATAGAGGAGGAGACTAAGGCTAAAGAAATATTAACATTTACATATGACAACAATGACATTTACAATAAGATACAAAAGTTGAAAACTAGAAAAGCGGCTGGAATTGGTCAGATTTCTGGGGATATACTAAAGACAATGGGTTGGGTTATAGTACATATCTGAAGTACTTATTTGATTATTGTTTGTTCGGAGGAACTATACCAGATGAATGGAGGGTTGTTATAGTAACCCCTGTGTATAAAGGAAAGGGCGATAGACATAAAGCTGAAAATTACAGGCCAGTAAGTTTGACATGCATTGTATGTAAGCTTTGGGAAGGCATTCTTTCTGATTATATTAGACATGTTTGTGAAATTAATAACTGGGTCGATAGAAGGCAGTTTGGGTTTAGGAAAGGTTATTCCACTGAAGCTCAACTAGTATGATTCCAGCAAGGTATAGCAGATATCTTGAATTCAGGATGTCAAATGGACTGTATTGCGATTGACCTGTCTAAAGCATTTGATAGGGTGGATCATGGGGGACTACTGGCAAAAAAGTGTGCAATTGGACTAGACAAAAGGGTGGCTGATTGGGTTGCTATATTTCTAGAAAACATATCTTAGAGAATTGGAGTAGGTGATGATTTATCTGACCCTGTAATAATTAAGAGGGGAATCTCTCAAGGCAGTATTATCGGACCTTTATGTTTTGTTATATATATATATATATAAGGAGTGGAATGAGTGGTAAGGCTTTTTGCGGATGATGTTATTCTCTATAGAGTAATAAATAAGTTACAAGATTGTGAGCAACTGCAACGTGATCTCGAAAATGTTGTGAGATGGACAGCAGGCAATGGTATGTTGATGAACGGGGTTAAAAGTTAGGTTGTGAGTTTCACAAATAGGAAAAGTACTCTCAGTTTTAATTACTGCGTTGATCATTGTAAGTATCTATGTGTTAATATAAGGAAGGATCTTCATTGGGGTAATCTCAAAAATGGGATTGTAAATAAAGGGTACAGATCTCTGCACATGGTTATGGCGGTGTGTAGGGGTTGTAGTAAGGATGTAAAGGAGAGAGCATATAAGTCTCTGGTAAGACCCCAACTAGAGTATGGTTCCAGTGTATGGGACCCTCACCAGGATTACTTGATTTGAGAAAAGAAAAGCAGCTCAATTTTTTCTGGGTGATTTCTGACAAAAGAGTAGCGTTACAAAAATGTTGCAAAGTTTGGGCTGGGTAGAATTGAGAGGGAGAAGGAGAGCTGCTTGACTAAGTGGTATGTTCCGAGCTGTCAGGGGAGAGATGGCGTGGAATGACATTATTAGACGAATATGTTTGAATGGCGTTTATAAAAGTAGGAAAGATCACAATATGAAGATAAAGTTGGAATTCAGGAGGACAAACTGGGGCAAATATTCATTTATAGGAAGGGGAGTTAGGGATTGGAATAACTTACCAAGACAGATGTTCAATAAATTTCCAATTTCTTTGAAATCATTTCGGAAAAGGCTAGGAAAGCAATAGATAGGGAATCTGCCACCTGGGCGACTGCCCTAAATGCAGATCGGTATTGATTGATTGATTGATTGATTGATAATGGCACAACAGTAGAAGAGCAGTGAATGTTCTAAATTCGCTGAGTCAGCACTTTTTCTGCTGTGTCAACACCCGAGGTTGTTGACCCCTAGTAGTGTACCTAGACCGGTTCTGACTCCGCGGTCATTGAACCGAGGTCATTGATCCTAGTATAGTAGTAGGGCTAGGCCGATTTGTGAATTTTGCATAAGAGAGCGAGCCTAACCTCACAGTCGCCATCTTGAGGGGCGTAACCTCACTTTAATGGCTTGTTGCCCTTCTCGACGCCTAAGGCAGCGAGCCTAACCTCACATCCGCCATATTGAAGGGGCTATCCTTAGTTTTACTGCAAAGTGCCCTTCCCGATGCCAATTGCACTAGATGGCGGCTATACACAGGTCATTATGAGACGGCCTAGGGGCGCTTTCGCATGATGGCGGGTATACACAGCTTTTTATGGAGAAAGATGCCGGCCATCGCCGTTTGCAAAAGATGGCGGCTGCTCTTATTAGATGGCCTTGGGGCGCTTGCTCAAAGTGGTGGATATACACGTGTTCTTGGAGAGAAATATGATGTTTATGGGCGATTGCGCAAGATGCGGTTATACATTGGCTCCTATGGAGGAATATGCCGGCCGTGGGTGATTGCGCAAGATAGTTACTATGCATAGACTCTTATAGAGAAAGGCGCCGGTCATGGGCGATTGCACTATATGGCGGCTATACACAGCCCCTTATGAGATGGCCTAGGGATGCTTGCACAGGATGGCTGCTATACTTAGGCTCTTATGAGACGGCCTAGAGACGCTTGCGTAAGATGGCGGCGATCTAATTACACAAAATGGCGACTAGAGACAGCTTCTTACGAGACGGCTTAGGGGCGCTTGCGCAAGATGACTGCTATACATACGCTCTTATGAGACGGCCTAGGGACGCTTGCGCAAGATGGCGGCTATCGAATTGCGGACGATGGCGACTATACACAGCTTGTTATGAGACGGCTTTGGGGCGCTTGCGCAAGATGGTGACTATACACGGCTTCTTATAGACAGGTGCCGGCCACAGGCGATTGCACAAAAATAGCGGCTATACATGGGCTCTTATGGAGAAAGAAGACGGGTATGGGCGATTGCGCAAGGTGGCGGCTATACATACTCTCTTATGGAGAAAGATGTTGGCCATGGGCGATTGCGCAGGATGGCGGCTATACATGGCCTCTTATAGAGAAAGATGACGGGTATAGGCGATTGCGTAAGATGGCGACTATACATAGGCTCTTGTGGCCTCTTCCTCCTCAGAAGGGACACAGCCGCCCTCCTCCTCATCCTCATCCGTATAGCAAAAGGGAAAATGGGCGAAAAGAACACCTCCTCCCCATCTGTAGAGAAAAAGAACTCCTGTTCCTGGCAAAAATGTAGAAGGACTCCTCCTTATCCGTTTGGGAAAAGGGCATCTCATCCTAGCAAAAGGGCAGAAGGCTTCTCCTAAGCTGTGTGGCAAAATAGCTCTTCCTCCTGGCAAAATGGATCCTCTTCCCACGCAAAAGGGCTCCTCTTCCTGGCAAAACGGCTCCTCGTGGCACAAGGGCAAAAGGACTGCTTCTCAATCCCTCCTCTTACAGGCAGATGAACTCCTGAATTGAACTTCACATTACAAACAAATATACTTACGTTATGTAGCGTTGTCTTCTTCGCATAAGTTTTTCGATTGAGGAGGAAGCGGTAGTAGTGGGCGGGATAAGGAGAAAGTAATACTACTTTCAGCATGCAAAAATAATGTACTATAAGCAAATGCTGTATCTGACAAGACAAAACAGGTTCAATCTAGTTACGGAATGCAATTGCAAAAGTATAGAATTGACATGCTGTATGACTTTATCCGACAAGGCTTTTCAGGCGTTTGCTCTATTAACCAGCGTTTCGTCTTAGGTCTGACACTAGACTCATCAGAGTTGGATGTGTCAGACCCTACCCACTGAAGCTGGGGTGTATGGAGGTGAACTTATCAGAAGCCCATTATAAGAGGCACAGTCTGATAACTGCATACGGGAGATAAATCTCCACAATGGAATTATTGCCCGCCAACAATTCCGAATGGAAAATTCTAAGTTCCCATGGAGGGAATTAGATACTTTTATCCGACAAGACAAAACATGTTGACTATTAAACAGAAAACTTTTACCGCTACCGTGCTGTATGTTTCTATTCGTCAAGACAAGTTACATTTAGCACACACTAGAATTGATTGAAGAACACGAGAATACATGTTGGCTACTAGTGTTCAGAACAGAAAAACTTATAACGCAAAACATTATAAGATTAATCTCTCTGTTGATACAATCGCACTCCTATGCAATCAACGCGCACACATAGAATTGCAAATGTTGTATATCTCTATCCGACATACTTCTTCTTAATTATTGCAGATAAAATGATTACTGCAAAGAAGAGGATACTTTTGTCCTAGGGAGATGGATTTTGAGGGATTCGAACGCATGCAACAGAAAAATCTGTTTATTTACCGTAACAGAATTAAAAGATCGTACTACTGTGCAGATAAAATGATTTTACTACATAGAAGTGGATACCTTTGTCCTACATCATATTGTGTTAAGGAGAAAAATTATGGATCAAACCCCGTTTTAACACAATAAAAAATCAAAGGAATAAAACTTTGTTTACAAGGAAGAGGAATAGAAGTGTACTTACTCTTAAATCAATAATCACTACTATTATGCAGATGAAATGAGCTATAAGAGGGATCAGAAATATATATTGTCAACTTACCTTGATTTTCGGACGTCTACTTACGCGACACTCTTTTTAAGTTGACAGGTGCTTTGAATTGATGTAACCTCGAAGGATTTACTTCGAGCAATTGCACCCTCAGCCTCATAAACTACGACATAGTATGACGGAATGCTAACACTTACAAGAGGTGTTTTTGTGTTTAGCCCACTAATTGTTTGATTTATACATCTTATGAATATGACTTTAAACGCTAGAGTTACTTTATGGTCTACTGTAATGTTAACAAGACAAGAAAAGGGCAAAAGGACGAAAGGACGCTACCTCCTCTATACCGCGCCTTCTTCCTAGAGACAAAGGGCTAATAGGCCCCTCCTCTCTTTATCCGGGCTTGAGACCGGCTCTACATCCAGAGGCGGAGTTAACACCATAAGGTAGGGAGAATGTTGGAAGATAATCTATAACAATATAGCTACTTGATTGACTATTTAGTAGAGAGGGATGACTTAGGTGAGGGTAAGCGCTGGGAATGTAGGAAGGTGTTTAGGCTGTTGTTCTGTTGAGAGAGAGCTATTACTCAATAATACCTACGGGACGTAATTCTTGCTCTATTTCAAAAATATCTGCTTTATACTATGCGTGAACAGCATCTTGATAGGCTCTTGGCAGTTTCAAACGTTTTACGAGTACCTACGTTCGGGTCTTTACTGTAACTTACGTCTACATAGGGTAACAGAGGCTTGTTGTAAACTTTGAGCCCGTATGCAGACAGTTGAAGTGTAGGGACTTGTTTTGATGTAATACATGCTTCAGCAGTAGCGTTTCCATGTAAAAACTTAACTTGTTTCGATAGCAATGAAGCGTTGAAATTTTCTTAAGTTAGTGCACGTAGGTCATGCTAAGATAGCAGCGCACACATGCGATCGTTGTACACTCTAGCGGAAGAAGTTTTGTTCGATAGTCGATGTATGCATAATCGGTAGGTGATGTGTACAAACTGTAGCGATAGAAAATAAAAGCTTACTGCTGCTATGTTGCCGAGATTTTCAAACGCCGGATTTCTTACTTCTGCAATGTTCACAACATTTTTAAACGTGGCTATTCTTAGTGCTGCTCTTAACGAGGTAATGCGCCGAATTTAAATTCTACGTGCTTTTGACGAGTTCTAGCTACGGGGGCGTAGATTTTAAACTTCGCGTGCTGACGCAGCATACCTCGTGACCATGATCTCACGACCACGTGCTCTTGTTTTTAAACAAAGCCACGTGCTTAACCATGTGCTTCTTGACAGCTGTCACCTTGACGGACCCTAACCTCACTTTTAAGGACAATAGAGCATCGCTAACCTCACTGCTGCCATCTGCACGGCGCTGAACCTCATTGCTGCCACCTTATGCACGACGTAGCGCGGAATTTCAAATTCACGGTTTTTTTCACATGTCAAAATAACAGCTGCCATCTTTAACCACGTGGGCGCGGAATTTTAAACAACAGAACATCGTTAACCTCACTGCTGCCATCTTGGCGGGGTTAAACCTCACTGTTGGCACCTTGGTTATACGCTTTTGTGTTCGTTTACTGTTAATCGTTAAGCTGTTCGCATCATCGAAGTAGAGAGTAACAAGTGCCTAGTAGATTTAAAGAAGAATCTGTTAGCAGAAGATAAAGTCCGTCATGGAAAAACCTATTTCTAGCTATATTTGCAAAGTGTGTGGGAAAGCATTTTCCCGAGGCTATCAAGGAGACTCCATGAGATATCATGTAGGACAATTTTTCAATGCAAACATTCTAGAAGAGAGTTCAAGAAGGCATACAACGCTCAACGTCACGAAGCCACGTGTAATGTACCTTCATCGAGAAGAAAACACAAAGAGCTCAGCCGTAGTCAAGAAAACACTGATTTATTTTTAAGAAGTACACCTCTGCGAGAGAATTTTAATTCTTCCATGTTGTCTAGGCTTGCTACAAGTTCTGTTACTAAGCATACATTTGGAGGTAAAGAGAAGCAAGATCATGATTATGATGATGATAATGATGCTGATGAAAACATAATAAAAGAAAAGTAGAGGAAGAAGAAAAAGAAGATCTCAATGGTTCACTGCCATTAGAGCTTTAGGATTTTACTTAATTTTCTAAGCCTACTACACGTTCTGTCGCCGTGCAAACATCTCAAGAAGAGATGCAAGATGAAGTAGAAGAAAATTTCAACGCTTTATTAAACAAGTTATGTTTGTACCTGGAAACGCTACTGCTGAAGCACTTATTACATCAAAACAAGTCCGTACACTTCGTCTGTCTGCATATAGGCTCAAAGTTCATAACAAGCCTCTGTTACCCTATGTAGACGTAAGATACTGTAAAGACCCGAACTTAGGTAGTTGTAAAACGTTTTTAACCGCTAAGAGCCTGTCAAGATGCTGGTTACACTGAGTATAAAGGAGATATTTTTGAAATAGTGCAAGAATTACTTCCTGTGGGTATTATTGAGTAATAGCTCTCTCTCAACAGTACAACAGCCTAAACACCTTCCTACATTCCCAGCGCTTACCCTCACCTAAGTCATCCTTCTGTGGTATATAGTCAATCGAGTAGCCATATTGTATAGATTATTTTCCAACATTCGCCCTTCCTTGCGGTGTCAACTCCGCCTCTAGATGTAGAGCCGGTCTCAAACCCGGATAAAGAGAGGAGAGGCATCCTAGCCTAGGAAGAAGGCGCGGTAAGGAGGAGGAAGAGTCCTTTCGTTCTTTTGCTCATTTTTCGTCTTTTAAACATTAGAGTAGGCCATAAAATAGCTCTAGTGTTTAAATCTATATTCATAAAATGTTTCAATCAGACAATTAGTGGTCTAAACACAAAAACACCTGTTGTAAGTGTTAGCATTCCGTCCTACTATGTCGTAGTTTAAGAGGCTGAGGGTTCGAATGGTCGAAGTAAATTCTTCGAGGTTACATCAATTCAAAACACCGGTCAACTTAAAAAAGAGTGTCGCGTAAGTAGTCGTCCCTAAAATCAAGGTAAGTTGACAATATATATTTCTGATCCCTCTTACAGCTCATTTCATCTGCATAATAGTAGTGATTATTGATTTAAGAGTAAGTACACTTCTATTCCTCTCCCTTGTAAAATCATTTTATCTGCACAGTAGTGTGATTTTTAATTCTGTTAAGTTAACTAAAGAGATTTTTCTGTTGCATGCGTTCGAATCCCGCAAAATCCATCTCCTTAGGACAAAAGTATCCTCTGCTATGTAGTAATCATTTTATCTGCAGTGCTTAAGGAGAAGTATGTCAGATAGAGATATACAACATTTGCAATTCTATGTGTGCGCGTTGTTTGCATTGTATCAACAGAGAGATTAATCTGATAATGTTTTTTGTTATAAGTTTTTCTGTTCTGAACACTAATAGCCAACATGTTTTCTCTTGTGTTACAATCAATTCTAGTGTGTGCTAATTGTAACTTGTCTTGATGAATTGAAACATACAGCACAGTAGCGATAATAGTTTTTTGTTTAATAGTTAACATGATTTGTCTAGTCGGATAAAGACACACAGCACGTCAATTCTATACTTTTGCAATTGCATTCTGTAACTAGATTGAACCTGTTTTGTCTTTTCGGGTACAGCATTTGCTTATCCTACAATATTTTTGCATGCTGAAAAATGTATTACTTTGTCCTTACCGCCTTCTCCTCCTACCGCTTCCTCCTCAATCGAAAACTTCTGCGAAGAAGACAACGCTACATAACGTAAGTATATTTGTTTCTGATGTGACGTTCAATTCAGGAAAGCATCTGTCTGTAGGAAGAGGGATTGATCTAACATCAGTAACTGTATGAAGGAGTCCTTTCTTTCCTTTTGCCACCAGGAGACGTTTTGCCAGGAGGAGGAACCATTTTGCGAGGAAGATGAGCCCTTTTGCCAGGGGGAAGAGCTCTTTTGCCATACAGATAAATAGGAGCCCTTCTGCCTTTTTTCCCGGAAGAGAATCCCTTTTTCCCTTTGCTAGGAGGAGGTGTTCTTTTGCCAAACGGATAAGGAGGAGCCCTTTGGCCTTTCTGCAGGCAGAGGAACCCTTTTGCCCTACAGATGAGGAGGAGGTGTTGTCTTTCCACATTTACCCCTTTGCTAAGAGGCGGTGCGCATTTTCCTTTTTGCTATCCGGACGAGGAGGAGGAGGAGGACGGCTGTGTCCCTTCGGAGAAGGAAGAGGCCATAAGAGCCTATGTATAGCCGCCATCTTATGCAGTAGACCCTGGGCCATCTTTCTCCATAAGAGCCTTTGTATAGTCGCTATCTCGCGCAAGCGCCCTTAAGGCGTCTGCTAAGAGCCTATGTATATCCGCCATCTTGCACAGTAATCTGTGACCCAGGTTCTAGGATTTAGACTCATAACAGCCTGTGTATAGCCGCCATCTTGCGCAAGCGCCCTTAAGCCGTCTCATATGAGCAGCCGCCATCCTGCGCAGTAGCCTCTAAGCTGGCTTTCTCCATATAAGTTTGTGTATAGCCGCCATCTTGTGCAATCGCCCATGGCCGGCTTATTTCTCCATAAGAGCCTATGTATAGCCGCCATCTTGTGTAATCGCCCATGGCCGGCTTATTTCTCCATAAGAGCCTATTGATAGCCACCATCTTGCGCGATCGAACATGGCTGGCATCTTTCCTCATAAGAGCCAATGTATAGCCGCCCTCTTACTCAATCGCCCATAGCCGTCATCTTTCTCTATAAGAGGCCATGTATAGCCGCCATATTGCGCAATCGCCCATGGCCGGCATCTTTATCCATAAGAGTCTTTGGATAGCCGCCATCTTGCGCGATCGATTATACCCGTCATCTTTCTCCTTAAAAGCCCATGTATAGTCGCTATCTTGTGCAATCGCCTATGGCCGGCATCTTTCTCTATAATAAGCCCTGTATAGCTTCCATCTTGTGTTTGCGCCCCTAAGCTGTCTCATAAGAAGCTGTGCATAGTCGCCATCTTCCGCAATTAAATAGCCGCCATCTTGCGCAAGCGTCCCTAGGCCGTCTCACAAGAGCCTATGTAGAGCAGTTATCTTGCGCAAGCGCCCCTAAGCCTTCTTATAAGTAGCTGTGTATAGTAGCCATCTTGTGCAATTAGATACCTGCAATCTTGAGCAAGCTTACTTAGGCCGTCTCATAAGAACCTATGTATAGCCGCCATCTTGTGCAATCGCCCATGGCCGGCTTATCTCTCCATAAGAGCCTATGTATAGCCGCCATCTTGTGCAATCGCCCATGGCCGGCATCTTTCTCTATAAGAGCCCTTTTAGAGCTGCCATCTTGCGCAAACGCCCATGGCCGCCATTTTTCTCCATAAGAGCCTGTGTATAACCGCCATCTTGCGCAACCGCCCATAGCAGTCATCTTTCTCTATAAGAAGCCGTGTATAACCGCCATCTTGCACAAGCGACCCTAGACCGTCTCATAATAGCAGCCGCTATCTTGCGCAAGCGCCCACGGCCGGCATCTTTTTCCATAAGAAGCCGTGTATAGCCGCCACCTTGCGCAAGCGCCCCTCGGCCGTCTCATAAGGCGGTGTGTATAGCCGCCATCTTGTGCAATTTGCTTAGGGAAGGGCATCTTGCCGTAAAACTAAGGATAGCCCCCTTCAAGATGGCGGATGTGAGGTTAGGCTCGCTTCCTTAGGCGTCGAGAAGGGAACTAGCCGTTTAAGTTAGGTAACGCCCCTCAAGATGGGGACTGTGAGGTTAGGCTCACTCTCTTATGCAAAATCCACAAATCGGCCTAGCCCTACTATTATACTAGGGGTCAATGCCCGCGGTGTCGGATCTGGCCTAGGTACACTACTAGGTGCCAATGACCCCCGGATTTGACGCAGCAGAAAAGTTCTGACTGAGCGAATTTAGAACCATCACTGCTCCTCTACTCACATCAACGCCTTTTGCAGGGTAGCATACTCTGCCGCCTGAAGCAGGCGAGACACAGACCGAAGTCGCCGTATCGTTGGACGTGCTTCAAAGTGTCATTTCCAGGGTTTGGAGACTATTTCGTGATACTGGAGATGTTAGTCATAGGCCAGTACCGGTCGACCAAGGGTAACCACCCCACAGCAGGACCGATATTTGACCTTAATCGCCCGACGAAACCGGAGTGCACCTGCAAGACAATTGTCGTTGGAGCTTGCAGCCGTCTCAGATGTTGCCGTTTCCCCAACAATCTGTGTACTGGAGGCTCAGAACAGCAGGGCTGCTTGTCCGACGTCCAGCGGTGTGCGTCCCGCTCACTCCAGCAAAGAGACGGGCCCTTTTACTGCGGAACCTTGAACATCGAAACTGGGCCATGAATGAATGGAGGCATGTGATCTTCACAGAGGAATCCCGCTTCAGTTTGCAGAACGATTCCCGTCGCACATTAACCTGGAGAGAACCGGGTAGTCGTGAAAACCTCAGGAAGATCGTGGAACGGGACCAGTATGTTGGTGGTGGCGTCATGTATGGGGCGGCATAATGTTAAATGGCCGTACGGAGCTGCATATCTTCTTGGGTGGTCCGAGGAACAGTGTTAACGCTCGGAGATATAGGGATGAGGTACTGAGACCACATGTTCGACTCTTCAGAGGTGCGGTTGGTCCAGACTTCCTCTTAATGGACGATAATGCCCGATCGGACAGCACTGCTCTGCTGGATGAATTTCTGGGTGGGAAGACATTATTTCATGGACTGGCCAGCGAGGTCTGTAGATCTGAATCGTATAGAACATGCCTGGGATGGATTGTGGAGTCGAATTGCATCCCGTCAGCCACCACCAAGGACCCTCCCAGACTTTCGCATTGCCCTTTTGGAGGAATGGGAACGAATGCCACAATGGCTATTGGACCATTTGATAGAGGGCATGCCACGTCGCTGCTAAGCATGTGTGGCCGTTAGGGGTAATCATACACCCTATTAACGGTACATTTTGTGGAAGTCATTGCCAAGTTTTGTTGGTTGTCTTCAAAGGTGTACCTTAGCTATCAGAACCTTTCTGACACTGTTTTTTGGACAAGCTATGTGACATATGGTGTGTGATTCAGCTTCCGTTTGTGCAGCAATCCGTCTGATATTACTATCAGGCGGGATGTCCTCGTTTAGTGATTATGCTTAACTTTTTGACTATTGTGTATTTATTTTGAACGCTCTCCTAGACTTATGTTTAAGCTTCATAATAGTCGCGGTGTAAATTGACAATTTTGGATGGTTCTGCAACATCCAGAATCCGGTGGCCACTGAACGAGGGCTAATGCGGTGAGTGACGTCACAGCGCGGTGCGGGCTGCAAGCTAAGAGCGTGCCCTTAACCTTATTTCGCTAAGAGCGTACTCTTAACCTTACATGACCTTACGTTGGCTACGTGTCGAGGCTTAAACTTACAGGCCTCGGGTTCGACCTTAGGGCCTTAAACTTACACACCCAATTGAGGTAACTGAAGGAATAGGAGACCATAAGGCTGTAATAATGGATGTAGGACTGGTACCAAAAAGGCTTAATAAGAGGGTCACACAAGACAAGACATTGTACAGAAAAACTAAAGTTGATGAATTTGGGACTTTCCTTAAATCACAATTCTGTTGTTGCATAAGTGAAGAGAGTAATGTGGATACACTTTGGGCTAAATTTAAAGGAATCATTTGGGAGGGAGAGAAGAGATTTGTACCTGTTAAGAAGGGTAAAATGACCTCAGACCCTGTTTATTATACAAGGGAAATAAGAAAATAAAAAGAAAATGTAGAATTGTAAACAGGAAAAATCAAAGAGGGTAGGGAGAGTAGAGAAACTAGAAAACATCTAATGAGGGAACTGAATAGAGTGAAAAAGGAAGCAAAAGAGAATTATATGAATGCCATACTTAAAGAGGGTAACGACCACACAGGGAAATGGGAAAAGCTGTATTCATATATCAGGAATCAAAAAGGAAAACGAATTCAAATTCCTGCAATGGTGGGAGAAGGGGGTGAACACTATTTAACAGATACTGAGAAAGCAAACCTCTTTAGTAGGGAATTCAGAGATTCAGTAGATGATTGTCAGGAGTTTGAAACTGAAACAGAAGATAGAGAGGGGGAGACACAGAGGGAAACAAGAAGCTCCTAATTCACAAATGAAGATATTTTCAGAGAAATCCAACTGCTTCAGCAAGGAAAAGCAGCAGG
This sequence comes from Anabrus simplex, assembly GCF_040414725.1. NCBI lineage: Eukaryota > Metazoa > Arthropoda > Insecta > Orthoptera > Tettigoniidae > Anabrus > Anabrus simplex. The sequence goes on from NC_090266.1 coordinate 2,094,677, forward strand.
AAGTGATCACATTACTGGGGAGGTGTCAAAGACAATGGGGTGGTACATAGTGCTTTATTTAAAATTTCTCTTTGACTATGTCATAAATAATAGTGTAATAACAAAGGAATGGAAGGAATCTATAATAATACCAATTTATAAAGGAAAGAGTGATAAAAGGAAACCAGAGAACTACAGACCAATCAGTCTGACCAGTATAGTTTGTAAAATACTGGAAAGTTTAATATCAAAGTACATCAGAGGGATATGTGATGATAAAAATTGGTTCATGAGGAGACAGTATGGATTTAGAAAGAAATTTTCTTGTGAGGCACAACTGGTGGGATTTCAGCAGGACATACCAGATCAGTTGGTTTCAGGAGGTCAGTTAGATTGCATAGCCATAGATCTTTCCAAAGCCTTTGATAGAGTGGAACATGCAATATTACTAAAGAAATTGGAGGGGATAGGATTGGACGTAAGGGTTACACGTTGGATAAAAACATGTCTAAATTCAAGGGTTCAGAAAGTCAAAGTAGGAAATAATGTATCGCAGGAAGAGAAAGTTTGTAAGGGAATTGCTCAGGGTAGTATAATCGGTCCGTTACTTTTCTTAATATATGTAAATGATTTAGGGAATAATATAATATCAGAAATAAGATTGTATACAGATGACTTAATCGTATATAGGGAAATAAATACCATTGGGGATTGATCAAGACTAGAATCGAACACGGTATTCGATACAACATGTCTTTAGAACATGCCAGGGGTACCTTTGTTCTAGGGAAATCAGATTGAAACATAACAAGACTAGAATCGAACACTGCACTCAATGTTGTTAACTTCAACATCTGATTAGAACATTAAATCAGATTGAAACATAACAAGACTAGAATCGAACACTGCCCTCGATGTTGTTAACCTCAACATGTGATCAGAACATTAATTGATGTGTTCAAAACACTAAATAAGTGAGCAAGACTAGAATCGAACACTGTACCCGATACAACATGTGTTTAGAACATGTCAGGGAATACATTTGTTCAAAGAAGATCAGATTACAAAAGAAGTGATTAAGAATAGAATATAACACTGTACTCGATACAACATATGAACAGAACATCGATTGGTGTGTTTAGAACATGATACAACATGTGTGGGGGTATACCTTCGTTCTAAGAGAAAAATAATAAGACTAGAATTCTGAACAGCTTGCGTAAGACAGCGATTGTTATAACCTCCTTTTCCTCTTCCTGCTCTGTCAAGGCATAGCTTTATCGAACATACAACGCGATCTTATGCATATCGCTTTGCTAACTCGCTCAGTAAACGGTATATAACTTCAATGATTTGCCTAGTGCGAAAATAAAAAAAACACTGTGCACATATGGCGTAGTTAACTCGCTCAGTAAACGATATAGCAACACTTCAATGATTTGCCTAGTACGAAAATAAAAAACACACTATGCACATATCGCGCAGCTAACTCGCTCACTGAACGATATAGCACCACTTCAATGATTTGCCTAGTGCGAAAATAAAAAACACACTGTGCACATACTGTGTAGCTAACTCGCTCAGTAAACGATATAGCAACACTTCAATGATTTGCCTAGTACAAAAATAAAAAACACACTATGCACATTGCGCGTAGCTAACTCGCTCAGTAAACGATATAGCAACACTTCAATGATTTGTCTAGTGCGAAAATAAAAAACACACTATGTACATATCGCGTAGCTAACTCACTCAGTAAACGATATAGCAACACTTCAATGATTTGCCTAGTACGAAAATAAAAACACACTATGCACATATCGCGTAGCTAACTCGCTCAGTGAACGATAAAGCAACACTTCAATGATTTGCCTAGTACGAAAATCAAAAACCCACTGTGGCTATATCGCGTAGCTAACTCGCTCAGTAAACGATTTAACTTCAATGATTTGCCTAGTGCGAAAATCAAAAAACATACTGCGTAGCTAACTCGCTCACCGCACTGCTAAGACGCTCAGTAATTGCAAATGCACTAGAACACTGATATATGTCATGCGAAAATCAAGAAAGCACACTGGGAACCCAACTCGCTCGGTCACACTGCAAATACATCACAACACGACTAGAACACTGATATACGTTACTCTTTCTTTCGAAACACACACGGATAAGAATATTGCGAGGTACTACATACTTACATGTTTTAAAAAATGGGGGATGAAAAATCATAAATTATTTGCACGCATGCCATCTCCTCCATCTTGTAAGACTTAATGGACGCAGTACTGTGAGTTTCTGCTATGGCTGGCGAACGGAAGTGGCATGTTATCTCAGCGAAAAATACGCATGTCCTTGTCCTTGCCTACACGCAAGTCAGACACAACGATGGATACCGCGATTCAAATCGTGGCAACTTATGCCGTCAGGAAGGGCATCCGGCCAGATCCTTATATTTTATGTAATCATACGTTGTCAGGAAGACTGACGATCGGAATTTCAAATTATCCGCCACCACAGTTCAAAGGTATGTAACTAAAGATAGCAGCACGGTGCTCAGTAGATTAAAGATGGCGTCTGGATTGAATTTTAAATCGCCGCCGCCACATGTTAAATGTATGTAGCTAAAGATAGCAGCACGATGCTTGGTTGATTAAAGATGGCGGATGACAGCGGACGGAATTACCCGCAGTGCCGTAAAGATAGCAGCACGGTGCTGTCATGCTGTCAAAAAGCATGCAGATTTTAAATTTCCCACCACCACCACCACGGTAAGGTTTAGTACCATAAAGATGGCAGCACTGAGGTAAGCGATGTAAGATGGCGGATAACAGCTGACGGAATTTTTCAAATTGTCTGCCGCTACATTTCAAAGGTAAGTAGCTAAAGAGTGCAGCACTGAGGTTCGCAATGCAAGATGGCGGATAACAGCTGTCACGTAGAAATTGCCCGCCACCACATTTCAAACGTAAGTAGCTAAAGAGGGCAGCACTAAGGTTAGCGATGCAAAATGGCGGATGACAGCTGTTATGTAGAAATTTCCCACTACTACGATAAAGATGGCAGCGCGGTGCTCTGTTGATTAAAGATGGCAGCTTGTCAAATAGAATTTTTCAAATTTTCCGCCTCAAAGGTAAGTAGCTAAAGAGGGGAGCACGATGCTCTGTTGATTAAAGATGGCTGCTTGACAAAAAGCACGTTGGTTTGTTTCCAAACAAGAGAGCTGAAGAGGGCAGCACGATGTTCTCTTGATTAAAGATAACTGCTGTCAAAAACGCACGTGGGTTTGTAAAGCACGTGGAAATTACCGCCACCACTTTTCAAAGTTAAGTAGCTAAAGAGTGCAGCACTGAGGTTTGCGATACAAGATGGTGGATGACTGCTGACAAAATTTTTTAAATTACCAGCTGTGTCGTAAAGAGTGCAGCACTAAGGTTTGCGATGCAAGATGGCTGATGACATCTGTCAAAAAAGCACATGGAATTTAAATTACCCACCACCACATTTCAAAGGTATGTAGCTAAAGAGGGCAGCACGCTGATCTGTCGATTAAAGATGGCTGCTGCCAAATAGAATTTTTCAAATTGCCCTCCACCACATTTCAAAGGTAAGTAGCTAAAGAGTGCAGCATTGAGGTTTGCGATGCAAGATGGTTGATGACAGCTGACGAATTTTTTTAAATTACTAGCAGTGCCGTAAAGAGTGCAGCACAAATGTTAGCGATGCATTATGGCGGATGACAGTTGTCAAAAAGCATGTGGCTTTGTTTACTGATTCAAATCTCGCGCTAGTGAGGTTAAGTTGGCACCACTAAGGTTTAGGCCCGTCACGATGGCAGCACTGAGGTTAGCGATGCGTTGTTGTCGATGACAGATGTCAAAATGCACGTTGCTGTCAAAAAGCACGTGGGTTTGTTTTTGCCCATTCAAATCTCGCGCTAGTAAGGTTTAGTTGGCAGTACTGAGGTTTGGGCCCGTCAAGATGGCAGCTGTGAGGTTAGCGATGCATTGTTGTCGATGACAGCTGTCAAAAAACACGTGGCTTTGTTTACCAAGTCAAATCTCGTGCTAAAATTCAAATCTCTCGCGGGAGGAGGAGGAGCGGGCCCCTGGGAGACGGAGGAGGATTAGGCGGCCGAATCCCTGGCTTTATCTACTAATGCTAATAGATCACCGGCAAATAATTTCATTGCTTCTTCCAAAAATTGTCCTCAAAATTTGGAATATTAAACATTAAAATTCGTTTGTTGTATGCGTTATTTAATAGAAATGAATTGTGTTGTGAAGCATTTCCAACAATTCCCCATGATATTCAAAACGAAAAAATAATTCTTACCAGCACGTGGTAGACTTACTATGTCTGATGAGTTTTTATTCAGTACAGTCTTATCAAGTAAGCAAAGTACATCATATAAAAGCACTGAATTCTGACATAATCATGAATAAATTGTATATTAAATAAATCATCCAAAACACACTTTCATGGGAGAGCTTTTCAGATGAATTTTCCAGCCACTGTAGGAAACACTCCATGGTTCGACTAGTCATTCAATAAGTCCTGGGCGTTTTGCCAGCATTATTGATGTTGGTTGCGTTTCAGGGCTGACGGTCATCGCGGTGGTGTTGTAAGCGGCGTTACTTTGTCTGTTGTTTTCCAGGGTCCGTACATCCCTTGAAATTTAGTTTGCCCTTCACCGGAATGTTCGGAAGAGCTTCTTGGTTGCAAGGAATCGTGCCGGATGAATCTTCCACGCACTAAATCTCTTCTTCTGTGGAGAACACTCCGTGGTTCGACCAGTCGCCCAATAAGTGCTGGGCGTTTTGTCAGAATTGTTGATGGCGGTTGCAGTTTGGAGCTGACGGTAATTGCAGTAGTGTTGTAAGTGACATTACTTTGTCTATCGTTTTCTGCGGTGACTCGTCTTCCTTCTCTGGAGACTGCGCTGTTGATGGTAGGAAGAGAGACTTGAATATTGTGGCGGCGGTAGATGATTTTCTGACAGACATTGTCTGTTCTAAAGACAAAAAAATGTCAGGCGTGCAGACATCTTGCTTACAATGCATTTCCGAACCTTTCCCCTCCCTCCACCCAGGATTGAACCTGCACAGTTGCGACTGGAAGGCCACCGTCTCAACCGTCCGAGCCACTCAGCCTAACAGGGTAAGGTAAGGTAAGGTAAGGTTCCGTGGTATTTGTGGATCGCAGAGGTGAAATAAGGTGCCGGGATGAATGGGTCTAACTACAATGTCAAGAATGAAATTTTAAAACATAAACTGAAGGTTATATTTTCAAAAATGTTAAGCTTAACAATTTTTACAGGTACAAGTAGCGATCACTAAACAAGTCTAGGAAAGACAAGATTGGTGGTATAAACAGATCGTGGGCTTCAAGCCCTCACTTTATTTTTCCTGAGCTCCCAGCTCAAATTTACAAAAGAGCACAAATTAATACAAGGGCAGAAATCTCCTAATACATGGAGCACTTGGTCCCTAAATTACAATATCCGGCCTCCCAGAGGCACTTTTACAACACTTGAAAAAGAGCTAACGTGCTCTCAGTTTTTCAAGACTACTCAAGGCAACATAGCATGAAACTCTAGTAATCTCTGGCCTTACAAGGCACTATTTACAAATAGAAATCTAATCACACTGAGGTATCTAGTATCCAACCTACAGGGCCTTAGAGAAAAGGAACAGGTTAAATAAACGGCCCAAGTACAATTTGAATGGTGTTGAAGACTGAGCTCCAAAAAATTTAAAACCTATAGGGAGCTTGGCCGAACACATTGGAAAAATAAAAACGTGGCACCTCAAAGCAAGATGAAGGGGTACTCGAGAGGGTACATTACTCTCTACCCCGATTTACAGTTAAAGTTCTTATGAAGTTTTTACATTAGCCGGCAGAAGTTACATTTTTAGAAAAGTGGGTTACATAGTCGATGAGTCGGACATTTCCCTCGGGTTACACTGCGGAGCTAGCAAGAAACAAAGATGTTATGTGGCCATTACCTTGTCGATGTACTGCTGCCTGATGAAAGAGACCTCCCGCCTCCTGTTTTGACACACACACTTAGTAAGCTGACGATCAATTGACCAGGAGACGTGAAAATCCCTCGGGGAAGGTTCGAGATCTTTCACGAATAAACCAGCCACACCCTCTCAATTTTATTGGCTAATTTAAAAGTTACACTCCAAATCGAAGAAGAAGAAGAAGAAGAAGTAGAAGAAGAAGACTGTGATTGGTAGAAAATTTATTACAGAAATTATTGGTTGGTTGGATTCAACACTGGCGAAAGAAAAATAAATCTTGCCAACCAAAAAATAAATGAACATCATTTAGTAAAAGAACTTATGAATACAAAAGTTCTTTAAATCAAAATTTCTTTCACTTCGCACCAGGGTGCATGATCATAGTTTTTAGTGGAGACATCTGTGGAAGAATGTCCAAACTTCTTGATGAATGGCAAACAAAACAAGTAGAAATACAGTCAGTTCAGGAAACTTCACAATAACAAAATTACATCAGATTTTAGTGGTGATATCTTCTGAGTAAGTTTTAAGTAGGTATAGTATCAAATTCACTGTTTCACCAATAGAGGGGGTTCTTTTAGGCGCTAGATTTAAATGCGCAGCGTTGGGGTGTACCTCCCGGTACAGACCCCCAAATGTCCTTCCTAGGGGTCCCACAGAATAAGTATGAAAAAGAAAAAAATATTTCCAATTGAAGAAAATTTCCAAGACTTTTGTTTTGTTGATGGGTAGAAACTTGTTAAACTCAAGTTAAGAGTGTCCTTGTAGTCATAGAAGGTAAAATATATGTTAATAATTTTGACGGCAAGACCTCACGCTGCTGCCGGTATCCAGTTGAAGTCGCCTGGACCCCTCAAGTACCCTCAGATACACCTCTCGCCCTACTATGAGAGGGGGTAGTCGTGGTGATGGACGCCGGAGATTAGAAGTATATATACAGTCCGCAGGTATCGTTGGCGGTAGGGGCACCCGCACTTCAACCTTTGCCGGGAGAGGGACTCCGGTGCGCCGTTCACAAGTAGTCTTCACGCGAGTGGAGTGGGCTCGTACCCCACTTCTGTTGCAGTGAGGCGGCGAACGGCTGAGGGGGAACTGAAACAGCAAGATCTCGGCGACAGAAAAGTGTTTTTGCAGACTTGAGAGTACGATTTGTGTTGGTGACGCTGAGGAGCGGGCGGCGTGGGAGGTGATTGTTTGCCAATGGTGTGGATATGCAGGAGACGGGGGCTTGGTAATGGCCACAAACGAATTGACAGCAGGAAAACCAGAGGGGAAGATCGTACATACAGATCATATACAAACTATAATACGATAATCGGGACAGAAACCTCGAGAGATTATTTAAAAAAATATAAACTTCAAACTCCTGCTAAATATTAGCGGCAAAGAATATCAAAGAATTATTTATACGGGTTTAATCTGAGAGAGGTGGATTCTATAGATAGATAGATAGACATGATTTATTTTAACTGGCAAAGTTAGGGACATTTGTCCCTGTCTTACACTTAACCAGTGAAATACATAATTAACATAAAAATATATAACATACTGAATAAATGAAAAAGAGAATGAAACAAATTACTACGGTACTATGCTATCCTGCTGTACATAAAAATAACTATTATAATACACAATATAATTTAACATTTTGCTTCCTGCGAAGAAATCAACATACAACAAAGAACGAATTACAATTTCAATAATAATAATAATAATAATAATAATAATAATAATAATAATAATAATAATACAGATAAACCTACTAATATTTACAATTAATTTGTCCAATTCCAGAAGTATATCACATTGACGAAATGTTCAGTTTTCATGAGTTTACTGTGGGTGAAAAACATTGCAAAATGGGGATAGGGATAAGGATAACTATGCAGGAAAACCACAGCTGAGTACTTTCTAACACTACTGATGAATAATAATAATAATAATAATAATAATAATAATAATAATAATAATAATAATAATAATAATAATAATAATAATAAGAAGAAGAAGAAGAAGAAGAAGAAGGACCATGTGGAGAAGAAGAAGAAGAAGAAGAAGAAGAAGAATAAGACTGTCGCACTACGAGCTCGTTTCATAGAGATATTTTGAACACATACTTTTAAATCTTCCGTGGTTTGATATCCCTCTGACCTCCTGCGGAAGGAAGTTCCATTCACGGCTGGCCACAACAGTGAAGGAATTGTTGTAGGTTGAGGATTTATGCTTAGGAATAGCGAGCAATGTCGAGCTCAGCGCTCTGGTGTTTTTATCATGGTGTTCAGAAAGGCTATGAAATCGTTCATACAGGAAAGATTGGGATTGTAAGGTAAGGATTCGGTGCAATGAAGTCAGGGTATGCAGCTTGCGTCTGTCTTCAAGGCGTAGCCATCCGAGGTCGACGTAAGACTGGGTAACATGATCTGAACATTTCAGATTACATATAAATCTTACACAAGCATTCTGTGCACGTTGTAGTTTATCTCGAAGCTCGGTTTTCACATCTTTGTAAACTACGTCACAATAATCGAATATTGGAAGAACGAGGGTTTCAACTAGTTTCTTCTTTAAACTGAACGGAAAAGTAAATTTGAAATTGTTTAATGTGTGCAACGTAGCAAAAACTCGTCTACTCACAGATATTATCTGATCCGTCCACGAGAGATCCTCTCTGTGGCTGGATTGCTCACTAATAATGTGACGGGAGTCAGGAAATCCAATATGATGCACGACCCATGTAATCTGGAGGCAAGCTTGGTCGCGGGAACAAAACTCCTAACCATGACTTGATCTCCGATTTTTAAATTGGTGGGCCTCCGTTCACGATCATATCTTTCTCTAACCTCTACATGAGAAAATTTCCGGTTGTGCTTAGCTTTCTTCCATAAATCCTTATATTATCGGGATCTATTGTCTCTGGTAGAATATCATTAAGTGAGCAAAGGTTACAGAGTGGCGTGTTAGGCACAAATTTAAACATCATAGAAGCTGGAGCGAACTTATGGGACTCATGAACCGCCGAATTCAAAGCGAAGGCCAACTAATGCAGGGACGTATCCCAACTGGAATGATCTTCATGGTGAAATGCAATGAGAGCCGATCTCAGATTACGATTGGCCCGCTCCGCCAGAGATGGTTGAGGATAATACGCCAATGTAGTTACATGTTATATTGACAGATCAAAGCAGAATTTACTGAAGAGGTTGGATGTAAATACCTTAGGATTTTCAGAAACTATATATTGACATGGACCAAAGAAAGTGAAAATGGTATTTAAACAAGAAATGGTGGACTGCGTGGTGGTCGGCTAAGTCGGAAATAACCAGGAAAAATTAGTGAAACCATCTACACACACGAGAATGAATTTGTTGGCGTTCCCCTTTGATTGGGAAAAGGGTCCGACGTAGTCTATATAGAGGCGCTCCATGGGGCACGATGCTTGATGAGAAGATAATAGACCTAGCTTAGTGGACAAGGTGGGCTTACTAAGCTAGCAAGATTTACAAGCTTTTACCAATTCTCGAATTTCACCGTCCATACCTTTCCAAATAAACATCTCTCGGATATTTTTTCGAGTTTTGAAGATACCTAAATGCCCCCCTAATGGGGTCTCATGGTAGTACTTGAAGATCATAGGTACAAGAACTGCTGGAACCACAACTTTCATCTTTTAGTCATGCCTCGACGAGCAACACAAAACCCCGTTTTTCAATACATAAGGGACGAAATGTTCCCCAGAAGAAAGGGTTTCAATAATAGGGGCCAGCACAGGATCTTCACGTTGATATTTTTCAATATCCCTACACAACATGCGGGCATTAGTTAGAATGGCATTTACACCAGACGGTATGGGCGTAGGAAGAGAAGAATTATCTTCCTGTTCGGAGGTCTCCACAGCATGAGCAAACATGCGGCTTAGTCCATCCGCCACAACATTTTCGCATCTTCTGATATGCCTAACATCAAATTGGAAGGCCGACATCCTGATGGCCCAACGGGCTATACGACCAGTACGACGCGGCCTAGCTAAGATCCAACTTAAGGCTTGGTTATCTGTTTCCAGGTCGAACTTGACATGTTCCAGAGAGAGGCGGAACTTCTCTAATGCAAATAAGACTGCCAAACTCTCAAGTTCATAGACAGAATATTTGGCTTCTTGAGCCGATAGTGTCCTAGATGCATAGACGATGGGTTCCCTTCCGAGTTCATTTTCTTGAAGAAGGACAGCAGCCACCGCCGATGATGAGGCGTCGATTTGGACAATGAATTTCTTGGAGAAATCAGGCATTGCAAGGACATGGGCGTTGCAAAGAGCTAATTTCAGGTCTTCAAAAGCGGCTTGTTGAGACGACCCCCACTCAAATTTGACGCCTTACCTACGAAGTAAGTTCAAGGGCGCCGCTCTGTTAGCGAAGTTAGGAATAAATTTCCTGAAGAAATTCACCATGCCGATGAACCTGGCAATACCTTTGATGTCCTTAGGAGATTTGAAATCACGGATGGCCTGTGTTCTAGAGTGATCAATAGAAACACCATCGGCGACACAATATGCCCTAGGAATGACATGGAAGGCTTAGAAAAAGCTACCTTAGGTAACTTCCACAGTTAGCCCTGCCTTACGAAGGCGATTAAGGACCTCTTTTAGATGATCTAGATGTTCTTCAAAGGTCTCAGGAAATCCGACGACATCATCAAGATAATGGTACAAGTATTCGAATTTGATGCCGGAGAAATCCTACCTAGCAGTCTCGTGAGCACGGCTGCCCCCGTAGGCAGCACAAAAGGCACGCGGTTGTACTCATACAAGTTCCAATCCGTGACAAAAGCTGTTAGATGTTTAGATTTTTCAGCTAGAGGGATCTGTTTGTACGCCTGAATAAGGTCTAACATGGTGAAGAAATTAGCTTTCCGAAACCATGAAAAACAAGAGTGGAGGTCGGGAAGAGGCACAGATTGTAACACCACCTTCCGATTTAAAGCCCTATTGTCAATCTCAGGCCTGAAGCTACCTTGGGGTTTCGGAACCAGGAAAATGGGCGATGAATACGCCGACTTAGAGGGTCGAATAATACCATCCTTTAACATCTGGTCGATGATCTCTTTAAGAGCCTTCATTTTAGGTGGAGACAGGCGATAGGGTGGATATCTAACCGGGATCAAATCAGTAACCTCAATCTTGTATTCAATAAGTTCAGTGACACCTAGAGTATTGGAAAATACATCCGTAAACGACTGACACAACCTCCAAATACTATCAGTCTGCTTCCCAGGTAGATGTCTGAGGTCTAACAACATCTCATCCTGGGTAGGCGAAACAGATGAACATGATGCAGAACTACACTTAAGCAAAGGAATTTTACAGTTACTAGCAAATTTGAAGGTACACGACTTGCTCTGAATGTCGAGCACCAGACCAGTAGAAGACAAAATATCCGCTCCCAATATTACCGAGCAAGACAAGTTCTTAGCCACAAACAATTTAACTTTCCAGGTGAATTTAGAGATCCGAAGTTTGGCAAAGATAAACCCTAAAATTTGTAAGGGAGAGGAGTTAGCCGAAACGCATTGAACCGAAGACGAACAATAATCAGAAAATTTACAAACAGACTTTAATTTAGAATACCACTCAGCCGAAATTATAGAACAAACACTCCCAGAGTCTAATAGAGCCGTGACCGGTCCATTGTTCAACTCAATTTTGAGAACAGGTATCAGTGCGGGGACTCCGCTGCAATCCTAAGGCATTCTTTAGGACCTTCAAATGATAAATTAGATGAACCTTGTTGCGTACCTGAGCTTTCGCTGGGTTTAACAGGGGCTGAGCCTGGAAAAAATGAACACGCCGACTCAGCCGATCACACTAGTCATTTCCTATCATTAGAGTTCGCGGTGGTTGCACCAGAAGTTGAACAAGAGGGAGTGCTATTGGCATTAGGGCAATTCTTGGCGTTATGCGAAAATGAGCCACATTTAAAACATCCTTGTGTTGACCCTGCCCCGTTCTTTGTCCCACTGGATTTAATCAAAGGGCACTTGTTACGGAGATGTTCTACCGACCCTCAAGCATAGATTTGCGGGTGGTGAAAGTTCGGTGAGGTTGGGGCCGAAAGTTACTCGAAGACGGATGGGCTCCTTAGCGACTCGTAAGGTGTCGGCATACCTAACTCTTCGGCTGAGACCGCCATAGCCTCTAATTCTGCGAAAGGTTGCGGACGCGACGCGAAACACAGGTACGACCTATAGGGCGGGGAAATCCCCTCAACAATCGTCTGCACAATTTGATCTTCTGGGAAATGAAGAGCGAATACCCTTGTGTAAAACTTAATATCGTGGATGAAGGCTGCCAGTTTTTCATCCAGTCGCTGTATTCTGAAATAGTACCTTTGAATTAATGATGACATTGCTCGAGCCGGAATGAAGTTAGCTGAGAGATGGGCGTGGAAGTTTTCTATAGAAGGTTGCTCAGCTATTGCTTTGACTATTTTGTCCGAGAAGGCGCCGATGGAGTAAGCGTAAATTATTTGAAGAATTTGAGAGTGAGAAAGGGAAAACACCAGAGCGTGATCTTGAAATTCAACTAAGAATCTTAAAAATGAAATGACATCGTTAGTGGGATTAATAGAAAACTTAGAGATTCCCCTAAGCACCATAGCCAAAGGGTGAGGCAAGCTACTGAACCCAGGTGACATAGCAGGTAACGGCCTAGGGGGTGAAGAAGCTTCAGAGACAGCATTAAAAAAGAATGGTGGAATGGATGTACGACGCTCAGGTTCATTTCCTAATGGGGCAGAAGTTCGTTACGTAGCTACAGATTTTCTGCTTTCTACATTCTTGGAAGAATCCTCCTCACTTACGATGTTTATCGCAGGGGCTTGGTCGGTTTAGGGCGTAGCTGCCCCAGTCAACAATTGAAGAACTTTATTTGACATTTCAGACAGGTGTTCAACAAGGTTACTAGCCTCCTTGGATTGGTCTTCTTTTAACGTGAGAGAAAATAGGTCCCCCTTTGCACCAGGGTGCATGATCATAGTTTTTTAGTAGAGACATCTGTGGAAGAATGTCCAAACTTCTTGATGAATGGCAAACAAAACAAGTAGAAATATAGTCAGTTCAGGAAACTTCACAATAACAAAATTACATCAGATTTTAGTGGTGACATCTTCTGAGTAAGTTTTAAGTAGGTATAGTTTTAAATTCACTGTTTCACCAATAGAATAGTTCTTTTAGGCGCTAGATTTAAATGCGCAGCGTTGGGGTGTACCTCCCGGTACAGGTAGCAGTATACAATTTGTAATTATTAGATTCTCTACAGTGCCGTGTATGAGGTGAGATGAACCCTGTAAAAAGGTTTGTTCAACTATCGTATGTCATGTCATTTCATTTTATCTTCCCTGACGTCAGGAAGGGCATCAATTTATTCAAAATTTATCTTATAGGTTTCATCTCACCACAAAGCCAAAACACCGTAGAGAAAAAGCAGACACCTTCTCTAACGTCAGGAAGAGCATCCGATTATTAAAAAATCGATATTGACCTTATTTATCTTCCCTAATAAGGTTGACGTCAGGAAGGGCGGACCCTCCGATAAGAGTGTAATTCACCACCTTCAAAGGGGTCCAAGTATTTAGCACTGCTCTCGTAGATAAGGCGTTCGTTATTCGACTCATCCAAAGACAGATAAAGGTTTGAGATTTGTAGAGACTAACCTTGATAACGAGCAAGTCTAAACATACATAACCATGTCGACGTGTTCGTTGCATGTTAAAACCTCTAACACAGGTGCACAACTAAGTATAGAGATGCGTTTTATGAGAAAGATGAGGTGTGAACATAGTTATTTGTCTGTCGGATGGAGACGTAAAGCCTTGAGCAGACCTCTCGATCCTGTGAAGTTAGGCCCCTCCAAAACGGTGTATGTGAGGGAGAAGACCATCTAGCCATACAACTAGGCCAAACGAGGGAAGGGCATCTGACTGTAAAACTGCGTTAGATGAGGAGCAGGGAAGGGAATCTGACAAGAAAACTGGTCCAGATGAGGAGGAGGGAAGGGCATCTAAACATAAAACTAGACCCAAGATGTAAAACTGGACCCAAGATGGCGACTGTGAGGATAGAGCCCACCAAAATGTCGACGGGAATGGCATTTAACAGTAAAACTGGTCCTTGTGTAGTTAGGCCCCTCCAAAATGGCGACGGGAAATGCATCTGACGGTAAAATATTTCCAAAGATGGCGACTGTGAAGTTAGCGCCCTACAAAATGGTGACGGGAAGGGCATCTGACCGTAAAACTGCTCCCAAGATGGCGACAGTATAGTCAGGCCCATAAAATGCCGTGTGTGAGGAGGGACGGGAATCTAACCGTAACGCTGGACCCACGATGGCGACTGTGTAGGTAGGTCCCTCCAAAATGGAATCTGTTATGTGGAAAGGGTTTCTAGGCAGAAAACTAGTACCAAGTTGTAAACTGGATCCTAGTTGGCAAATGTGAGTGTAGATCCCTCCAAAAAAAAAAAAGACGACAGGAAGGGCATCTGACCGTAAAACTGGGTCGTGTGTAGTTAGGCCCCTCGAAAATGGCGACGGGAGGGGAATCTGACCGTAAAATGCGCCCTGTGTAGTTGTGCCCCTCCAAAACGGCGATGGGAGGAGAATTTGACCGTATAACTGGGCCCAAGGTGGTGATTGTGTAGTTAGCCCCCTTCCAAAATGATATGGGGAGGGGCATCTGGCCGTAAAAATAGGGCCTGTGAGGTTAGGCCCCCAAAATGACTCTGGGAATCGCATCTGACTAGTTGGCGTCGGGAAGGGCATCTGGCCTTAAAAGTGAGGTTAGGTCACTTCAACATGGCGAGTGTGCGGTTAGGCTTGCTCTCGTACGTAAAATCCGGGAATGCCCGTAGACCTACTACTACACTGGGGTTGAAAGACCTCCGGTCAGCACCCCCGTAGGTACACTACTAGGGGTCAATGACCTCGTGGGAAAATGCTGAGTCAGCACCCATTGTTTTAGAACCGGGCTTGCCCTACTACTGCAATGGACTCAACGTCACCTGCAAACCCATATTCGTCCACATTCTCTAATCCTCTAATGTGTCGCACGTCGAACTGAAAAACACACCGGGCGATACCGCCAGTACGACGGGGCCTAGCTAAACCTCAAATTAAAACCTCATTATCAGTTTCTAACTTGAATTTAATATACTCCAGTTAAATGCGGCAATTCTCCAAAGCGTACAGAACTGCAAGTCCCAATTCATAAATGGAGTATTTGGCTTCTTGAGTCGAAAAGGTCCTGGAAGCATAGGTAATAGGTCGCCTTCCGAGTTCGGATTCTTGAAGAAGGACAACAGCAACAGCAGATGAAGAGGCATCGGTTTCGAATATGAATCTCTTAGAGAAGTTTGGCATAGCTAATACTGGGGAGTTACCAAAAGCTAACGAGCTTCGAACGCAGCTTGCTGCGGTGGCCCACATTCGAACTTGACACCGTTCTATCGAAGGAGGTTTAGGGGCGCCGCCTTATTAGCAAAGTTGGGAATAAATTTCCTGATGAAGTTCACCATGCCTATGAACCCAGCGATTCCTTTGACGTCCTTAGGCGGCTTGAAGTTAAGAATAGCTTGCGTTCTGGAATGGTTGAGAGAAACTCCTTCGGGCGACACAATATGCCCTAAGAGAGACATTGAAGGCTTAGCAAAAGCCACGTTAGGTAACTCAACGGTCAACCCAGACTTACGAAGGCGATTTAGAACTTCCTTAAGATGATCTAATTGTTCTTAAAAGGTTTCAGAAAATACAACGACATCGTCAAAATAATGGTACAAATATTCAAATTTGATGTCGGAGAAAACACTCTCAAACAGTCTGGTAAAAACAGCCGCGCCCGTGGGGATCACGAAAGGCATGCGGTTGTATTCATACAAAATCCAATCCGTAGTGAAAGCCGTCAGATGTTTGGTTTCTTCCCCCGGAGGAATCTAATTATACGCTTGGTTAAGATCTAAGATGGTGAAAAACTTAGCCTTACGAAACCACGAAAAACATGAATGAAGATCAATAAGGGGCACTGATTGAAATAAGACCTTAGGGTTTAATCAATGACAGGCCTTGGGGTTTCGGTAGAAGAAAATGGACGAATAGTGCCATCCTTTAACATTTGATCGATGATCTCCTTCATGTTTGGCGGAGACAACCTATACGGAGGAAATCTTACGGGCATTGAAACTTGCATTCAATCAGGTCATTGACAACAAGTGTTTCCGAAAATTTATCAGGAAAAGACTGACAATACCTTCGAATACTCTCCGCCTGGTCGTCAGGTAGATGCCTAAGATCTGACGATGTCTCATTCTGGGTAGGTGAAATACATGAATATGGAGCAGAATTACATTTCTTGAGATTAATATTTACGTTACTAGTAAACTTGAATGTGCACGACTTGCTCTGAAGATCGAGCATAAGACCCGAATTCAACATGAAATCGGTTCCCAATATTACAGGGCAAGACAATTTTTTAGCAACAAACAACTTAATTTTCCCAGTGAATTTGGAAATGCGAACAAAAGAAATGAAGCCTAACATTTCTGAACGTGAAGAATTTGCCGAAATGTATTTAATGGAAGACAAACAATAGTTTGAAAATTTACAGCAGGCTTTCAGTTTAGAGTACCACTCCTCAGAAATAATAGAGCTAACGCTTCCTGAATTTAATAGCGCAGTGACGTGTTCATTATTAACCTCAATTTTAAGAAATGGCACGAATCCTGCGTCTCCGAAGCAATTCTAAGGCATTCTCTTGTTTCTTCAAATTATCAATTAGAGAGGGTTTCTTCCTCGAAGTATTCGATGCCCGACTCAAATTGGACTGAGCCTCGAGAAGCTGAACTTGGTGACTCAGCCGGCGGCGCTAATGCCCGACTCAAATTGGGCTGAGCCTCGAGAAGCTGAACTTGGTGACTCAGCCGGCGGCGCTAATGCCCGACTCAAATTGGGCTGAGCCTCGAGAAGCTGAACTTGGTGACTCAGCCGGCGGCGCTAGTCACTTCCTATCGCCTAAGTTAGTGGATGCAGCATCAGAAGTTGAACAGGAAGGAGTGTTGTTAAGTGAAGTGAAATTTTTGGCTAGATGGAAAAAAGAGACGCACTTAAAACAACCTAGGAACGCGCTTGCTCAGTTCCTAGTTCCACTAGATTTTACTAAGGGACACTAATGTTCTGCCGATCTGCACGCATAACACTTGCGCGGGGGGAGGTGGTGGCCGAGAAATGTTAAATGACGGAGCGAATCGTAAGGTGTCCCTACCATTGCCTCAAGTTCAGGGAAGGTTTGAGGTCGAGAGGCAAAACATAAGATGGACAGTGGTTTGCACAATTTGAACTTCGGGAAAATGGAGAGCGAATACCCTCGTATAGAATTTTATGTGTTGTCCAACCTCTGGACTCGGAAGTAGTACTTCTGTATTAGAGATGACATAGCTCTAGCTGGAATGAAGTTAGCCAAGAGATGGTCATGTAAGTCTTCTATAGAAGATCTACCAGGTATTGCTTTCACGATTTTGACCGAAAGTACGCCTACAGAATAATGGTAAATTTTTTGTAGAATTTGCGAGTGAGAGAGAGCGAAATTCAACTAGGAATATTAAAAAAGAAATCACATCATTAGTTGAATTTATGGAGAAATTGGATATTCCCTTAAGCAACATGGCTAGGCGGTGGGGCAAGCTGCTAAAACCTGGCGAAATAATAGGGGACGGTACTGGAGGTTGAGAGGGTTCGAACACTGCATTACTGATAAAGAAAGGTGGACGTTGTTTTAAATGATCAGACACTTGTTCCGATGGGGCAGATATTTGTTGGCAACCACCGATTACTTACTCTGAACAGACCTACAAGAGTCCTCTTCCGTAGTCAAGTTTACAGTTAGAACATGGTCACTTTTAGCAATGGCGGCCTCGTACAACAATTGATCAACGCTATTAGACTTGTCACAAAGATGTTCCAATAAATTACTAGCTTCCTTCGCATGATCACCCTTCAATTTCAGAGACAATAGGTCCCTAGCCTTATTGTAAAAATGGAACAGTCTAGCTTGAACGCGCGTAGGTTGATTAGTAGAAGGATCACTTACTTCAGAGAAACTAACAATAGACGTTAGTTCAGTGGTAATTTCAGTGATAGTGGACAGAGCCTCATCAATATCTTTCTCCCCAAATACTGGGATAGAAATGGGAAAAGTTTGGGAATATCTGCCGCAACAGTGCCACCAGACTGAAACTTCCTAATTATAAGTTAATAAATTAATCCGTCCTTGCGCAAGTATCCCGGTGCAAGGATTTTTGAGTGAAAAGCTGACAAAATTTTGAAACTTCCAGAAATGAACACAATTTTTAGAGTTCGGTTTCATATTTTATTCGGACCCGTCAAAATGGGCTTTATCCAGACCCATTCAACCATGCTCTGCTACCACTTGTTACCAAAATATTGTGGTTTACACACGTGAAATAAGGTGCCGGCTTGAATGGGTGGATATGGAAAAGTCACAAGATTATTTTAAAAGTTCAAAATTTGAGCTATATTTCTTTCTTATATATTTTTTTTTCCTTTTCAAATTTTATACTTTGCCAATAAAATAACAAAACAAATTAAAACTTTACCTCGTGAACTCAATAGACCATCTAGAACAATCAGATAACAATTTTACAGGCTGAGCTTGAAGCTCCCAATTTACAACCGTACAACAGCAACCACTGCTCCATTCAATAACTCCTCTAGAAGATGGAGTACACACAATTACCTAGGTGACTACTCTCCAGGCACAATCTTACCACAAAGAGTTAACAGGGGTAACGAGTACCCATCCTATGTGGCCTTATTTAAAAACAAAATATTAGGAGGCGAACACTTGCACTTGACGTCACAGAGGCTAAGCAACAGCGGTAGCGGTACTGAATCAGCATTTTCCACGAGGTCGTTGACCTATGCGGATTGTGACCCGAGGTCATTGACCCCTAGTATAGTAGTAGTGCAATGCCGATTCGCAGATTTTGCATAACAAAGTATGACTAACCAATCAGTCGCCATCTTGGATGGGCCTAGACTCACAGGGCCCTGTTTTACGGGCAGATGCCCTTCTCGACGGCAACATTTGACAACTTGGAGGGGCCTAACGTCACTTTTACGGCTAGATGCCCTTCCTGACGCTATCTTGAATAGTAGGGTGATGGGAATTCTCGCGACGCCATCTTGAGTAGTAGGGCAATGTGAATTCGCATAAGAGAGCAAGCCTGACCTCATGGTGGGACCTAACTTCTCTTTTACGTTTAGATGCCTTCCCGACGCCATTTTGTGAAGTAGGGTAATGGGATTCGAATAAGAGAGCATGCTTAACATCATGGATTGACTAATTACGCAATAACTAGTTTTACGGTCAGATGCCCTTCCCGTCGCCATTTTGATTCTCCCACCAGACGGGGCACATATGGCCTAACCTAGTTTTACGGCCAGATACCCTTCCCGGCGGCGTCTTGGAGGGGCCTAACTATACAGGGCTTAGTTTTACAGTAAGATGCACTTCCCGTCGACACTTCGGAGGGCCTAACTACACAGGGACCAGTTTTACGGTCAAGTACCCTTCCAGTTGCCATTTCTGAGGGGCCTAACTACACAGGGCCCAGCTTTACGGTCGGATGCCCTTACCGTCACCCTTTTGTAGGGGCCTAATTACATCGTCGCCATATTGGCTCAGTTTTAGGGACAGATGTCCTTCTCGTCGCCGTTTTGGGGGAGCCTGACTGCACGGCGGCCGGCCTCGTGGTGTAGGGGTAGCGTGCCTGCATCTTTTCCGGAGGCCCCGGCTTCGATTCGCGGCTAGGTCAGGGATTTTTACCTGGACCTGTGGGCTGGTTCGAGGTCCACTCAGCCTACATGATTAGAATTGAGGAGCTATCTGACGGTGAGATAGCGGCCCCGCTCTAGAAAGCCAAGTATAACGGCCGAGAGGATTCGTCGTGCTGACCACACGACACCTCGTAATCTGCAAGCCTTTGGGCTAAGCAGTGGTTGCTTGGCAGGCCAAGGCCCTTCAAGGCCTGTAGTGCCATGGGGTTTGGTTTGGTTTTGACTACACATGCCCAGTTTTACGGACATGCCTTTCCCATCGCCAATTTGGAGTGGCATAACTACACAGTCGCCACATTGGGCTCAGTTTTACAGTCAGATACCATTATTATTATTATTATTATTATTATTATTATTATTATTATTATTATTATTATTATTATTATTATTGAAATTGTAATTCGTTCTTTGTTGTATGTTAATTTCTTCGCAGGAAGCAAAATGTTAATTTATATTGTGTATTATAATCGTTATTTTTAAGTACAGCAGGATAGCATAGTACCGTAGTAATTTGTTTCAGTCTCTTTTTTCATTTATTCAGTATTGCGCCCTGGTGGGGGTGTGATAAGCGTCATGCAATTGTAATTATTTATGGAGGAATATATATTTCATTTTCAGAATAAAGAATATCTTACTGTACATACAGTAAGAGCAGGCCAGGCCGAGATGGTATGGTGAAACATGCACAGACTATTGTCTCCACTGAGATTAACAAACACAATGAACGGCAGAATTAGAATTCTCAGAAATTGTGACGAAGGGGGAAAGAGAAAGGCACGAGTTGTTGACAAGTTTGCGGAAGGTTTCATAGCCCTGGGCAGAATAGGTAGTGGCAACAGCGCAAAGAGCTGGGTGCAGATGTCTGAGAAGTGATGGCAGGGTATATCCATGTACTAGCGGGAGTTGAACGCGGGGTTGGCACAGGAAGAAAAAAATATGAGCCTTCCCGGTCCCGTGGTATATGTGGACCAATAGAAAATTTCATCGACCAGTCGCAGGTACGCCAACTTCGTATTGTAAGAAGCACTAGCGAGGCTAACTCCGCGGATTAAATTGATAGAAGGAAGTGAGATATCAATTTAGAATAAGGTGGAATTTAGGAGCCTTACTATATAGTAAAACTTATAAAAGGTTAATAATTGCGGGAGATTACATGGTGTAATTCTGAGAATTCATGAATGCTATCCGATGATTGGCTGGAGGCAAAGGACGCCACAAAAGAGCGCGAAATCCCAGGCCGGGATACGGCAGCTAAATTCGCAAATATATCCATTACCAGCGAACGATAGTAGTTGAAAATTGGTATAGAGCCTTTGAGAACATAATTACATCATTGGATATCATATTTAAGCCACGGGCCGAACCGCAAATTGTCGTATGAAGATATCTGGACTGCGCGTCCTAAGATAACCTCCCCTGAACTCGGAAGAGAGGGGATACAAGTATAAATATGAGGTCGTGGACAAGGACTGAGAACTACTTTTGACAAAGCGCTCGGGCTGATACCACGCCTGGGGTGCGTGACAACTTCTGATATTTTGTTCGAGCCGTGATTACGCAAGGGGTGCGTGTGTGTACTTACGCGTGGAGTAGGGTTCGAAGTATTATATTGTTACATAGTACAGTGATTCATGACGTGATGTAGCTCATATTACAGTCTTGAGCAGTATACTAGTATGAAGTGTTTCAAATAGACAGGACTCAGTAAAGCATAACTTACGGAGTGTGAGATTCTACCAACAGATTAGGAAGTGCGTTACGTGAGAACGGTCACGAGTGTTTATGTCACCTAGTAAACAGTCGATTCTAAACTGATACCTGGTCAGCTACACGAACGTGAGACGGGAAATTCAAGTGCGCGCACGGGCCGTTGTAAAGGGGATCCCGAGGTATCCCATGTTCCTAGTGCCCGGGAAAGGAATGAAGAATGTATATCTACATTAAGTGGGCTAGATACAAGGCCGAGAGTGTAAAATTTGTGAGTAGAATTTAGGGTGGAAATTATTCCAGAGTGCAACAGTTATTTTATTTGTTTTTATTCAAAATGTGTAAAGTTGAAAAGGGTCAAGGATTCATTCTTCAAGCTGGCGTGAATACCAGTCGAATGCAGGGATAAGACTGGACGGGGCCTGTGCTTCTCGTCCGGCTTAGCAGCCTACAAAAAAGAGATGAGTAACCTTTTCAAATATTTGTAGATTGCTATCGTTATGGGGGAGGAAATCATATTATTTTATCATGGTAACTTGATTGTGAAACGAGCCGTTAGATAGACAAAGGGACAAATTAATACTGCATGTACATGATTAGATCGAGCACTCATCATAATTTTGATTATTAAATAGAGTATAGTAGGGTTGAGTTGTTCATTCAAGTGCTTGAGTTGTTTGATATGATATGAAGCACGTTTCACGTAAAGATAATGTTAATATTCATTTAGAAGTGCTTCCAAAGTGTTTTTCCAGTATCGGAACTTTTATAGATATTAAGGCATGTTGTTAAGATAATCCAGAGGTAGGGTCGCCAGGTGATATAAATTCTTGTGGGACGGAATGAAGTCCATTGATTTGTTTGTAAATATCGCGAAGTTCGCCAGTGAACAAAATAATAATAATAATCTGTAGAAGTGTCGGAGTAATAAATTAATATTGGGTAATGTGTAAAGGCGTGTTTAATAATAATCTTTGAGAATAAAGGCACGGGCCTAGTTGGATAGAATGATTGCAAATTAAAATAATTTAAATATGGAGATATTATGTGGCATGAATATTTTATTTGGACAGTGAATCCGATTTTAACACTAATTGTTGAGTTAACGTTTTTGGACTCCATAATAATCATAAATAATTTTGGTAGAAACGAGATAGGCATTTTGATAATGTGGTCACGCTATGTTTGAGGCCCAGAGTGATTTGAGCCAAAAGTTGAGATTTGGAGTTTTGTGGGACAGAAATCCGGCCCGAAATGAAAGTGAATTGTACTGATGTTGATGAAGAAATAGATGGATCTTAAGGCCTACATAGAGGTTGTATTTCTATACCGGTGTATTGAGTGGCAGAATAGAGTCCACACACCGAGGGTTAATTAGTGAAAATGTTTGGAAGAGTTCCGATGGATAAATGGACTTCAAAAATGGAAAAGGAAGGAATAATTTAACACTTGCAGAGATTGGAGGTATTTGCCCAACTGCGAGGTGTTAGGGGATTTGAGAATTGTCTTAGGAGCACATGGTCTCCATGAATTAACGACAGTACGAAAATAAGGGTGCGGGTTCGAACACTATTATGTCCCGACCGATGTGAATTCGGATCTTGGTGATTTCTGTTTGGGAGAGAACGTATGTGACTAAATTATAAAGATGGGGAATAAAAATAAAGATTCTCGAAAGCATACGAATATTAATAATAATAATATTCCAAGTAAATCATGTCTAGATTGATTAGTGCCAAAATAAATCAGAATTGTAAAAGGGGTTATGCGTTAAACATATTAAGAGTGGACTACCGTGTAACAAGCGAAATTAATTTTTTTAATTAATAATAATAATAATAATAATAATAATAATAATAATAATAATAATAATAATAATTATAAATATTTGAAGAAGAAGAATTTTTAAATTTTTATTTATGAACACAATAATGATGGTGGGAATTGAATTGAAAATATTGAAATTTTCAAACCACTTTAATAATGATAATATGTGAAGTATAAAAAAAAAGGGGAAGCTACTTTTTTGAAGAAGAAGAATTTACTTTTTTATATTTTGGACATAATAATGATGTTGGGAGTTGAAATGAAAAATTTGAGATTTTTAACTAATAATAATAATAATGAGAATATTTGAAGGAGGAGAAGAAGAATAAAAAGGAAGCTACTTTTTTATTTTTATTTTTTGATGAGAATAATAAGAGCGAGAAATTGAAGTATTATAGCGAGGATGATTACGGGTTACGATAATAACGATTTCCACTATTGATAATAATATTAATAATAATAATAATAATAATAATAATAATAATAATAATAATAATAATAATAATAACAATAATAATAATAACTCCGCTATTACCGGTCCCAAGCCCGGGGCCTCGTCTATCAAGAGACGGGGAAGTGAGGAGGGGGAGGAGTAACAACCTCGTTAAAAAACCTGGGTCCATCTGGCTCCGGGTGGTAGCACCCAGTAAGGGCCCCGGCCTAGGGTTACAGGTGAAACCTGGCCAACGGTCTTGAAGGCGGAAGAGGAACTCTGCTTTAGTTCCGAACGGTGGAGAGAGCGGAAGAGCCTAGTGAAGTGAACCACGAACAAAAATGAAATTTCGGACTAACAATCCGATCTTATCCTGGAATCTAATTCCTCACTTTGTATTTTATACAATTTCAATTGCAGTATGGAAAGTCCGCTGAATGAATACATAGTGAACAGATGAAAGCGTACTGGAAGAAAAGGAAAGACCAAAGAAGAAGGAATTGAAATTGGCACGTGGTCCTCTGGTGGCCCATTCGAAAGAATAATAATAATAATAATAATAATAATAATAATAATAATAATAATAATAATAATAATAATAATAACAATAATAATAATAATAATAATAATTTTTTATATTTTTATTTTATTTTACTTTATTATTTCGGATGCTGATGATGAATGATACTAGGGAAGTCAGCTGGCGAATTAACGTAATAATGTCAAGTTGTTGTGAATAATAAGTTAAGTTAATAGTTGTAAAATGAAGGCAAATCCCTACATCTGGACCATTAGGTTAGAGTCTCTTTGTCGTTTCCTTCAACTAACGATTAGCATATCTTGGTTAGGAAACCGGGGAGAGTTTGTAGTTTCCCGGGTTGGTCTCATCTCAATCAAAGTGGAGGCGATAACATGGTCCATGTGATCGCGCCTACTTAGCCAACAACCGAGCTCGATAGCTGCAGTCGCTTAAGTGCGGCCAGTATCCAGTATTCGGGAGACAGTAGGTTCGAACCCCACTGTCGGCAGCCCTGAAAATGGTTTTCCGTGGTTTCCCATTTTCACACCAGGCAAATGCTGGGACTGTACCTTAATTAAGGCCACGGCCGCTTCCTTCCAACTCCTAGCCCTTCCCTGTCCCATCGTCGCCGTAAGACCTATCTGTGTCGGTGCGACGTAAAACAAATAGCAAAAAACTTAGCCAACAGGTAATTGGTCCACGACCAAATATGGTCATGGTGTTAACAAAGGTAAATCTGATACCTTCAGATATCAACGGTTCCACCACCCAAATGGAAGGGTGGTCAAAAGTGATAAATATTATGTAATCATTTTTCAGGAATAATTTGCCAAATTATCGGCAAATCAAGGGTCAACAGATTTTGATTGTGTGTAAAATTTCATTTGTTTACTTAAATAAATGCTCCTTTAGCATTTGGAAGGAAACAGTTCCAGGTTCTTGTTCTTGTAGAATAGTAAACCCTTGGTGACCGTTTAAATATCCGTCCCCATTCCTAGGACGGAGCCTTCATAAGTTTCCTTTGATCTGAATATATATATATATATATATAATTTGTGTGTTTTATGATGAGCCTTAAAGTTAAAGATTAGAGTGTCCAGTTCAACCCTGTAGTACTGATTGGATGGCGCCCTTACATTTAGTTTGAGATCTTATATCTCAAAATATATTTTTTTTATTATTATTAGTTGCGATAGATTCGGACCGTAACACTCCCTGAGATAAATGCTGGTTGGGACTCAGGCTTTGAGCGGGTACAGTAAGTAGTATAATAAGCGGGTTCTGCCGCCTCCTCCGCCGCCCGCGGCGCGGGAAATTTGAATTTTGGCGGGAAATTTGAATTTTGGCGGGAGATTTGAATTTTAGCGGGAGATTTGAATTTGTAAACAAAGCCACGTGCTTTTTGACAGACAACAACGCATCGCTAACCTCAGTACTGCCATCTTGAGGGACCTAAACCTCAGTAGTGCCAACTTAACCTCACTAGCATGAGGTATACAAAGCCACGTGTTTTTTGACAGCCACGTGCTTTTTGACAGATTTGTAAACAAAGCCACGTGCTTTTTGACAGATTTGTAAACAAAGCCACGTGCTTTTTGACAGACAACAACGCATCGCTAACCTCAGTACTGCCATCTTGACGGGCCTAAACCTCAGTAGTACCAACTTAACCTAACTAGCATGAGGTAAACAAAGCCACGTGCTTTTTTGACAGCTGTCATCCGCCATCTTTGAGCACTGTGCTGCCATCTTTCGTCACCTGTCATCGGCAGTGCTGCCATCTTGACGGGTCTAAACCTTAGTGCTACCAACTTAACCTCACTAGCTCGAGATAAACAAATCCACGTGCTTTTTGATAGCTACATGCAGCTGTCATCCGCCATCTTTAAACCACAGAGCACTGTGCTGCCCTCTTTAGATCCGCCATCTTTGAGCATCGTGCTGCCCTCTTTAGCTACTTACCTTTGACAGCTGTCATCCGCCATCTTGCATCCGAAACCTCAGTGCTGCCTGGTGACGGCAAATTCCACGTGCTCTTGTTTGGTAAACGCAGCCACGTGCAGCTATCATCCGCCATCTTTGAGCACCGTGCTGCCCTCTTTAGCTACTTACCTTTGAAATGTGGTACGTCATCCGCCATCTTGCAACCGAAACCTCAGTGCTGCCTGGTGACGGCAAATTCCACGTGCTCTTGTTTGGTAAACATAGCCACGTGCAGCTGTCATCCGCCATCTTTGAGCACCGTGCTGCCCTCTTTAGCTACTTACCTTTGAAATGTGGTACGTCATCCGCCATCTTGCATCCGAAACCTCAGTGCTGCCCGGTGGCGGCAAATTCCACGTGCTCCTGTTTGGAAACAAAGCCACGTGCAGCTGTCATCCGCCATCTTGCATCACAAACCTCAGTGCTACACTCTATGTGGTGGCGGCAAATTCTAAATGCTTTACAAACCTATACCCCTTTTTTTGACAGCTATCATCCGCCATCCTTAATCACCGTGCTGCCCGGTGGCGGTAAATTCCACATGCTTTACAAACCCATGTGCTTTTCTGACAGCTGTCATCCGCCATCTTTAATCACCGTGCTGCCCCGGTGGCGGCAAATTCCACGTGCTTTACAAACTTATATGCTTTTCTGACAGCTGTCATCAGCCCAGCAATTCTCTTTCTATATAATAATTTCGTGTGGCTATTTCTAGCCAAGTGCAGTCCTAGTCTTGTTACATCAGGAAGGGTAACTAGCTAAATCCTGGTCTTTCAGCGTCAGGAAGGGCAACCGGTCGAAAACCATAGTGTATGATGGAAGAGGCTAGATACTGCCAGTTTTGCGTCAGGAAGGACAACTCAACAAATACTTGCGATTTAAAATCTTAGTCAGGAAGGGCATCCGGCTGTAAAACAATAGTTCGTGATTTACAATCTAAGAAGTACATCTAGCTGTAAATCCCCCGATTCTCGACAGATCCTTAATCCGAGTTGTCAGGAAGGGCAACCGGTCGAAAACCATAGTGTATGATGTGAGAGGCTAGATACTGCCAGTTTTGCGTCAGGAAGGGCGACTCAACAAATTCTTGCGATTTAAAATCTTAGTCAGGAAGGGCATCCAGCTGTGAAACAATAGTTCGTGATTTAAAATCTAAGAAGTGCATCTAGCTGTAAATCCCCGATTCTCGACAGATTCTTAATCCGAGTTGTCAGGAAGGGCAACCAGTCGAAAATAATAGTGTATGATGTAAGAGGCTAGATACTGCTAGTTTTGCGTCAGGAAGGGCAACTCAACAAATTCTTGCGATTTAAAATCTTAGTCAGGAAGGGCATCCAGCAGTAAAACAATAGTTCGTTATTTAAAATCTAAGAAGGGCATCTAGCTGTAAAACCCCCGATTCTCGACAGATTCTTAATCCGAGTTCTTTGACGTCAGGAAGGGCAACCGGTCGAAAACCATAGTGTATGATGTAAGAGGCTAGATAATCCCAGTTTTGCATCAGGAAGGGCAACTCAACAAATTCTTGCGATATTTTATGTAGCTATTTCTAGCCAAGTGCAGTCTAAAAAATAAATCCTAGTCTTGTTACATCAGGAAGGGTAACAGACTCTAGAACGAGGAAAAAATATTCTGGGATGTGTTTTTGAAGCATGCCTACACACACGCGCGCACGCAAGCTGCATCCGGCTCGCTAGCTCCTCGCTGGAATGTGTTTGCCTCAGCAGGGTACAGAGTCCGCTACACGCGTACAGTTCGCATTAAAATTATTAGCAGCTTCTCGAGCTGAACTCAAACCCCTCACGACAATGTCCGACCTCAGTAGGCTGAAACTTGGTTTCTTCCGAACATTACAACATAGCCTACCCCTACCGAAGAAGCCTGCACAAGGCTTATTGCCTCCATCCGACAAATGAATCACCCTCAACGTCTTGTACTCAAAAAATCATTTTCGAAGGAGTCTGCACAAGGTTTAACGTCCCCATCAACAGCCCTTACTTACTGCTAGCTTTTTGCACACCCCGCCTCACACCATAGTTTTATACGACCGGTTACCCCTCATGACTAGGATTTTTTAAATCGATAACTAGATGTCCCGACATAGCCTACTCCTACCGAAGAAGCCTACACACAGCTTAACGCCTCCATCCGACAAATGAATCACCCTCAAACACTCTTCAATCATTCTCGCTACTTCGGAAGATAGCGGGTTCGAACTGGAAGCTGTAACAAAAATAGCAAATGCTAGGCGAGGGACCTTCGCGATCATCATTACATGATCTAGCTAGATGCCCTTCCCGACGGTATAAGTTGCCAGGATTTGAATCGCGTACCCTTCCTGACTAGGATTTTTAAATCGATAACTAGATGTCCCGACATAGCCTACTCCTACCGAAGAAGCCTGCATATAGCTTAACGCCTGCATCCGACAAATGAATCACCCTCAACACTCTTCAATCATTCTCGCTACTTCGGAAGATAGCGGGTTCGAAATAGAAGCCGTAAATGCTAGGCGACGGGGGCCTGCGCGATCTTCATTACATGATCTAGCTGTAGCTAAATACCTTTAAGTGCCTACAGGTAAGGAATACCGCGTATGTACCCTCGAGAAGTCGAGGATCGCGCGCTAACTTTCCAAGGCTCGAACTCTTAAATTCTGACACCTCGGCATCAACAGGAGGTTCGATTCCGGCTTAAATACATCAGCCTGCGGGACTACAGGAAAGCTCTTGTTGCATAAACACTTCGTTCCTACTGTACTGCAGTTGTCAGCGATTATTCACATCCGCTTGGTAACAAGCAGCATATTTTCTCGCTGCAGTCTGTGCGAAGTGCTCACAGTTCTCTGTACGCGTTTATTACGTACACACGCACATCTCCCGTCTGCTGTGAATATTATTCTTCAGCCTTTATCTTAAGGTAAGGTAGAACTGTTAGTTACTTTTTTTTGCAAAGCAACTTCTACGCTAGACATTTACATTCATATATGTTTGTTCTTTTTAGGAACAGTTCGAAAGTACGCAATTTTATTCATCCGAGTAACAGTCTGCAGCACGTGCATTTTTTTAAAGGTATGTTTTCGAACTTTGAGTTGTAAAGATAACTAGGTTAGATGATGTACCCTACACTACATTCATATATGTTTCTTCTTTTTTTAGGTACGACCAGAATATTATCATTCGAGTTTCAGGCTTGAACGCATGCATTTTATTTATCCGAGTAACAGTTTGCAACGCGAAGATTTTAAGGTATGTCTGACCTCTATTCGTTGAAACTTGGTTTCTTCTAAAACATCGTAACTTTAGTCTATTGATAAATAGTAGTTCTCTTTAATCCTCACGCTATAGACGAGGTATAATTTCAAACACGTGCACATAGCTATGTCTGCCCTCAACAGGCTGAAACTTGGTTTCTTCTAAAACATCGTAACTTTAGTCTATTGATAAATAGTTGTTCTCTTCAATCCTCATACTATAGACGTGGTATAATTTCAAACACGCACACGTAGCTATGTCTGTCCTCAACGGGCTGAAACTTGATTTCTTCTAAAACATCGTAACTTTAAGCTAATCATAAATAGTTGTTCTCTTCAATCCTCATACTATAGACGTGGTATAATTTCAAACACGTGCACATAGCTATGTCTGCCCTCAACAAGCTGAAACTTGGTTTCTTCTAAAACATCGTAACTTTAAGCTATTGATAAATAGTTGTTCTCTTTAATCCTCACGCTATAGACGTGGTATAATTTCAAACACGCACACATAGCTATGTCTATCCTCAACAGGCTGAAAATTGGTTTCTTCTAAAACATCGTAACTTTGAGCTATTGGTAAATAGTTGTTCTCTTCAACCCGCATACTATAGACGTGGTATAATTTCAAACACGTACACATAGCTATGTCTGTCCTCAACAGGCTGAAACTTGGTTTCTTCCGAACATCGTAACTTTAGTCGTTCTCTTCAATCCTCATGCTATAGGCCTAGTTAATTTTATAATTTCAAACTCACAGCCATGTCCAACCTCTATACGTTGAAACTTGGTTTCTTCCGTAACTTTCACCTAATCTCTTTCGGTCGTTCTCTTTTCAGATGTTCCCCTGCTGCGAGGAATGTAATGTAACGTTTGCAAGGCGTGATAACTTCATGCGCCATATGAAATCAAAACACCCTAGCATAACATCTGCTTTATGTAAAGTTTGTAGTGTGTATTTCGCTAACGTAGTGCGATACGAGGCTCACATAGCAGAGGTACATCAAATATCTACTTGCCCTCAGGTAGTAGTAGGGAAAAAGCGTGCAGCTACTGATGTAGCTGTAGAAAGTACTAGTAGTAAAAACCGAGAAAAAATCATGAACTTCAAACTATTCACTGCGAGCACTGTAACACCGATGTACCATCTTCGCATTTTCAGGGACACTTACGGAGTAATGCGCATAAAAATAATGCGTGTAGAAATGGTAGTAACGCAAACATCGAGGAAATTAATACAGCATTTAAAAGTAGGATTGCTAGTTACCGAATTCGCACCAGTCAAAAGATTCAGAGCACTTCAAACTTTTTAAATTGCGTTCAACCGGGTGTACAACAGCTTCTTGCTAAATCTTTGTCCAATCATAATTTATTTAAAGTTAATTTTGAACTTTTCGCCTTGTACATTAAAAGCACGGATGAATCCGAAATAACGGACATTAAATCATTTAATACGAAGAATTTTGTCATAAGTCAGTCGACTAATTTTGGTGATGTACTTAGGGATATCTCTAACATTATTTCAACTAAGAGCGAGGAATTTCAGGAAAAGGAATCAGGGTGGGCTTTAGTTGAAATAATGTATCTAGAAGTTAACATAAATAAGTACAATCCTATGCGTGGATCTTCGCACATTGAGCTGCCGACATGGATTCAGCAAAGAAAAGCTGTTGTAAACAACCAAAACAATGACGAAGCATGTTTTGCATGGGCGGTGATGTCAGCTTTAAATCCTGCTAAATCGAATGTAGCGTATAGAACATCATCGTATCCACACTATTCAACGCAGCTAAATTTCGATAGTATAGAATTTCCTGTGCAGATAAAGGATATTAAGCGCTTTGAGGAACTAAATAACATTAGTATTAATGTGTATGGTGTAGAGAATAAGTCTGTAGTAGGTCCTCTGTATTATACATGTCATAAGAAGAGTACTCATGTTAATTTACTCTATATTGAAAACAGTGTGAATAGCCACTTTTGCTGGATTAAAAATCTGAGTAGACTTGTTAGCAGTCAGTTGTCAAAAGATAAGTGTAAAAAGGGGCTATGTGATGGATGCTTGCAGTATTTTAGAACTGAAGATCAGTTAACGAAGCATTCCAAGAATGACTGCAATCATGTACGTACAGAGATACCTACTACAGGCAATAATGTTTTAAAATTTACAAATTTTCACAAGCAGATGTGGGTACCGTTCGTGATTTATGCAGACTTTGAAGCCATCCTCACGCCATGCAACACATGCTCACCTAATCCTGACAACTCTTTCACTAATACTACGCACATGCATGTCCCGCATAGCTTCGCGTATTACATCAAGTGTAGTTACGATAGTACGCTTAACAAGTTAGAGCTGTATCGAGGACATGATGCTGCTAAAGTATTTTTAGAAAGACTTGAAAGTGATGCAGTTCGTCTCGGTCGTATTCTGAATAGTAATATTCCTATGAAGCCACTCACCGGAATTCAGTTAAATGATCATGAACGTGCTACAAAGTGTAGCATTTGTGATGGGGAATTTTCCGAAAATGACCCTAAAGTTTTTGATCATGATCATTTAACTGGTTTCTACAGATGTGCCGCTCATTATAGCTGTAATCTTAAGTATAGAGTTCCTAAATTTATCCCTGTAATTTTTCATAACTTATCTGGTTACGACTCTCATTTCATCATTTCACAATTTGGAGCTTCAGATGGAAAAGTAGATATAATCCCTCAGAATAAAGAGCGGTACATTGCGTTTGCAAAGTCTGTAAAAGTAGATGCTGAGCATTCTATAAAACTGAGATTCCTTGACTCGTTTCGCTTTATGGCGAGTAGCCTCGATAAACTTTCTAGTCATTTACAGCCTGAACAATTTACGGAAATTCGACGCGTTTTTCCCGAAGAAGCGCAGTTTAATTTACTTCGGCGTAAGGGTGTTTTTTGTTATGAATATCTCGACTGCTTAGAACGCCTCGAAGAACGTGCCTTACCATCGAAACAATCCTTTTACAGCTCGCTGAATTCAGCAGATATTAGTGATGATGACTATTTACATGCACAACATATCTGGGAGCAGTTCCACATTCAAACGCTGGGTGAATACTCCGATTTACATTTAAAGACAGATGTACTTTTGTTAGCTGATGTTTTTGAAAATTTTCGCTGTGTTTGCATGAACACCTACAGCCTTGACCCATGTCAGTATTTTACTGCACCTGGGTTAAGTTGGGATGCTATGTTAAAACACACGCATGTGAATTTGGAACTGCTGACCGATATCGATATGGTGCACTTCATAAAATCATCAATTCGAGGCGGTCTAAGTCAGTGCAGCGGGCGGTATTCGAAGGCGAATAATAAGTACATGCCGAGTTTCGATTCTAGTCAGGAATCTCGGTATATCGTTTACCTCGATGCTAATAATCAGTATGGGTGGGCGATGAGTCAGCATCTACCGGTGAGTGGTTTCCGCTGGCTAACGCAGTGCGAAATTGATGCTTTACAGCTACACGCCCTAGGTGATGAAGCTGATAAGGGCTATTTCCTCGAAGTTGACTTACAGTATCCTAAAGAGTTACACACTTCTCATAATGACCTACCGTTCTGCCCTGAAAATATGAAGCCCCCGTACATTGCATCAACGACGAAAATGCTCATTGCTAATTTGTGCGATAAATCTAAGTATATCATTCATTACCGAAATTTAAAACAGTGTTTGCAGCATGGTTTGAAGTTATCCAAAATTCACCGCGTACTAGAATTTAATCAGTCACCGTGGCTAAAGCCATATATCGATCTGAACAATAATTTAAGAACGAATGCGGTTAACGAGTTTGAAAAAGATTTCTACAAGCTCATGAATAACAGTGTGTTTGGTAAGACTATGGAAAATGTTGACAAACGCGTTGATGTAAAATTGATTACAAACTGGGATAATATTAAGAAAAGGTATGGTGCTAACTATTTAATAAGTAAACCAAATTTCCACAGCTGCACCATCATACATGAGAATTTAGTTATTATACAGATGAATCGTGTCAAGGTTAAGTATGACAAACCTACCTACGTCGGCTTTGCAGTACTTGAATTGGCTAAAACACTCATGTATGAATTCCATTACGATTATATGATGAAGAAGTACGCGCATAATGCGCAATTGCTCTACACAGATACCGATTCGTTTATTTATCAAATCAAAACTGATGACTATTACAATGATATAAAGCCGGACTTGGGTAGGTTTGATACAAGTAACTATCCTGCAGATAATCAATATCATCTACCGCTAGTGAACAAAAAGGTTCTAGGTAAAATGAAAGATGAATGTGCTGGGAATATTATCGATTCATTTGTAGGTACTAAATCCAAGTCATATTGCATAAAACTCTTAAATGAATTACAAATAAAGAGATTGAAGGGGGTTAAAAAGAATGTCGTTCAGAATCAGCTAAGTTTTGAAAACTATAACAATTGCATTAAAAGTAATCTGCCTGTTTTGCATAAGCAAATGTCTGTCATTAGAAGCAAGAAGCACCAGTTGTACACTCATTTAATTAGTAAGGTAGCCCTTAATAGCGATGATTGTAAACGGTTTGTCATTCCAAATTCTACCAACACGCTAGCCTGGGGGCATAGTAGTATTGATAGGTACTACTTTACATAAACATTATGCTAGAGGTGTGTACTTACGTTACGCTGTCTTACATCACAATTCACTGTACATATTGTAGGGGAGAGGTACGCTGAGAGCGTAGTACGGCAAGTTTAAACTTGTACATTCAAGAATTGCATCGAGAAGTACGCAGACATCACTAGGGTAAAATGATTCAAGGTAAAACTTGTACATACAAGATGTAAATAAATAATGTAGAATTGGCATATTCTTTTATTTTAGGTTAGGTATTACCTTCCTCCCGCTCCTTATTCGCAAGATAGAGTTTTTGTTTAATACTCATAGAAGAAAGAAGGTGATGAGCAGATTCGTAAGTATAGTATTGTCTAATTCGGTAAGTATCTCGAGAGCAGAATTTTTTGTCAAAAAAGGACATAGCTTTGTAAAGCACGTGGAATTTACCACCACCGGGCAGCACTGTTCTCTCTGGTGGCGGATGACAGCTGTCAAAGGTAAGTAGCTAAAGAGGGCAGCATGGTGATTAAAGATGGCGGATGACAGCTGTCAGAAAAAAGCATGTTGATTTGTAGAGCACGTGGAATTTGCCGCCACCGGGTAGCACGGTGATTAAAGATGGCGGATGACAGCTGTCAGAAAAGCACATGGGTTTGTAAAGCATGTGGTTTTTACCGCCACCGGGCAGCACGGTGATTAAAGATGGCGGATGATAGCTGTCAAAAAAGGGGGTATAGGTTTGTAAAGCATTTAGAATTTGCCGCCACCACATAGAGTGTAGCACTGAGGTTTGTGATGCAAGATGGCGGATGACAGCTGCACGTGGCTTTGTTTCCAAACAGGAGCACGTGGAATTTGCCGCCACCGGGCAGCACTGAGGTTCCGGATGCAAGATGGCGGATGGCGTACCACATTTCAAAGGTAAGTAGCTAAAGAGGGCAGCACGGTGCTCAAAGATGGCGGATGACAGCTGCACGTGGCTATGTTTACCAAACAAGAGCACGTGGAATTTGCCGTCACCAGGCAGCACTGCGGTTTCGGTTGCAAGATGGCGGATGACGTACCACATTTCAAAGGTAAGTAGCTAAAGAGGGCAGCACGGTGCTCAAAGATGGTGGATGACAGCTGCACGTGGCTATGTTTACCAAACAAGAGCACGTGGAATTTGCCGTCACCAGGCAGCACTGAGGTTTCGGATGCAAGATGGCGGATGACAGCTGTCAAAGGTAAGTAGCTAAAGAGGGCAGCACGATGCTCAAAGATGGCGGATCTAAAGAGGGCAGCACAGTGCTCTGTGGTTTAAAGATGGCTGATGACAGCTGCATGTAGCTATCAAAAAGCACGTGGATTTGTTTATCTCGAGCTAGTGAGGTTAAGTTGGTAGCACTAAGGTTTAGACCCGTCAAGATGGCAGCACTGTCGATGACAGGTGACGAAAGAGGGCAGCACAGTGCTCAAAGATGGCGGATGACAGCTGTCAAAAAAGCACGTGGCTTTGTTTACCTCATGCTAGTTAGGTTAAGTTGGTACTACTGAGGTTTAGGCCCGTCAAGATGGCAGTACTGAGGTTAGCGATGCGTTGTTGTATGTCAAAAAGCACGTGGCTTTGTTTACAAATCTGTCAAAAAGCACGTGGCTGTCAAAAAACACGTGGCTTTGTTTACCTCATGCTAGTGAGGTTAAGTTGGCACTACTGAGGTTTAGGTCCGTCAAGATGGCAGTACTGAGGTTAGCGATGCGTTGTTGTCTGTCAAAAAGCACGTGGCTTTGTTTACAAATTCAAATCTCCCTCCAAAATTCAAATTTCCCGCCAAAATTCAAATATCCCGCGCCGCGGGCGGCGGAGGAGGCGGCAGAACCCGCTTATTATACTACTACAGTATGTTATATATTTTTATGTTAATTATGTATTTCACTGGTAAAATGTAAACAGGGACACGTGTCCCTAACTTTGCCAGTTAAAATAAATCATATCTATCTATCTATCTCTTCTCACAGACGACATTTTGGAGGGGCCTAACTACACTGTCGTTATCTTGGGCGCAGTTTTACGGATATAAGCCTTTCGCGTCGCCATTTTTGGAGCGGCTAACGACATAGTTTATTCACAGCTGATTTATTTACTTATAATAGGTAATGCATAAAATTATATCAACTGTTTAACAAATGAACACACAATTAGATAGAGAAAAGCACAAGAGGAACAGTCTTTACAACTTCTTATTGCCTAATGTTCATTAATTATTTGGAGCCTCAGAATATCACAATAATGTCCATCTGTAATTGATGAGAATTAACAAGTAACAAACGAATGAGTCACACAAAAGTATATCACATTTGTATACAGTCCATTTTGATTTTTTAAAATTTAAATTTACCCTTGGCATTTCCAGCACTTCACACTTACAGAACACTACTTAGCTGCTCTACATATTCTCCCAACCATCGCTTCCTTTGCGGACACTGCAGGTAGTCACTGCAGGTAGAACAACCGAGGGAAGATGAAGAACAGGGAATTGTTGCCGAGAAGTTTGGAAGTAGGAGAAAGGGAAGAGGTAGGAAAGGGAAATGTGGAGTAGTGGATAGGAAGAGACAGGTGGAACAGGGCCATGGGATGGAGAAAAGGGAGGAGGAAGTAGCTTCTGCAGCTGTCAGGAAAGATAGGACTGACCAGGAGGGGAGGGGGTCAAATGAGGTGGGTAGGGTTGAGGCTCTGGTCATGGGGGATTCTGTCGTTAGATATGTCGGGAAAAAGTGTGGAGGAAAGGGTACCAGAGTGTTATCCAGGAATTAGGTTAAGGCAGATATTGAGGAAAGTAGAAGAGAAGGAGGAGGGGAAGGAGAAAGTGGTAGTGTTTCACGTTAGTACTAACAACGTAAGACAAGCAGGTATAAATACCAACATAGTTGGGGATGTGTGGGATCTGGTAAATGCAGCACGGGGAAGTTTAAGGAAGCGGATATTGTTATCAGTGGAATACTGTGTAGGAGGAATATTGACTGGAAGGTGATTGGGGATTTAAATGAGACTATGGAATGGGAAACTGGGAGTGAAATTTCTAGATCCTAGTGGGTGGGTAGGAGATATGGATCTGCGCTCCGATGGCCTTCACTTAAACCGCAGTGGTACATATAAATTAGGAAATTTGTTTAGAAGGGTTATAGGGAGATACATTCAGGGAAACAGGGTGGCCTAGGGAGCGGGGTCAAGGGAACAGGGAACTGGAAATCAAGTAGGGATGACATAAAACTGTTAGTGCTCAACTGTAGAAGTATTGTAAAGAAAGGAATAGAATTAAGTAATTTAATAGATATATACTTACCAGATATTGTAATATTAGTTGAATCATGGCTGAGAAATGATATAATGGATGCAGAAATTTTCCCACGGAACTGGAGGGTGTATCGTAGAGATACGAGAGGAATGGTAGGAAGGGGAGTATTCATTCTCGTGAAAGAAGAATTTGTAAGCTACGAAAGAGTTAAAGATGACAAGCACGAAATTCTAGGGGTAAGGTTCCTTTCTAAAGATAATAGGCAACTTGATGTTTTTGAAGTGTACAGAACAGGAAAGGGTAGCGCAGATGCTGATTCAGAATTATTTGATAAGATAATCAGCTATGTGAGAAACGATAAGGAAAGGAACGTGATCGTAGCGGGAGATCTCAATTTACCAACTGTCAATTGGGAAGGTAATGAAAATGACAGGAAGCATGACAAACAAATGGCAAATAAGTTAATATGGGAAGGGCACCTGATTCAGAAAGTGATGGAACCAACTAGAGGGAAGAGTATTTTGGATATGGTGCTGATAAAACCAGATGAGCTCTATAGAGAAACCGAAGTAATAGATGGTATTAGTGATCACGAAGCTGTCTTTGTCGTAGTTAAAAATAAATGTGAAAGAAAGTAAGGTATTATAATTAGGACTATTAGGCAGTACCATATGGCTGATAAAACAGGCATGACGGAGTTTTTAAAAAGTAATTATGATCGCTGGAAAATGGTAAATAAGAATGTAAACAGACTCTGGAATATGTTTAAAGCAATTTTTAAGGAATGTGAAAATAGTTTTGTACCTTTAAAGATGGTAAGGAATGGTAAGGATCCACTATATAATAACAGAGAAGTAAAGAGACTTAGAAGGAGGAGCACGTTGGAAAGAAATAGAGTTAGAAATGGCTGTGGAAATAAGGATAAATTGAAGGAACTTACTAGGAAATTGAATCTAGCAAAGAAGTCAGCTAAGGATAACATGATGGCAAGCGTAATTGGTGGCCACACTAATTTTAGTGGAGAATGGAAGAGTATGTATAGGTACTTTAAGGCGGAAACAGGTTCCACGAAGGACATTCCAGGAATAATTAATGAGGAAGGGGAGTGTGTATGCTAGGATCTTCAAGAGGCAGAAGTATTCAGTCAGCAGCATGTAAAGATTGTTGGTTACAAGGATAATGTCCAGATAGAGGAGGTGACTAATACTAAGGAAGTATTAAAATTTACCTATGACTGCAATGACATTTACAGTAAGATACACAAGTTGAAAACTAGAAAAGCAGCTGGAATTGATAAGATTTCTGGGGATATACTAAAGACAATGGTTTGGGATATAGTACCATATCTGAAGTACTTGCTTGATAATTGTTTGCATGAAGGAACTTTACCAAATGAATAGAGAGTTGATATAGTAGCCCCTGTATATAAAGGAAAGGGTGATACACATAAAGCTGAAAATTACAGGCCAGTAAGTTTGACATGCATTGTATGTAAGCTTTGGGAAGGCATTCTTTCTGATTATATTAGACATGTTTGCGAAATTAATAACTGGTTTGATAGAAGGCAGTTTGGGTTTAGGAAAGGTTATTCCACCGAAGCCCTACTTGTAGGATTCCAGCAAGGTATAGCAGATATCCTGGATTCAGGAGGTCAATTTGACTGTATCGCGATTGACCTGTCTAAGGCATTTGATTGGTAGATCTTGGGAGACTAGTGGCAAAAATGAGTGCAATTGGACTTGACAAAAGAGTGACTGAATGGGTGGCTCTGTTTCTAGAAAATAGAACTCAGAGAATTAGAGTAGGTGACGCTTTGTCTGTCCCTGTAAAAATTAAGAGGGGAATTCCTTAAGGCAGTATTATTAGACCTTTATGTTTTCTTATATATATCAATGATATGAGTAAAGAAGTGTAATCAGAGATAAGGCTTTTCGCAGATGATGTTATTCTGTACAGAGTAATAAATAAGTTACAAGATTGTGAGCAACTGCAAATGACCACTGAATGCACATTAAAACATAGTCACTTACCTCGGACATTCTTTCGGGTTCACTGTAAGGCACAGAAGATTTCAGCACACAGTCGACATAACCTAACAGTAACACGACAGCACTGTTGAGTTGCGGTGGTTGTAAATGCAGGGCGGATCATTCATTCAGGTGCGATATATGTGTTCGGACGTCCGATGATACACTTGAGCCTCTGTTGAAATTTATTTCATGTCGGTCGAATCAGCGTACAAGTTGTAAGTCGGTGTGGATTGTATCTTTATGTTGACAGAAGTTGCACGAATCCTTCTCCATCATATGAATGTTATTAAGTCTGCTGTTTGTTTGTATAATGTCATGGATTACTTTATACCAACTTTCTTTTACTGCGTCTGGAAGTTTGCGATTGGAGATATTCCTCCATACTCGATTCCATTTGATTACCATAGCTGCTTTCGTTACGTTAGGGGCTAAATACTGTTGGGACAGTATACAGCTATAAACCTTTTTCGTTGAGACCTCTGGAAATGTGACGAAATCCTTTGGCATATAACTGAATTTGACTCTCAGTTATCTTGCGTGAGGTGCATGCTGATGGACGTCATAATAAACTGGTGGGTTAATGCATCGTTGAAGACTGCACCTTCTCGTGAGGAAGTTCTTCGATTTGTGATTTCCTGCTTTGTGAAAGAGCTTTACCAACACTCGAAATTATAGTTTACCAATCATCCTTGGCATGGGAAGATTTTGGCTCAGATACCATATTTGGCTTAAGCAGTACATGTTCACATACATTATTCTTTGTTGCAAGAGGAAAGATCGATACCTAACCATTTGCAATATGCCCCTGACTGAATGCAAAGCATCGGCCCAGTTCTTTGTGATCATCTTGTGCACACTGTTAAAGCACGTTAATCCCAGAATTTTAATTTTTGTGTTAATCAATCAATCATTGCTGATCTGCATTAAGGCAGTCGCCCAGGTGGCTGATTCCCCATCTGTTGTTTTCCTAGCCTTTTCTTAAATAATCGCAAAGAAATTGGAAAATTATTGAACATTTCCCTTGGTAAGTTATTCCAATCCCTAACTCCCCTTCCTATAAAGGAATATTTGCCGCAATTTGTCCTCTCGAATTACAACTTAAGCTTCATATTGTGATCTTTCATACTTTTAAAGACACCACTGAAACTTATACGTCTACGGATGTCCTCCCACGCCATCTCTCC
Organism: Anabrus simplex; assembly: GCF_040414725.1. Taxonomy (NCBI): domain Eukaryota; kingdom Metazoa; phylum Arthropoda; class Insecta; order Orthoptera; family Tettigoniidae; genus Anabrus; species Anabrus simplex. Next base: position 2,135,403 of record NC_090266.1, read on the forward strand.
ACTGACAGCTCGGAACATACCACTTAGTCGAGCAGCTCGCCTCCTTTCTCCCAAGTCTTCCCAGCCCAAACTTTGCAACATTCTTGTAACGCTACTCTTTTGTCGGAAATCACCCAGAACAAATCGAGCTGCTCTTCTTTGGATTTTTCCGGTTCTTGAATCAAGTTATCCTAGTGAGGGTCGCATACACTGGAACCATAATCTAGTTGGGGTCCAGACACTTATATGCCTTCTCCTTTACATCCTTTCTATAACCCCTAAATACCCTCAACCATCTGCAGAGATCTGTACCCTTTGTTAACAATCATATTACCGAGCTCGATAGCTGCAGTCGCTTAAGTGCGGCCAGTGTCCAGTATTCGGGAGACAGTAGGTTCGAACCCCACTGTCGGCAGCCCTGAAAATGGTTTTCCGTGGTTTCCCATTTTCACACCAGGCAAATGCTGGGGCTGTACCTTAATTATGGCCACGGCCGCTTCCTTCCCACTCCTAGCCCTTCCCTGTCCCATCGTCGCCATAAGACCTATCTGTGTCGGTGCGACGTAAAGCAACTAGCAAAAAAAAATCATATTTATGTGATTACCCAAATGAAGGTCTTTTCTTATATTAACACCTACGTACTTATGATGATCCCCAAAAGGAACGTTCACCCCATCAACACAGTGATTAAAACTGAGAGGACTTTTCCTATTTGTGAAACTCACAACCTGAGTTTTAACCCCATTCTTCATCAAACCATTGCCCACCGTCCATCTCACAACACTATCGAGGTCACCCTGCACAATCTTGTTTGTTTATTTAATGTTACACACTTTGGAAGTGCCCATTGGACACGGCCCATTTTCCCAATCCACATCGCCTTTGTCTTCCTTGGGTTCAGCTGAGCACCGGAATATCTCCCGTAATCCTCGATTACCTTGAACAAATGCTGCATATCAATGGTTGGATCGAATATTAGATTTACGTCATCTGCAAATGCGACCATATCTAGCTTAATAGCACTGAAAGTTTGCTGTAGATTGCTAAGAATTTTTTCTTGGGAGAGAACGAAGAACAACATAGACAGCGGACACCCTTGCCGTACTCCTCTGTGGTTGTGGATTTGCCTTGATAAATAACCATTTTTGTTAATCTTTGAAGAGCCTCCATTAAGAATTTTGCTCATGAGAGTCGTGAATCGAGTGTCAAAACCAAGGGCATTTAGTGTTTCAATTATATATATTCGTGGTTTACGCTGTCAAATGCGTTGTCAAAATCTAGTGATATTAGCAGTTCCTTTTTATTGTTGACCAATGACTCGCTTATAATATCCTGAATGACACATAGAGTTTAATACACATCTTCCCGGTATCGCACCAGACTGGTGTTCGGATGTGGCGTCCTCTATAAACGCAGTTAGTCTCTTTTTCACTCATTTAGTTAATAGCTTATAGTCAAAATTTAAGAGCGTTATGGGCCGAAAGTCAGATAATTTGGTTGGATTTGTCATCTTTGGAAGAAGGACAACAAGGACTTCTTTCATCTTTTTGATGTTCCTATCTGGATTACAACCATCGCTGCTACAATTTCATCTCTAATGATGGACCAGTGTGTCATGTAAAAGGCTCTTCCTAGACCATCGGTACCAGGAGATGTGTTCGGTGCGCTTTGCAGTATTGCCTGCAGGATTTCTAATAATATGATGTCTTGGGTCACACTTTCTTGTTCCCTATGGTGAATTCTTCCTCTTATACCATCAAAGAATAGGTGTTGGTGAGTTATGATGTAGAGAAACTCTTCTTTATACAAGGATTGGAAAAAACTCACCGTCATTTTTTTTATTATTTCGGGGCTCTTCGTTACTTGTCCATTAGTTGTTTCGTTGTCATGGATGTATTTTTGACGTCCTTTCCTGGAATTTCTTATAGGGTGGTAACTGGAAGGAGACTCGTTGCCAAGAATTTGATGATCATTTCAAACCTTCCATTTCTCTTCGCTGTATCGTTAGTAGCTGCGCTCTTGTTTTCTTTATTCTTCGATAGGTATCAGGGTTGATAGGATCCTCTTTATACAGCTGTCTTAAGCATTTATAATAGAATTCTGTCGTTTGGTTTAACTGCCTTCTCCTGTCGGCACTGTATGACTTCAATAGCCAGATCGTGCGAGGTTTAGTGTATAACAGCCACCAATCAAGAGTATCTCTATGTCGGGGTATGTATGTTTTCCATTCTTGCCATTTAGCAAAAAATCTTTCTTTTAAGTCTATGTTGTTCAATATAGATTCATTTAACCTCCATGTTCCTGGTCCGCGTCTTGGTCCCCACTCAGGTTGTCGGATATTACAGATAAACGCACAATGGTTTGAAAATTCCACTGGGCAGACAACTGTTTCCCTCACTTGTTCTTTCAGTGCCCCGCTGACATATATTCTATCTTATCGAGAAGTGCCACCTTGGTAATAATACGTAAATCCAGCTGGCCTCTGTTGCCTAACTTCCCATGTATCTTTTACACGTAGACCTTTTACTAAATCAGATAGCGCGGGACATTCTTGGAACTGTCCATTTTGGTCTTTGGGTGATAATACTGCGTTAAAATTACCTCCAAGGCTCATATTGTGTCTATGTCTGTAAATAAGTGGCAGGATGTCTGTGGTATAGAACAGCCGTCTTTGCGTCCTTGCTTGTGAGCCGGATGGGGCATAGATGTCTTAATTAGTAAGTCCCGAATACGTATGCTCATTCCTCGAGAATTTGGCAGGAGTGCTGTGTCCGAGTATGGTAAATTGTCCTTAAGGTATATGGCTGTACCACGTTTGTGCTCGTTAACATCGTGTTTATCGTACCCAGGAATGGGAGCAAGGTCTTCGGTGGCCACTTCTTGCAACATACTGTACGTCTTGGTCACAATAAGCTGCTTAAGAAGCGACTGTTTACTTGCAGTTTGAATACAATCATCAGTGTATACGTTAAGAGCATACCCGTGAAAATATGCATGTTTCTTCTCCTAATAAATTCAGCGGGGTGAGGAACTCTATCGTATATCTCCTACTCTACTCCCTTGTAGCCGCGGGTCTCTGTGTTTCCTCTCTCGAGCGTCTATATGTTTTTACTTTTGTTTTCAACTTCTTGGATTGGTGATTCATTTATCTTCAAGCTGTCTTGATTCCCTGACCTCGTCCCTTGTATTTGTATAAGATCCGATCCAATCTCATCGGCACTTTGCATGCTATTATTCGTAGAGTCTTGAATAACGCTCTTGTTCAGTGGTTGAATACTTATGTCCCGGGTTTCTCTAGTGTCCTCCGCTTCAGGTGTGTTTACAATTTCCTGTTCGTGGTTGTGTTGACTACTATCGGATATTTGTTGTTGCTTTTGTTCGTCTTGTGGTGATAGCTGTATTTGTTGCTGTGTGGGTATGTCGTCCGGCGTGTTGGCGATAAGGCATTGGAGTGAGTAAGTGATTCATCAACTGCGTGTTGTACTGGGGCAGGTTAGTCCGTGTGAGGTACGCTCCAATACAGCGGGTGAATCAGTGTGATGTTCCCTGTTCGCAACTACAGTATATCAGTGAGTAATCTTGGCCCTGTTTTGTTGTCGTTCTCACCTCGCCGTATGGGGCAATCTTGTCTAAAATGATCCGTAGCAAGGTTTAGGTTGCTCTGCGCTTTATATCCCTCCATGGCCACGATGGGTGGTATGGCAGTTTTATGTTCTATTGCATAGCTCTGATACCACTGTAAATGTTATAGATGTAAGTTGAAGACCATCTTTCATTTCTAATTTTCCTGACTTTCCCATACTTGTTGAAAAATGACATTATTTTCTCGTTCGACATTCCTATTGGTAGATTCATTATTCGGACCGACTTACTATCAACATCTGCACATGTAATAACAACATCAGAGAAATTTTCGTACCTGTGATTTTCCGTTTGTAGTTAGTAATATCTTCTCCATCAGTAGTTTACTGGTTAGCTTGATGAAAACAGCGGTTTCCAGATAGTCGAGTTGAATGGCTTCCAGTTGATCCACTGTCTGGTTTATTTGTCTTGTCAGGAAATGCACGTTTTATTGTATTTCTCCTGATGCTATTGGTTGCCATTGTCACTTTACTGTATTTTACTGGAAAATATTAAAGCACCAACATCACACGCAATGAATGCAGAGTACAGCGAACCGCTCTCTGCCACAGCTCAAACCGGGCTCTCCAAAGTCTCCATCTTTGTCTCAGTTTTACGGGCCGTTGCCCTTCCCTCCTTACAGATACCATTTTGGAGGTCCCTAACTACCCAGTCACCATATTGGGCCCAGTTTTACGGCCAGATGTCCTTCCCTCGTCCTCCAAATCCGGAACACAACTACGTGCTCTTGTTTGACAGGTGTGATGCGCGGAATTTGAATAAGAGTGTGAATAAGAGAACAAGCCTAACCTCACAGACGTCACCATGGAGGGTTGTTACCTCACTCCATGCGATTTTAGTGTACTAGTGCTCTTGTTTGACAGGCGTGAGTCGCGGAATTTAAATAAGCGAACAAGCCTAACCTCAAAGGCGTCATCCTGGAGGGGGGGGTGTAATCTCATTTCACGTGCTTTCTCTTTAGTAACAAGACCACGTGCTGTTGTTTAACCAACATATGGACGTGCCAGATGTAGATATTGAATAAAAGAGCAAGCTTAACTTCACAGTCGCTATCAATTAAAACAGACCGTCCCCGAGCCAGAAGAAATTATCACATACGAATAAAATCCCTCTCTACTATCTAAACAGGAATCAAACCCGAGATTTTCGAATCCGAAGGCTTAAACGTTGACCAAACAGCTAATATGATGAACAATAATGTACATCTACTTTTACGGTTTTCGAACAAACGAAATCATAATTTTGTTATTAATTATCAATACTATTGAATAGCTATCTAATGTCGATCCCGGTCTAGATTGCAAGGTATAACGGTTGAGAGGATCTGTTATGCTGACAACACGTCACCACGTAATCTGTCGTTTATAGATGGTGTGAGTGTAAATATTTTCGATAGGTGTGAGGAGGCAAAGGGAATGCAACAAGTAGAACATTTTGAATTTAATGAAATATTTATTGTGTAGTTAATTACAAAATTAAACAAACTGCTACCGGTTATACAACAGTCTTTGTTATGCTGCCAGCAAGTTTCCTTTATTACTTATCAGCTTACTGCGAAGAGGTAGCATGCTTCCAAAATTGTAATGCCCCCTGCAGCATTCCAATTAAACAAAACATTTATTTTTTATGAAATTATTTTTTAAATATATTATACTATGCATGATATGCTTTACAAAGAAGTTAATGAAGTTCTTATTTTGCTGTTATTATTGTGTTGTGTTCCTTTCTGAATCATTATCAGGTACTTTAATGAAGGGAAAGTGTTCATCCATACACTATGTACAGTTTACAATCTTCGGATTAGGTCCATTTCAATCATCCGAACCATTTTTACCTCGATGCTTTTAATGTCGTTGACAGGGTATGCATAAAGCTATATCGATTGACATCTTACTGTGGAGAGGAAGAATGACACAAAAAGCATCTACGAAAGGAGCACCGTAGGTAGATAAAAATCCTGGCCGTGAACATTGAATCAGATGTTTTGGCATCTGATATAATGTCCTATGTTTATAGAACATCATAACAGCCTCACTTACTTGTATAAGATAAATAAGATGTTGCGTATTCGTTACGCTCGTAGGCGAACAGCATGCACATTCACAGTGTTGTTTGTTATCAAGTCGATTGTCTGTAACCATGTAGACTTCTTCTTTCTATTCCATGGTGTACGATGTAGAAGCACACACTAATGTTAATGATAAAGGGCTATCCATTTTGTAACAATATTCGTTAGCGGATGGTAAGTGACATCACTCTTATGAATAACAAAACAATTGACTGTTGTGTTAGTAGGAATGTTTTCAGATGTTTCAAATTCTAAACGAGGAGATTCTTTTGTAGATTCTTCACGATAAGAGTAGTTTATAACTACAATCGGTGTTTTATTTTTAAATTCTTCAGGCGAAAGTAACGGACGACCTTCTTTCTTATAAACCGGTCGTAATTTCGCAAACGTATCTAATATAATCGGAAAGAATGCTTTCCGAGAGCTTACAAACCACATTTTAATTTTCCGATTTGTGTTTGTCACTCTTTCCCTTGTAAACTGGGTTACTATTGCAACTCCCCATTCATTTAGTATAGCTCCTACATGCAAACAGTAATCAAATATGTATTTCAGGTATGGCACTATACCGCAACCCATAGCCTTTAATATATCCCCAGAAATCTTATGAAACCCGGCTGTCTTTCTAGCTTTCAACTTTTGTATCTTTTTATAAATGGCTTTATTATCATAGGTAAGTTTCAGTATTTCGCCATCTATCAGGACATTATATCCAACTACCTTTACATATTGCTGACTGAATACTTCTGCCTTCTGTAAGTCCTCGTATGTACGTTCCCCTTATACATTAATGATCGAAGGAATGTCCTTCCTGGAACCGGTTTCTGCCTTAAAGTACCTATACATACACTTCCGTTGCTACCCTCAAATTCATGTCGCTGCCAATTATGTTTGCCATCGTGTTGTCGTTAGCTGATTTTTCGTTGAATCCAATTCCGTAGTGATCTCCTTCAGTCTCTCCTTACTCACGCAAACATTCCTAACTCTATTTACAGTACTTCTAATCTGCACTTCCTTCTTGATCTCTTTATTTCCCTGTTATAATATAAGGGGTCCTGATTGTTCGTTACAACTTCTGAATGTACATATCTGTTTATACACTCATGAACAATTGCTTTAAACCTATGCCATAGGCTGTTTACATTTTTATTTATCATTTTTCATTGATCATATTTGCCTTATAAAAATGTCCCCATTCACCTCTTATCAGCCATATGTTATTGCATAATAGTCTTACTTTTACAACATTCCTTTCTAAAACATATATTTTTAACTCTGACAGAGACAGCTCACGTATACCATCTATCACTTCAGTCTCCCTATAGAGCTCATCTGTTTTACCAGCACCTCGTCTAGAATATTTTCCCCTGTAGTTGGTTCCTTCTATTTCAGATTCAACTGTCCTTCCCATAATAACTTATTCACCATTCGTTGGCCATGCTTTCTTTCTTTCTTTCCCTTCACGGTTAACATTTGGCAATTTCAGATCACCCACTACAATGACGTTCCTTCCTGTATGGTTCTCCCATAGCTTTATTATCTTATCAAATAATTCTGCAGCAGCGTCAGTGCCAGCTTTGCCAAGTATATCCACTCCATTTGTAATCACCTGTATTCTTTCCTGCACACACAACTTTTTGCATTCTTGTACGTTCGTACGTTCGTTGTTCATCAGTCAGGTCTAGTATCCCCTGAGTTTTCCTCTGATTTCTTCAGCAGTCCTGCTGACGCCAGTCCATTCATCTTCTATTGTGTTTCCTTATGCAACACGTCCGTTGAACCAATCCCTCAGACTATTTTAATTTATCTTGTATCGATCCCAACTCCTTGCATTCCTTTCTCTCTTCAATTTTTCATTCTCAGATGGCATATCATGGCCAGCATGTTGTGGTCAGGATCCATGTCTACTCCTGGGAAAGTCTTGCAATCGATCACATAGTTTCTGAATCTCTGCCTAATCATAATGAAGTCTATTTGATACCTTCCAGTGTGTATTGGTCTCATCCACGTATGCATCCGCCATTTGTGGTTCTTGAGCCAAGTATTAGCGAGGACCAAATTATGATCGGTGCAGAACTGAACCAGCCGACTTCCTCTTAAATTTATTTGTCCCAATCCTGACTCTTCTATTGTACAACCTTCTCTTCCTTGGCGTACCGCTGGATTCCAGTCTCCCATCACAATTAGATTCTCGTCACATTTTACTTATTATATTAAAATATGCTATCTCTCTTCATATATTCTTTCGATTTCTTCATCATCCGCTGAACTGCATTATTTTGTTGTGCACTGACTTGGTATCTATCTCGACAAAACGTTCCTTTCACTGTTTTATTCGTAGTAGCTTACCCGTTCAGTATTAAACGAACCCCACCGGGCGAGTTGGCCGTGTGCGTAGAGGCGCGCGGCTGTGAGCTTGCATCCGGGAGATCGTGGGTTCGAATCCCACTGTCGGCAGCCCTGAAGATGGTTTTCCGTGGTTTCCCATTTTCACACCAGGCAAATGCTGGGGCTGTACCTTAATTAAGGCCACGGCCGCTTCCTTCCCATTCCTAGGCCTTTCCTATCCCATCGTCGCCATAAGACCTATCTGAGTCAGTGCGACGTAAAGCCCGTAGCAAAAAAAAAACGAACCCCTGCATTTCCCTGTTTGATTCCATGTTGACAATTCTCTAATCTAATGACCAAAATCAATCAATCAATCAATCAATCAATCAATCAATCAATCAATCAATCAATCAATCAATCAATCATTAATGGTCTTCATTTAGGCCTGTCGCCCTGGTGGCAGGTTCCCCATCAATCCAGCTCTCCCTGCCAACGTATTTCACTTATACCAACTACATCTAACTTTAGTCTATCCGTCTCCATTTTCAGATTCTCTAACCTACCACAACGATTCAAACTTCTAACATTCCACGCTCTGACTCTCAGAATGTCAGTATCCATCTTCCTGATGACTGTGTAGTCCCCACCCGGAGATCCATATGGGACTCCATTCATTAGTCTGGTCTCTCGACATCGGGACGAGCAAGCCTCCCCACTGCAGCAATGTCACATGATTTGCACTTCATTAATTAGTACAGTATATACATTGTTATATAGAAAATTAGTGTACTGTAATTGGGGAGTCTTCTCTCTCTCATGCTTGTCATGCCGCGCGTTTCGTCCAATATGTGCACTCAGCTGATTTAAGGACCAAGAACTTTCATTGGAATACTCTCTCAATTCAATCGTGTCAGCAATATTTTCGGAAAGGAGAATCTACTGTATTTTACATATTTGTGACGTTGTGATTGGTTATAATTCTTACTATTTCACATCAATATGTATTAAATTGTTTAATGTATCTATTTATTTATTTTTTATTTTCTTCTTTAACTTAAAATTATATTTCATTTGTGCAGTACGGACGTTTTATAAAGAGATAACTTTGTCATTCCTTCCGGAGCCTGGTACGGTCTAATGTGTGACCGTCACGGAATCGTAACAGGAATATGAAATCAATAAGAGCCTGGTAGTCCTTTCTCGGAACTCTGCAATGGCAGGCCAATTAGTGAGCTTATCGACATTGATAGATTTGCTGAGCTTCTTCACAACTAGTTTGTTCCTTGGCATGAGAAGTTGGTGTCGCAGATTGCTCGCTGTCGTATGGAGGACTCTTTACGGTGTGTACATTATGCTTATATTTTATCACCCTCAAGTATTTCTGCAGAAAATGATGCCATAAGTAATTAGGTAAATGCTTCTCGCTTGTCGTTCTTGTATCAGTGTGTTGCCACTGACGCTGTGCTCGTAGGATCATAGGTATTGAATTTAAAACGATTTACACAACTGATGAATGAGTATTGAGTGTAATTTAGTATTCTCTAAGTGAAGAATATGAGTAACATTCGGGAAGTTGCTTTCTTTGAAAAGCGCATACTGAATTGAATAATGATTTTAATTATTGGGACTTACAAATTGAGCGTTTCAAATTTGTAAACTATATCCACTTCTTATGAGAAAGAATTTCGTTTCCAAAAAATTGCCACAAATTGCTAACACCACAGTTTATCAACTCAAAGAGGCAATCCCCTTGCTGGCAAGATTATTAACCTGTCTCGGTCTCATTTTTGGTTTTGACGCTATGAAGGTGACTGAGGTATGAGTGATGCTAGTAATACCATTCACCTCTTCAGTCCCGAGCCTGTTGATGAATTCAATGCGTTATATTTTGCTCAAATAATTTTTAAAAATTCACCATAGAAAATTAGTGTGTTTCACTAAGTTGTTTTATTCGTGTAGCATATATGCCCAGAGTCGACTTTCCTACCATTATTACTTTTTTCCTTAAATTATTTTGTTTTATTGTAAGTAGACATGTAGAGCATATGCTACATACGGACTGAGGAGGTTATGCAGCCAGTCCCTGTTATGAATATTGTGAAAATGCCACTATTAGTGTCGGTTGGTGCGTGCATATCAGCAGACTGGTATGTAAGGGACAAGTTTCTCTTGGTGAGGAAAGCAACGGGAAACTACCTGACTCCTCGTTCCATAGTATACCTCTTCGGTGACGCCTAGGTCTTCTATGGTAGGTAGTGATGGAGCTGTTAAGGATCAAACCTCCACAATGCCAGACATTGAGTTGTAATCCAGTGATGATCAATGATAACTTAAGTTTAATAATAACAGTAAAAGATAAGTTTTGCAAAATAAGTTCAATTTCCATCCTTTCTGCCGAAAGTAAAACAGTGCTAAATATCGTCTAAACACACGCAACTTACAGCTTACGGGCACTAGCCATTGAGAGAAATCTCCGAATTATTTTCTGGAATTTAGCTCCTGATAGACACCGTGTGAGTTTGAAGTCGTGTTGTGGAACATTTTCTTTCATGCAAGTTACAGAAATGTCTGGAAGAGAAGTACGTTCAGTGAATAAAAGCGTAAAAGTCCTACACTAAAATACGCATTAGCTGCATGGTTATAATTCTTGTTGCAGAACCACATTATCATAATCATCTACTCGAAGCCAGGAGCATTTTCGTGTTCAATTGTCAAGATTGTCACTTTCCTGTCATTATTGTAAAATAGTTTGTAATGATGCAGCGACATTTTGGTTGGTTCCCTTATGATGTACACATCCCATCTGAGGTGAATAAAATTTCCCATTATCCTCAGTCGAGTGCTCGGCCGCGTCCCGTGTTGAAGCCCTGCGTTTAAGGTCCAATCAGTCTAAAATCACAGTAGTCTAGAAGGCTGAGCATTGGACACTTGACACTATGAGTGAAACTAGCCAGAAAGTGACTCTACTCTCGGTAAGTGACGGGACGATGATGTGACAGTGTGAGACCGCCTGGGCCACATCTGTCAACGGCGAATAAATATGCTTTCCAGGGCACAGATGAATCAGATTTTTTCTTCTGTGTTGAATCGATGCTAATACATTGTTCATACCTACCACACCAGTGGTCCCTTTCGGGGCTACAAAATCCTCAAGTCACTGGAAAAGGGAGACAAGAGAAAGGATTATTAATTCAAAATACTATAAGAAGTCAAAAAACCCTCCATTGTCATGAGGCAACATCTGTCCGAACTAACAAACAAGATACCCGTTCCAGACATGATGATATTCCGAATATATTTTAGACGGGATATTTAGCAACAACAATCGTTCGATACATAAGAAAAACAATAAAAATAAGAGAGTAAATAACCGAGAAGACACTAAATCGTAACTGAAGGTCCATTGTCGGTGGAATCTATCTCCTCCTAGTCGTAGGGGAATGTCCGGGGAAAAGGTGCAGGCTCTTGGCCTCTCTTCTGTTCTTCCATTCATGATGGTATTTCGTTTTCGTGGGCAACTGAGTCATCTAAAATTATCACCTTCCGTGGCCGCTGCTTTATCCTCAAATTTCTCAGTGTGTCAGAACTCTTTATTTTTATCCTTAATTGTACAGGCTAATGACCTAATTTTCATCTCACAAAGAACACGACCACTAAAGTTCCCAGGAGATAGGAGACTGGAGTCTTTTAAACTGAAAGGGTTTGTCTAATGGGATGAGAGGAGAATGTGGTAGAAAGAACTTTTCTCCAATGATAGTCTCTTCCATAAGATGTTCATGTTTGGACTTAACTTGCAGCCTGGTACCATTGTACATTTTATCAATTCAACTAGAGCTCATAATTAAAAATCAGCGAAGAGAAGAGACAGCCACCGTATGTTATCTAACTGTCACCCCAGGAAATTTCATAATTCTCCTGCGGTATCGGGCGCTCGTAAAGTATGGTCTTACGAGTGTACGAAAGTAATACAACAGTTGTATGAACTCGCTCCAAGATAAAATAAATATACAATACTCACCTACGTAAGTCGAAGTTGTTACAGCTGTGTGCTGGAAGCGAAAATGCATAGGTTGACTTTTCTAGTAGTGGCAACTACAGAATATATTTTCTAGATATATAGCGTACGTGCAGGGTTCTAAATTGTTACAGCGTTCCGTACAACATGTTCCCAGCGACACAGAATCATTTGGATACGGTCGCCACTGACGAATGTGAAGGGAGCGATTGATTGCCTGCAGAACATCTTCAACTGTTTGGAAGCAAATCCTTCATCTTAGGGATTAGGTGCAAGTTGCACGGACTAAAGTGCGATGAGAGTGTAGTGGATGGTAGAGCACTTCCCAGCCCCAGCATTTAAAAGAATCAGAGACCACTTCTGCTACATGCGCTCTAGAATTAACATGCACATTATTTGGTGGGTTATCCGCAACGCGTCGTCATTTTTGCTTAGCGCTCATCGTAGATTATTTTGCAGAAACGAATAGTAGTCTTAGGGATTAACGGCCTGACTTGGGGGAACCGTATGCTTCACGACAGGCAAAAATCACCGTAACTTTGAAATTGCTGGAGTCTGCCGAACTGTGACCCGTAATGATGCCATTCCGTCGACTGGCGTTTCAACTTTGCTTCTTAAGGCCTGGCCCACGTCTCATCAATGGTAATGATCTGTTGTACGAAGAGCTCTCCTCCGCGCTCGCAGCGCTGCACGTTAGTACGAACAACGTCGTACTATCATAGCCATTTCTGCGATCACGTGGAACCAATCCTGAACCAAATTTCCGCATTCCAAGGCCAGTGGAGTAGCCAGATGAGGGCTCACCCGGCTGAAGCCTCCTCCATTCTTATAGAAATATTCTCAAATTTTAAACAGATTGAAAGTATGTTGAAGGAATTCATATTTGGTGTTCGAAGCGCGATACTAAAAAATTTCTGTGTTTCTACCAGTGGCGTAGATGGATAACCAAGACGTGCAAGCTTACCCTAACAGCCAACGTGCTTATGGTTAAGAGGGCTAGCTTAACCTAACAGGCATGACGTGTCTAGACTTAATCTCGCAGATCCTGGGTTCGACTCCAGGTTTAATGGCGTTAACGGTACAGACTCTAGTTCGAAGCCTACGAGCACAAGCTTTAACCTAAGAGACTCGAAGTCCAACACACGGGCTATCCGCATAAGAGTGGAAGCTTAACCTAACAGAATTTTAAGTTCGATACCCAGGCTAACTGCTGGCCTAACGTTACGCTGACCACGCGTTAACCTAACTTAACCTCCCAGGACTTAGAACTGAACTTGGAACAAGATGGTGGCTATAACGCTTAATACGTATATTTTAGACTTCAAGTTCGATACGCGGGATAACTGCAGGCCTAACGTTACGCCGACCACGCGTTAACCGAACTTAACCTATCAGGACTTATAGCTGAACTTGGAACATGATGGCGGCTATAAGGCTTAATACACACACTTTCAGACATCATGTTCTATATCCGGGCTAAATGTAGGCCTAATGTTACGCTGACCACGCGTTGACCTAACTCAACCTCCCAGGACTTGGAGTTGAACTTGGAACAAGACGGCGGATATAATGCTTAATACGTATAATTTTCTGCAGGACTAACGTTACGCTGACCACCCGATAACCTAACGTAACCTTCCAGGACTTGGAGGTGAACTTGGAACAAGTTGGCGGCTATAAGGCTTAATACGTATGCTTTATTCATAGCAGAGTAACACTGGAAACGACTTAAGGTAGCTTGGAGCTGAACTTTGAAAAAGATGGCAGATACGTCTTAATACGTATGCTTCATTCATAGGGGCGTAACACTGGAAAGCGACTCGAAACCGATCGACCATTTTTCTTAAACTTCAAGGCTATCAGCCTTAAAAGTGCCAGAATGATAACTTCTAAACAACTGCAGCTATATCCTACATCAATGTGTCAATCGACGAAGGAGACTAGATTTAATTAGAAATGAATCAATATATTGCCTATAGGAACTATAATGGCAATGCTATCAGCCATGAGTGTATACCATCAAAATATTCTTTTACCCCTTTTCGATCATCAGACTATCAATATAAAAGTGCCATTCGAAAGATCAACCTTTACTTCGGTATTTCTATCGAAACAGATTGAGCTTTCTTTCATAAACTTCAAAGTTCCAAAATGTTAATCTGTAAATAAATGCAGCTATACCACATATCAAGGTATCAATCTACGTATGAACTATAACGATAAGGCTATCAGCCTTCAAAGTTCCAAAAAGTTAACATCTAAACAATTGCAGATACACCCTATATCACGGTGTCAATCGACACAGGGGCTCAATTTCATCACAAATATATACAGATGGGGCCCATATGAACCATAACTGCAACGCTATCAGCCTTCAATATCCCCAAAAGTTAACTTTTAAACAATTGCAGCTACACCCCATCCGAATCTGTCAATCGACGCAGTAGGCTCGATTTAATAAAAAATATATCAACAATCAGTCAATCAATACTGATCTGTATTTAGGGCAGTCGTCCAGGTGGCAGATTCCCTATCTGTTGCTTTCCTTGCCTTTTCCGAAATGATTTCAAAGAAATTGGAAATTTATTGAACATTTCCCTTGGTAAGTTATTCCAATCCCTAACTCCCCTTCCTATAAAGGAATATTTGCCCCAGTTTGTCTTCTTGAATTCCAACTTTATCTTCATATTGTGATCTTTCCTACTTTTATAAACGCCATTCAAACTTATTCGTCTACTAATGTCATTCCACGCCATCTCTCCGCTGACAGCTCGGAACATAACACTTAGTCGAGCAGCTCTTCTTCTTTCTCTCAATTCTTCCCAACCAAAACATTGCAACATTTTTGTAACGCTACTCTTTTGTCGGAAATCACTCAGAACAAATCGAACTGCTTTTCTTTGGATTTTTTCCAGTTCTTGAATCAGGAAATCCTGGTGAGGGTCCCATACACTGGAACCATACTCTAGTTGGGGTCTTACCAGAGATTTATATGCCGTCTCCTTTACATCCTTACTACTACCCCTAAACACCCTCATAACCATGTGCAGAGATCTGTACCCTTTATTTACAATCCCATTTATGTGATTACCCCAATGAAGATCTTTATGTATATTAACACCCAGATACCTACAATGATCCCCAAAAAGAACTTTCACCCCATCAACGCAGTAATTAAAACTGAGAGGACTTTTCCTAATTGTGAAACTCACAACCTGACTTTTAATCCCGTTTATCAACATACCATTGCCTGCTGTCCATCTCACAACATTTTTGAGGTCACGTTGCAGTTGCTCACAATCTTGAAACTTATTTATCACTCCATAGAGAATAACATCATCCGCAAAAAGCCTTACCTCCGATTCCACTCCCTTACTCATATCATTTATATATATAAGAAAACATAAAGGTCCGATAACACTGCCCTGAGGAACTCCCCTCTCATCTATTACAGGGTCAGACAAAGCTTCACCTGCTCTAACTCTCTGAGATCTATTTTCTAGAAATATAGCAACCCATTCAGTCACTCTTTTGTCTAGTCCAATTGCACTCATTTTTGCCAGTAGTCTCCTATGATCCACCCTATCAAATGCTTTAGACAGGTCAATCGCGATACAGTCCATTTGACCTCCAGAATCCAAGATATCTGCTATATCTTGCTGGAATCCTACAAGTTGAGCTTCAGTGGAATAATGTTTCCTAAAACCGAATTGCCTTCTATCGAACCAGTTATTAATTTCACAAACATGTCTAATATAATCAGAAAGAATGCCTTCCCAAAGCTTACATACAAAGCATATCAAACTTACTGGCCTGTAATTTTCAGCTTTATGTCTATCACCCTTTCCTTTATACACAGGGGCTACTATAGCAACTCTCCATTCCTCTGGTATAGTTCCTCCGACCAAACAATAAGGCTATCAGCCCTTAAAGTGCCAAAATGTTAACTTCTATACAATTGCAGCTACACTTGATATCAAGGTGTCAATCGACGCAGGAGGCTCGACTTTACCAGATATATATCAATATATTACCCATATGGACCATGATGGTAAGGCTACCAGCCTTCAATGTACCAACATGTTAACTTCTAAACTTTTAGAACTGACAGATTTGAATTCAGGGACTTCTAATTGCCTGCCGTAATATTTACATCACTTAGATATTAAAACTTAATGTTCAGAACCGAAAAACAGTTGATGCTATAACTGTAGTGGGAGGCTGCGCGTTTGTGGCTTAGTGCTACATACATTACCTGCAAATTTAGAGGTAAAACCTAGTTCTAATA
Source organism: Anabrus simplex (assembly GCF_040414725.1). Taxonomy (NCBI): domain Eukaryota; kingdom Metazoa; phylum Arthropoda; class Insecta; order Orthoptera; family Tettigoniidae; genus Anabrus; species Anabrus simplex. Next base: position 2,151,723 of record NC_090266.1, read on the forward strand.
CCCTAACGTCTTCCGAGTTTGAAAGCAACTTAGACTAAGTAGCTCAGACAGCAAAGCGTTAGCATTTTTAGTCTTCAAGACTGCGTTTCCATCAATCCAAAGAGCTGATCCAAGATTGACAGACAAATGTGATGTTGAAAGATAGCGGAATAAATTAAGATGAGTAGCTCAGGCGGCAACGCTAGGATTTTGAGTCTTTAAAACTGTATAGTCATCAGCCCAACAGAGATAATCATGAATTCAGACTTAAGCTGAGTTGTCAAATGTTTTTGAACAAATAAAATAAAACTCGGAATGTAAAGGTTAGGAATAAGCCGCCATTTCGTAGAATATAAATGGTATTTATTCATGCTTGCTGAACAGGCTGTTTAGTGGGTGGAGGAGGTGGAGGAGGATGATATTTAGTTAGATGAGATAAGGAAGTAGAAAGAAAATAGCATAAAGAGCGCTCAGTACAATGGTTACTTGTAACGTACTATATTTTGCATATGAAGGATAGATTATAAAGGAAATGCGTTAACACTCGTATTCACGTGACAGTCAGTTCTACTTTTAATATCGTTGCGGTCTGACGACTATTCATCAAAACTACCTAAGCGAGTGCATTCATATTAAAACATGTATTTTGTTTATGTGTGATCTTTGTGCTGAGGTTTCTTCAGGGCGAGAAAATGTTTAGCGACACAAATCTGTTAAGCATAACTTCAGACTACTCCTATGCAGTCAGTGTACTGCTACATTCAAAAGGCGTGATAATCTCGCATGTCATGTGAATTCTGAACATATTTTCTCAAGTAATCTACCACTAGAACACTTAGAAAATCGGTCTGATTGTCGGCAGCGTAATATGAACAAGCGTGATCTAAACGATACGACTTCGTCTCAGTCTACTACAAGTATTGTTACTGATCACACACCTCCAGATAATGAGAAGCAAGAGGAGGTGCAAGAGGAGTAAGAGGAAGACGAGCAGGAAGAGCAAGTCAACGTTTCTTAACCATCAGAGTTTTTTCATCCTACTTTACTTCCTGAGCCTACTACACGTTCTGTCGCTGTGCCAAAAACTCAAAAAGAAGAAGAAGAAAAGCAAGATGAGGTGGTAGAAGAAGAGGAAGAAGGAGAAGAAGATTTCAGCGCTTCTTAGCTGTCAAAGTGAGTTAGGTTTTTAACTACAGATAGGATTACAGAAGTACGTACCACATCAAAACAAGTTCTACCGCTTCCTACAACGTAACTGTCTGCACGTGGTCTCAACGTTAACAACAAGACTCTGGTACTCTATGTAGATGTGAGATACTATAAAAACCCCAACTTACACATAGAATGTTTGGAACTCTTACGACCTTATGAAGGTTCTGGTTACACAAGGTATGAACCAGAGATTCTAGAAATAGAGCAAGAATTACGTCTTACGGGTATTATTGAGTAATAGCTCTTCAAAGTAAAGACACAGCCTGTAAAGATAAGCATTGAAAATAAGTTACATCAACGAGCTTATCCCATCTACCGTTGCAGACGTGTCATCACATGTAGGCTGAGCTGTAGCATGCTAACTTAGTAAAACAATTCCTTATTCCTCTAGAAAAAAGGGATAAGCCAACAAGCATCTATTCACTGTCAGCGATATGCACTCTTAAGGTGGCCATATACACTATTTTTCAGAAATTTCACTTTAAAAGATCCATTTTGTAGGAAATTTATTTTAGTTTTAGAAAATGTATGGTTCATAAATATACCATTAAACTTTCATGTCGAAATAAATTATTTACTGTAAGAGGGCGCAACCGTTCTGACTGACAGCTGTCATGTCTGGCGTATCGGCAGATCTATACGATTCCTTTCGAGCCTAAATTGACTTTCTCTTTCCCACTGGTCAAAGTCAAAGGCGGCATCCCTGTTGATATTGCGCAGGAAGTGAAACCTATTTATGAACGGTTCACTGCTCCTGATATGCTTGCTAAGTGTTTGCATGGCAAGACAGAAAATAATAATGAGTTGTTCAATGACACCATTTGGCAGCGGTGTCCGAAAACCTATGTTGGTCTCACCACATTAAAGCTATCAGTAATGGATGGTGTATGTCACTTTAATTGTGGAAGACGAATAGAGCTTCAGGTAATGAAAAGAATAAACACAATTCCTGGAAATTACATGGTAGACTCAGTGAAATGTTCAGACCAATTTCGTATTTCAACATGTGCCGGAAAGTCTACTCCAGAAGGGAAGACAAGAAGGGGGTACCTCAGAGGCCGAAAAAAAGATGAAGAAAGACCATACAGCTTCCAAGGAAAGACTTTTGTATGTCCCAGGAGGTTTCTGATGTGATGAAAACGGAATGTGAGTGAAAACATACTAAGTAAACTTTAAATGCGATTTACTCATTAATTCGTTTTTTGACATTTGAAGTCATTCAAAGCGCTTTAACTTTCGTCAAAGAAATGGTATCTGCTTGATTTTTATTTCAAATTAAAGCTAATACATATAATCTATGTTTCCTAGCACTGAGAAAAAGATATTCATAAAAATGTAATTTTAACAACATTTTAAACAATTTTATTAAACAAAATTTCAAGAAACTTAAATTGTAATATAATTTTAAAACCCTTGCTTGTGACTAATTGAAACAAACGTGATAGAGCACATTCCCCATGTAAGTTAGATTCTTTTTATTCAAGTTTCATAGATTTTGGTTAAAAATGTGAGAGATGGAGGACTTTAAGTACCCCAGTGTAAATAGCAACAAATATTTTTGATAAATAATTAACATAAAACTTGGGTAAAATGAACTTCAAAATTTCTTAGTTTGATCATGATAAAACAACAGAAAAATTTAACATTGCTAGAGATTATTCTTTATAAAAATTATTCCTAACATCTACCGTTGCAGACGTGTCATCACATGTAGGATGAACTATAGGAAGCTAACTTAGTAAAATAATTCCTTATCCCTCCAGAACAAAGGGATAAGCCAACAAGCATCTCTTCACTGTCAGCGATATGCACTCTTAAGTGTGTTTATAGCAAGAATAAATTTATTTGTAGCCTACACGATTACACTTTATTCCCGAACTTTAGATTCTGTTCAGCCATTTCCTAGCAGCTCGAAACTATATAAATCCACGATTACCTCTGTTATAACCTTTAACGAAAAATATGTAAAGACAAAATGATTAGAAATGTTATTTCCAAAAACTTTTGTTTAGTAGTAATTTTGGACAGAACTGCTACTAGCGCGGATATCTGAGAACACAATTTTAGACTCCACCCACTAAACTACATTTCAGCTGGGAAAAATAAAAATAATTCAAATTCTACGCAATTGCGGCTTATTCCTGACCTTCATAGGCCGAGTTTTATTATGTTCGTTCAAGAAAATTTCTCACAACTCAGCTAAAGTCTAAATTCATGAATATCTCTGTTGGGATGATGCCTCTGCAGTTTTCAAGACTCAAAATTCTAGCGCTTTGCCGCCTGAGCTACTCAGCTTAAGTTAGTCTGATATGTTTCAAAGTCATCTTTGTCGTTCTTAGATCAGCTCCTTGGATTGATGGAAACGCAGTTTTCAGGACTAAAAATGCTAACGCTTTGCCGCCTGAGCTACTTAGTCTAAGTTACTTTCAAACTCGGAAGACGGTAGGGTGATAGAATTAGGTTTTATCACTAAATGTACAGGTCGTCCATATAGCACCAAGCAAAAAACCAGCAGCCTACTACTACAGTTGTAGCGCGTACTGTTTTCGGTTCTGAATATTAAGTTTTTATTTCTAAGTGACGTAAACATTACGGCAGGCAAGTAGAAGTCTCTAAATTTCAAAGCTATCTGCTCGAAAAGTTTAGAAGTGGACATTTTGGCACTTTGAAGGCTGATAGCCCTATCGTCATGGTTCATATGGTCGATATGTTGATATATTTCTGATGAAATCGAGCCTCCTGCGTCGATTGACACCTTGATATCGGATGTAGCTGCAATTGTTTGGAAGTTAACACTTTGGGATATTGAAGGCCCATAGCCTTAAAGTTTATGATAAAAGGTCAATCTGTTTCGAGTCGCTTTCTAATGTTTCTATGAATAAAGCATACGTATTAAACCCTATATCTGCCAACATTTTCAAAGTTCAGCTCCAGGCTACCTTAAGTCTTTTCCAATGTTACGCCCCTATGAATAAAGTGTACGTATTAAGCCTTATAGCCGCCATGTTGTTCAAAGTTCAGTTCCAAGACCTGGAATGTTACGTTAGGTTAACGGGTGGTCAGCGTAAGGTTAGGACTGCAGTAAAGGATACGTATTAAGCCTTATATCCGCCATCTTGTTCCAAATTCAGCTCGAAGTCAGCTCCAGGCTACCTTAAGTCTTTTCCAATACGCCCCTATGAATAAAGTGTACGTATTAAGCCTTATAGCCGCCATGTTGTTCAAAGTTCAGTTCCAAGACCTGGAATGTTACGTTAGGTTAACGCGTGGTCAGCGTAACATTAGGCGTGCAGTTAGCCCGGCTATCGAACTTGAAGACTGAAAGCATAGGTATTAAGCTCTATAGCCAATATTTGTTCGAAATTCAGCTCCAATCCTGGGATGTTTAGTTAGGTTAACGCGTGGTCAGCGTTGCGTTAGGCCTTCAGTTATCCTGGGTATCGAACTTGAAGTCTGAAAGCATACGTATTAAGCCTTATATCCGCCATATTGTTCCATGTTCAACTCCAGGTCCTGGGAGGTTAAGTTAGGTTAACCCTTGGTAAGCTTAGCGTTAGGGCTGCAGTTAACCCGGTTATCGAACTTGAAGTCTGTTAGGTTAAGCTTCCACTCTTAAGCTGTTAACCCCTGTGCTGAACAGTTAACGCCCTTAGACCTGGAGTCGAACCCAGGACCTGTGAGGTTAAGTCTATATACGTCATGCCTGTTAGGTTAAGCTTACCCTCTTAACCATAATCACGTTGGCTGTTAGGGTAAGCTTGCATTTTTTGTCATCGAACTGGTGTCTGAACCGTTAACGCTCTTAGACCTGGAGTCGAACCCGGGATCTGTCAGGTTAACTCAAGACATGTCATGTCTGGTAGGTTAAGCTTGCCTTCTTAACCATAATCACGTTGGCTGTTAGGGTAAGCTTGCACTTCTTGGCATCGAACTTGTGTCTGTAAGGTTAAGGCCCTTCAGCCTTGTGTCGAACCCGAGTTCTGTAAGGTTAAGCCTGGACACGTAGTCAGCGTAAGGTCATGTAACGTTAAGAGCACGCTCTTAGCCAAATAAGGTTAAGGGCACGCTCCTAGATAGCAGCCCGCACCACGCTGTGACGTCACTCTCCGGATCAGGCCTCGTCAGTGGCCACCGGATGCCGGATGTCTCAGAACCCCACCAAAATAACTACTGTTACCACATCCTTCCACCACCGGTAGAAACCTCCAAGCAGAGACAGGTGAAATAGGAAACGAAATAATGCCGCTGATTATTTCTGCCATGCACTACAAATGCTGCTCGGCTACGGTGGATATGTGGACTGACCAGTGCAACCAGACCAGTAGATGAGCAAAGAGAGTTCAAAAATCATAGCGTCAGAACATTTTCTCCAGAGTCAGCACCTTGCAGAGGGGCAATATACGTTGCCAGCTGAGGTCACTGAACCCTAGTTGAGTATAAGGGCAATGCACCTTTGCGGATTTTTTGCATAAGAGAACGAGCCTAACATCACAGTCGCTATCTTGAGGGGCTTAACTACACTTTAAAGGCCTTTACCGACGCCTATGAGAGCAAGCCTAACCTTATGGAGAGGCCAAACCTTAGTTTTATAGCTAGATGCCCTTCTCGACGGGGACACTCTTTACCCTGGAGGAGCTTAAACTTACAGGACGTAGTTTTACAGCGAGATGCCCTTCCCGACGCTATCTTGACCAGTAGAACAATGATAATACTTCCGAAGATGTTTTAAGTAGTAGGGCAACGGGGATTGACATAAGTAAGCACATGGAGGAATCTAACTGCACAGAGCCATAGTTTTACGGTAAGATGCCCCCCCGACGCCAATTGCACATTATGGCGGCTATACACAGCACCTTTTGAGACGGCTTAGGGGCGGCTTGCGCAAGATGGTGGGTGCTCTGATGAGACGGCATAGGGGCTTACGGCGCAAGATGGCGGCTGCTCTCATTAGACTGCCTAGGGAAGCTTGCGCAAGATGGCGGCTGCACACGGCTTCTTATAGAGAAAGATGCCGGCCATGGGCGATTGCACAAGATGGCGGCTATACATGGGCTCTTATGGAAAAGGGTGCTGGTCATGGGCGATTGCACAAGATGGCGGCTATACATGGGCTCTTATGGAGAAAGATGACGGCCATGTGCGTTTCCGCAAGATGGCGGTTATACACAAGCTTATATGGAGAAAGGTAGCGTAGAGGCTACTGCGCAAGACGGCGGCTATACATAGGCCCTTATGAGACGGATTAAGGACGATTGCACAAATGGTGGCTATACACAGCTCTTTAAGAGTCAGCTTAGGGGCGCTTGCGCAAGATGGCGGCTGCTCTATGAGACGGCTTAAGGGCGCTTGCGCAAGATGTCGGCTATACACAGGCTCTTACGGAGAAAGCTGACAGAGGGGGCCTCGTACGCAAGTTGGTGGCTATACACAGGCTTTCATGAAGAAAGCTAGCTTAGAGGCTACTGCACAAGATGTTAAAAGTGAAATTAAACAGAACACTTAGTGCTATAAGAAATACATTGGTTACATTTAAACCCCTAGCAGTCGAACAAATTAGCGGATAAACATGTTTCTGTTTGGAAATATACTATTTGAATCTGTTGGCATCAGTTATAAGCATGTAGCTCATGCGGAAAGTGAAATTAAACAAGACGCCTAGTGCTATAAGGAATACATTGATTGCATTTAAGCCCCTAGCATTCGAAAAACATATCGGATAAAAACGTAACTTAAATTTCGGTTCGGAAATATACTATTTGAATCTGTTGGCATGGGTTATAAGCTTGCAGCTCATGCGGAAAGTGAAATAAACGGTTCGCGTAGCGTTATTAAAAATATATACTTAAATTTAAGCCCCTAGCTGATGAACAAATTATCGCATAAACATGTAACATGAAATGTCGGTTCGGAAACAATGTTTCACTCTGTTGGCATAAGTTATAAGCTTGTAGCTCATGCAGGAGTGAAATTAAACATAAACGCCTAGTGCTATAAGAAATACATTGGTTACATTTAAACCCCTAGCAGTCGAACAAATTAGCGGATAAACATGTTTCTGTTTGGAAATATACTATTTGAATCTGTTGGCATCAGTTATAAGCATGTAGCTCATGCGGAAAGTGAAATTAAACAGGACGCCTAGTGCTATAAGGAATACATTGGTTACATTTATGCCCCTAGCAGTCGAACAAATTATCGTATAAGCATGTAACATGAAATATCGGGTCGGAAACATATTATTTCAATCTTTGGCATAGGTTATAAGCTTGTAGCTCATGCAGGAGCGAAATAAAGTAGAACGCCTCGTGCTATATGAAATACATAGGTTACAGCTAAACGCCTAGCAGTCGAATAAATTATCGGAAAAACATGTAGCTTGAAATTTCGGTTCGGAAATATACTATTTGAATCTCTTGGCATGGGTTATATGCATGTAGCTCATGCAGGAGGTGAAATAAACAGTTCGCGTGCTCATATTTAAGCCACAGCCGCCCTCCTCCTCCCCATCCCTATAGCAAAAGGCAAAATGGCAGAAGGGCGCCTCCTCTTGACTATACATAGGCTCTTATAGCCTCCTTCTCGTCTTCCTCCTCCTCCTCCTCCGACGGGACGTAAGACGGTAAGAGAAATCATGTTGACTATTGAACAGAAAAACTTATAATGCGAATATAGTAGTTACTGTGCTGTATGTTTCTATTCGACAAGTTCAATCCTGTTACAATTAGCACACACTAGAATTGATTGTAGAACAAGCTAATGTTGTGTCTTTATACGACATAACAATACATGTTGACAAGTAGTGTTGAGAAAAGAACAAACTGTTAAAGCTGCTGTGCTGTATGTTTCTATTCGACAAGACGAGTTACAATTAGCACACACTAGAATTGATTGTAGAACAAGACGAAGCATGTTTACAGTTAGTGTTTAGAACTGAAAAGCTTATAACGCAAAACATTATGAGATTTGAAATCTGCATTATAAGATTAATCTCTCTATTGATACAAACGCACTTCTATGCAATCAGCACGCACGCAGAGAATTGCAAATGTAGTATATGTCCATCCGATGCACTTCCGCTTAATCACTGCAGATAAAATGATTTTACTACTTAGCGGGGGATACTATAAAATATTTGGCCTAAGGAGATGGATTTTTGCCGGATTCGAACACATGCAGCAGAAAATTTATGTATAGATTTCGAGTTCTGATTTTATTACAATAGAAAAGAAAACATGGATTGAACCCCTGTTCTCTTGTCGCAAACACCATAGAGAAAGAAAACAATTATAGGATTCGAACTTAGATCCAAGGGAAGGAGAAAAATTGATGTACTTCCTCTTAAATCAATAATCACTACTGCTATGCAGATAAAATAACGCAAGACAATAAGATTCTCTGCAACTATTTCTTCTGTCGATGTTCATATTAGAATTTAAAAACATCACAACAGCCTATACTTACTACCTTCTTGTAATCCCGGGAATCGAACACGTGAATACTTAATTGTGCAACGATAACGCTGTAATCATTGACAGAAGGGCAACTTCAAGTCAGCGGAACGATAGAAATAGAGGATAGATGTACTCCTTATAAAACAATAATTACTACTACTATTGATGATGCCGGGCTGAGTGGCTCAGACGGTTGAGGCGCTGGCCTTCTGATCCCAACTTGGCAGGTTCGATCCTGGCTCAGTCCGGTGGTATTTGAAGGTGCTCAAATACGTCAGCCTCGTGTCGGTAGATTTACTGGCACGTAAAAGAACTCCTGCGGGACTAAATTCCGGCACCTCGGCGTCTCCGAAAACCGTAAAAGTAGTTAGTGGGACATAAAGCAAATAACATTATTACTACTATTGATGTGAATTCCGCGCTTTACGTCGTTAATTTAGTGCACATAGAACATGCTAAACTAGCAGCTGTCATCTTAGCCAGGTAGGTGCACGAAATTAAAAATCTACTTGCTTTTGACAAGTTCTAACGACGTGGGCATGGATCTTGAACTTCGGATGCTGACGCAGCATACCACGGGACCGTGACGTCACGATCACGTGCTCTTGTTTGTCAACAAAGCCACGTGCTTGGCCATGCGATTGTTTTACAACTGTCAATGTGACAGATGTCATCTTAAAGGACACTAACTTCACTTTTAAGGACAATAGAGCATCGCTAACTCCACTGCTGCCATCTTCACGGCGCTAAATATCATTGCTGCCACCTTATGCACGTAGTGGGGCGGAATGTAAAATATACATGCGTTTTGACACATGTCAAGATGACAGCTGTCAACTTTAACCACGTGGGCGTGGAAATTTAAACAACAGAACATCGCTAACCTCATTGCTGAGTAGATGTAAATTTCGGGTTCTAGCGCACTCGCAACTTTTGTCAATATTTCATGATTTTCCGCACATTTCTTTAGAAATTTACATCCCGGGTTTTAGCGCACTCGCATCGTTTCTCAACATTTCATGATTTTCCACATATTTCTTTAGAATTTTACATCTTTACCTCAAAAAATCACGTATTTAAGCAAAAAATTACAAAAGTTAAAATTTTACGTAATATGGACCAAAAATCAATATTTCTATATAATTTAAAATTCACAAAAATCCCCTTAAATCAGCAAAAAATGCTAAAAATCGTGGAAAAATGGCTAAAAACTGTAACAATTAACGAAAATACATGAAAATTCACGACAATTTACCAAAATTTATGACACTTACTAACTTCATGTGGGGAGACAAGAGAGAGCGTAGAGGAAGAAAATTTTAAAAATTTAAATGAAAAAGCTCATGATACTGTGATTTAAACAAACTCAATGTTGTGAATGAAATTATCTTTAATTGTTGTTTTTCCTCTGTAGATCATTTTCAAACTAGTAAGACATCCTATTTTATCTTCATCTTCTAAGTATAATCTTGTGTATCGATCTGGTAGTATTATTTTAAATTTGTTGTCTAGGATTAACGTTTTTGTCCATATTTAGTTTCTATAATTTCGGCATTTGAAATTTCGCATGTTTTATTTGTTTCAATTCTGCTAATTTAGTAAACGATGTATATTGATTTCCTTCTTTTAAATGATTACGTTCATCTTTTAGATTTTCAATAATCTGGCGGTCCATATATAGATAAAATCTATTCCTTAATCCTTAGATTTAATTCGTAATGGCCTCAATTTATTGTATTATTTCCATTTTCTAATATATCGGGAATTAAAACTATTTTATTACTTTCAATATAATATAATTCGTGTTTATCAGATCTTATTAAATTCAATGTTCTATATTGTTTTATTTTGTCGTTTAAACATTGCTTATAATCATCGAAACTCATTTCATTTTTATTTACGATTTTTTTAACACCTTTTGATTTGTACATTCCTTATCATCTACTTTTAAGCATACATTTTTGAGTCCTGGGAAGAAAATTAACGCAATATAAAATACAAATGAATTTATTATACCAAAAAAACGAGATGAATCGAAAAAGTTCCTTAAAGCGTGGAGGAATTTAGAATTTACTTTACTGAATTTACTAATTGCTTGCTTTATCTAATTGAAGCTCACCAATTGCAGCTTCCGTTGAAGTCATCTGGTTTCCGTGGTTACTCGTTCCCTTCTTCACGATGTAGAATTTGTTCCATGGACATCCTTCCTTCCTTCTCTGATATGGTACGGGCTATCTGGACTAGCACTCCCTAATTGCCTAGTCTTTAAATTAGACATTGGCCCTATACTTGTAAAAGCTGATCAGCGTTGATCGTATGAGGAGAAAATTCAGAGATATGAATTTTTCCTTGTTAGTAGAAATCTCAATCCAACTGAGCTATACTATTTATACGGTACAGACTTGTACCAAATTCCGTAGACTTGAACTAAACATAGTTCTTCGTCCAGAAGATTTACTGAATATAACACAAGCCGTAAGCTTGTTTCGTCTCACGCAGATCCGATAACTTAACCTACTGTATCGAAGCGACAACACATTGTACAAAAATAACTATGTCGCGGAGCGACCACTCAATGTCTCAAAATCAATAACGTCGTTTAAAGTAGATGTTCACAGTAGAAGTAGTAGTTAGGATCTCAGCAGAAGTAGTAGTTAGGTTGCCGGCAGAAGTTGTAGTTAGATGCCGTTCTCGTGGTGAGAATCTCTATATATCCGGGCTCACCCCCACTCTTGGTAACAGTTCAATCTCAAAACTCATATACAACGAAGTATCTGATTCGTGGATCGAATTATCAACTCCCCTTCTCTTCTTTCTTGACAAGTCCAGTAGGCGTGGCGATGATGTAGCTGACAAGCTTGCAAGCCTCGCGCGCGGGTCGCTGTTTACTTCTTGGTGCTCAAGAGTTAAACCCATGAGTCATGTAATGTTCCACGCTATAAGAATAACCTTCTCCGTATACACAAATATGAGATGAAATGACAATAACTATGTCTCAACATATTAACCAAATCCAATACATAATAAATTCCTATCTTTCATAATATAATAATAAATAATAAATGATGTTATAATATATACAATATGATTGCAAAAACCTTATTTACAAATGCTTGACGTAGAATACATATGTTATTACGAATAATGCCGATGGCGGATAAACTTGATATCAAATGATATCGCGTAAAATGATATTATATTAAATTAGTAGGGCTGGAGAAGCCTGGACGGTTACAAGGTATGAATTATGTTGGCCTTCGGACGTACAAAAATTTATTTCATCACAAAGGAAGATACACACCACAAGAATAAAGAACTATATAATAATAACTTATCACATCATGAGGAATATTAAAAGTGCATCACGAACGTTTGATTCATATTAACCAAAGAATCACAGATATGGCCAATGATAATGAAATGTCACATACTCATATCTTATGAAGAATTTATTCTCACCCTGACAATACAGTAGCAGCCAAAATTTCAGTGAACCAATTATAGTACCAGTAAGTAACAATTTTATTTGGTTATGATATATACCAAAGCTTCGCATTACTCTTAATCTGCAGATATTTACTAGAAGTATTATCATTCAAATGCCTTTAAACACATGCCTTAAGAATTTCATGAAAGAGTCAAATAAAACTGAAAATTTCCAAATAATAAATCATATGTAATGTTTTTATAACAAAGCATTTATACCAGAACCAAACGTCCCAGTCCATTGGAATGCATCTAGCTTTTTCCAACTTAATCGCAAGCCTCTTTCAGCTTTAGTTTTTCCCTTTGTCATTTTTCAATATTTATAAAATTTCATGTACCGTGCTACTTTCTCCCTTAAGTGACTCACATTATAACATACTGTTAAAAATGATTTTTCTGAATGCCCAATTATATTAAAGTGCAACTCACCTTTCTGGACACAGTAACTTCTTACATACAGCAAAGCTTTACTTACTGTGGTTATCTGCATACTGCCTAAAAACCAATTTTGATATAAAGACCATATACTTTTTCTCTCAACAGCTATGGTTTTCTGTTATGAAGTACATATGCAATATTGTCAATAACTCGAAATGTGAGAAAAGTATGACAGGAGACCACAAATCTAAATTCAGCTCTGCTGTATGATTGCTAACATATTTCCATCACACCACAGGCAAGAAATGCAAGAATAACAATGACCAAGTTTTCAACTTGGATTGCATTCCTGTTAACCTTATGTTCCGTTAATACAGTCAAACAACTTCAGCAAACATTTTAATGGAAGTTCTTTTCTAAGCAAAACAGAAATTATGCAAACAATTAAGCACGGACACTCGGTTTGAAACTTTGTATTTGGTACACCAGTCTTTGTTTTAATGTTTTACACAAAATAATAGGCATCAGAAAGAAATTTTCCATTTCCACAAAATTCCTTTTCCAATAAATCAACGACTTCTTAATAATTTCTTCCATCTTAAGGGTACGATAATATGTCCATTTCTTGTTTCAGAAATGGTTATCTTCAAGGTTCTTATACACCTGGTAATCCAAGTATTGCAGTACCTATATAAAATTGCTGCCAAACATGTACGGAAAAAATACAAATGTATAAAAATGGTTACAAATTAAGGTTTTAACTGCACAAAATACACCGTAAGCAGATTCCTGACAAAACTTCCAGGAATGATTAACATCACTGGTTGGACCTTGTCCTCGAAAAACTGAATGACCTGAAAAAGATAAACACGAACGACGACACTCTAAGGCTCAACTATGTACACACGAGAACGAGATATACCTCGCTCCTGTAGGCTAAGAAACAACAGTATACCCAAGCCAAAGAAGAAGAATTAACACGAGAAGCAGAAGCAAAATCCTACAAAGTCCTAGAGCCACCGAGAACCAAGGTGACCCCAAGTAACTCAATGACAATATGGGAAAGCCATTTCGTAAATATACTTCAGAAAAAGAAAATGCAATACCATGCCAAAGGAAATAGCCCGCTAAGGGAAGAAGAAAGAATAACAGAAGACGAAGTTTGGCAAGTAATTTAAAAGGCCAAACCTCTAAAGGCAGCTGGCCAAGACAATATCTCGAACGAGTTGATGAAATGATCAATGATTTACACCATCACTTATGGACAGCCCTATATAACAAGTGCCTAGAAATCATGGACACACCTGCAGTAAGGAGAGAATCGACGGTCAAGGTGATCTACAAAGGGAAAGGACCACAGAACACCCCAAAATCCTACAGAGGGATAGCCCTGGAATGTGCACCATTCAAGATAATGAACAACATCTAACTTAAAAAGATCCATGACAACATAAAGGCAGTTATACCTCGGGAACAGTACGGCTTTACTCCCGGAAGATCAACTATACAAGCGGTGGGACACGTGCTACAATTCATAAGCGAAGCCCTGGCTAAACCCAAAGGCCATGCATATGCAGTATTCGTTGATTACAAACAAGCTTTTGATGGGGTAAGCAGGGATAGAATACTGGAAAAAACTAAAACCTGTGTTAGACGAAGAAAGTCCGATCTTTAAGTTCATAGCAAGCATCCTCCGAGAAAATACAATCAGAATCCACGATGGTCTAATGCAATCCATAGGAATCCAGCAAACAAACGGAGTACTCCAGGGAAATCCTATAAGCCCGATTAAGCTTAACGTACTTACCCATGATGTGATACAAAGGATACAAACAGAAGAAGCCAGGATGTGGTTGTACGCTGATGACATAATCCTGCTCTCAGAAAGAAGAGAGCCCCTGCAAGAAGCCATAAACAAATTGGAAGACTGGTCCCAAGAAAATGACCTAGATATAAATAGGGAAAAGACAAAAATAATGAAATTCAGAAAAGGAGGAAATTTGCGAACACTGATAGTTTCACTTGCGGGGAAGACGTACTAGAAATAGTCAAAAGTTACAAGTACCTAGGAGTCACACTGCAAGTGACAGGACATGTCTTTTCCAAGCATATCGAAGACAGAGCTGTAAGAGCAGTAAAGGCGACTTTCGAGGTAAAGAAACTGAATCTACTATCCGTCACAACAGCCCTGAGACCATTCGACATAACGATTGCTCTCATTGCCTCATACGGCATACAGCTTATATGGAACCACCTCACATACTCGAATCTGAACCGATTAAGGGGGAATTAAAACTCCCTACCTGAAAAGAACGCTCTGTGTCTCAAAATACACGCAAAACAGAATAACATATATACTGGCGGACACAACCTTCTTTATAGAAGACCTGATGAAAGCTCATAATCTGCTACCAACACCACAAAGCACCAGATTCCTAGAAGACAGGCGACAGAAAGCGAGGGACATCAACCCCGGACTCCACACCACCCCAGCGATGACAAGCAACGAATGGAAAAAGGCCAACTACCAACTGCGCCATTTATATACGAGAGTGGCAACCCACGGACTACATCATCGAATATGTTCAACCAAGTGATACCACAGCCCCAGCGACAGATGTCAGTGCACCATATGTGGAGGACCATGCAACACGTTGAGTGCAAAGACAGGACGTTGACTTAGTCACATTATGCAAATGATGCTAATTTTGTTTAATTAATCAATACCTTGTACACAATGTGTTTAATAAATTATGTATATAATATTATACTGAAAATCAAACATTTTTATTTTTGAAATATCCAAAATAGCCATTCCAACATAAATTGGTTTATCAAATATTATTTTTATGTTCTGCATATGAACAGCAGCCAAATTTGCAGAAAATATTGTTGTATGATTATAATTCGGTTTAGAAACATATTTTGTATATTTTTCTGGATCAGTAAATATTTTAATATTTTGTCTACTTCTAATGTTTTCCATTGTTTTACCGAAGACGGAATTATTCATTAATTTATAGAAATATTTCTCAAACGATATATTTTTGTGAGCAATTTGATTGTTTGAAAGCTAAAACTCTATGAATTTTGGTTAATTTTAATCCGAGATTTAGATACCGTTTTAAATTTCCATAATGTAAAATATGTTTTTCTTTATTCATTAAAGTTGTAAATAATTTATTTCCACCCTCAGGTGATAACAGTAAATCTTTATGTAAATGATGTAATTTTCTGCTTATTCCAAATCAACTTCAAATATATAACCATATTTATATATATCCCTTATTTTACATATATTTTCACTATTAAAATAAACTGATTCTATCCATTCAAAACTGCCATAGGGTAAATATTGTGACATAGCCCAACCGTATAAATTATTAGCATCAAAATACGTTAAATAATTTGATTTATTTTCTGGATCATAATTTTCTAAATATTTATTATTAGCTTTTGCATATCGTTTAATACTTTGAGACATTCCACCTCTAATTCCTTTCTCAACCATTAATACCATATCATAGTTGTTTAATAAATCTAGTTCCACTTTAGTCTTTTTTAACATAGCATCCCAAGCTAAACCAGGTGCAGTAAAATACCAAGCAGGATCTAATTTATATGCTTTAATACAAGTATCTCTAAAATTTTCAAATATGTGAGCTAATATTAAAACATCAGATTTATTGTATAATCTTGTATATTCTTGCATGTTTTAATATTAAATTTCTCCCAAACTAGGTTTGCATGGAGATATTCTTTAGTAGATATATCAGATTTATTTACTTTGGAATAAAAATATTCTTTCTTAGGTAGATGTGTTTTCTATTTTTCTTCACAGTTCATATAATCATAAGGATACACACCTTTTTAATCATTAAGTCTAATTGTTCACCTTTAAAATATTTGCCTGTTTCTCTACATTTTTCCTTTGTTACATTAGATGCTAATTTATCTACACTAGAAGCCATAAATTTAAATGTATCCAGGAATCGTAATGTTAATCCATTATCTACACTTTTACTAAATGATATATATTTTTCCTCATTATTTGGTATTGCATTAATATCATTTTTATCAATTCCTAATTCTTTTATGAATAAATGAACATCATAAGTGGCTAAATTATGTAAATAAACAGGGAGAAAAGATGGATTTTTATAATTAATATTACAACTTTCATGAGCGGCTCCTCTAAATTTTTCTGTTAAATGATCATGATCTCGCATCTTTCCTTCTTTAACTTCGTATTTTTCTTCACAGATAAAACAAGTATTCGAATTTTAAAAATTTATGTCATCTACTTTTGTCATTATTAATGGTTTACTTTCTTTATATAATTTACAAATTTCTTGTGATTCCTTTATAAGCATTTCTACAAATTTTAGGAGCACCTGCACCAACATACTCAACGGGTTGTTTATAATCACCATTAGCATATTTTATAGAATAACTAAAAGACATGGGCTTATGTGTTTGATATTTATTAGTAAATGACTTTTCATGATTTGTTTGACAAGTACTAACGTTTTTTAATAAACACTCAAAATCAGCATTAATTACAAATGTTACAAGCGAATGTTTTAAATTTTTAAATTTTATTTTGCATCTTTTCTAGGCATATCTATTTTTACTTCCCTTTGTTCTCTACAATCGATTTCATGTTCATATAATTATTCCTGTGAATAGTAAAATCTCAAACACTTATCACAGGTATACATTTTAGATTTACATTTATTTGTCTGACTTGAAATTAATCTAAATAAATCTTTAATCCAACAATACTGGGTATTGTTTTCGTTTTTAATCAAAAGTAAGTTAACATGTTTTCTTGTTTCTTTTTAGTATGATAAAGTGGATATACAACAAATTGTTCACCGTAAGCATAAACGTTAATTGATATATTTGACTGCTTGTCAAATTTTTCTATATTTGTTATGTGTACAGGAAACTCACGTTTTAATTTTTCAATTATGTCGTCTAGTTCTAATCATTTATTTATATATTTTGATACTCTTTCCACATCACGATCTGCTTTATATAACGCCGATTTTATTGCATATAGAAAACATTTGTGATAATTATTTTTAACATTAATAATAGCTTTCTTATCCTTAATTGTTTTAGGTAAATCAATATACGAAGAGCCATTAATTGGGTTATGTTTACTAATACATAATTGTAAATGATTTATAGAATATGAAGCCCATCCAGATTTTTGTCTTTCAAATTCTTGCATTTCTGTTAATAATTTACCTGCAGATCTCTGATAATATTCTTATAAATCAGTTGATCGTAATATAACTTCGTATTTGTTTTAAAATTAAAATCTTGTATTCCTTCGCACCTTATAAAACTACAAAAAATCTAATATTCAGTTTTATAGATTTTTCTGATATTAATAGATTTTTAATATTATTAATAAAAACATCTTTGATTTGATTTAAAAATAATCCTGGTTCTACAATATTATCAACATTATTAATTTCAAATGTTTGTATTCTTGATTTGAATGCTGTCGCTTTTCTATTAATTTTTATATTTCTATTGAAATCATAATTCTCAAAATTTGTAATAAATATATCTTGTTCTTGTTTAGCTTTTAAATTATATTGTTCATTATTATTTTTCAAAAATGGAGGTTTTGTTCTAATTTTACCTAAAACACTTTTAACGCTATTATCCATTTTGAGGATATTATATAAAATGCCTTCAATCAAATCAGCTTTCTTGAATTTAGAATATATTTTTATAGGATTTTTTACAATATTCTCTCATTTTTACTTCTAGTTTCATCTTTTTAGATTTATCCTGTATATTAACAAAAGCATTTTTAGTCACGCTATCTAAAATGACTAATCAATTCAGCTTTCTTAAATTTAAAATACCTTTTCATATAAGCTTTTCGTATTCTTCTAGGAGTTGTTTGTAAAGTTTATTTTTCAGTTCAGCTTCCATTTATTAAAGATGAACGTTTTAAAATCCTGCAAATTTTTCCATTACAAAATTAAAAACTTAAAATTATTTCCATAAAATTTAATTTTTATATCATCTTAGAACTGATTCAAAATATATTCCTTAAACTGCTTTTTCTTTTCAATTATCTCTAAAAGTTTTATCTCTAAAAATTCATTGCATAACGTAATGCTTCTTTGAGAGTTAACAACATTAAGATTATGCTTAATGTCTAATAAATGAGCTATCATTGCAATAAAAAACTTATAAGGTAAAGCTGTTTGCTAAAGTATAATTAAAATTTTTAAATACTTACTGAATTTCAATTCTATCATAAGGATTATCTATTAACTCTAACAAGTATTTGTGGAAACCTTTCTGTCTATAGTTATATTTGTTATGATGATTTATCAGCGGTGGATAACAATTATAACATCGATTATCTAATATACTAGAGTTTCCACAGATCTGACAATATTCTAAATCGCTCTCGATTTATTAAGAATGAACTTTTACTTATCCTGCAATCATTTACATCTGTACCATCTGCCTCAAAATATTTGCACGAAATTGTCTTTCCCTTTCAATTTTATGTATAAAATCATTCCATATTTTAACATTTCTTTTAGTTTCCATAATTTCAATATTATTCGTTATTTTGAAACAGTCAGCATTCGTTTCAATCACAAACTTATGAGGTTCTGATTTCCCTTTATAATCATGAATAAACGTTGAAATTAAATTTTCTATTCTACCTTTATCATTAACATTTTCTATTAAATTTAATAATTTTTAAGAAAACGATTTATTCTCTATGAATTTGTATTATGCTTACTATTATTTATATCCGGATCACAGAAATAACATCTGTTATTTAATTTGGTACTGTTTCCAAAGATATTACATAATTCTAGAACTTCTGGATGTTCGTCTTGATCTTGTTGTTCTATTTGTGGTGGTTCTCTCATTTCTTCTCCTATTGCGTTAATGAGATCAGATTTTTTCGTATGATAGTAATTTTTAACTTTATACTGACTTCCTAAATTTCTTAATTCTCCTATCTTCTTATCACCTAATTGTTCTTCTGTTTGATTAGATTTTTGTAATATCATATTAATTAATTCAACCTTTTTCAACTTAGAATGACCTTTGTATTTCCTTTCTTTACAGATTACTTGTAATTCTGAGACTGTCTTTTTCTTCAGTTCAGCTTCCATTTGTATATAAATTTTTTATCAACATAAATCGAAAAAAGAAAGAAAAATACTGATCAAATTGCAGGATTTAAAAATGTCCGTTCATAATAAATGAAAGGGTTGATTGCAAAATTAGTTAGAGCTACGCCAGTTCGAAATCTAATACATTTATACAATGACCTACAGCTTCGAGGGGTAGTTAGAAATGAAATGAAAAGACGCAACCACAAATATATTTCTGGTAATTATAAAATGTCAGAAGATTTTGGGAGAGAATTTCAAGATACACTTGATTTGTGTCACATTTCAGAATATTAGAAATTATCAGAAAATTTTATGCGTGAGTTCAGACAAGATTAGTTGGGAATATATTTCTACATATCAAAACTTATCCGAAGATTTTATGCGTGAATTTAAGGATAAACTTAATTGTCGTGATATTACAGAATATCAAAAATTATCAGAAGATTTTATAAGAGAATTTGAAGATAAAGTTAATTGGGATTGTATATCTGTAGCGTATAAATTATTAGAAAGTGTCATTCGTGAAAATAAAGATAAAGTTAATTGGAAATATATTTCTACATATCAAAAATTATCAGAAAGTTTCATTCGTGAATTTAAAGATAAAGTTAATTGGAAGTCGATTTTGGCACGTCGGACATTATCCAACGTGTTTATACAAGAGATAAAATATCCTTATAACATTTGATCGTTAGATGCCACTTCAGAACTAGAATGTTGTATATGTTTCATCGAGCAGAGTCATATATTTGTAAAAACAAAATGTGATCATGCTTTGTTATAAAGAATGCGTTGACGAATGGTTAAAAGCCCACGATTCTTGCCCAACGTGTCGGCGTACTATAAAACTGATATTTGATAATATAGTAGCTAAGAACAATAGTTATTACTACATAGATGAAGAAATAATGAATGCAATCAATGCACTAATTGAGAGAGAATATTCTTTAAATAATGAATAATAAATAGTGCATTAATCTATTTTATTGAAAAATTCAAACCTTATATAACAATTATCACCGTAAAGAAATACATCTATAATATGTTTCTCTCATAATTATAACCATAATAATCAAGATTTCTTATAACCTTTCTAAAATTATCAAACTTATCCTCATCATAATTGTTTATATAAAATATATGCAACAAAATACGGTTCCATCAATTTTATCATATTTTACATTTGAAGTATCTGATAAGTTATAACTTATATTACAATTATCTAATTACATACATACATACATACATACATACATACATTATCATTATAGACTGTTATGCCTTTCAGCGTTCAGTCTGCAAGCCTCTGAGAATTTACTAAACGTCGCCACAATCCTCGATTTGCAACTAGTGTTGTGGCCTCATTTAGTTCTATACCTCTTATCTTTAAATCGTTAGAAACCGAGTCTAACCATCGTCGTCTTGGTCTCCCTCTACTTCTCTTACCCTCCACAACAGAGTCCATTATTCTCCAAGGTAACCTATCCTCCTCCATTCGCCTCACATGACTCCACCACCGAAGCCGGTTTATGCGTACAGCTTCATCCATCGAGTTCATTCCTAAATTAGCCTTTATATCCTCATTCTGAGTACCCTCCTGGCATTGTTCCCACCTGTTTGCACCAGCAATCATTCTTGCTTTCATATCCCAATTTATGAATAAGATATTCTGAGTCCACCCAGCTTTCGCTACCGTAAAGCAAAGTTGGTCTGAAAACAGACCGATGTAAAGATAGTTTCGTCTGGGAGCTGACTTCCTTCTTACAGAATACTGCTGATCGCAACTGCGAGCTCACTGCATTAGCTTTACTACACCTTGATTCAATCTCTCTTACTATGTTACCATCCTGGGAGAACACACAACCTAAATACTTGAAATTATCGACCTGTTCTAGCTTTGTATCACCAATCTGACATTCGATTCTGTTGAATTTCTTACCTACTGACATCAATTTAGTCTTCGAGAGGCTAATTTTCATACCATACTCATTGCACCTATTTTCAAGTTCCAAGATATTAGACTGCAGGCTTTCGGAACGGTCTGCCATTAAGACCAAGTCGTCAGCATAGGCCAAACTGCTTACTACATTTCCACCTAACTGAATCCCTCCCTGCCATTTTATACCTTTCAGCAGATGATCCATGTAAACTACAAACAGCAAAGGTGAAAGATTACAGCCTTGTCTAACTCCTGTTAGTACCCTGAACCAAGAACTCATTCTACCATCAATTCTCACTGAAGCCCAATTGTCAACATAAATGCCTTTGATTGATTTTAATAATCTACCTTTAATTCTATAGTCCCCCAGTATGGCGAACATCTTTTCCTTCGGTACCCTGTCATATGCTTTCTCTAGATCTACGAAACATAAACAAAACTGCCTATTCCTCTCGTAGCATTTTTCCATTACCGGGCACATACTGAAAATCTGATCCTGACAGCCTCTCTGTGGTCTGAAACCACACTGGTTTTCATCCAACTTCCTCTCAACGATTGATCGCACCCTCCTTTCCAGGATGCCAGTGAATACTTTGCCTGTTATACTAATCAATGAGATACCTCGATAGTTGTTGCAATCCTTCCTGTTCCCTTGCTTATAGATAGGTGCAATTACTGCTTTTGTCCAATCTGAAGGTACCTTACCAACACTCCACGCTAATTTTACTACTCTATGAAGCCATTTCATCCCCGCCTTCCCACTGTACTTCACCATTTCAGGTCTAATTTCATCTATTCCTGCTGCCTTATGACAATGGAGTTTATTTACTATCCTTTCCACTTCCTCAATCATAATTTCACCAACATCGTATTCCTCCTCTCCATGAGCTTGGCTGTTTGCAACACCACCAGGATGATTTCCTTTTACATTGAGAAGATGTTCAAAATATTCCCTCCACCTCTCCAGTGATTCCCTGGGATCTATTATGAGTTCACCTGAATTACTCAAAACGCTGTTCATTTCCTTTTTCCCTCCCTTCCTAAGATTCTGTATTACTGTCCAGGAAAGTTTCCCTGCTGCTTGACCTAGCCTTTCCAGGTTATTACCAAAATCTTCCCTTGACTTCTTTTTGGATTCAACAACTATTTGTTTCGCTCTGTTTCTTTCATCTACGTACCAATCCCTGTCCGCCTTGGCCCTTGTTTGGAGCCATTTCTGATAAGCCTTCTTTTTACGTTTACAGGCTGCTCTCACTTCATCATTCCACCAAGATGTTCGCCTTTTCCCATCTTTGCACACAGTTATTCCTAGGCATTCCCGTGCTGTTTCTATTACAGCATCCCTGTATGCCACCCATTCACTTTCTATATCCTGAACCTGCTTACTGTCTACTGTTCGAAACTTCTCACTAATCATATCCATGTACTTCTGTCTAATTTCCTCATCCTGGAGACTTTCTACCCTTATTCGTTTGCAGACAGATTTCACTTTCTACCCTAGGCCTAGAGATACTTATTTCACTACAGATCAGATAGTGGTCTGTATAATCGAAAAATCCGCGAAAAGCTCGTACATTCCTAAGAGATTTCTTGAATTCAAAATCTGTTAAGATATAGTCTATTATGGATCTGGTACCCCTAGCCTCCCATGTGTAGCGGTGAATAGCCTTATGCATGAAGAATGTATTCGTAACAGCTAAACCCTTACTAGCACAGAAGTCCAGCAAACGCTTCCCATTCCCATTAGCTTCCATATCTTCCCCACATGTACCGATCACCCTTTCGTATCCTTCAGTTCTATTCCCAACTCTCGCATTGAAATCGCCCATTAGCACTATTCTATCCTTGCTGTTGACCCTGACCACGATGTCACTCAATGCTTCATAAAACTTGTCAACTTCATCCTCATCTGCACCCTCACATGGTGAATACACCGACACAATTCTTGTCCTAATGCCTCCCACTGACAAATCTACCCACACCATTCGCTCATTTACGTGCCTAACAGAAACTATGTTGCGTGCAATGGTATTCCCGATAAAGTGCCGTACCCCAAACTCTGCCCTTCCCTTTCTAACACCCGTCAAGTACACTTTGTAATCTCCTATCTCTTCCTCATTATCTCCCCTTACCCGAATATCACTTACTCCTAGCACATCCAGATGCATCCTCTTTGCTGACTCAGCCAGTTCTACCTTCTTTCTTCCATAAGCCCCATTAATATTGAGAGCTCCCCATCGAATTCCATTTCGTTCGCCAAGTTGTTTCCAAGGAGTCCCTCGCCTGTCAAATGGGAGTGGGACTCCATTACTCCCATAGGTCCGAGTCTTGCTTAAAGTGTTCTGAGCTCGGTAAATTCATGAAGCAGGATGCTGCCCTACTTGCACATAGTCCAAGTGAGGATCTCTCCTCTAACGGGTTATGGACCACCGGTGAATTGTATAGTCCTAGCCGCCTGAGCACAAGGAGGGCCACGACTCAGAATATGTCCGAGATGCCCACTCCCATTCCATAGCAACTGGTATCCTGACTCTCAGGACCACTTACTAGGCCACTCAGCCGTTGCCCATGGTTCACGAACTAGGACGTGACTACAGTAACCCACAAATATGAACCATAATCTCATTCTTATAAAATATTGAATAGCTCCATGTATATAGAAAAAATATAATATAGCATTATCTTTATTTACCCAACTATTGTGCGTATTATCAAATCATAACCATGTAACATAAACTCTATTATCTTTGTTTTTTAACTTTTTCAACAAGATATATATCTGGATATTTTGTTTTCTGCAATTCTTGTTCATAAAAATATCTTTTATTTCCTCTTTATTTATATCCATTTTCTTATATTAATTGGTTCAGAATAAATAATTTCTTTTATTTCAAATAATTCTGCTGACCAGTTTGCTGTATATCCCTTTTCGAAAATACCTTTTAATTTACTGATTCTTACTTTATCAGCAATTTTAAATTTAGCCATTTTAGTACTAAGTTTCTTTAGTAAAACAGTCTTCAACAAAATATTATCATTATTTTTATTAACATCAACTGGTTTCATATTTATTTTCCTATGTTTCGTAACATTGTAATTATTGACTAATTTTGGCAAAATATCAATCCACTTATAATTGCCTTGAATATAAAATATATAAAACTGTTTCCACATTTTCTCTTTTCATGTTCTATTGAATCGTTGTACAACTGAAGCTTTTAATTCCGTAAAAGTAGAATAATGATTGATATCAAATTTCGTCATCAGTTTTGAAAAATCTTTACTCTAAAATTCTTTTCCCTTATCTGTTTGAATATTCTTTAAAATTTTTATAAATGCTCCTGCAACATTTTGGCCTGTTTTATCCTTAATTGGTATACACCAAGCATATTTTGAAAACACGTCAATAATTTAAGGAATCTTTATTAATCTTAGATTACCTTTTAATTTTCCAGAATCCAATTCAACTAAATCAGCTTGCAATATATCGTCAATTCTATATGTTGTAATCTGTCTTCTTGGAAAAGTTTTCCTCATAGGTTTATGGATTTCGTTTATAATTTCTTCTCGAATTGTTTTGTCATCATTTTTTTAAAATTACTTTTTTACTTCCACATTCTGAACAGAAACCTTCAATTCTCTTTCGCCCATTTTTAGTCTCAAGTCTATGGGGATGAACTGTTTCAGTATATGTTTTGCACTTCAAACACCAAATATGATCATTCATTTATTAAATGAAAAAATATAAGGCCATTTTGTAAGCTACACCTTCATCTGATCAATTTCTGTTTCGATAGGATCGTCAAGTGTTATTTCTCCAAACATAATAATTATTATTTCAGTGGGTAAGGTCTCAAGACAATCGCCAATTTGAAAAAATAATTTATATAAATGATTTATATTTAATGATTTACTAAAATCTACATGCGTAACAGTGTCTTTTAATATATCTTTTATAAGATATACAGAACAAAATTCAGGAATATTATCTCCTGAATATATCATAGGAACGGGATGTAAGGAATTAGAAAATGCAACAAATACTTTTCTTATAGGTACTTCATACAAAAATGTGTGCACCATTTCAGTATCTTCCTTTGTTGTAAAGGTCTTAATTATATCAATTTTATCGAACACCTTCCTTTCTATATTTTTGTTCTTCGTGTTAGATTATGTATATCATTTGTTATGGGGGCAATATCCGATTTTGTTGTATAATCTAGAAATATTATTTCAGTTTCATCTTTTGTATAACATTTTTTAAACTCTTCTTTAGAAATATCTTTTGAACTGGTGACTTTTTCTAATACTACATTCAATTGTTTCAAATTAATTGCATCATTATCTTTAACACCATCACCAGTATTTCTTAATATGTTATTCCTAAATCCAAAATATTAATCAGTATACCATATTTTAATTTTGAATTCTTCACGTAATTTTCTTTAGATATAAAATCTTTAATTTTATTATCTACCTCTCCTTTTCATGAACATTATCATTAATATTATTTATTAATTTTTATATATTTTTGGATTATTTACCAAAAGTTTCTTTAGATATTAAAGTTTTAATTTTATTACCAATATCCTACTTTCTATAGACATTATCATCAATATTACTTATTATTTTTGACATTCCTTTAGTTTCTTTATCAAAATCTTCTTTATATGTTAAATTTTTAATTTTGTTATCAATATCCTTCTTTTTATAGACATTATCATCAGTAGATTTAATTAATTTTGATATCCTTTTGGATTCATCATCAATTTTTCTTTATATAGCAAATCTTTAATTTTATCATCTATATCTGCTTTTTTATAAACATTATCACTTAATTGTCTCAAGTTGACTCCATCTTTAACACCATCACCAATATTTCTTAATATCTTTTACTTGAATCCAAATTAGTAATCAGTATACCATATTTTAGTTTTGAATTCTTCATCAAAATTTTCTTTAGATATCATGTCTTTAATTTTATTATCTATATCTATCTTTTTATAAACGTCAATATTATTTATTAACTTTTGATATCTTTTTGGATTCTGTTTCAAAAATTTCTTTAGATAACAAAGGCTTAATTTTATCATCTATATCATTCTTTTTATAGACACTGTCAAATTCTTCTTTTGTTATATTACCATTGTTTTAAATGTTCTTTCCGATTATATCCATTTATTTCATTAAAATATCATGAAAGTTATAACCAACGGAAAACAACTTTAAAACAAAAATACATAAATGGCCACATATATATTCATCAAAATTTTGAATTCTTCGTGTATTATGAAACAAATTATTTGAACCTAGTAACTAATTGTGCATGTATATTACGTCCAAATGAATCAAAAAATAATTTTTCATTATTTATTTTAAAATAAAAAATCCAACGAGTACCAACATGATCAGAAGTATCAAAATTAACAATTCCTGATTCAAATCTTTTTGGTTTAGTTGGTAATTAATCAATCATAAAACATTTCTAAAATATTTTATTTTTAATTCTTTAACTAATTTTTCTAAATCAAGATTATTCAGCTGTTTATTATAATTTTTAATTATTTTTTCAATTTTCTTACAAGTTTGTCTTCTAACTCCATTCTCTTTCTTTTCCATTTCCAAATTATGTCTTTTTTGTTCTGCTAGTTCAGCATCATTTTTTGTTTATTATGAACAAAATTTGCGATTCCTGCTGCTCCACCAGCTAATGCTCCAAGAGCACCTATGCGACGATAAAAATTGGTAAAAATCCTTCTTCGTGTTGTTAATCTAGTACCTTCTTCTTTTTACATAATCATGTATATGTTTCACAGTTGGAATGGCCAGTGTTAATAGCAAGCTTCCTCCTTTTTGATTTTCGTTGCTTTCTGTTTCTCCTGTGCATCTGTTAGAAATTCGTCCAGAAAGTTGTTAGCTTGTATATCTTCGCTCGAGAGCTTTATTTTAGCATACACCAACCATTGTCATCAATTTCAACGCCCATTCCTAATTTTCGTTTTCCAAACATAATACCGGTAACTGCTGTTTCTGCTAATCTTTCTTTTAAATCTGCGTCTTTACTAAACATTCTCTCTTTTTCAGCCTGTTGTAATTTTTATCAGCTTCACGCCTATGTTGTAGATCATTATAATCTCTATAAGCAATATCATGTTGTTTACAAGCTTCGTCTAATGGATTTATTCCTTTATCTCATCTAGCTAATATTTCATCAAGTTTTGTAAATGGACCACAATAATTATATCCTGGCATATGCATCTCAGGCATTGGTAAATTATTTAAAGCCAAATTAAGTAATCCTTTCCCATATTTTTCTGATTTCCAGAATGTATGAGGAATGTTATTTAAAAATCTAATTAAATATGGTATCCCTTTAGGATCGTTAAGAATAAATTCATTAAACTTACTCATAAGTATATTTGTTATTCCATCTTTTTCGTTGTAATTGTTTTCATTTCCAGCATTTCCTTCACCTTGATTAACCATTAATCTATCCATCAAATCTGTAGCATCACTCATCCAAACATATTCAATCGGAGCTTTTTAGAAAACCAAATCCTGATTTTGGGGGAGTGGTTAGAGATGCAGATCTTTGTTGTCTACTTCTTTTCTCTGAGTGCCATATATCACTTATCAACATATTATATTTTCTACCCACACTACTTTTAGGTTTTGGATTATTTGGGTCATTATTTTGTTGTATTTTGTTTGTTATTTTTAAAATATACTTATAATTGTTTAAATCTTCTTCAGTATACTCGTCGTCGTTTGGTAAATCATTTGAGGTTAAAAATAGCATTACACCTTTTGTAGCTCTAAACTTGTTACCATTAATTATAATATCATCATTGTGGAAATTAACTTTTGAATCACCTATAAAATGTTTATGAAAATTCTCATCATACCTTATCCCAAATTTAGGATCCTTAATTCCAGGCAAATATTTTGAGATCATAGGCCCCAGGTACGTTGTAGAATAATCTGTTATTTCCCTTCTATTGATATCTTATTCATTATCTTCATATACATTTCTTCTCTTTAATTTTTCTGTTTGAACTAATTTTTCTTCCGGCTTCTCTTGCCGATTTTAGAACTTCTTTTTCCTCATCACTAACATCATATTCATCTATAAAATGTGAGTGGTCAGAATCGGATGGAAATTTATCTTTATATTCATTTTTATAAGGAATTAATTGCTTTTCAAGCGCTCTATTTTCTTCTGTAGCTTTAATAACATTTTCTCTAATAGTATCTAACTTATCTCCTAAAACATCGACAGCATCAATAACAGGTTGATCTTCTTTTTTATATTTCTCATATTCCTTTATAGGCTGCTTCTTCAATTTTCGCAACTCATCCTTCATTTCTTCATACTTCTTCCTATTTCTTTTTGCTTTTTTAACGGCCTCAGCATCATGTTTAGCAAACATTTATAAAGAGACAAAATGTGATAACGTTGACGTTGACGTTTGTTTATGTTGTTTGTAGAAACGTTTTAATTTTGTTACGATATTTCCCATCATTAGTTTTCCGAGTCATATCAACAGTAATAAAACCAAATTCTTCATTCCAACAATGGCTTCAAATAGCCTTGAAATCTTCAAGCTTCATATCCCCACCCACAAATTCTTTATAAATATGATTTAAGTTGGTATCATTTTGTCTGAATATATTTAAAAAGTTCAAGTTAACTCTTACCAATTGTTTTGGTATTTTCGAATATGTTTGGGTTAAATAAAAACAATCAATACCTTTATGTCTTCCTCTTGTAAAAGGACCGGGCGAGTTGGCCGTGCGCGTAGAGGCGCGGCTGTGAGCTTGCATCCGGGAGATAGTAGGTTCGAGCCCCACTATCGGCAGCCCTGAAGATGGTTTTCCGTGGTTTCCCATTTTCACACCAGGCAAATGCTGGGGCTGTACCTTAATTAAGGCCACGGCCGCTTCCTTCCAACTCGTAGGCCTTTCCTATCCCATCGTCGCCATAAGACCTATCTGTGTCGGTGCGACGTAAAGCCCCTAGCAAAAAAAATTTCGAACAATGTCTTGATTTTCTAGAATAAAATCGTCGAAAACAACAACTGAATTGTCTTCACACTCATCTAAAGGTATAGCATCTTCATTATTGTCGATAAACGTAGCTATCAAACAGCCGCATTTATATTCAATTTTCTTACATCTGCTGATGAGGTTCTGATACTTAGATTGGTCCAAGCTCTTTGAATAAAAGTACATGTGTTTGACTTTTCCCAATTGAGCCATCCTGGAGCTAGAAGGTAATTATCTAACATAAGTGTAGTTTTCCAAAACCACTTGGGCCAATGTTGGCGCAACGAAAAGAATTTGGCAAAAGTTTTCCAAGTGTATGCTTTGTATTTTCTCAGGAAGCCTTACTTTTGGTTCCCAATCTACCTTTCTTATTTTACTTATTTTTATCTATTTATTACTAATAAATGAATAAAATATTTGAATTAAGTGATAGATAATCAGTTTCCTCCTCTGCGAACCATGTGACCTTGCCGCGGTGGGGAGGGTTGCGTGCCCCAATGATGCAGATAGCCGAGCCGCAGGAGCAACCATATCGGATGGGTATCTGTTGAGAGACCAGACTAACGAATAGTTCATCGAAAGGGGGTAGCAGCCTTTCGATAGTTGCAAGGGCGGCAGTCTAGACGATTGACTGATACGGCCTTGTAATAATACTCAACATGGCTTAGCTGTGTTGATACTGCTACACGGCTGAAAGCAACGGAAAACTACAACCGTACTAACTCCCGAGGACATGCAGCTCTCTCTGTATGAATGATGTACTGATGATGGCTTCCTCGCGGGTAAAATATTCCGGAGGTAAACTAGTCCCCCATTCGGATCTCCGGGTGGGGACTACACGAGAGGGGGCGATCATCAGGAAGATGGATACTGACATTCTGCGAGTCGGAGCGTGGAATGTTAGAAGTTTGAATCGTTGTGGTAGGTTAGAGAATCTGAAAAGGGAGATGGATAGGCTAAAGTTAGATGTAGATGGTATAAGTGAAGTACGTTGGCAGGAAGAACAGGATTTTTGGTCAGGCGACTACCGAATTATCAACACAAAATCAAACAGGGGAAATGCAGGAGTTGGTTTAATAATGAATAAGAAAATAGGGCAGCGGGTAAGCTACTACGACCAGCATAGTGAAAGAATTATTGTCGTCAAGATAGACACCAAACCAGGTCTATATGCCTACTAGTTCAGCGGATGATGAAGAAATCGAAAGAATATATGAGGAGATAGAAGATTTAATACAATA
This sequence comes from Anabrus simplex, assembly GCF_040414725.1. NCBI lineage: Eukaryota > Metazoa > Arthropoda > Insecta > Orthoptera > Tettigoniidae > Anabrus > Anabrus simplex. The sequence goes on from NC_090266.1 coordinate 2,182,630, forward strand.
TGTAAAAGGTGACGAGAATCTAATTGTGATGGGAGACTGGAATGCAGTGGTAGGTCAAGGAAGAGAAGGTAATACAGTAGGAGAATTTGGATTGGGACAAAGGAACGAAAGAGGAAGTCGGCTGGTGTAATTCTGCACTGATCATAATTTAGTCCTCGCCAATACTTGGTTCAAACAACACAAACGACGGCTGTATACGTGGACGAGACCTGGAGACACTGTAAGGTATCAAATAGACTTCATTATGATTAGGCAGAGATTCAGAAACCAGGTGTTGGATTGCAAAACTTTCCCAGGAGCAGACGTGGACTCTGACCATAACTTGTTGGTCATGAAATGCTATCTGAAGTTGAAGAAATTGAAGAAGGGAAAGAATGCAAAAAGATGGGATCTAGACAAGTTGAAAGAAAAGAGTGTGAGGGATTGTTTCAAGGAACATGTTGCACAAGGACTAAATGAAAAGGCTGAAGGAAACACTATAGGAGAAGTGTGGAGAGTCATGAAGAATGAAGTCAGTAGGGCTGCTGAAGAAATGTTAGGAAGGAAGAAAAGATCAACTAAGAATCAGTGGATAGCTCAGGAGATAATATACCTGATTGATGAACGACGAAACTACAAGAATGCTAGAAATGAACAGGGCAGAAAAGAATACAGGCGATTAAAGAATCAAGTGGATAGAAAGTGCAAGGTAGCTAAGGAAGAATGGCTGAAGGAGAAGTGCAAGGATGTCGAAGGCTGTATGGTCCTGGGTTAAGTAGATGCTGCATACAGGAAAATCAAGGAAACCTTTGGAGAAAGGAAATCTAGGTGTATGAATATTAAGAGCTCAGATGGAAAGCCACTTCTAGGGAAAGAAGACAAAGCAGAAAGATGGCAGGAGCATATCCAACAGTTGTATCAAGGTAAAGGTGTAAATCATTTGGTTCTGGAACATGAAGAGGCTGTTGATGCTGATGAAATGGGAGACCCAATTTTGAGGTCAGAGTTTGGCAGAGCTGTGAGTGACCTCAATAGGAACAAGGCACCTGGAATTGATGACATTCCCTCTGAATTACTGACTGCCTTAGGAGAAACCAGCATGGCAAGTTTATTTCATTTAGTGTGAAAGATGTATGAGACAGGAGAAGTCCCATCCGATTTTCGGAAGAATGTTGTTATACCTATTCCCAAGAAAGCCGGTGCTGACAGGTGTGAAAACTACCGCACCATTAGTTTAGTATCTCATGCCTGCAAAATTTTAACACGTATTATTTACAGAAGAATGGAAAAACAAGTAGAAGCTGAGTTGGGAGGAGATCAATTTGGCTTCAGAAGAAATGTAGGCACACGTGAAGCAATACTGACTTTTCGTCTGATCTTAGAGGATCGAATCAAGAAGGACAAGCCCACGTACATGGCATTCGTAGATCTAGAAAAGGCATTCGATAATGTTGATTGGACCAAGCTATTTATGATTCTGAAGATGATAGGGATCAGATACCGAGAACGAAGAATTATCTACAATCTGTATAAAAATCGGTCTGCAGTGATAAGAATCGAGGGCTTTGAAAAAGAAGCAGCAATCCAGAAAGGAGGGAGGCAAGACTGCAGTTTGTCCCCTCTCCTTTTCAATGTTTACATATAACAGGCAGTAAAGGAAATCAAAGAGACATTTGGAAATGGAATCACAGTCAAGGAGAGGAAATCAAAACCTTGAGATTTGCCGATGATATTGTTATTTTATCTGAGACTGCAGAAGATCTCGAGAAGTTGCTGAATGGTATGGATGAAGTCTTGGGTAAGGAGTACAAGATGAAAATAAATAAGTCCAAAACAAAAGTAATGGACTGCAGTCGAACGAAGGCAGGTGATGCAGGAAATATTAGATTAGGAAATGAAGTCTTAAAGGAAGTAGATGAATATTGTTACTTGGGTAGTAAAATAACTAACGATGGCAGAAGTAAGGAGGACATAAAATGCAGACTAGCACAAGCAAGGAAGAGTTTTCTTAAGAAAAGAAATTTGCTCACTTCAAACATTGATATCGGAATTAGAAAGAATTTTTTGAAGACTTTCGTGTGGAGCGTGGCATTGTATGGAAGTGAAACATGGACGATAACTAGCTCAGAAAGAAAGAGAATAGAAGCTTTTGAAATGTGGTGTTACAGAAGAATGCTGAAGGTGAGATGGATAGATCGAATCACGAATGAAGAGATACTGAATCGAATTGGTGAGAGGAGATCGATTTGACTGAATTTGATGAAAAGAAGAGACAGAATGATAGGACACATCTTAAGACACCCAGGACTTGTTCAGTTGGTTTTTTGAAGGAAGTGTAGGTGGTAAGAACAGTAGGGGTAGACCAAGATATGAATATGACAAGCAGATTAGAGCAGATGTAGGATGCAATAGTTACGTAGAAATGAAAAGGTTAGCGCAGGATAGAGTGGCATGGAGAGCTGCATCAAACCAGTCTATGGACTGATTACTCAAACAACAACAATCAGTTTTAGAAAAAAGGGTAACAATTCCGTTGTGAGGTGAATTTAAATAAGTGGGATTAATTGGAGTTTATTCAACTCTCTTAACCCATAATATTACAATAAAAATAATAAACTACATGATGAAAAAATCGTCCCTGGATTAAGTGAAGATGGGCCACATAAGATAACTGTGTTTATAACTCCAAGCCAATATACTCTAGAAAATTTAGGGAAATGTAGTCAATATCAAGAACCTAGTATAACTATTGAAAAAAATGAAATTATAAACAGAGTTGAAGTAATTAGTGATTACACAATTTATTCTGATAAAGAAGAAAGTATTGGATCAGTTTTAGGCTTCATTAATCAAATTGTGGAACCAAAAATTAAACAACTTGCACGCAATATACCATAAATATTTTCTTTCGAAGGTATTAAAATCCATTTTAACTATGCTGATGGAATGCTTGTAAAAGACTCTGGAAATTTTCATCGCGAAACAAATATTATTGCGTATTTTAGACCTGATTTGATATTTGGAGCGCCTATAATTCATGAACCAAAATATCCTATATTTTGTTCAGTTTTCGATAAAATACAAAACTTGAACGTTATTGTAACTAATGAAGAAGATGAAATCATAGATTTTGATGGCGCAAAAGTAACAGTAATTTTAGAAATGAAATAATTTATATCTATTTACTTTTTAACTTTCTGATAAATGAACAAATTAGAAAGTTATCGGTGGCAGTCATTTCCGGTAAATGAAAGAACTAAAAATAATTTAAATATGCTTAAAAAGGACGTATAAATAGATTTTAAAGTTTGTTGATAATAAAGCCTATTTGTATCTTACTTTCGATGCAACTCATGCTGATGGATCCGATTATACTAATTATGAAGGAAAAACAAATGTGAAGCTAATTGATATTTTCCCCACTCAATTATGGGAAACAGTAACTCTAAAAAAGCGAGGATATACTATCTGTCGAACTGAACATCCAAATATTTCTTAAGCTGTTCTGTATTACTTAACTTCCTGTGTTTAAGATAATTTTATGTATGGCGGCAATTTTATTAATGATAGTAAACTGCCAAAAAAATCGAATTAAGTCTTGTTCCCATTAAGTCTTTTAGGCGTTTTTTTAAAGATTATAAAGAAATAATGTGGGAAGGAGATTTGACTGTTACTTTCAATTGGAGCCAAGAAGCTAAAGATGCTTTATATGGATGGTTTAGTAAGAATGAAGCAGTGGAGGATATCGCTGGAAGTCGTCCTGCAGAAGGAAAAGTTACTGTAAATTCCATGGGAAAAAGAATACCGGTTGTTAAATACCAACCAGATTATGAGCTCGAACTAAGAGAAAAAATACTAAAAGAACCTCAGATACCTATATCATTCTATGATATACAAACTCAAGAAATTTCTGGCATTAGTGGAAAGAAGAACTTCGAAATTGATATTACAAATTACTACAATTCAATGCAATTTGATATGCCGTATTTTATATTTGTTGTGTTTCAAATTAATAGAAAAGATAATCAAGATCTAAATTCTTCTAAGTTTGACCACGTTCAACTTCAAAATATTTACCTGTAAAACGGAAGAAACGATATGTTTCCAAAAGAATTGTGGAATATAAATCCCCCTAACACTTATCTCAAAGCCTATCATGCTTTTAGAGAATTTAAGCTCGTAACTGAGTTGAAATCGGATCTGTCTGTTAATCCCCGCGAGGTTGTTAATTCTTATCCTATTTATGTTATCAATATGAGTCGACGAAGAGTTGTGGTGACGACACAGAAAACTAGTATGAAACTTTGTGCCACATTTAATGCTAATATTCCTGATAACACACTTGCTTATACAGTTATGTATGGGAAAAGTATTTAACTTTCGATGTTAAACATGGTTCAGTAACTGAAAATTTTTAATAATTTTTATATGGTTTTAATGAATAAAAATTTGAAATAATTTCTTGAATTAATTGCCGTCTGTTTTTTACTTTTTAAATAAATTGTTTAGATATAAAAAATCATTTTATAAATAATTTTTCTTTTCTTTTATTTTTCAACACTTAAAAATATAATCATTTCATTCCCTGATATATCAAATATTTTATTGTTTAATATCATGCGCTTTTAATATATAGTTAAATAAATTTTGTTTCATCAAAATCGGTCCATAAATGGTTGAGTTATAGGTATTAACATTCTTACTCGCTTTTAGAATCGAACTGATGTACTGCCGATACTGGAATACACATAAGTGATAATAAATACTCATATTTTGTGGTAATAGAGATTGTAACTCACCAACTTCCGCAATTATAATTAAGTGATGCGCGAGCAGAGCACTGCAGTGGTTGACCGGAAGAGATAAGGAAAAAATGAGTTTTCAGGAAATTTCCACGCTAGCAATTACATTCCTACATATATTCTGCCTGTTTCGCTGTGCTAACATTTCGCATCTGTCCAGCTTAGTGGGCCCACTGCTTCATTCATTCGCTTCCCTGCCTTTCAGCCATTTTCACATCCTAACATTCGCATTCGCATCTAACTATCCTAACAAGTGCTCAAATTTTCTGGAACTATTGGGATTCGAACTTCAATATACGGGCGCCTCATGTATTAAAGAACGGAAACCAACAGATCCTGCCTCAACCAACTGAGCTATTGGAGAGGACGAGAATCAGTATTGAAACAAGGGGTTTATTAAGTTACATTTAGTACTGTAACTAATAGAGTTCTGACAATTTTCTAAAGAGGGCTCTGATCAAAACATTATTCATTTTCGCTAATACATCGCGCTATATTAATTGAAGCTATTATTTTCTGAATTATCCATGAGATGCCAGTAGCTAGTGGGTTGTCGGCCGGCAGCCGGCAGCCGGCGGCCATTGTAAATCTGCAGTTAAAGCTGTTATCTGTTATCAGCGAGCCACTTCCTACTTTAAAACAGCTCCACCTTCTTGGTGAAAAGGAAAATGGAGGATAAATACAAGCTTCAGTGCAAAATCTGACGGCGCATAAATTTACGTTTATACTTTTCCATTTAATTTTTTAATTTTCGTCCTCTACGCTCTCTCTTGTCTCCCCATGTGAAGTTAGTGTCATACATTTTCGTAAATTATCCTGAATTTTCATGTATTTTCGTTAATTTTTAAAGTTTTTAGCCATTTCCCCAGGATTTTTAGCAATTTTGCTGATTTTTAGGGGATTTTTGGGATTTTTTAAAACTTTATAGAAATATTAAATTTTTGTCTATTTTACGTACAATTTTAACTTTAGCAATTTTTGCTAAAATACGGGTTTTTTGGGGGGGGAAAGGCGATTTTTAATTTTTTTATTTTTTGGAAATTTTAACTTTTGTAATTTTTTGCTAAAATGCCTAATTTTTGGGGGGAAAGGTGTAAAATTCTAAAGAAATGTGCGGAAAATCATGAAATATTGAGAAAAGTTGCGAGTGCGATAGAACCCGGGATGCAAAATTATAAAGAAATATGCGGAAAATCATGAAACATTGAGAAAAAATACGAGTGCGCTAGAACCCGGGATTTACATCTATTCTGTTGCCATCTTGACGGGGCTAAACCTCACTGTTGACACATTATACATGTGGTGGTGGGCAATTTAAAATCCACTTAATCTTAACTCGGTACAATATTCCTCTGTAAGCCACGACATACAGTCGACGCACACTGCTGTGTCATTAGTAATTTAACGCTTATTTCCGGTCGCGAGCCTGCCAGCTCGCTGCATGCACGTACTGTGTGTTAAATGCAGATCTGTTCAATATGTAAGTATTGTTAATCTCAGGTAGGTGTGTGTGCAGTGTTAATAATTTACACGTGAACGCCATCGAAAGCCGGATGCATCTTGTGTAGATTTACCATGCTGAGTAATAGTAGGCAGTTTATTCACATGCTACTGCATGCAGCTATCAGCTTGGAGCGGGCAGGTTCGAATTGCACTCTGAAGATGCGTTTCCGTAGTTTCTCATTTTCACATCAGGTGAATAATAGAAATTGTATCTTAGGTATCATCAACTTTAGACTGTGATGTTGGCGACTGTTAGCTTCCGGATCGTAAGATAGTCGGTTCAAACTGTAATGTTAACCGTGGTAGTGGTGATTATTGTTTTAAGATAAATCGTTTAATTCTGTATTAAGTAAATCGATTTTAAACATTGTGTGTTCTAAACATCTCTTGCAAATGTCAATACCGTCCTATTATGTGACTCCTGGTAGCATGTAGCTTGTGCGCGCTAATCACATCAATAGTAAGTAGTAGTGGTTATTGTTTTATAAGGAAGTAGATCTATCCTCTATTTCTATCGTTCCGCGACTTGGAGTTGCCCTTCTGTCAATGATTACAGCGTTATCGTTGCACAATTAAGTATTCACGTGTTCGATTCCCGGGATTACAAGAAGATAGTAAGTATAGGCTGTTGTGATGTTTTTAAATTCTAATATGATTATCGACAGAAGAAATAGTTGCAGAGAATCTTATTGTCTTGCGTTATTTTATCTGCATAGTAGTAGTGATTATTGATTTAAGAGGAAGTACATCAATTCTTCTCCTCTATGATGTTTGCGATTAGAGAACAGGGTTTAAATCCATGGTTTTCTCTATTGTAACAAAATCAGAGTTCGAAATCTATACATATTTTTCTGTTGCATGTGTTCGAATCCTGCAAAAATCCATCTACTTAGGCCAAGGAATTTTTATATTATCCCCTGCTAAGTAGTAAAATCATTTTATCTGCTGTGATTAAAAGGAAGTACGTCGGAAGAAGATATACAACATTTGCAATTGTATGTGTGCGTGATGATTGCATAAACGTGCGTTTGTATCAATAGAGAGATTCATCTTATCATGCAGATTTCAAATCTCATAATGTTTTGCGTTATAACTTTTTCAGTTCTAAACACTAACTGTAAACATGCTTCGTCTTGTTCTACAATCATTTCTAGTGTATGCTAATTGTAACTCGTCTTGTCGAATAGAAACGTACAGCACAGCAGCTTTAACAGTTTGTTCTGTTCTCAATGCTAATTGTCAACATGTTTTGTTATGTCGGATAAAGGCATACAACATTAGCTTGTTCTACAATCAATTCTAGTGTGTGCTAATTGTAACTCGTCTTGTCGAATAGAAACGCACAGCACAGTAGCTTTAACAGTTTGTTCTGTTCTCAACGCTAATTATCAACATGTTTTGTTATGTCGGATAAAGGCATACAACATTAGCTTGTTCTACAATCAATTCTAGTGTGTGCTAATTGTAACTCGTCTTGTCGAATAGAAACGCACAGCACAGTAGCTTTAACAGTTTGTTCTGTTCTCAACGCTAATTATCAACATGTTTTGTTATGTCGGATAAAGGCATACAACATTAGCTTGTTCTACAATCAATTCTAGTGTGTGCTAATTGTAACTCGTCTTGTCGAATAGAAACGTACAGCACAGTAGCTTTAACAGTTTGTTCTGTTCTCAACGCTAATTATCAACATGTTTTGTTATGTCGGATAAAGGCATACAACATTAGCTTGTTCTACAATCAATTCTAGTGTGTGCTAATTGTAACTCGTCTTGTCGAATAGAAACGCACAGCACAGTAGCTTTAACAGTTTGTTCTGTTCTCAACGCTAATTATCAATATGTTTTGTTATGTCGGATAAAGGCATACAACATTAGCTTGTTCTAAAATCAATTCTAGTGTGTGCTAATTGTAACAGGATTGAAATTGTCTTGTCTTGTCGAATATGTTTGCGTTATAACTTTTTCTGTTTTATAGTCAACATAGTCTTGCTGGATGAAGACATGCAGAATTAGCTTGTTCTAAAATCAATTCTAATGTGTGCCAATTGTAACAGGATTGGACTTGTCGAATAGGAACATACAGCACAGTAACTAATATGTTTGCATTATAAGTTTTTCTGTTCAATAGTGAACATGTTTTCTCTTGCTATCTTAAGTCCCGTCGGAGGAGGAGGAGGCTGTAAGAGCATATGTATAGCCAAGAGGAGGGCCCCTTTTGCCATTTTGCAGTTTGCTATACGGATGAGGAGGAGGAGGGCGGTTGTGTCCCGTGCCCTTATGCTATACAAAAAAGAGGATGAGGAGAGCGGCTGTGGCTTAAATATAAGCAATATATTTTTGTAGTGCTACGAGAACTGTTTATTTCACCTCCTGCATTATCTACATGCTTATAACCCATGACAACCGAAATTTCAAGTTACATGTTTATCCGAAAATTTGCTAGGGGTTTACATGTAACCTATGCATTTCTTATAGTACTAGGCGTTCTGTTTAATTTCGCTCCTGCATGAGCTACAAGCATACAACCTATGGCAACAGATTGAAATAATATGTTTTCCGAACCGATCATACAATCGGTCACTACTGATCTGCATTTAGGGCAGTCGCCCAGGTGGCAGATTCCCTATCTCTTGTTTTCCTAGCCTTTTCTTAAATGATTGCAAAGAAATTGGAAATTTATTGAACATCTCGTTTGGTAAGTTATTCCAATCCCTAACTATCCTTCCTATAAAGGAATATTTGCCCCAATTTGTCCTCTTGAATTCCAACTTTATTTTCATATTGTGATCACTCCTACTTTTAAGGACACCATCCAAACTTATTCGTCTACTGATGTCCTCCCACGTCATCTCTCCACTGACAGCTCGGAACATACCACTTAGTCGAGCAGCCCGTCTCCTTTCTACCAAGTCTTCCCAGCCCAAACTTTGCAACATTTTTGTAACGCTACTCTTTTGTCCGAAATCGCCCAGAACAAATCGAGATGCTTTTCTTTGGATTTTTTCCAGTTCCTGAATCAAGTAATCCTGGTAAGGGTCCCATACACTGGAACCATACTCAAGTTGAGGTCTCACCAGAGACAAATATGCTCTTTCCTTTACATCCTTACTACATCCCCTAAATACTCTCATAACCATGTGCAGAGATCTGTACCCTTTATTTACAATCATATTTATGTGATTATCCCAATGAAGATTTTTCCTTATATATATACCTAGGTATTTACAATGATCCCCAACGGGAACTTTCACCCCATCAACGCAGAAATTAAAACTGAGAGGACTTTTCCTATTTGTGAAACTCACAACCTGACTTTTATCCCCATTCATCATCATACCATTGCCTACTGTCCATCTCACAACATTATCGAGGTCATTTTGCAGTTGCTCACAATCTTGTAACTTATTTATTACACTGTACAGAATAACATCATCTGCGAAAAGCCTTATATCTCATTCCACTTCATTACACATATCATTGATATATATAAGAAAACATAAAGGTCCAATAATACTGGCTTGAGGAATACCCCTCTTAATTTTTACAGGGACAGATAAAGGTTCACCTACACTAATTATCTGAGTTCTATTTTCTAGAAACAGAGCCACCCATTCAGTCACTCTTTTGTCAGGTCCAATTGCACTCATTTTGGCCAGTAGTTTCTCATGATCTACCCTATCAAATGCCTTAGATAAGTCAATCGCAATACAGTCCAACACCTCCTGAATCCAGGATATCTGCTATAACTTGCTGGAATCCTACAAGTTGGGCTTCAGTGGAATAACCTTTCCTAAACCCAAATTGCCTTCTGTAGAACCAGTTATTAATTTCGCAAACATGTCTAATATGATCAGAAAGAATGTTTTCCCAAAGCTTACATACAATGCATGTCAAACTAACTAGCCTGTAATTTTCAGCTTTATGTCTATCACCCTTTCCTTTATAAACAGGGGGTTACTATAGCAACTCTCCATTCATTCGGTATAGCTCCTTTAACCAAACAATTATCCAATGAATACTTCAGATATGGTACTATATCCCAACCCATTGTCTTTAGTATATCCCCCCGAAACCTTATCAATTCCAGCTGCTTTTCTAGTTTTCAACTTTTGTATCTTACTGAAAATGTCATTCCTGTCATAAGTAAATTTTAATACTTCTTTAGTATTAGTCACCTCCTCTATCTGAACATTATCCTTGTAGCCAACAATCTTTACATACTGCTGACTGAATACTTCTGCCTTTGAAGATTCTCGCATACACACTCCCCTTGTTCATTAATTATTCCTGGAATGTCCTTCTTGAAACCTGTTTCTGCCTTAAAGTACCTATACATATTGTTCCATTTTTCACTAAAATTAGCGTGGCCACCAATTACGCTTGCCATCATGTTATCCTTAGCTGACTTCTTTGCTAGATTCAATTTCCTCGTAAGTTCCTTCAATTTCTCCTTACTTCCACATCCATTTCTAACTCTATTTCTTTTCAACCTGCACCTCCTTCTTAGTCTCTTTACTTCCCTGTTATAATATAGTGGATCTTTACCATTCCTTACCACCTTTAAAGGTACAAACCTATTTTCACATTCCTCAACAATTGCTTTAAACCCATCCCAGAGTCTGTTTACATTTTTATTTACCGTTTTCCACCGATCATATTTGCTTATTAAAAACTCCCTCATGCCTGTTTTATCAGCCATATGGTACTGCCTAACAGTCCTAATTTTAATCTCTTCCTTTCTTTCACATTTATTTTTAATTACCACAAAAACAGCTTCGTGATCACTAGTACCATCTATTACTTCGGTTTCTCTATAGAGCTCATCTGGATTTACCAGCACCACATCCAGAATGTTCTTCCCTCTAGTTGGTTCCATCACTTTCTGAATCAGGTGCCCTTCCCATATTAACTTATTTGCCATTTGTTGGTAATGCTTCCTGTCGTTCGCATTACCTTCCCAATTGACATTTGGTAAACTGAGATCACCTACTACGATCACGTTCCTTTCCTTACAGTTGATAAGGTTTCGGGGGATATACTAAAGACAATGGTTTGGGATATAGTACCATATCTGAAGTACTTGTTTGATTATTGTTTGCATGAAGGAACGTTACCAAATGAATGGAGAGTTGCTATTGTAGCCCCTGTATATAAAGGAAAGGGTGATAGACATAAAGCTGAAAATTACAGGCCAGTCAGTTTGATGTGCATTGTATGTAAGCTTTGGGAAAGCATTCATTCTGATTATATAAAACCTGTTTGCGAAATTAATAACTGGGTTGACGGAAGGCAGTTTGGGTTTAGGAAAGGTTATTCCACCGAAGCTCAACTTATAGGATTTCAGCAAGGTATAGCAGATACCCCGGATTCAGGAGGTCAATTGGACTGTATCGCGATTGACCTGTCTAAGGCACTTGACAGGGTACAACATGGGAGACTACTGGCAAAATTGAGTGCAATTGGACTTGACCAAATAGTGACTGAATGGGTGGCTCTGTTCCTAGAAAATAGAACTCAGAGAATTTGAGTAGGTGAAGCTTTATCAGTTCCTGTAATAATTAAGAGGGGAATTCCTCCAGGCAGTATTATTGAACATTTATATTTTCTTATATATATCAATGATATGAGTAAACAAGTTGAATCAGAGATAAGGCTTTTCGCAGATTATGTTATTCTGTACAGAGTAATAAATAAGTTACAAGATTGTGGGCAACTGCAAAATGACCTCGTTATGTTGTGAGATGGACAGGAGGCAATTGTATGATGATAAATGGGGATAAAAGTCAGGTTGTGAGTTTCGCAAATAGGAAAAATCCTCTCAGTTTGAATTACTGTGTTGATGGGGTGAAAGTTCCTTTTGGGGATCATTGTAAGTACCTATGTGTTAATATAAGAAGAGACCTTCATTTTAGTAATCACATAAATATGATTGTAAACAGAGGGTACAGATCTCTGCACATGGTTATGAGGGTATTTAGGGGTTGTAGTGAGGATGTAAAGGAGAGAGCATATTTGTCTCTGATATGGCCCCACCTAGAGTATAGTTCCAGTGTATGGAACCCTCACCAGGATTACTTGATTCAGGAACAGGAAAAATCCACAGAAAAGCAGCTCGATTTGTTCTGGGCGATTTCCGACAAAAGAGTAGCGTTACAAAAATGTTGCAATGTTTGGGCTGGGAAGACTTGGGGAAAGGAGACGAGCTGCTTGACTATGTGGTATGTTGTGTGCTGTCAATGGGGGGATGGCATAGGAGGACATCAGTAGACGAATAAGTTTGGGTGTTCTCTTTAAAAGTAGGAAGGATCACAACATGAAGATAAAGTTGGAATTCAAGAGGACAAATTGGGGCAAATTACAGGAAGATGAGTGAGGGATTGGAATAACTTACCAAGGGAGATGTTAAATAAATTTCCAATTTCTTTGCAATCTTTTAAGGAAAGACTAGGAAAACAACAGATAGGTAATCTGCTACCTGGGCGACTGCCGTAAATGCAGATCAGTAGTGATTGATTGATGTATAGACGCCATCTTGCGCAAGCGCCCCTGGGCCGTTTCATAAGAGCAGCCGCCATCTTGCAATGTAAGCCCCTATTCCGTCTCTTAAGAGCAGCCGCCATCTTGTGCGGGCAGCCCCTAAGCCGTCTTTAAGGTGCTGTGTATAGCCGCCATCTTGTGAAATTGGCGTCGGGAAGGGCATCTTGCCGTAAAACGACGGCTCTGTGTAGTTAGATTTCTCCATGTGCTTACTTATAAAGCCGTCTCATAAGGTGCTGCGTTAGCCGCCATATTATGCAATTGGCGTCGGGAAGGGCATCTTACGGTAAATCTACGACTCTGTGTACTTACTGTAGACTCCTCCATGTGCTTACGTATGTCAATCCCCATTGCCCTACTACTTAAAACCACGTCGGGTGAATCATCACTGTTCTACTACTCAAGATAGCGTCGGGATGGGCATCTCGCCGTAGAACTACGTACTGTAAGGTTTAGCTCCTCCAAGATAACGAGTGTCCACGTCGAGGAAGGCATCTAGCCGTAAAACAATGGTTAGGCCTCTCCATATGTTTGGCTTGCTCTGTTAGGCTTCGGGAAGGGCAACTATCCCTTAACGTGTAGTTAAGCCCCTCAAGATTGCGACTGTGAGGATAGGCTCGCTCTCTTATGCAAAAATCCCCGAACGTGCATTGCCCTTCTACTCAATGACCCGAGCTGGCCCCTCTACTAGGTGCTGACGTTGCAGACACCGTGGGTTTTGAACTCTTTTTGCTCATCTACTAAGACTCATTGTCTGACGCTGACTACGCAGCGTATAGATGGAGAGTGGAAACTGATCAGTAATGTGCTTTTTACTACCAGTTTACCGAGCTCGATAGCTGCAGTCGCTTAAGTGCGGCCAGTATCCAGTATTCGGGAGATAGTAGGTTCGAACCCCACTGTCGGCAGCCCTGAAAATGGTTTTCCGTGGTTTCCCATTTTCACACCAGGCAAATTTTGGGGCTGTTCCTTAATTAAGGCCACGGCCGCTTCCTTCCCACCCCTAGCCCTTCCCTGTCCCATCGTCGCCATAAGACCTATCTGTGTCGGTGCGACGTAAAGCAACTAGAAAAAAAAATACTACCAGTTTTCCAAATACAAAAAGAACAAGTACAGGTATATTTGAGGAAGTTTACGAAAGAATGTACGAATTAAACATTCCTCAGTGTGATTATAAAGACATGTTTTTTTCTAACAGATGAGGTACAAACATAAAAAAAGCTTTCGAGGGCCATAGATGTCTGCCTTCTGCGTCCCACTGCATAAATACAGCACTTGGGCACGTATTCGATGAGACGAGATTGCTTGTGGAAGATGCTCCAGCATCTGAAAACACAATATTACGCCGCAAAGGCAGTGGCAATGTTTCCTAAAGAAAACGGTCTTGCTGCCCAGCTCCAAACAACGGTACAGCAATACATAATTACGAGGTGGAATAGTCTCTATACGTTGTTATAGTCTGTTTTTAAGCAGTATGCCTTGCGAAAATTAGATCGCTTCAGTTATATGGTTAAGGAACCGATGGTAGCTTTCCTTAAACTAATCAAAGGGACAACAGATGATCTTGAGCATGACGCAGCACCAACCGTTCATTTAGTACTCTTCTGGCTCCATAAACTGCGGCAGCAATATTCAGTCAGTGAATCAGACTGTGAGGTATTTGTTAATGCTTAACTCCTTCAGTTGATGTCACTTAAAGAATATGCATGTAGCCATTATATTAATATTGTGTTGAACCTTGATTCTACTTTCAGGAAATCCGTAAATTAAAGTTCAGAGCTCACAAGCTTTTGAGTGAAATGTTCCATGTCTCAATGTACATAAAATAGCCACAATTCTATGCCCTCCGTTTCGCCACCTGAAAATGTTAGAAGAAGATGAAAGGAAGGGCGTAATGGACGAAGTCAGACGTATCTGTATAACATCTGATATGTCAAGTTCGTAATATAGTTTGTTGTGTGTAGTTACCTAAGCGATAGTACTACAACGATAGTACTACAACGTCCATAGAATATCTTGTTAAGATATTTTATTTCTAATTTTATATTTTCTCTGTAGATCCTTCACATCGCACTGTGCATCCATTGAACAGTCTAGAAGAGCCTCCGAAGGAAAAGAACAAATCAGTGAGTGGTTAAGTGACAGCTCAGCTGCTAGTGACGAAGTAGGGATATACTGCAATATGAATGCTAGTGAAGATTGTGACGACCTACTGCGCTGGTGGAAAGAGCGTGAAATCAGTCTGCCAGTAATTGTGCAACCCAGTAACCAGTTCAAGTAGCGAAAGAATTTTTAGTAAAACTGGAGTGCTGTTAACGTGTCGTAGGTGTCAGCTAGACCCAGACCAAGTCAAGGACTTGCTTTTAATTCATAACAATAAATAATTAATCAGTTTTCAGTTAATTCCCTTTTCGTAGCTAGAGTTTGTGTTCTAGCCATTGAAATCCTTGAACAAAGAGGTCTGTTTTAATAAATTTTGAGGTCAATATTTAATTTAATGTGTTATGATGAACTTGGACAGTTGATATAAAATGTCTTTGGTATGGTTAGCAGTGAAATATATGGCTTTTGCATCAATAATGTGTATTTAGTTTCCGTGTGAAAGCAGTGAAGTATGCTAGCCAGGAGGAGTACAGGTGGCAGCATGCGAAATTCATTAACAGTTTGTCTTACATAGGAGGCAGCCCCAGCTCAGTTTAACTATTGAAAGTTTCATGCCCTGTCATAAGCCCACCATTCAGGAAAAAGTGGATGTTACGATAAAGTTAGGCGAGACAGAGTACGGCTAAACAATGAGCACTGATATAGCGCGTGAAGGGGCAAGCTCGAACGAACATAGCTCGCCTTTGAGAAGCAAGTACGGTCATGAACTGAGCATAGAGTGCTTTTTGCTGGACAGTAATCTCACTGATGTCTCTTTCGAATCGCTGTGGCTACTTTATTATCCTCTGAAAGTCGAAGAGCAATAGGGTTCCCACACCCAATCGTCAGTATTTCTTTTGCTGAGTCAGCACACGAGGTCTTGTAGTACAGCTAATCGGGTTCTGACTCAAGGTCATTGAACCCTTGTATAATAGATGTAAAATGTCCATTTTGCGGATTTGCATAAGAGAGCAAGCCTAACTACAGAGACACTATCTTGGAGGGGCCTAACCTGAGTTTTACGGCTAGATGCCCTTCCCGGCGCCTAAAAGAGCGAGCCTAACCTCACACCTAACCACATTGAGGAGCCTAACCTCAATTTTACGGGCAGATGCCATTCCCGACGTTAATTGCACAAGATGGCGGCTATACAAAGAAGGCCCAAGGGCTACTGCGCATGATGGCGGCTATACACAGGCTCTTATGAGGCGACCCAGGGGCGCTTGGGTAAGATGACGGCTATACACAGGCTCTTATGAGGCGACCCAGGGGCGCTTGGGTAAGATGACGGCTATACATAGGCTCTTATGAGGCGACCCAGGGGCGCTTGGGTAAGATGACGGCTATACACAGGCTCTTATGAGGCGACCCAGGGGCGCTTGGGTAAGATGACGGTTATACACAGGCTCTTATGAGGCGACCCAGGGGCGCTTGGGTAAGATGACGGCTATACACAGGCTCTTATGAGGCAGCCTAGTGGCACTTTTCAAGATGGCGGCTATACATAGGCTCTTATGAGGTGGCCTAGGGGCGCTTGCGAAGGATGGCGGCTGCTCTTATGAGGCGACCTAGGGGCGCTTGCGCAAGATGGTGGCTATGACACGCCCTAAGTGCGCTTGCGCACGATAGCGGCTATGAGACGACCTAGGGGCGCTTGCGCATGATGGCGACTATGAGACGGCCTAAGTGCGCTTGCGCAGTATGGGGGCTATACATTTCCTCTTATGAGACGGCCCAGGGGCCTACTGCGCAAGATGGCGGCTATACACAGGCTGTAATGGAGAAAGCTGGCCCAGGGGCTTACAGCGCAAGATAGTTGCAATACAGGGTATCATATGCAGAAAGTTATCCCAGGGGCATACTTCGCAGTATGGAGGGTGTACATAGGCTCTTATGGCCTCCTCCTCTTCCGACGGGGCACAGCCACGTTCACCCTCCTCTTCCTCTTCCTCTTCCTCTTCCTCTTCCTCTTCCTCTTCCTCTTCCTCTTCCTCCTACTTCTCCTCCGACGGAGCATAAGAGGTCAGGTCATGGTTTTATGTCTCTATCCGACAAGTCTAAACATACATAACTATGACGTGATCTTATGATTAAAGATTTTAGCATTACGGGAGTAAGCACGTGCTATTCTGTTTTTAACTTGCAGCGATGACGTTATCATGGTTATGCATGTTTGGACTTGTTCGTACTGTATTTTCATTTACTGAACTCTAGAGAGCTGTCACAGGGTGTTACAACTTGTAACTTATGACTTATTAGTTTTATCAACCTGACATTCGAGAACTGAGGCAAGTGCTGTTATGCAAGATAGCTGATATACTCTATTCGTATAGACCTATCTACTGAGCTGCCTCGGGGTCTCACAACTTGTAGCTTACGACCTGTTAGTTTTACCAGCCTAACTTTCGGGAACTGAAGCGTGGTTTACTATGAATGATGACTGCTATACTGTATTCTCATGGACTGAACACTAGAGAGCTACCTCGGGGGTATACAACATGTAACTTATAGCCTATTAGTTTTATCGCCTAACTTTTTGTGAACTAAGGCAGGGGCTACTAGGTAAGATAGCTGCTGTACATTGGTTATATTAGACTAATTTTAAGGAGCTCGGTTATCGCTCATCCTTCTAACCACCTACCCTTCATATCTTTAGTCTAGCACAGGAGCTAGTAATGATACATGAGCTTTATGGCGCTAAATTTGGGAGATTTATGCTTGGGCTTTTCACGTATTAGGCTAATGCGGGGTTTTATCCTCCTAACCGAGTGCCCTTCCTAACATCAGTCTAGCTCAGGGGCCCTTGCGTATACACAGACTCTTATAGAACTAACCCTGCGGGGAGAGCTGCACTAGAGCTCTCGAAGAATGATAGTCCCTCAAAGCTAAAAACCTAGTCTGAATGATGAGATGTTGATAAACACAGAATGTTGCTATAACCTAACTTTGCTATCCTGTTAGAATTGATAAAGTTCATTCAATGTAGGACTGCAAAATGCTGAGCCGAAATAAATCGTGCTACATATAATAGGGAATGGAACCCAGTGGTCACGTCTTATCAGAAGGGCCAAAGGGCAAAAGGACTCTTCCTCCTCCTCCTTACATCGCCCTCCTCACCGCGCCCTCCTTCTCCTAAGGCTGAAGGGCTAATGGGTTAAACGGCTAATGGGTTAAACGGCTAATGGGCTAAAGTGCTAATGGACAAAAGGGCTAATGGGCTAATGGGCTAAAGGGCTAATAGACAACATGGCTAAAGCGTTAAAGGGCTAATTAGCGAAATAGCTAAAGGGCTAAAGGGAAAAAGGCCAAAGAGGCTTACAAATTCGTAGCATTTACAGTGCCTCTCCTCTCTTTATCCGGGCTTGAGACCAGCTCTATATCTCGAGGCGGAGGTAACACCTTAAGGAAGTGAGAACGTTTGTAATGAGTCTGTACCAATATAGCTACTCGATCTACTATATGCTACAGAAGAATGACTTAGGTGAGGGTTTGAATGTAGGAAGGTGTTCAGGCTGTTGTCGAGAGAGAGCTTACAGGTAAGGTTTTTACTTTGAAGAGCTATTACTCAATAATACCTGCACGACGTAATTCTTGCTCTGCTTTATACTCTGTGTAATCTGCATCTTGATAGGCTCTTAGCAGCTGCAAAAGTTTTACGATTAGATTGGGGTCTTTACAGTATCTTACCTCTACATGGTGTTACAGAGGCTTGTTGTGAACTTTGAGCCTATACGCAGACAGTTGATGTGTACGGACTTGTTTGGTGTAATACGTACTTCTGCAGGTAGATGAGCAGTGGGGTTCCCAAATCCGCTGAGTCAGCACTGCTCCAATGCAACAATAGTTTGTGGATGGTGTTCTAATTATTATGTGCGTTCATACTCCTTTGGATGTGAACTAGTGGTGAGCGGTGACCCATTATGTTTTCTCTCCAAAAGAGTGCTACGATACATACTTTCTGGGAAATCGCCATTCATTCGCTGACCATTGTCCCTCCAGACATGAATACTATTGTCAACTATGTCCAGTGCAATGCGCAGCAGCGTTTGGATCCATTGCTTCCGCATTCAGTTTTCGTTCTTTCTTGCCCATCTTATACGCTCAGCTCTGGAACGATGATTGAAACAGAGACCCATTAATAGTCTTCGAGAACAGTTTGCATACACATGTTGACCTCTGTAGCCCCTTGGACTTCCCTCTGCCAGGTGGTTGCACGAACTGTTATATTTATCTGCCGGAAATACGCATGTATCGGTCTTCTTCAGCGATTGATTTGTGTGGTCGACGTATCCGAGGCCTGTTAGCTATGGCACATGATGATGATGATGCTTGTTGTTTAAAGGGGCCTAACATCTAGGTCATAGGCCCCTAATGGTACGAAATGACACGAAATATTATGACAATTTAAAAATCCATAATCCTCCACTGACCAGATTCGAAAACGTGAGGACGAAGAATGAATGGATGGATATGAAGTTAAAACAATCACTGGATCCGACTCGCAATGCCTCACATTCCCAGAAACTAGCGTTAAATAATAGTGTTGCTGACCAACGGACTGCTTCTAAAGCAAAATTCTGAATCTATGATTCTTGTAGTCTAAACGGGTCCAAAATCCAGGTCATCGGCCCCTGATAATGGTACTTATAGCTAGGAAAATAGAACCATGATATTTGTCATGTTGCGGTACTAATCAAGAGTAGCGTTGACTCGCGGTATTCCACATATTATGGTACTACACACAGGTAATGAAATTCGCACATGTAACTCAGACCTATGGTGTATCGCAAACGGCGGCGCTATTTACAGGCAACGCGAACCTATACAGGCAACGCAAACCTATGGCATTCCTCACATAAGTGGACTAACCACAGGGACCCGCACATCCCGTGGTGTTCCTCACATAGTGGGTACTAAGCATAGGCAAGGGAAGTGGTACTACGCGCAAGTAAAAGCGACCCATGGTGTTCCCTGCGTGATGGTACAAATTACAAGTAATCTCATGATTCTAATTTGATCATCCCTTGGTCGCACCTTTTCGTCACCTCTTACGAAAGGCAGGGGATACCGTGTGTGTATTCTTCGTCTGCGCCCCCACCCACAGGAGGTGGGCACATATCTACTGGAAATTTCTCCACACTCAATAATCTTTAATGGCAGCGTATCACGCAAACTACCTCGATATGTGTTATATCAACTTGTTCCGTTGAAGTCGATCTGCTGCTGAAAGCGTGTGTCGTGGCATTGCCGTAATATACAAAACTCGGAATAGCAGCAGCCTCATCTTCGCTCCTTGATGTAACCCTCGCAACTGCAGGATAACGCTACCTGCTAATGATCGAATAAACTCTTCAAGAGGTAAACAAATGTAATGCGTTTCAAAGATATACAGACTGTCCAAAAATTAACTGTGATGTGTAGAGAAAAGTTAGGGATGGCGTTAGAGGTGACAAAGTCAGGATATATTTAGAGTCAGAACAATCGCGTCTGGAGCACAGACAATCCTAACGAGTGGAAAGAAATGCCTTCGGCATCATATTCTTTGGGCAATTTTCTTTCGAAGTGTAATTCTGGAAACTATCATGGTATCATGGCCCCACTTAATGAGCGTGAGATTCAAGGGGCTGGTTCCAAAAAGGTGGGGCAGAAAGTGTTCAACAATGTTCAACGCCTTGTGCAGACATGTCTGTAGACCGCAGAACGACAATTACAATACCTCCTCTTGAGAAAACTCCACTGCCGCGAGTACCACTTCAAATTTAAAATGTCAAATTTCTACTGCTCTGTTACTTTTTGGACACCCTGAACGAAGTAAAGACAGTACAACATCGTTTACCAGACGTGCCTAGAAGTCAATTTTACGACTAGAGCCGGATGTGTAGGCAGTAACTAATTCACCTAGGAGGCAATGTCGTCTTACTCACTCTTCTGTAAGGTGATGGGAGGTCATTGACTACTAGTATAGTAGAAGGGCTGGGCCGATTGCAGATTTTACATAAGAGAGCGAACCTAAACTCACAGTCGCCATCTCGAGGGGCGTAACTTTACTATAAAGGCTAGTTGCCCGTTCCGACGCCTAAGAGAGCGAGCCTAACCTCACATAATGAAGAGGGCTATCCTTAGTTTTACGGCAAAATGCCCTTCCCGACGCCAATTGCACTAGATGGCGGCCATACAAAGCTCCTTATGAGACGGCCTAGGAACGCTTGGGCAAGATGGAGGCTATCGAATTGCACAAGATGGCGACCTATACACAGCTTCTTATGAGACAATTAATGGACGTTTGCACAAGATGGCGGCTCTACACAGCTCCTTATGAGACGGCCTAGGGGCGCTTGCGCAAGACGGCTGCTGTACGTAGGCTCTTATGAGACGGCCTGGGGACGCTTGCGCAGGATGGCGGCTATACACAGGCTCTTATGAGACGGCTTATGGGCGCTTGCGCAAGATGGCTTCCTTACGTAGGCTCTTATGAGACGGCTTAGGGACATTTGCGCAAGATGGCGGCTATACACAGGCTCTTATGAGACGGCCTATGGGCGCTTGCGCAAGATGGCTTCCTTACGTAGGCTCTTATGAGACGGCCTAAGGACATTTGCGCAAGATGGCGGGCATACACAGGCTCTCATGAGACGGCCATGGTGCTTGCGCAAGATGGCAGCTATACATAGGCTCTTATGAAACGGCCTAGGACGCTTGCGCAAGATGGCGGCTGTACACAGGCTCTTGTGAGACGGCTATGGGCGATTTGTGCAAGATGGCGGCTATACATAGGCTCTTACGGATAAAGATGCCGGCCATGTGCGATTGCAGATGATGGCGGCTGTACATAGGCTTATATGGAGAAAGCTAGCTTAGAGCCTACTGCGCAAGATGGCGGCTTACATAGGCTCTTATGAGACGGCTTAAGGGCGCTTGCGCAAGATGGCAGCTATACATAGGCTCTTATGGAGAAAGATGCCGCCATGGGCGATTGCACAAGATGGCGGCTATACATTGGGTCTTGTGGAGAATGATGATGGCCATGGACGCTTGCGCAAGATGTTGGCTATACACAGGCTTATATGGAGAAAGCTATCTTAGAGCCTACTGCGCAAGATGGCGGCTATACACAGGCTCTTATGAGGCTAACTCGTAGAACCTGGATCAGAGGTTACTGTGCAGGATGGCAACTGCTCTTAGGAGACGGTTTAATGGCGCTTGCGCAAGATGGCGGCTATACACAGGCTCTTATGGAGAAAGATAGCCCAGGGGCTACTGCACAAAATGGCGTTTATACATAGGCTCTTATGGTCTCTTCCTCCTCCAAAGGGACACAGCTGCCCCCCTCCTCATCCGTATAGCAACAGGGCAAAAGGGCACCTCGTCCTAGCAAAAGGGCAAATGGGATAAAAGAACATCTCCTCATCTGTAGGGCAAAAGGGCAAAACGGCTACTCTTCCTGATAAAATGGCAAAAGGGCTCCTTGGCAAAAGTCACCTCCTCCTAGCAAAAGGGCAAGAGGACACATTCTCCTAGCAAAAGGGCAAATGGACAAAAAGAACACTTCCCCCTCATCTGTAGGGCAAATGGGCAAAAGGGCTCCTTGGCAACTCCTAGCAAAAGGGCAAATGAGCTCTTCCTTATCTGTATGGCAAAAGAGCTCTTCCTCCTAGCAAAAGGGCAAACGGACTCCTCCTTACAGTTACTGAGGTTAGCTCAATCCCTCCTCCTACAGACAGATGCTTTCTTGAATTAACGTTACATTACAATCAATTATACTTACGTTATATAGCGTTGTCCTCGTTGCATAAGTTTAGTGATAGAGGAGGAAGCGGTAGGAGGAGGAGGTGGTAAGGAGAAGGTAATACTTTTATCAGCATTCAAAAGTATTGTAGGATAAGCAAATGCTCTATCCGACAAGACAAAACAGGTTCAATCTAGTTACAGAATGCAATTGCAAGAATTTAGAATTGACATGCTGCATGTCTGTATCCGACAAGACAAAACATGTTGACAATTAAACAGAAAACGTTTATCGCTATTGTGCTATATGATTCTATTGGTCAAGACAAGTTACAATTAGCACACATTAGAACTGATTGTAGAACAAAACAAAACATGTTGGCTATTAATGTTCAGAACAGAAAAACTTATAAAGCAAAACATTACCACATTAATTTCTTTGTTGATACAATAGCACTCCTATGCAATCAACGCGCATACATGGATTTGCAAATGTTGTGTATCTCTATCCGGCATACTTCTTCTTAATCACTGCAAATAAAATTATTACTACTGTAACCGTTCACCATCATGCCATGGACATGTTAGGAGGTCTGGATAATTATATATGCCGTTTTCCGCAACATCCTGTGACATATAATGCAGTAGTTAGCATTCTGTATGTCGAACCGGGGTATGATCCGCGACGCGCCAGTCCGGAGGGAGCAGTTTCCTACGCTGTAACGAGAAGAGGACAGCGCAGTATTGCTAAACCTTGGAATGGCGCTCTCACTCGGTGCGAGTGGGAAGAGATGATGACGCTGCGCACGGAGATGGAGGTTATTGGAGACTGGGCCGAATTAAGGTGTGTTAACCTTTGAAAAATAAATTCCCACTATAAATTCAACACCGCATTCATTAGTACAACTTCACCGTAATTGACGAAAAAGAGGAAGAAGAATACTTCTATATGAAATAATTTTTCTAAATTTATAAATCAGGTCTCATTCGAACCAATGTATTTTATGCTGACTGTCAATGCTTATAAATACAATACTTTAATAATGGATCAGTAATGACGCCTATCATACAGTAGTACGCAGATCAAAGGTGACTACTGAAATCTGTCATGTGGAAAAAAGTGGGAGATATTGCATGATGAAACATGACGCGTGATTTTCCAAAAGGACACTTTGGAAATTATGAATGACCTACTGATCGCTTTGGTTTGACATATGTTCAGTAGAAAGTAGAGGTCATAAGCTTTAATTCGAAAGTGCATAAACAGTATTTAATAACTCATTCTCCATTTTTCTGTATGTTCGTGAGTGGTCGTCGAACCCAAGACTCGGAGCCTACAAGAGTCGCGCCTGAGTGCCTGCGATCAGCTTTACAGGGAACGTCCAGAAATTCGACTGAGAAGAAAACAGTTCCAGTCATGGATCGTCGTATGAAGAGGAACCGAGGACTACCAGGAACAAGAATATTCATCATGGTCGTGTAAAGATCTAAGATGTACCCCAGATGACAGCAACCCTTACTCACCATGTGTTAAGTACATGCTTTTATATACCTTAAACACGAGAGATGCATGCCAGTAATAATTTTATTTGTAAATATTATAATGTCATAATTACACATTAAAAGTGTAGGGAACATTATGCGCGTATGACTGGGAAAGATTTATTATTATTAGTTAGGATCACCAAGTGATTTTCAAGATAATCATTGATATTTAACAAAATTCATTTGCATGAATTATTACATAGACTCCAAAGTTCTTAGCTTATATGAACCATCTTTGGGAAGAACGGTAATTTATCTAGACTTATATTTCTTCGTCTGGTAAAGATCTTCAGAGTAGTTTGGATATAAATTATACGTTTGTGATTCAGGTATTTGTAATCCCGGATAATACTAGATAATCATTGGAGTTCATCCAAACCGAGGTATAATTAATTTATAATTATATATGAAAATGTGAGAAGAATTAAATAGCCTTAAAAATGGAGTCTTCTCTGTGAATTAAATGATTGGATTGAGATACGATGGCATGTTATGAGAGGGCGAAGCAGTAACATGTTATGTTGTTGGAGTGGTAAGGAATAATAAATGATTATAGCTGTTGTGAGATGTTGAATTGGGATGAATATATAGCCAAATAAAGTATAATAAAAATAATGGCTTTCAAGTGAGTGCATACTTGACAATAAGCCGAGATGATATGTAAGGAAAATGAAAGAAAGAGTGAAGAACGATTTATGGTGTCCGCAGCCCAGGGCTGGATACTCAGCTCTTATCGTGATTGACAAGTATACGGCCGGTCGACTGTAGGCCGAGCGAACCTTTGCAGTTTCTAGCAAAGCGATATTAACGGGCCAAGCTCTTTTCATTCACCAAAGTAGTCTCAATCCCATTCTAATTATACGTTGCGAGTAACACAGATAATTTTCTGATTTTGTGAAGGATAGATCCCTTCTCATGCTTAGGTATTAAATTAGCCTCTGATTGGAGCTCAAAAATTTTTACCTTGGAAGCCGAAGCCTGTTGGTTCGAATGATGCTGGAGCAAAGAATTAACCAGATGTTATGGCTTGGTTAAGCCATATCTTCAAGATGTGTTGTGTAAATATATTTGATATTTTTATATGTATGTTTCTGTGTGTTTTATTATTTCCCAAAGTGTTCAATGGTGATGGGTTCGATTCCAGCTTTGGCTGATTTTCTTTGAATATATAATTTGTTAGGTAAACCCAGGAGACGCACATATATGTTCAGCGTGTATGTTCATCGTAAGTGTTCAATGTAAATATACATTTGTCGTGGTCAAATGGATCACATGTTTGATACTCGGCAATGCAATCTCGTGTGTATAACAGATGTGCTTATATTGTGTCACAATTTTCTTCTTTCTTTATCCAAATCATGACCAGTAAAACGAAGGATAATATTTAATATCCATTTATGACCCGTAAAACAAAGGATACTATTTAATATCCATTTATGACCAGTAAAACGAAGCATACTATTTAATATCCATTTATGACCAGTAAATAAAGGATACCTGGCTCTCACCCAGGAGGCTCGGGTTCGATCCCCGGTACCGGAACCATATTTAATATCCATTTGTGACGAGAGTTTAATAAATAAATGATACCGTTCAATATCCACTTTTTATAAATAAATAAACTCATATATCAGTGTGTGTTAATCGAGTCACTTGATGTACGCCATGAACTAATTATGCCAGGACAATTTCAAGAAAAGAAGGCATACAATGTACATAATTGTGTCAGTTTAATTGTTTCCTTTGCTTATATGTTGAAATTGAACATTATTTGTGTGGTTCACATCAGTATAATAAAAATGTTAGAATAAATACTTGAACGGAGATCCTTCTCATTTAACAATATTAGCATATTCCTCTCATATTATAAAATCCTACTTTCATTATTTTAGATAGTGCCTATTTTATTTCTTTATCGAACATTCCATTACCCGTATTGCTCTCCGAATTCAGCCGGTGATGCTATGAAAGTAGGGAGGATGAGACTTCAAGCCTGGTAAGTGACTTCTGGCGGTTCTCATCCAAATTTTCCATCTGTACATCTGTTTGTAAAACTAAATTAAGTAATATTGCGCTAATTATACCCAGGGTAAGCCTCATTTTGTTGCCCATCTAATGGGGCCAGTTTCATTTTTTTCGCCCGATGTGCTCAGGGCTGGTTCATACTTAGTTTTGGTGCGACGATATATGCCCTTAACGGTTACACTACATAGCAGAGGATACCTTTGTCCTAAGGAGATGGATTTTGCGGGGTTCGACCTCAAGCAAAAAAAATTCTGTTCATTTACTGTAACAGAATAAAAAATCATACTACTGTGGAGATAAAATTATTTTACTACTTAGCAGGGGATAACATTGTCCTTCATCATATTGTGTTAAGAAGAAAAATTATGGATCAAACCCCGTTTTAACACAATAAAAATCATAGGAATGAAACTTTGTTTACAAGGGAAAGGAATAGAAGTGTACTTCCTCTTAAATCAATAATCACTACTATTATGCAGATAAAATGAGCTGTAAGAGGGATTAGAAATGTATATTGTTAACTTAACTTGATTTTAGGGACGACTACTTACGCGACACTCTTTTCATGTCAACAGGTGTTCTGAATTGATTTAACCTCGAAGGATTTACTTCTACAAATCGAACCCTCAGCCTCATAAACTACGACATAGTAGGACAGAATGCTGACACTTACAACACGTGATTTTGTATATAGAACACTAATTGTCTGATTGAAACGTTTTATGAATATAGATTTAAACACTAGAGTTATTTTATGGTCTACTGTAATTTTTACAAGACTAGAAAAGGGAAAAAAGAGGAAAGGACTCTTCCTCCTCCTTACCGCGCCTTCTTCCTAGCGATAAAGGGCTAATAGGCTGGGGTGCCTCTCCTCCCTTTATCCGGGATTGAGACCGGCTCTACATCTAGCGGCGGAGTTAACACCCCAAGGAAGGGAGAATTTTGGAAAATAATCTATACTAATATAGCTACTCGATTGACGATATACTACAGAAGGATTACTTAGGTGAGGGTAAGCGCTGGGAATGTAGGAAGGTATTTAGGCTGTTCTACTCTCTCTCGAGAGCTACTACTCAATAATACCTGCTCGACGTAATTCTTGCTCTATTTTAAAAATATGTGCTTTATACTCTGTGTAACCAACATCTTGATAGGCCCTTAGAAGTTGTAAACGTTTTACGAGTATATTGGTTTGTTTACAGTTTCTTACGTCTACATAGGGCAACAGAGGCTTGTTGTGAACTTTGAGCCTACATGCAGACAGCTGATGTTTATGGACTTTGATGTAATACGGGCTTGAGCAGTAGCATTTCCAGGTACACACTTAGCTTGTTTCGATAGCAATGAACCGTTGAAATCTATTTCATCTTGCATCTCTTCTTGAGATGTCTGCACGGCCACAGAACGTGTAGTAGGCTTAGAAAATGAAGTAAAATCATCAAGCTCTAATGACAATGAAACATTGAGATCTTCTTTCTTCTTTTTCTACTTTTCCTTTCTTTTACTCTTGTTATCAACATCATTATCACTACTATCACAATCATGACCTTGCCTCTCTTTATCTTGAAGTGTATGCTTAGTAACAGAACTTGTAGTAGGCCTAGATAAAAAGGAGAATTAAAAATCTCTCGCAGAGGTGTACTTCTTGAAAATAAATCAGTGGTTACTTGGCTACGGTTGAGCTTTTTGTATTTTCTTTGCGATGAAGCAAGATTACACGCGGTTTCATGACGTTGAGCGTTGTAAGCGTTCTTGAACTCTCTTCTACAATGTTTGTATTGAAAAATTGTCCTACATGATATCTCATGACGTCTCTTGTGATAACCTCGGGAAAATGCTTTTCCACACTGTTTGCAAATATAGCTAGGAATGGGTTTTTCCATGACGGATTTTATCTTCTGCTAACAGATTCTTCTCTAAATCTACTAGACTCTTGCTAATCTCTACTTCGATGATGCGAACATCTTAACGATTAACAGCAAACTAACACAACAGCGTATAACCAAGGTGGCAACAGTGAGGTTTAACACCTTCACGATGGAAGCAGTGAGGTTAGCGATGTTCTATTGATGGATTTTAAATACCGCGCCACGACAAGCATAAGGTGAAAACAATGTGGTTTAGGGCCGTGAAGATGGTAGCAGTGAGGTTAGCGATGCTCTATTGTCCTTAAAAGAGAGGTTAGGGTTCGTCAAGGTTAAAGCTGGCACCATGACAACAGTCAAAATAGCACGTGGCTTTGTTGACAAACAAGAGCACGTGGTCGTGACGTCACGGTCACGTAGTATGCTGCGCCAGCACGCGAAGTTTAAAATCCATGTCCACGTAGTTAGAACTGGTCAAAAGCACGTAGATTTTAAATTCCACGCTCTACGCCGTTAAGAGCAGCTTAAAGTGTACCGGGAGGTACACCTCAGCTCCGCACATTCATAAGATTCGCCTGAAGGAACTCTATCTATCTAACCAAACCTGAATCTCTTACTACATGAAGTTGGATCTTTAGTCAGATGGTGTCACTACTGAAGTATAAAGTAATTGTGTTATTGTGAAGTTGCCTATACTGACTGGATTTATTTGCTGTGTGTTTGTTTACTTCAAGAAGTTTAAGCTTTCATCCACAGATGTCATTTCAATAACTCTGGTCATGCACTCTGGTGCAAAGTAAAAAAAGCTGTCATGGAAAGGAATTTTGTGTTTATAGGTTTTCTCACGTAAATCAACTTTCATTTTAAAAATATATTTCTAGGTTTGAAACACTTCTCTCTCATTCCGCAATTTTTGAATGTGACCAATCACTAATTTTCTGTACTTATTTTTCAGCCTATCACAGGCTTCTTCTTGGTTTCTTGGGCGCAACTTTTGAATTTACCAACAAAATTGAGAGGGTGTGCCCGGACTAATCCAGAATCCTCTCGAACCTCCCGTTCGGGTATATAAGCTGAGGCTTTTCTGGCTATCTTGTCTCATTTATCGTCGTCTTTCTGAGAGTGTGTGTTAAGGCAGGAGGCGGGGCGGCTCATTCTTCGGCAGGCAGAACATCAGCCAGGTAAAGGCCACACACATTCTAGCGTCCTGGCTGTCTCCGTAAACGTATCCGAGGGGCATGTCCTAATTTCTGACTATGTAAACCGTTTGAGGTAAATTTCCACCTTTTCATGTAAAATTGAATAAGTTCTTAAAGCTGTAAGTCGGGGATAGAGTGTGCGTTACCCTCTCGAGTTCCCCATCAACTTGGTTTGAGGTGGCTACGATTTAGTACTGTTTTTCTTTCCTGTAATGTATTAAATTAACTTTCATTCGAGTCACCTCAGTGGCTTGGGATTAGCCCCTGTATCATCGGGCCGAGAGCCCTGTTAGTGTTTTAATACTTCATTATCTAGGAGTGCAAGTGTACGCCTCCATTCAGTTTGTGTTTCGGGCCATTTATTTAACCTGTTCATTTTCTACTAAGGCCCAGTTGGTTGGATACTAGATACCTCTGTGTACTACATTTGTTAAATATAAATGGTGTCTTGGGAGGCCAGAGATCATCAAGTTGTGTGTAATGTTGCCTTAGGCTTGTTTCACACCTACCCGGCTGCCGGGTAACCAGTAGCCGGCTCCGGCAAGAATGGGAATCCTTTTTCACATATACCCGGCAAGAACACGGCAGCAGTTGTGTACACATCGCGTGTTGGAATGGATCGCAATAAATTACTAGCGTTTATGGTCTTGTATAGGCGTTTGAAGAAAAGGAGAAAAAATAGACTGCTATGGGTGAATCCAGTCTATATGGGAAGAGACGAGGTTGGAGCATTTTTTATACTTTTTGATGACTTAAGAAATGACAGCGACAAATTTTTCAACTATTTTAAGATGAGTGTGCAAACTTTCTGTGTCAATTTCCGCCATAAGAACAAATACGTAATACACTAGAGCGTAAAAACAAGGAAACGCAACACTCGAGAAGACTAGACACTGCCGTGCTGGCTAGATGTTTAAACTTCCACTGACTCACAGCTCCCACTACCCTCCCAATCTGGTTTTGTTCGCCCGGCAGCCGGCCCGTACAGTGGGGGCTGCCGGCTTCCTACTACAATAGCACGGCAGCCGGGTGCCATTTATACGGCAACGACTTTTACCGGGCAAGTGTGAAACGTCTCGTACACTTCTTGTCCTGACAACCGTGTACCCGGTACCGGTTACCCGGCAGCCGGGTAGGTGTGAAACAAGCCTTAAGCGGGCGGTTAAAATTGGATGAGCGTTGGAGAGCACGTAAGCTCTTTCCTAGTTTACTGTAATATTGAGGAGTGCCTGTGGAAGGCTGTGTATTTGTAGGAGCAAAGTGCTCTTGAATTGGGGGACTTCTGCCCTTGCTTAAATAATACCACTTTGAAATTGTAAATTTGTAACCTAGGGGATTGCAGTCTAGAATTGGTAAAGTTCTGAATCTTGAATTTTCCAATTTTTGAAATTGTCATTGTACCTGTAACCTCATTACTTCACTGAGTGAAAAATTTGTTAATTTTGAAATTCCGAAAGAAATATAACCTTTGTTTAAAGTGTTAACTCAATTTCTTATATCGTAGTTAGAGCCATTCAAGACCTGCACCTTCTTTCACCTCTTTCTGCTCCACGGATATCTCCGTAACAAGTGGTAGCAGAGCGTGGTTGAATGGGTCCAAATTAAGCTCATTTTGCAGGCTAAACATCGAATCCGCGCCGAACTCTAAGAATTTTCTCGGTCGGTGGGATTTTTTCTAAATTTGTAAGTTCTATCATTATGTCTGGCCCTCGGGAAGTCCTTGCTCCCGGGTCCTTGCGCAAGGAGGAATTGATTTATGAACTCTTCATTAGGAAGGTCCAATCTGGAGGCACGGTTTTGGCAGATATTGCCAAACTTAAAGAATCCCTAGAGTTGCCTATATGTACCCCAGTCTTTGGGGGGAAAATGTAATTTATGAGGCTCTATCCACCATCACTGACAACACCACCGAACTAGCATCTGTAAAGGCTGGACTGTTTCATTTTTACAACAGGGCTAGGGCCTATTTTCTCTCAAATTAAAAGAAGATCATGCTGAAGAGGCTTGTAATATTGTTGAACATCTTTCAGAAATATCAAATAGGGTTAGTCAGTTGTTGACTGGGGCAGCTGTTCGCAAAACCAACCAAGTCCCTGTGATAAACATAGCGAGTGAGGAGGATTCTTCCAAAACGGTAGAAAGTAGAAAACCTCGAGCGACAACAAGCATCAGCCCCACTGGAAACTGCGTCTGGTCATCCTAGACAAATTCTACCTATTGTTTTGAACAATGCTGTATTTGAGACCTCTCAACCCTCTATGACGCCACCTATTATGTTACCTGGTTTCAGTAGTCTGCCTCATCCATTAACTCTGTTGCTGAAGGGAATTTCTAAATTTTCAGTAAATACAAGTAACGAAGTCATTTCATTTCTCAGGCTCCTGTTTTGAATTTCACGCTCTAGTATTTTCTCTCTCTCATTCTCAGATACTTCAAATCATGTACCCATATACCGTAGGCGTCCTTTCGGACAAAATAGTTGAGGCCATAGCCGATAGACTATCCATAGAAAACTTCCACGCCCACCTTTTGGCAAATTTCATTCCGGCTTTAATACAAAAGTTTTATTTCAGAGTACAGCGATTGGATGAGAATCTTGCCGATTTCATCCAAGACATTAAATTCTACAACAGGGTGTTCTCACTCCACTTTTCGGAAGACCAAATAGTGCAAACTATTGCGGAAGGTCTCTCTCCACATTATAGGCCTTACTTATGTTTTGCGTCTCGTCCCCAAACTTTTGCAGAGTTAGAGGCTATGGCGGTGTCAGCAGAAGGAGTAAGGTATGCCTTCCATCTAAAAGCTTTCGGCTTCCACCTCGCCGAACCTTCACTACCCGCAAATGCTATGCTTGTGGGTCTACTGAACATTTGCGCAATAAGTGCCCATTGATAAAAGCGAGTGGGACAAAGAATGGAGTAAGGTTATCTCAAGGATATTTCAAATGTGGCTCGTTTACTCACCTCGCCAAGAATTGCATTAATACCAACAAGACCCCCTCCTGATCAACTTCTGGTGCAACCTCCGCGAACACCAAAAAATGTTGGGTTTCATATTTGCTAAAATTCGTATTTCTAAATCCACCTAGAAAATGAAATTGTTTGTGTCTAAACACTTGTCTTTCCCTGTAATCTTGGGGGCGGATTTCATTTCTTCTACTGGTCTCATGTCGACATTCAGAGTTAGTACTGCACCTTCAAATTTGCGACTAATTGCAAAATTCCTCTGTTAAAGTGTTAATCTGTTTTATGTTCATCTGTTTCGCCTACCCAAGATAAGATGTTTTTAGACCTTAGACATCTACCCGAGGAGCAGGCTGAAAGTATTCGTAAATTGTGTCAGTCTTTTCCTGAGGATGCAGACAGGTCGGTAGCCAGATGTATTGCTTGCAGGAGAGATTTTTGGGACAGGGACAATGAGTGCATCTTTCCATTTAATTGGGATTTTGCCTTAAGTAAGACAGGTATTAAGTAAATGCGTAAAAATGGGCAGTATTATGTCGATTATGTAAGTCACAAATGAAATGGGAATTTCATCAGCTCCTGTTGCGTGAGATTTTATTGAATTAACTTCCCTTCTTACTTCATGTTCTGTAACGGTATCAAATTCAAATACAGGACGGACTAGGGATTGTTGCCTTAATATATTGTCAATGGTGTTTTGTTCTGTCGTTGTGTCAGGAGTGAGACGTTCCGTGGAGAAATATGTATTTAACTCATCAAGGGACACCTCGGGATCAGTATGCTTCGCAAGTGGTTTGCCAATACCCAGTGACCGAAGTTGTCGCCATGTGGAACCAGTGTTAATGTTTTTGTTTAAATGCTGGAAATAATTAAATTTCTTATTACGAATTACAAGCTTAATTCGGTTTCGAAGAACACGGTACTGCTCATGTACGTCAGCTAGTTGAGTCTGCTTATAGCGTCGGTGTAGTGCGTCTCGTTCTTTCATCATAGTCTTAACGTCAGCAGTCAGCCAAGGGCACGGTGGACGTGTTACTCTCACAGAACGCTTTGGTGCATGTTTGTTGTACAATTCATGTAAATGGGAATTAAATATTTCCAGTTTCTCGTCAATGTCACTCTTCATGATTATGTCATACCAGGGGCAGAGTTGTGCATCTTGTCTCAGTTGTATTAAATTCATCCTTTTAAAGTCTCTAAACGTTACATTACGTTCTTAGGCCATATTGTGTCGCCCGATGGTGTTTCCATTGATCATTCTAGAGCACAGGCCACCCGTGACATCAAACCTCCTAAGGACATCAAAGGTATTGCCAGGTTCATAGGCATGGCGAATTTCTTCAGGAAATTTATTCCTAACTTCGCTAACAGAGCGGCGCCCTTGAACTTACTCCGTAGGAAAAGCGTTAAATTTGAATGGGGGCCGTCTCAGCAAGCCGCCTTCGAAGATCTGAAATTAGCCCTTTGTAACACCCCTGTATAATTATGCCAGATTTTTCGAAGAAATTCATTGTCCAAACAGACGCCTCGTCATCGGCGGTTGATGCTGTCCTTCTTCAGGAAACGGAACTCGGAGGGCTACCCATTGCCTATGGTTTTAGGACCTTATCGGCTCAATAGGTCAAATATTCCATCTATGAACTTGAGGGTTTGGCAGTTTTGTTTGCTCTAGGTAAGTTCCGCCTCTATCTGGAACATGTCAAATTCGACTTGGAAACAGACAACAAAGCCTTAAGTTGGGTAGTAGCTAGGCCGCCTCGTACGGGTCGTATAGCCCGCTGGGCCATCAGGATTTCTGCCTTCCAATTTGATGTGAGGCATATTCGAAGATCTGAAAATGTTGTTGCGGATGGACTAAGCCGCATGTTTTCTCATGACGCGGAGACACCGAACAGTAAGATAGTTCTTCCCTTCCCACGCCCATACTTTCTGGCGTTAATGCCATTCTAACAGATGCTCCCATGTTGTTTCGGGATATTGTAAAACACCAACGTGAAGATCCAGTGCTGGCTCCTGTTATGGAAACCCTTGCTTCTGGGGAACATGTCGTCCGTTACGTATTGAGAAACGGGGTTTTGTGTTGCCCGTCGAGGCATGATCAAAAAATGAAAGTAGTGGTTCCAGCTGTGCTTGTGCCTATGATCTTCAAGTTCTATCATGAGACCCCATTATGAGGGCATTTAGGCATCTTCAAAACTCAGGAAAGTTCCGAGAGATGTTCATTTGGAAAGGTGTGGACGTCGAAATTCTAGAATTGGTAAAGACTTGTAAATCTTGCTTGTTTAGTAAGCCTACCTTGTCCACTAAGCTAGGTCTATTGTTATCTCACCAAGCGTCACGCCCCATGGAAAGTCCATACATAGACTACGTCCCGTTCCCACAATCAAAAGGGAACGCCAATAAATTTATTCTAGTGTGTGTAGATTGTTCCACTAGATTTTCCTGGTTATTTTCGAATAAGCTGGTAACTGCTCAGTCCACTATTTCTTGTTTGAATACCATATTTGATTCTTTTGGGCCCTGTCAATATGTAGTTTCCGATAAAGCTAAGGCATTCACATCCAACTTAATTCGTAAATTCTGTTTAGACCTGTTTGAATCACATGTAACTACTTAAGCTTATTACCCTCAAACATCTCTGCCTGAGCGGGTCAATCGTAATCTTAGATCTTCTCTAATTGCGTTTCATCATGAAGATCAATCCAGGTGGGCTACTTCCCTGCATTGGTTGGATTTCGCTCTAAATTCAGCGGTTCATGGGTCACACAAGTTCACACCAGCATCTCTCATGTTTAAATTTGTTCCTAACACACAGATCTCTAATCTTTGGTCGCTTAACGACATATTACCAGAGACAATAGATCCCGATAATCTTAGAGATCTATGGAAGAAGGCTAAACATAATCTTAAGGTTTCCCTTGAAAAGGTTAGGGAATGATGTGATCGTGGACGGAGTAAATTTCGGAGATCAGGTCATGGCAAAAAAATTTGTTCCTGCGGGCAAGCTTGCCCCCAGATTCCCTGGCTGTGCGTCATTCTTGATTTCCTAACGCCGGTTACATTATTAGTCTGTAACGCAGCTACAGAGAGGATCTTTAGATTTCACCTCTCTCAGGTGAAACCTGTTGAATTTCATTGCTGTGTACTTTAGCCAGTAAGACTTGGCAGGAGTCGAAGGTTATGTTTCTTTGAATGTGGTTAATAATTGATTAGAGGCCTTCTGCCCCGCTTTGATGGAATTTTGTACATTCACTGATATATACGATATTCCCCTCT
Source organism: Anabrus simplex (assembly GCF_040414725.1). Lineage (NCBI taxonomy): Eukaryota > Metazoa > Arthropoda > Insecta > Orthoptera > Tettigoniidae > Anabrus > Anabrus simplex. The sequence goes on from NC_090266.1 coordinate 2,218,193, forward strand.
GATTATTCTTATGGTCAATTCCCTGGTGGCCATTACCAAGCCCCCGTCTCCTGTATCTCCAGACTTTCGACACACTCTCACCTACGCCGCCCGCCCATATGTCTTACACATAAAAGATCGTACACTCAAGGCTACAACAACACTTCCCTGTCGCCTAGATTTTACGGTTTCAGTACTCCATCAGCAGCCAGCCGCCGTGCTGCAGCATCTGGCGAGAGATACCAGAGTGGAGAATGGGCACACTTCGCTCTACTATAGTGACATCTCCTTCTCGACGGCGCGCCGGAGTCCATCTGCCCGCCAAGGGCTGAAGCGCGGTATCTGTACCGCCAACCCATCTGGGGACTGCACATATATATATGTAATCTGCGGCGATCTTCACCACCACGACTACCCCTCTTATTGTAGCGGCAGAGGTGTGTCTGAGGGTACTGCGGGGTCCGGGCGACCGCACCTAGGTATCGACAGCGGCGGCAGGTCTTGCCGTCAAACTTAATCAGCATATAATTTAATTCTATGATCTCAAGAAGACATTAAATCTGGATTTCCAAATTTTCTACAAATCAACTTTCGGAAAAGATATCAAAATTTTTTTCAATGCATGTTTTCTTTTCTGTGTCACCCCAAGGAACGACCTTTCTGAGGGGGGGGGGAGGTCACTAATTTTCTGTACTTATTTTTCAGCCTATCATAGGCTTCTTCTTGGTTCCTTGGGTGTAACATTGGAATTTACCAATAAAATTGAGAGGGTGTGTCCGGAAAAGTCCAGATTCCTCTCGAACCTCCCCTTCGGGTATATAAGCTGAGGCTTTTCTGGCTACCTTATCTCATTGATCGTCGTCTTTCTGAGTGTGTGTGTAAGGGCAGGAGACGGGGAGCCTTGTTCTTCGGCAAGCAGAACATCAGTCAGGTAATGGCCACATCAATTCTATCCTTTGAGCTGTCACCGCAAAAGTATCCGAGGTTAAGGTCCGAATTTCTGACTATGTAAACCGTTTGATGTAAACTTCATCCTTTTCATGTAAAATTACATACATTCTTAAAACAGTATATCGGGGATAGAGAGTACGTTACCCTCTCGAGTTCCCCTTCAACTTGGTTTGAGGTGACTACGATTTAGTACTGTTTATCTTTCCTGTAATGCATTAAATGAACATTCATTCGAGTCACCTCAGTAGCTTGGGATTAGTCGCCCAGATGGCAGATTCCCTATCTGTTGCTTTCCTAGCCTTTCCTTAAATGATTTCAAAGAAATTGGATATTAATTGATCACCTCCCTTGGTAAGATATTCCAATCCTGAACTCCCCTTCCTATGAATGAATACTTGTCCTAATTTGTACTCTTCAATTCCAAATTTATCTTCATATTGTGATCTTTCCTACTTTTAAAGACGCCACTCAAAATTATTCGTCTGCTAATGTTATTCCACGCCATCTCTCCGCTGACAGCTCGGAACATAACACTTAGTCGAGCAGCTCGTCTTCTTTCTCCCAATTCTTCCCAGCCCAAACTTTGCAACATTTTTGTAACGCTACTCTTTTGTCGAAAATCACCCAGAAAAAAATTGAGCTGCGATTCATTGGATTCTTTTCAGTTCTTGAATCAAGTAATCCTGGTGAGGGTCCCATGCACTGGATCCATATTCTAGTTGGGGTCTTACCAGAGACTTACCTCGTATATGCCCTTTCCTTTACATCCTTACTACAACCCCTAAGCACCCTCATAACCATGTGCAGAGATATGTAGCCTTTATTTACAATCCCATTTATGTGATTACCCCAATGAAGAACTTCCCTTATAGTAACACCCAGATACTGCTGCTCGACTGAGTGGTAAGTGGTATGTTCCGAACTGTCAACGGAGAAATGGCGTGGAATGACATTGGTAGACGGATAAGTGTGAGTGGCGTCTTTAAAAGTAGGAAAGATCACAGTATGAAGGTAATGTTGGAATTCAAGAGGACAAATTGGGGCAAATATTCGTTTATGGGAAGAGGAGTTAGGGACTGGAATAACTTACCAAGGGAGATGTTCAATAAATTTCCAATGTCATGGAAATCATTTTAGAATAGGCTATGAAAACAACAGATAGGGAATCTGCCATCTGGGCGACTGTCCTAAATACAGATAAGTATTGATTGATTGATTGAAACAGCTTTTCTGCTACTTCATCACTGTTTAACTGTAACTGATTAAAAATCAATTCGCATTCTGAAACAACAAAAATGTCTAAATTTTATTTTATGCCTTCAAAAGCCTTGTTTCACAATTCTTTTTTATGTTCTACCCTGTGCGACATGAAACTTTTTAAAAAATTACCTTCAGTAGCTGGATGACTAATGTACTCCCGGATATAGACGTATATACATTTTATATCTGGGTGTTCCACAGTGTTATATGTTTCTAAACTTTGTTTAATAAATTTTTTGTTGTACCTCCAACTTTGAAGAAATTGTCTTTTTGAAGTATTTATTTATTTATTTATTTATTTATTTATTTATTTATTTATTTATTTATTTATTTATTATGGCTTCTTTCATGTGGCGAAGGTAGGAAAACTGTCCCTCTCTTACACTCAACACAATACAACAAATAATATTGAGGCTGCCTAGTTCCGGTACTAATTATACTAATTATACTACTTATACTGTTTCCTAATTAAGCTTAAATTACACACCCACAAAATATTCAGTTTATATAAGGACAACTTTGTAATTGACACCAAAAATAGATTTTCAGCCCTGATGGAAGTAAGCGATACGCAATGACTTATCCGTATGGGAAGCAGTCAAACGTTTAGCGCAAAATCCGTTACGAGAAGCGGCAAAGTTAGGTCTAAAATCCCACACAGTGCACCGGCGAAAGTGTCGAACATTCTTATATTTGGTGATAGCCAGGCGAAGGAAATTGCGGAGAAAATGAACAATGAAGATATTGCAGCATCGGGCGTCATCAATCAATCAATCAATCAATCAATCAATCAATCAATCAATCAATCAATCAATCAATCAATCAATCAATCAATCAATCAATCAATCAATCAATCAATCAATCAATCAATCAATCAATCAATCAATCAATCAATACTGATCTGCATTTAGGGCAGTCGCCCAGGTGGCAGATTCCCTATCTATTGCTTTCCTAGCCTTTTCCGAAATGATTTCAAAGAAATTGGAAATTTATTGAACATCAGTCTTGGTAAGTTATTCCAATCCCTAACTCCCCTTCCTATAAATGAATATTTGCCCCAGTTTGTCCTCCTGAATTCCAATTTTATCTTCATATTGTGATCTTTCCTACTTTTATAAACGCCATTCAAACAGATTCGTCTAATAATGTCATTCCACGCCATCTCTCCGCTGACAGCTCGGAACATACCACTTAGTCGAGCAGCTCTTCTTCTTTCTCTCAATTCTTCCCAACCCAAACTTTGCAACATTTTTGTAACGCTACTCTTTTGTCGGAAATCACCCAGAACAAATCGAGCTGCTTTTCTTTGGATTTTTTCCAGTTCTTGAATCAGGTAATCCTGGTGAGGGTCCCATACACTGGAACCATACTCTAGTTGGGGTCTTACCAGAGACTTATATGCACTCTCCTTTACATCCTTACTACAACCCCTAAACACCCTCATAACCATGTGCAGAGATCTGTACCCTTCATTTACAATCCCATTTATGTGATTACCCCAATGAAGATCTTTCCTTATATTAACACCTAGATACTTACAATGATCCCCAAAAGGAACTTTCACCCCATCAACGCAGTAATTAAAACTGAGAGGACTTTTCATATTTGTGAAACTCACAACCTGACTTTTAACCCCGTTTATCAACATACCATTGCCTGCTGTCCATCTCACAACATTTTCGATGTCACGTTGCAGTTGCTCACAATCTTGTAACGTATTTATCACTCTATAGAGAATAACATCATCCGCAAAAAGCCTTACCTCCGATTCCACTCCTTTACTCATATCATTTATATATATGAGAAAACATAAAGGTCCAATAATACTGCCTTGAGGAATTCCCCTCTTAATTATTACAGGGTCAGATAGCTTTGCCTACTCTAATACTCTGAGATCTATTTTCTAGAAATATAGCAACCCATTCAGTCACTCTTTTGTCTAGTCCAATTTCACTCATTTTTGCCAGTAGTCCCCCATGATCCACCCTATCAAATGCTTTAGACAGGTCAATCGCGATACAGTCCATTTGACCTCCAGAATCCAAGATATCTGCTATATCTTGCTGGAATCCTACAAGTTGAGCTTCAGTGGAATAACCCTTCCTAAAACCGAATTGCCTTCTATCGAACCAGTTGTTAATTTCACAAACATGTCTAATATAATTAGAAAGAATGTCTTCCCAAGGCTTACATACAATGCAAGTCAAACTTACTGGCCTATAATTTTCAGCTTTGTCTATCACCCTTTCCTTTATACACAGGGGCTACTATAGCAACTCTCCATTCATCTGGCATAGCTCCTCCGACCAAACAATAATCAAATAAGTACTTCAGATATGGTACTATATCCCAACCCATTGTCTTTAGTATATCCCCAGAAATCTGATCAATTCCAGCCACTTTTCTAGTTTTCAACTTTTGTATCTTATTGTAAATGTCATTGTTATCATACGTAAATTTTATTACTTCTTTGGCCTTAGTCTCCTCCTCTATCTCGACATCATCCTTGTAACCAACAATCTTTACATACTGCTGACTGAATACTTCTGCCTTTTGAAGATCATCACATACACACTCCCCTTGTTCATTAATTATTCCTGGAATGTCCTTCTTGGAACCTGTTTCTGCCTTAAAATACCTATACATATCCTTCCATTTTTCACTAAAATTTGTATGACTGCCAATTATGCTTGCCATCATGTTATCCTTAGCTGCCTTCTTTGCTAGATTCAATTTTCTAGTAAGTTGCTTCAATTTCTCCTTACTTCCACAGCCATTTCTAACTCTATTTCTTTCCAGTCTGCACCTCCTTCTTAGTCTCTTTATTTCTCTATTATAATAAGGTGGGTCTTTACCATTCCTTACCACCCTTAATGGTACAAACCTGTTTTCGCATTCCTCAATAATTTCTTTAAACCTATCCCAGAGTCTGTTTACATTTTTATTTACCATTCTCCACCGATCATAGCTACTTTTTAGAAACTGCCTCGTGCCTGCTTTATCAGCCATATGGTACTGCCTAACAGTCCTACTTTTAAGACCTTCCTTTCTATCACATTTATTTTTAACTACCACAAAAACAGCTTCATGATCACTAATACCATTTATTACTTCAGTTTTCCTATAGAGCTCATCTGGTTTTATCAGCACCACATCCAGGATACTTTTCCCTCTGGTTGGTTCCATTACTTTCTGAATCAGCTGTCCTTCCCATAATAACTTATTTGCCATTTGTTGGTCATGCTTCCTGTCGTTCGCATTTCCTTCCCAATTGACTTCTAGCAAATTCAGAACTCCCGCTACAATCACATTTCCTTCCATGTCGTTTCCCACATAGCTGACTATCCTATCAAATAATTCCGAATCCGCATCAGTGCTACCCTTTCCCGATCTGTACACTCCAAATATATCAAGTTGCCTATTATCTTTAGAAATGAGCCTTACACCTAGAATTTCATGTGTCTCATCTTTAACTTTTTCGTAGCTTACAAATTCTTCTTTCACCAGAATGAACACTCCCCCTCCCACCCTTCCTATCCTATCTCTACAATACACACTCCAGTGCCGTGAGAAAATTTCTGCATCCATTATATCATTTCTCAGCCATGATTCAACTCCTATTACAATATCTGGTAAATATATATCTATTAAATTACTTAATTCTATTCCTTTCCTTACAATACTTCTACAGTTCAACACTAACAATTTTATGTCATCTCAACTTGATATCCAGTTCCCTGTTCCCTTATCACCGCTCCCTAGGCCATCCCGTTTCCCTGAATGTACCTCCCTATTACACTTCCAAACAAATTTCCTAACTTATACGTACCAGTGGGGTTTAAATGAAGGCCATCTGAGCGCAGATCCCTATCTCCTACCCACCCATTAGGATCTAGAAATTTCACTCCCAGTTTCCCACATACCCACTCCATAGTCTCATTTAAATTCCCAATCACCCTCCAGTCAGTATCCCTTCTACACAGTATTCCACTAATAACAATCTCCGCTTTCTTAAACTTCACCCGTGCTGCATTTACCAGATCCCACACATCTCCAACTATGTTGGTACTTATATCAGCTTGCCATACATTGTTGTTACCAACGTGAAACACTACCACCTTCTCCTTCCCCTCCTCCCTCTCTTCTACTTTCCTCAACATCTGCCTCAACCTAATTCCTGGATAACACTCTACCCTGGTACCCTTTCGTCCACACACTTTCCCCACGTGTCTAACGATGGAATCCCCCATGACCAGAGCCTCAACTGTACCCACCTCATTTGATCCCCTCCCCTCCTGGTCAGCCCTATCTTTCCTGATAGCTGCAGAAACTACTTCCTCCTCCCTCCTCCCTCTATCCTGGGGCCCCAATGACCAAGGTATTGGAAAACACGGAACAGGCAGCAAGAATTCTCAGAAGTCGTGATGCAGTAGTGATCATCGGCAGGACGAACGACGTAGCTCACAATGACGCTAAGAATGTCATTTCTCAACTTAAATGTACACTAGGTAAGCTGACTCACAATAACATCTTTATAGTGAACGTGCCCCACAGGTATGATTTGATTAGAGACTCCTGTGTGAACATTGAAGTGGACAAAGTTATTACAGATATGGTTAAAATTTGTAAACATTTTCGTAATACACAGGTAATTGATAGCAGCAGTTTCGAGAGACACTGTTACACAAGGCATGGCCTTCATCTAAACAATTCAGGTAAACAAACGATAGCAAATATTGTTCTAGATTTTATTAATCTTAAGATGTGTACTGTAAAAAAGGCAACTCCCTTGAGTTATAATACTGACCAGGAAAACTAGTAGAAAGAGCCAGCTGAACTTCAAGCTGGCTCAGCCAACTAGAAAATGAAACTCAGGAAAGTAAGGAAGTTCAAGTTACCCAACTGCAACAGTCAAGTTTTAGGGAGGAAGGGGGGTCTGAGATTGCTCTTGGTAAACTGCCAGAGTGTAGTAAATAAATAATTAACATTCTGTACGTTGTTGGAATCTTATGAGACTGATGTGGTGATAGAAGTGGAATCGTGGTTGAGAGAACGGGTGGGTAATAGAGAAGTATTTCCAGAAGGGTACACAGTCTATCATAGAGACTGACGAGATAAAATGGGAGGGGGTGTTTATTGTGGTGAAGGAAACTTATTGTTCACATGAATGGTTTACCGATGAAAGGGATGAAATGTTAATAATAAAATTAGTTTGTGAAAATACGAAGGAGGTGGAAATTATAGGAACATACAGGCCTGGAAGAAAGGAAAGAGGCATGGAAATATTTGAGAAAATAATAGATTATACTCATAAAAAACAATAATAATAATATGGTAATAATTGGGGGAGATCTAAATTTGCCTGAAGTTGAATGGAATGGAGCTGCAAGTGAAGCCCATGAACAGAAACTGGCAAAGAAGTTAATTTGGGAGGGAGGAATTACACAAGTAGTACAAGAACCGACTCGTCTCAATAACTTACTAGATGTATTCTTGGTAAAACCATGGGAAATTGTTGATAAAACTGAGGTAATTGAAGTAATAGGTGACCATAAGGCAGTAATAATGGATGTCGGACTGGTACCAAAAAGGCTTAATAACAGGGTCACACAAGACAAGAAATTGTACAGAAAAACTAAAGTTGATGAATTTGGGACTTACCTTAAATCACAATTCAGTTGTTGAATAAGTGAAGGGAGTAATGTGGATACACTTTGGGCTAAATTTAAAGGGATCGTTTGGGAAGGAGAGAAGAGATTTGTACCTGTTAAGAAGGGTAAAATGACCTCAGACCCTGTTTATTATACAAGGCAAATAAGAAAATTAAAAAGAAAATGTAGAATAGTAAACAGGAAAATCAAAGGGTTTAGGGAGAGTAGTGAAACTAGAAAACAGCTAATGAGGGAACTGAATAGAGTGAAAAAGGAAGCAAAAGAGAGTTATATAAATGGCATACTTCAAGAGGGTAATGACCACATAGGTTAATGGGAAAAGCTGTATATATATATATATATGGAATAAAAAAGGAAAAGTTATCCAAGTACCTACAATGGTGGGAGAAGAGGGTGAACACTATTTAACAGATACTGAGAAACCAAACCTCTTTAGTAGGGAATTCAGAGATTCAGTAGATGATTGTCAAGAGTTTGAAACCAAAACAGAAGATAGAGAGGGAGAGATACAGAGGGAAACAGAAGCTTCTCATTATGAATACATTTTCAGAGAAATCCAACTGCTTCAGCAAGGAAAAGCAGCATGAAGTGATCAAATTACTGGGGAGGTATTAAAGACAATGGGGTGGTATATAGTGCCTTATTTAAAATTTCTCTTTGACTATGTCATAAATAATAGTGTAATACCAAAGGAATGGAAGGAATCTATAATAACACCAATTTATAAAGGAAAGGGTGATAAAAGAAAACCAGAGAACTACAGACCAATCAGCCTGACCAGTATAGTTTGTAAAATACTGGAGAGTTACATATCAAAGTAAATCAGAGGAATATGTGATGATAAAAATTGGTTCATGAGGAGCCAGTATGGATTTAGAAAGAAATTTTCTTGTGAGGCACAACTGGTGGGATTTCAGTAGGACATATCAGATCAATTGGATTCAGGAGGCCAGTTAGATTGCATAGCCATAGATCTTTCCAAAGCCTTTGATATAGGGGAACATGGGACATTATTAAAGAGAGTGGAGGGAATAGGATTGGACGTACGGGTTACACGCTGGATAAAAACATTTCTAAATTCAAGGGTTCAGAAAGTCAAAGTAGGAAATAATGTATCACAGGAAGAGAAAGTTTGGAAGGGAATTGCACAGGGTAGTATAATCGGTCTGTTACTTTTCTTAACCCTAGACCGGGCGCGCCAATTTCTGTCACACTACTGGGCGCGTGGTTGACTTTGTCAACCAGTTACGTTTTCAGTAGCTTACAGGCTTCCAATAGCATAAACATTTCATTTAACGGCGTTTTATCTTTTGTTTCAATGTTATTCTCCAAATAAAATTAAGAACTCGTATTAGTGATTAATATGAATGTACTTAAAATGGATAATCATGAACACGTGAGTTAATTCTGATAGGGGCATGAATTCTGCGCCTATTTAAAATGAGTTAAGCAGTAGATACATAATTAAATTAAAATAATGGCCATATTTTAATATTTGCACAATTATACAACGAAATGAACAGATATAATAGCAAAAAATTGACTGGATGAAAAATAAACTTTGTCGCCATGTCGAAGAAATCTTTCACACCTTATCGCCCGAGCAATGTCATAATTTCACTGCGGTTCACAAATTTAGCATCGCGCTCACGACTGTAATTCACTTCCTCCCGCTTCCTAGAAATATACAAATTAGTCCAGTATAATAGCTCATTGACCATCTCAGCGTTCATCAACTGCATGAAACAGTCAATTTCTGTTGATACCTTCCTGGTCTCCCCTTCCGGTCCTGGCAGTATTTTTACAATATGTTTCGCTTTTACGCTCGAAGTTAGTTTTGAAAAGTCCGTCGTGGACCACATTGTTTCTCCATCTCTCCCGAAGATACATTCCCTTTCGTTATCATCTTCATAGATCTCACTGTACGAATCGGCCTCCTGCTGCGTATCACTGTTATGTTCCTGACCCGATACGTTTATAATTTCCTCCTCCCCACCGAAAAATCTGAGGCAGAGTCCTGTATTTCATCGGGAAACTGGCTCAAAATGTCATGTATGTCTTCATCATTGACAAAATGAGACCTAAAATAGAATTATACTACATGTAATTACACCTGACTTTGCCTAATTACCCGAAAAGTACAGAGGAGAGCAAATTTTAAAGAAATAGATTTTACTTACATGACCAGGCGCGCGCTTGACTTTGTCAACCAGCTTTGGTTCCAAGAGTTCGCTCCAAATAATTACACACGTACCGCTTCCGCTGTTGTCGAAACTCGACTGAACTGAAGGTCAAGTGTGAGAGAAAAGGTATTAGTTGCGAATTGGTGAAGGACTGACATTTCTAGGAGTTACGGCGTAAAATAGCGCACTGGTTGAAAAAAACAACCAGCGCGCCCGGCCTAGGGTTAATATATGTAAATGATTTAGGGAATAATATAACATAAAACAGATTGTATGCAGATGACATAATTGTTTATAGGGAAATAAATAACATTGAGGATTGTTCAGAATTACAAAGGGATATTGAGAGTATCCAGCAATGGGTTGAAGAGAATAATATGAAGGTTAATGGAGGCAAATCGACTGTTACAACATTTACAAACAGGAGTTTTAAAACTGAATTTGAATATACTTTGCATGAGGTCGGTATCCCAAAAGGTGGCAACTGCAAATACTTAGGTGTGAGATTTGAAAGTAATTTGCACTGGAAGGGTCATGTGGATGACATTGTTGGGAAAGCATACAGATCGTTACATGTCATAATGAGGCTACTTAAAGGATGCAACAAAGAATTAAAAGAGAAAAGTTACTTAAGTATGATTCGTCCATTATTGGAATATGCAAACAGTGTTTGGGATCCTCACCAAGAATACCTAATAAAAAATAGATAGTGTGCAGAGAAAGGCAGCAAGATTGGTAACAGGGGATTTCAGGAGAAAGAGTAGTATATCAGAAATGTTAGAGGAACTTGGGTGGGAAACTTTAAGTGAGAGAAGGTAGAAAACTAGACTTATTGGATTATATAGAGCCTATACAGGAGAAGAAGCATGGGGAGATATCCGTGAGAGGCTTCAGTTGGAAAATAATTATATTGGCAGGAATGACCACAAATATAAAATTAGAAGGAATTTTAGGAGAAGCGATTGGGGTAAATTTTCATTCATTGGGAAGGGTGTGAAGGAGTGGAACAGTTTACCAGGGGTAGTGTTTGATCCTTTTCCAAAATCTGAACAGATATTCAAGAAGAGAATAAACAGCAACAGAGAAAATAAATGAAATGTCAGAGGGCATTAGACCAGTGCAGGTTAATGCAAATAAAAATGTGTGTGAAAAAATTAATTCCATCCCTTGGTCTAAGGAGTTTGGACAGCCAAATTAGGGGACTGCTTGTAGGGGTGAAGTACAGTGGGGACTTCGAGGGCCCTGGGACCGCTATGGTAGGTGTGAAGGCCCTTCAGGAACTCTGAAAAGTGGTGGCAAAAGGGGCTCTGATTTGACGCAGCAGGTCGTTATGCTACTTAGGTTTCAGAATGGGTAAAAAATAAATAAGTAAATAAATGCAATGCAAATTTAAATCTTATACCAGTTGTGTAGTATCATTTGATGTAATTCTACATACTTTATATCAGTTGACTATATTTGCAAGTAGTACAGGAGATATTATAAGTAAAATTTAGTAAACAATATAAATTTATTAAGGATGAGCTGTTTGTTTAATAGAAAAAATTGTTAGCGTAAATTGTATAATATTGTATTTTGGGAAAATTTTCTTCTCTTGTTAATTTAATATTTAGTGCTTGACGATAATGTATTTTAGTGTACCATTTGCCTTCGAGGTAGACACCTCATTTGCAAATAAAGAGATTTTGATTTTTGATTTTATTAGCTTATTAGCTCGTTAATTCAGTCCTCTTTTTTTTCTCTTACACAGACACTTGCACACCCACTTACAATTTACACACTTATCAACTACCATTAGGTTTACATTATATAAAATTAACAGAACCATTTTTAATTTTTCAATTTCCAATCACACGCACATATACACACTTCAATCGGTAACTCTGAACAGGAAGTCTCGGCAAGTTATTTTAATTTTGAGGAAAGAGTCAATGCCCCTAACACTTACTGGCGTGGAATTCCAAAGCCTGGAACCGGTTACAATAAAAGAATTATTATACACAGAAGAGTGGTGAAGAGGAATAGCTAGAGTGGAGCCCGAGCGACTGTTACGGTTATGTAAGGAAGAGAGGAAGTGAAGTTTAGATGAAATATACTGGGGGGAGTTACTATACAGAAGTTTGTATATTAAGACAAGTATATGACATTCACATCTCTTATCAGGTTTTAACCAGTGCAGTGCTTGATAATAAGGAGTAATATGCACATCATACCTTAGGTTAAAATGAATCTAATTCACAATAATGTGCAGTTTCCTGGATTGTTCTTTAGTAACGACTACCAAGATTACATCACAGTAGGAAGAATTAGTGTCTGTGTTGGACTTATTTAGGGGTATAATGTCTTTATTTAATTTCAGTGTGCGTAGAGTAGCAAACACCTTCTGACCTACGTTTTTGATATGCTCTATCCAATTTAGAGTTTCAGTCATAGTCAGCCAAAGATTTGTCACTGTTTTACTGTACGGGATTGTGCTATTATTCATTTATAGAAGAGGACCTCGATAATGTTGTGAGATGGACAGTAGGCAATGGTATGATGAAAAACGGGGATAAAAGTCAGGTTGTGAGTTTCACAAATAGGAAGAGTCCTCCCAGTTTTAATTATTGCGTTGATGGGGTGAAAGTTCCCTTTGGGGATCGTTGTAAATACCTAGGCATTAATAAAAGGAAAGATCTTCATTGGGGTAATCACATAAATTGAATTGTAAATGAAGGGTACAGATCTCTGCACATGGTTATGAGAGTATTTGGGGGTTGTAGTAGGGATTTAAAGGAGAGAGCATATTTGTCTCTGGTGAGACCCTAACTAGAATATGGTTCCAGTTTATGGGACCCTTACCAGGATTACTTGGTTCAGGAACTGGAAAAAATCCAAAAAAAAAGCAGCTCGATTTGTTCTGGGCGATTTCCGACAAAAGAGTAGCGTTACAAATACGTTGCAAAGTTTGGGCTGGGAAGACCTGGGAGAAAGGAGACGAGCTGCTCGACTAAATGGTATGTTCCGAGCTGTCAGTGGAGAGATGCGTGGGAGGACATCAGTAGACGAATAAGTTTGGATGGTGTCTTTAAAAGTAGAAAAGATCACAATATGAAGATAAAGTTGGAATTCAAGAGGACAAATTGGGGCAAATATTCATTTATAGGAAGAGGAGTTACGGATTGGAATAACTTACCAAGGGAGATGTTCAATAAATTTCCAATTTCTTTGCAATCATTTAAGAAAAGGCTAGAGAAACAACAGATAGGGAATCTGCCACCTGGGCGACTGCCCTAAATGCAGATCAGTAGTGATTGATTGATTGAATGATCGAATCGTTGATCTTGTGTAGGAGCTTCTGGGAAACGACAACGATAGCTTGCGATTTTGATGGATTTATGAGAAGTCTGTTTGCGAGAGCATATTCACTGCGTTGTTTCATGTCAACATTTATGCATTTTACAGCGTTTGGTAATTCGCTTAAACTGCAAAGGTAATATATTGGGAGATCATCAGCATATAGGTGATAATTACAAGTTTTTAGAGAAGTTGAAATGTCATTGATATACAATGTAAACAGCAACGGTCCTAAAATACTACCTTGTGGCGTGCTCACTTCCCTATTCTGCCTCCAATCTTTCAAACGTCGTCACGTTCAAACAAGTATTAAATCCAGTAGCGTTAGTACTGTAACTTGTCGTTGTTCCATAGCTAGTCTCATGTCTTCTGTCACTTTAAGGAGAGCCGTGGCAGTGCTGAACCCTTTATTGAGGCCCCAGTGAAATAGGTCAAGGTGAGAATAGTTATTTAAATATTTCAGTACTTTTCCATACATCAGTCTTTCCAAAGGCTTAGAAAGCGCTGGAAGTATAGAAACTGGGTGATAGTCAGAGGTCAGTTTAGAATTGTTTATTTTGGGCAGTGGGATGACATTAGCATGTTTCCAGAGTGCAGGGAAAGTTCCATTTCTGAGACTCTAATTGAATATATGCGTGATAATCGGGAGGATAGCGCCTATTATATTATGTATGGAATGCATAGGGATGTCATCTACACCTACGGCTTTACATTTCATAGAGTATAGTATTTTTAATTTGGTTGCTAGTGACCTGTTGGAAAGAGAATTGAGGACGGTTAAGTGGAGGGACGGCTGATTGATTCGTATTTAATTCTGCCTGATTGATTGGTTTAAACGCGCTTCGTTCTTCAGAGAAATGTGTAATAAGCTCGGCTAGGGGAACAGTTGGTTCTCGTTGCTGTTGTTGGCCGTTTACAATAACAAGAGAGCGTAGTGCTTTCCAGGATCCTTGCATTCAGTTTACCTAAAAGTCAGTTTAAGCACTTAAATGTCGGATTTCTGATTTCTTGCTTAAATTTTTCCCGAGTATCCGACAGTTTTCAAAATCGGATTCATTACGGGTACAATTATACCGTCGGAACCATGAATCACGGCGGACCATCAAATTCTTAATTTCTTCATTTACCATGGGCAGGTTGGGCGACTCACTTTCACTTGTCGTCTAAGAGCATGTTTGTCGTATAGGCTAATAATGAGGAAATTTAGTTTGTCTATTTTTGCGTCAATATCGTCTAGTAGTAGAATATCATTCCAGGATAGGTTGTAGGCGTCATACTTCAGGTGATCTAGATGAATATCTCTTATATTCCTACAAGTGGTGAACTTAGGTTTGTATTTGGGTATGCGAAGAGAACAGGATAAATATACTAGTTCGTGTGTTGAGATCGATGGAACAGGAAATCGGTCGTGATTTAAAACTTTCTGTGGATTGTTAGTTATGATTACATCAATTAGTGAGTGTGAAGTGTGATTATTGTTATATACATGGTTGGTGGGATTTAATGGGATAGATAGATAGATAAATAGATAGATAGATAGATAGATAGATAGATAGATAGATAGATAGATAGATAGATAGATAGATAGATAGATATATAAAGAATGGGTGAGCCCTGCCTTCGCAGGGCTCCACGCGTAGGTCTGTGAAGACCCTTTGTGTCCCTTAAACGGGTTTGCCTAGTCCAGACCTACTGCTCCTATAAATAGGATACCAGTGTCCGGATGTTGGCATTCCTGATGTCTTCCAGGCTCACAAACTGTGAGCCACGATATCGATGTCTAGTGCTTTCAAGAGCCTCGCACTGACATATCATATGCGCGGAGGTCTCTTCCTCCCTACTGCATCTTCTACACATCGGATTCTGACTGATTTGCATGATGTGTAGGTGTCTCTGTAAGGTATTGTGGCCTGTCAACATTCCAACTACCATTTATGTTCTGGTCCTATTTAAATGTATGAAGACCTTTTTATAACTTTGGCTACGCCCTTTGATATGTTCACGTGCCTACCTTGCTGTGGTTAACCCCTTCCAAATGTAAAAGTGAGACTGGTTTGTCCACTGGGATATTATCAGTTTCACATTTCGGAGTGACACTCCCAGGAAGGGCTCTGATCCTATGAAAGGACCTTTTGAGCCTTGTTTCGCTAGTTTGTCAGCTTCTTTATTTCCACTGATACCTGTGTGCCCAGGGACCCCATAATGAGGTAACTGAGCTAAGTTCACACGGCTGATCTAACATCCTTTGGCATTCCCATACCATTTTTGATGTTGTTTTAACTGCACATAGTGCTTTTAACGCTGCCTGACTATCGCTGCAAATAGTGATGCGTCTTATGTGTCCAGGCATGTTCCATATATATATAAGCACAGGCCAGTATTGCGTATACTTCGGCCTGGAAAACAGTAGCGTATTTACCCATAGGTAGGGAGAGCCTTGTCTTAGGCCCCCAGACCCCGGCGCCTGTGCCCGTCTCTGTCCGCGAGCCATCTGTGTACCATGTACAGCCCCCAGACCTAAGACGGGCCCCAGCATCCGCGGCCCACTCCTCCCTTGTGGGTATCACCACTGTGAACTTATAATTCAGATTAAAACTGGGCTTCATCAGGTCCCCGATCATCATTATCGCAGGGCAGGTCTGGTGAAGCGTTGTAAGAATAGAAGCATGCCCTATATTCGGATTCTTGAAAGACCATCCTCCGAGTGACCAGAGGCGGTAAGCACTCATTCCCGCTATTTCCTTAACATATAAATGTAAGGGGGAAGCCATAAGATGGCCTCCATTGCACATAATGGTGTAGCATCCCATGCCCCTGTTATTCCTAGACACGCAAGTCTTTGGACACTGTTTAACTTGGTGGTCGTAATTTTACTCTCAGAACCTGACCACCAGACTAAAAATGCATGGGTGATCGTGGGCCGTACAGTAGAAATATAAAGCCACTGGACCACCCCTGGTCCTAGGCCCCAAGTTTTTCCGACGGCCCTGCGACAGGCCCGCATAATTTTCCGAGCTTTATCCACCTTATGGTCTACATGTTTCGTCAAACTGTCTTGCCTCTAGAATTTTCTCCCAAATAGGAAAGGCTCTGACAGTCCGTCTAGCCTCCTCCTCCTGATAAATACCACGAGCTCCGTCTTGTCGGGATTAACCGACAAGTCCGTGTCATGGCGCCATCTTTCCACCCTGCGTAGGGAGCTCTGTACGAGCTCTGAAACCGTACTGGGGAAATTTCTCACCGCCACCAGGCTAATGTCATCTGCATAGCCTTGGGCATAAATTCCTCCAAAATTTAACCTAGTAAGTACTTTATCCACTACCAGACACCATAATGTTGGTGATAATACTCCTCCCTGTGGACACCCGCTGTCTATATTAGCTATCAATATTACTGCGTTGAGGGTAAAAATAACTTGACGGCCCTGCAGTGAGGCAATGATCCATCTTATGAGCATCCTGCTCACGCCTCTTCTCTCTAGACTAAGTTCTATGGAGCCCAAAAATGTGTAGTTAAAGGCCCCTTCTATATCTAGGAATACCACCATAGCAAGTTGTTGATGATCCAGCCTGGAAACAAGCTCGTGTAGTGCCGTAGGTAGGATGCAGGGGAGAGTCTCTTAATACTTTCTCCTGGATATGTCTATCCACCAGTCTTTCCAAAGACTTAAGGAGAAAAGACGTTAGACTAATGGGTCTATAATCGTTAGGTCTAGTATATGAAGACCTTCCGGGTTTAGGTATATACACTACCTTCACCTGACGCCACAAGGTGTGTACGTAACCCCATGGTGAGACAGGCTCTAAACATTCTGACCAGGTATGGTATAAGGACCCCGCCCGCTTCCTGAAGAAGTGCTCCATTCCTGGGCTTATATAAGGGGCAAAAGATTCTAATGGCCACTTCACCCTTTTGGGGTAACAATCTCTGCTGCTTTCTTCCAACCACTTCTATAGTGTCTGAAGTATCCGCTCGATTCTACATCACTATTCGTGACTACAGAACCCGGAAAGTGGGCATCAAGTAATAAGCTCAGGGTCTCCCCATCTGTGGATGTATATCCACCCGAAGGCGACTCCAATGAGCCCAGCCTTGCCCTTCCATCCAAGGTTAGAATTTTAGGAAGCCTTGCCGCTTCATGTTGACTTTCAATGGAGTCACAAAACTGTCTCCAAGATTTCTTAGAAGCATTTTTGACTTCTGACTTGTACTTCCTTTGTGATTGTTTGTAAGAATCTAGACTTTCTTGGTCTTGAAGTTCCCTGTATTTGTTCCAGAGCCTTCGTGTGTTTCTCCTCAGGTGTTCAAGATAACTGTTCCACTTGAAGCTTCCTGTTACTCATTTCTCCTTAAGAATTGGGCAGTTTAATTCATAAGAGGTAACTAGTGTCTGTGTGAGGAAGCTCACACTGAGCTCCAGCTCCCCTTATTCTTGATTATATTTGAGGGTCCTCCTTCCAGTCCCCTCCTCACGTCCTCCCTAAAGGACGTCTAATTGGTTCGTCTAGGATTTCTGTAAGATGGGATCTCGAAGGAGCCCTCTACATAAAACACAAGTGTCTGAGATCTGACAGTCTTTTAATTCCTGTATGATTCCCATGGAACCCAGGGTATGATCTATGATCCCCTCAATCTTATTATTAATGAAAGTAGGGTATCACCTACGTTCATCATCTCAAGATCAGTTGTACGTAGAAATTCTATGAAATTCTCTCCCCTTCGGTTTGTATATTTGCTTCCCCAAATGCTGTCATGAGCATTGGCGTCACATCCTACTATGAGGTTAAGTCCTTGCTTCCTACAGTATATCACCAGTCTCTTGAACTCCTCCGGCTGGGGTAGAGATTAAGAGTCTCCTGGGAAATATGCAGAACAGACAAGCAGATCTCTTGGCTGTCCGCCCTCTTCATATCTCACTAGGACTGCTACAAGGTCTCCAGTAATGAAGCCCGCTATAGCTCAGGCGTTATGATCCTTAACTAGTATACATGTTCTAGGCTCCTCCGCTACTCCACTGAATAGAGTGAAGGCTGCGCATTTTAGTCCCATGATATGTCCCTGTCTAAGCCAGGGTTCTTGTATCAGGGCGACCGAAAGCCCACCTTTCCGGATACTTCTTATAAGTACCCTAGAGGCCGCTATACAATGTTGTATGTTTGATTGTATGAAACGAATTATTCCTTACCTTCATGCAATGCTTTACATTATGCAGTCTCCGGAACGCGCAGCCCCGTCTCCCGCGATGAATCCTGAGGCTTGGCTGGCCGCGGTTCCTGTCCAGGCTCCCGCTCCTTGCCCCTGCTGGTCTCAGTGTTGTCTGTGGTGGGGTTGGTCCTCTGCTTGTCGCGTTTGCCCTCCGCCAGGGTGAAGGTAGCAACGTGCACCCCGCAGAAGACCTTCTTCTCCACCAGTTTTTCCACATCCCTGGAGTCCATGCTGACCACAAGGCGGACACCTCTCTTCTCCTCCTTGCGGTCGTAGATTCTCCAGCTGTTGGGATTTAGACCATGATTCTGGGGAGCCATTCTTTCCAAAAGGACATTGTTGTCCTTTGGTCGTCCAGGTATTCAGACGATGACTCTCTTATAGGAGAGGAGTTTATCCATGCCCACAATTGTGAGCCTAGCTCCTTCCCACGGCTGCATATCTGTAACAAGACTAGAAAGCCATGCTACAGCCTCGTCATTCCCTGCAATGATGATGGCAGCACCTCTCGAGAGATAGCAGTCCAGGAACTGAGGCTTAATGGGCCCCTGCTCCGGAAACTCATCTATCAGATTGGTGATAGCCTCCTCTACAGACTCCACCTGTTTGTCAGTTAGCTGCTGGTCAGGATATCCTAAAGGCACTATGGCCATCCTGATCCCAGCTTTAGCTATCCTGGCATACTCCACCTTGGGTCTTTTGTGGGCTTGCCGATCTTCTTCTGGGGTTGCCCCCGACAGGAGTCGTTTCCTCACTGGCGTCTTGGTGGGTGGAGTTCTCTGTCCCCGGGAAGCAGAGCCCTTTTCAGGGTCCCGCCTCCTGTGCCCATTGGATCCCCCCGCAGTCGTCGTTGTCGCGGCAGGAGGAGGCCTCTCAGCTCCAGGAGTTAGACCCTCTTTGGCCTGCTCCCGGGCCTTTAAAGCCTTCTTGTACCTCCTCTTCTCAGCGCCGGAGCGCTGTTTCTTCTTCTTCTTCTTCTTCTTCTTCTGGACTAGAAGATTGCCCACCTCTAGAGTGAGCTCTCGTACTGTCGAGGGTATCTCCGAAAAGTTCCCATCGGTTGTTGTCGAGCTGGTGTTTCTCTCGGAGGCCCCAGAGGAGCTCTCCGGTTTTTGGGTAGCTACGGTACTCATGTAGGTCCCACGAGTAGCTAGGGAAATATAACGTCCGCCCAGACAGAGCCCCGCATACCCGGGTAAGGCTACTTACTTCGAGAGGGCGCCAAGTATCTCGAATGCTCCGTTCAAGACACGTCTCCCATGTGCCATGCACTCCATCGGCACGGGTCGCGTTACACCTTAGGGTTGGGTGGTGTTTTAGCTTTCTCCTCCTTGTATAACGAATGGCTACCCAATAGGGCTCCATTCGGCATCGCAAGATAGGAGCTACTAGTCCCCCTCACCACGCAGAAGATCTTCAATTGAAGAGGGTAACCGAGGTTAACCACTACAATTATAGAAGGACACACAAGGGGGATTTAATGGGAGAATCGCAAGGTTACAGGACACTAGTATATCGAGTAGATTGTCCTTATGAGCTGATTATTTCAGTAAGTTTATATTTAAGTCTCCTAATTGTACGATATGTTCGTAAGTTGGTACTAGGTTCAACAAACAAGCTTCCAACTCCGTTATGCTCACTATATCTTTAGGTTTACTAACTACGACGCAGAGGGCTTTCATCCCTTTGAATGTCTGTAGTCACAACGTAAATAACATCTTTTAGTTCAATTTTCGATTTTTTTACAACTTTTCTGAGCTTAATTATTTTGTCTTCTTTTTCATTTAAATTTCCTTCGTATTCTCGAGCGAGTTGTTCTTTCTCTCTAAAGAAAGTTGCTCTTTTCCTTTATGAGTTTGGATAGCTTTTATCTAGTGCGAACTTCTCATTTTCTTTTAGTTCTATTTCCTTCTTTAATTCACAGTGTTCATGTTCACTAATTGATGGCAGAACATGTTTAGTAACCCATTCTTAAAATTTTCTAGCTTCTTCTTTTTTCGAAGCCAATATAAGGGAATACAAGCCGGATTCGTTGATAAATACACATGATTTTTCATTACCTATTAAAAGCATCTGTTAGACGCCTTTTATACTTTCTAAAATAATAGTATCGTTTCATCAACATTTTTCTAATTGCTTGCCTTGTATCTTGATATTCCAATATCTCGGCCATCTCCTTAGCATTGAAGCAAGAATTATTTTCTTTATCAAATATCACAGCAACCAGTTTGCCATTGTGGACAAGCTGGTTATTTTGTATATCCATAATTTCCTCCGTTTATATATGAACAAATTATTAATATAAAAATAATCCAGGTTCATAAATTACAGGGCTCAAATTTTTGATCCCTGGATCATTATGTTTAAGAAATTTACTATAATTATACTTAAGCTTCCAGGCTGGTTGGTGCCCCTCCCTGAAATTCCATAATGAATAAAGCATCACTCTTACTAATTTTCAGTCCGTATGCCCGCACTGGCTGCTACTCCATAATGAGCCGATTCATTAATAAAAATAGTGTTTGGATGCAGATGTCAGTAGCTGACCGACGTATATATGTTCGTATTCTAAGCCAAGTAGATGCTCTTTCATTACATTTTAACCCCGGCAATTTGCCGGGCTTTATATCTTCTACAGTTCTTTCTTTAAAATTAAAGGGCTCAAATTTTTGATCCCTGGATTATGTTGTTTATGAAATTTAATAAAGTATTCTTTAATTTTTTTAAAATTACAGGGTATAAATTTTTAGACTCTGGATCATTGTATAGAAAACTTGAACATCAGAATTCCAGGCAAGATGCTTATCCCGCCTGAAATATAGTTAGTGTTACATAGCAGCCATACAGCTACGAATTAGATATTCATTAATTTTCTGGGTACAGCGTTACGTACCCTAAAATATAGTTAGTAGGTACGAGATTATCGTGTTACACTGGCATGTAACACAACATTGGGTACGCTATAATTTTCAGGGTAGATGCTCGTACGCCCTGATATTCAGTGACGGATCGTGATAAATCACTAGATTTTATATTCTATAATTGGAAAAACAGGTCTCCAAATGTGAAAGGCAGCTATCAATTTCAGTCTCTAAATTGTCACAGATTTTTTGTCTTATAAATGGAAAATTCTTCTGTGGTTATCTGCCCCTTGTACAACCAAGAAAAAAGAAATTCACAAAGAGATCAAAGTCACCAAGCAGAATTTACCTTCAAAGAGCGGCTACTTTGAGTGTACAAAAGGAAAGCAAAAGGAATACAGAGAACAAAATTTAGAACACATAAAGAGACTCGAACAAGACTGGAAGAAAAAAAAAACATTTACTTGTCAACAGTGCGAAAAAGAAGTTAGAAATAGCAGCAGATATATTCACAAATGCGGTTAACGGCCTCCAAGAGAAAGGCGGTGTTTGAATTGCACTGGCATTTCCATTTGTAAAGAGTGCTCGAAGGCCTACTACCAAAACAGTAAAGCAAAATTAGCTGAGAAAGTTGAATGCGTCTGTGGAAAAATTAATTCCAGATGTGGTTTGAAAAGCCATCTGAAACTACCTTACCATGAAAAATTTATTGCATAAATAATTTTACTAACAACCCTTTCCCAAATTTTATTGATAATAAATGGAGAACTTGAACAACCTCAGTGTAGTACAGTTGTATGCTCAAGCTAAGGATATGGGGCGTCGAGGCTACTCCAGGCTTAATAAATCTCAACTTATTAATCTCATCAATAATAATCAAGCGGGAGCTGTAAGTAGAGTTGTAAATAACGCACCTACTGTGAAAACCTCATAAATATTTGCAAATGTAGAGGTATCAAGGGTTATAGTAGACTAAAAAAGCAAAACTTTTAGAACTTTTAGAGAAAAAATTACAGGCAAGCGACTGAAGAATTGCCATTCTGAGATATTCAAGAAAATCTATACACTCAAGAAACGACACCTTTAAAAGGTGTTTTTCTTATTCTACTGGAGTATTTGGAAAACAAAGGCAGAGAAGAACACACAGAAATTATGAAATTGAAAGAGGGTTTCAGAGTAGTTTACAGCCATTCAACATTGAAAATAATTTCAATATTCTAGATCCTAATCACTTTATGACATCGGTAAAGCCTTCTGTTGTTCAGACAGTAAAAGACAGTCTTCGAATGCATCGTGGTGTACGAGTAAACATGTTGCTATTCTGTGAATATAAAAGAAAATCTACCGTACAGCGTCGACTATTTCAGTTCCAGTACTACAACTATACCGTCGCCAATAATGTAGGTCTTGGAAAAATCTATCCAGTTGGAAAGAGACAAATAACTGCACGAATGGTGGCGTTTGCAGCTCACCCTCGTGATGGCTCTGACTGGGTTCTAGATCAAGTCATTGGCTTGCTGTTGGAATCCACTTCACGCGGCATCCTATATAGAGTTGCCAGGTGTAATTAAAAATAAACAGGCATTAATTAATATAGTAAATGATGATCAAAAATATTTCGTATTGTCATTGGCATCAGCTCTACAGCCTGCAGATCGTAACAAATGCAAAAATTCGAACAGACCTAGCTACTATAGAGTTAAAATGGAAGAAATTGATAAAAAAATTCAAGAGCTCTGTATCGACTACCCGGTTATATTCACAACATCCCCAAAATTGAACCCAAACTTGAAGTATCCATTAATGTGTACGCTTACGAAGATAATGATAAAGACTGCAAAATATATCTCTTAAAAACTACAATGAAAATTTAAAGACTCACATTAATATGCTGTACGTGAAGAAAAAAGTCAACTCGCACTACTGTTGGATTACGAATTTATTTCGATTAGTTTCCGATCAGAAAAGTAACCACCAGCACAAGATGTTTATATGTGATATGTGGTTGAACCACTTCAATTCTCAATAAGACTGAGCGACCATTAAAATGACTGCACGACTAACGAGCTAGCCAGAGTTGAAAGTGCAAAGAAAGGTGAAAAATTAAATTTAAAAATTACCAACGCACCATGAAAGTTCCATTTACCATCTATTCAGATTTGGAAACCCTATTGAAGAAAATACTAGGCTGTAAACAAATATGAATTAATTAAAAAATATGGAGTACTAACGAAGCAAGATATAGATTGAGGTATGTACAAAGAAATACTTCGAGAAATATATCATCTAACAGATAAAGAACTCAACAAAATCGAACTAAAGTTAAAATGCTTGTCTTACGCAATGAAGTACCAAAAACATGAGGCTACCGGCTTTTGTTACTATATCAAGTCTAGCTAAGACGATTACAAGGTATCCGTTGTTTAACGAGGTCTAAATCCCTATCAAAAAATTGTAGAAGTAATTAAAAAGAAGTTGATGAAATTGGCTTTCTGTATACACAAATAGAGCCAATGAAGCATTTAACGCCCCAAGAACAACCCTTGCATACGAAATCTAAAAAGTGCACCTTATCTGAATCTCTGTACACAGACAAGAATAAAAAAGTACACCACCACGATCATCTCCATCACTGTTCAAATCCTGTGCTAGAGAGAGACAGGTTCCAAGAAGGACATTCCAGGAATAATTAATGAACAGGGGGAGTGTGTATGTGAGGATCTTCATAAGGCAGAAGTATTCAGTCAGCAGTATGTAAAGATTGTTGGTTACAAGGATAATGTAGAGATAGAGGAGGAGACTAAGGCCAAAGAAGTAATAAGATTTACATATGATAACAATGACATTTACAATAAGATAAAAAAGTTGAAAACTAGGAATGCGGTTGGAATTGATCAGATTTCTGGGGATATACTAAAGACAATGGGTTGGGATACAGTACCATATCTGAAGTACTTATTTGATTATTGTTTGGTCGGAGGAGCTATACCAGATGAATGGAGAGTTGCTATTGTAGCCCCTGTGTATAAATGAAAGGGTGATAGACATAAAGCTGAAAATTACAGGCCAGTAAGTTTGACATGTATTGTACATAAGCTTTGGGAAGGCATTCTTTCTGATTATATTAGACATGTTTGTGAAATTAATAACTGGTTCGATAGAAGGCAGTTCGGTTTTAGGAAAGGTTATTCCACTGAAGCTCAACTTGTAGGATTCCAGCAAGATGTAGCAGATATCTTGGATTCTGGAGGTCAAATGGACTGTACCGCGATTGACCTGTCTAAAGCATTTGATAGGGTGTATCATGGGGGACTACTGGCAAAAATGAGTGCAATTGGACTAGACAAAATAGTGACTGAATGGGTTGCTGTATTTCTAGAAAATAGATCTCAGAGAATTAGAGTAGGTGAAGCTTTGTCTGATCCTGTAATAATTAAGAGGAGAATTCCTCAAGGCAGTATTATCGGACATTTACGTTTTCTTATTAATATCAATGATATATGTAAAGGAGTGGAATCGGAGGTAAGGTTTTTTTGCGGATGATGTTATTCTCTATAGAGTGATAAATAAGTTACAAAATTGTGAGCAACTGCAACGTGACCTCGAAAATGTTGTGAGATGGACAGCAGGCAATGGTATGTTGATAAACGGGATTAAAAGTCAGGTTGTGAGTTTCACAATTAGGAAAAGTCCTCTCAGTTTTAATTACTGCGTTGATGGGGTGAAAGTTCTTTTTGGGGATCATTGTAGGTATCTGGGTGTTAATATACATAAAGATCTTCATTGGGGTAATCACGTAAATGGGATTGTAAATAAAGGGTACAGATCTCTGCACATGGTTATGAGGGTGTTTAGGGGTAGTAGTAAGGATGTAAAGGAGACGGCATATAAATCTCTGGTAAGACCCCAACTAGAGTATGGTTCCAGTGTATGGGACCCTCACCAGGATTACCTGAATCAAGAAATGGAAAATATCCAAAGAAAAGTAGCTCGATTTGTTCTGGGTGGTTTCCGACAAAAGAGTAGCGTTACGAAAATGTTGCAAAGTTTGGGTTGATAAGAATTGAGAGAAAGAAGAAGAGCTGCTCGACTAAGTGTTATGTTCCGAGCTGTCAGCGGAGAGATGGCGTGGAATGACATTAGTAGACGAATAAGTTTGAATGGCGTTTATAAAAGTAGGAAAGATCACAATATGAAGATAAAGTTGTAATTCAAGAGGACACACTGGGGCAATTATTCATTTATAGGAAGGGGTGTTAGGGATTGGAATAACTTACCAAGGGAGATGTTCAATACATTTCCATTTTCTTTGAAATCATTTCGGAAAAGGCTAGGAAAGCAACAGATAGGGAATCTGCCACCTGGGCGACTGCCCTAAATGCAGATCAGTATTCATTGATTGATTCATTGATTTCCGGCCATTTTATAGCTCCTTTGTGCAATAACTGCAACAAATTTATTCGTAAAGCTACATTTGTACCCATTTACTTCCATAATCTAGCTGGATACGATGCTCACTTATTCGTCAAGCAACTCGGTTAAGATGACAAGAGAATTGATCTCATAATGAACAATGAAGAGAAATACATCACCTTTGGAAAACAAACAAATAACTTAAATATGAGTTTCATTGTTACATTCAAATTTATGGCATCAAGCTTCGATAAATTAGCATCAAATTTATCGAAAGATCATATGGTGAACATTAAAAAGTTCTTTCCCGCAGACCATGTAGATTTGGTAGCTCGGAAGGGCGTTCACCCATACGCTTACATGGATAATTGGAGTAAATTTGAAGAAACTCAGCTACCACCCAAAAAGAATTCTAGAGTCGATTAATAGAAGACATAAGGGATAAAGTTATGAACATGCCAAACATGTCTGGGAAAATTTTCATATCCAAAACTTAGGCGAATATCATGACTTGTATCTTAAAACTTATGTTTTGCTCCTAGCTGATGTATTTGAGAATGTTAGAGAAACCTGCATGAAAGCGTGAGAATTATACCCTGCATGGTACTTTTCTGCACCAGGATGAGCCTGGGACGCCGTGTTAAAAATGACCAAAATAAAATTAGACCTGCTGCATGACTTCAACATGATTTTCATAATTGAAAAAGGAATTCGGTGTGGAATATCTCAGTGTTGTAAAAGATATGTAAATCAAACAATAAATATCTAAAAAACTACAATCCCGTTAAAGAATCTAATTGCTTGTCCTATTTCGATGCTAGCAATCTCTACGGATGGGCTATGTCTCACTAGCTCCAGACATTAAAGTTGTACCATTTATTATGGAGTCAAAATTACTTGCAACATTGCATAACAAGGAAAAATATATACTCCATTACAGAAACCTGAAACAGTATCTCGCTCTAGATATGAAACTAAACAAAATTCACCGAGCAATGAAATTCGAGCAGTCGGACTGGATAAAGAAGTATATTGTTTTGAATACAGAGATGAGAATAAAAAAATGGCGTATGGCTTTTAGTGCCGGGAGTGTCCGAGGACAAGTTCGGTTCGCCAGATGCAGGTCTTTTGATTTGACACCCGTAGGTGACCTGCGCGTCGTGATGAGGATGAAATGATGATGAAGACGACACATACACCCAGTCCCCGTGCCAGGGAAATTAACCAATTAAGGTTAAAATTCCCGACCCTGCCGGGAATCGAACCCGGGACCCCTGTGGCCAAAGGCCAGCACGCTAACCATTTAGCCATGGAGCCGGACAGAGATGAGAATGAAGGCAACTAACACTTTCAAAAAGGATTTCTACAAGTTAAGGAACAACGGTGTTTCTGGAAAGACGATAGAAAATATTTAGAACAGAGTTGGCGTAAAACTAGTCATTAAGGGAGAAAAGTAGAAAAGTTGGGGGCAAAGCCAGATTTCAAAAAGAGAACAATACTCAATAAACAGCTGGTCGCCATCCGTATGAACAAGGCGAAAATTAAGTTCGATAAGGCGATTTATGTAGGAATGAGCATTTTGGATATTTCAAAAACACTTGTGTACGACTTCCATTACCATGTCACGAAACCAAAATACTGCGACATTATGCTATGGGGACACGGACAGACTCTTTTACAACATAAAAACTGAAGATGTTTACAAAGATATAAAAACTATGATGAATCATCATTTTGACACAAGCGACTATCTTGAAAATAACATTTATCAAATGCCTCGCGTAAATAAAAAGGTTTTAGACGAACTTAAAGATGAATGTAGAGGGCAAATCATTGAGGAATTTGTTGGTTTGAGATCTATGTAAGATGTATGATTTCAAAGTCTCTGGGAAGGAAGAGAAGAAATCTAA
Organism: Anabrus simplex; assembly: GCF_040414725.1. Classification (NCBI taxonomy): domain Eukaryota; kingdom Metazoa; phylum Arthropoda; class Insecta; order Orthoptera; family Tettigoniidae; genus Anabrus; species Anabrus simplex. The sequence goes on from NC_090266.1 coordinate 2,245,963, forward strand.
GGGAGTGAAACAATGTGTAGTCAAAAGGGTATTGCATTAGAACATACATACATACATTATCATTGTAGACTGTTATGCCTTTCAGCGTTCAGTCTGCAGCCTCTGTGAATTAACTAAACGTTGCCAAAATCCTCGATCAATCAATCAATACTGATCTGCATTTAGGGCAGTCGCCCAGGTGGCTGATTCCCTATCTGTTACTTTCCTAGCCTTTTCCTAAATGATTTCAAAGAAATTGGAAATTTATTGAACGTCTGCCTTGGTAAGTTATTCCAATCCCTAACTCCCCTTCCTATAAATGAATATTTGCCCCAGTTTGTCCTCTTGAATTCCAACTTTATCTTCATATTGTGATCTTTCCTACTTTTATAAACGCTACTCAAACCTATTCGTCTATTAATGTCATTCCACGCCATCACTCCGCTGACAGCTCGGAACATACCACTTAGGCGAGCAGCTCTTCTTCTTTCTCTCAATTCTTCCCAACCCAAGCTTTCCAACATTTTTGTTACGCTACTTCATAATTCCACCAAGATGTTCGCCTTTTCCCATCTTTACACACGGTTGTTCTTAGGCGTTGCCTTGCTGTTTCTACTACAGCATCCCTGTATGCCACCCATTCACTTTCTATATCCTGAACCTGCTTACTGTCCACTGTTCGAAACTTCTCACTAATCATATCCATGTACTTCTGTCTAATTTCCTCTTTCTGGAGATTTTCTATCCTTATTCGTTTGCAGACAGTTTTTACCTTCTATACCCCAGGGCCAGAGATACTTAGTTCACTACAAATAAGATAGTGGTCTGTATCATCGAAAAATCCCTGGAAAACTCGTACATTCCTAACAGATTTCCTGAATTCGAAGTCGGTTAAGATATAGTTTATTATGGATCTGGTTTCCCTAGCCTCCGGTGTGTAGAGGTGAATAGCCTTATGCTAGAAGAATGTATTCGTAACAGCTAATCCCATACTAGCACAGAAGTCCATCAAACGCCTCCCATTATTATTAGCTTCCATATCTTCCCCACATTTACCAATCACCCTTTCGTATCCTTCAGTTCTATTCCCAAATCTCGCATTGAAATCGCCCATTACCACTATAGGCTACTATCCTTGCTGTTGACCCTGACCACGATGTCACTCAATGCTTCATAAAACTTGACAACTTCATCCTCATCTGCACCCTCACATGGTGAATACACGGAGACATTTCTCGTCCTAATTCCTCCAACTGTCAAATCTACCCACATCATTCGCTCAATTACGTGCCTAACAGAAACTATGTTGCGTGCAATGGTATTCCTGATAAAGAGCCCTACCCCAGACTCTGCCTTTCCCTTTCTAACACCCGTGAAGTACACTTTATAATATCATATCTCTCCCTCGTTATTTCCCCTTACCCGAATATCACTTACTCCTGGCACATACAGATGCATCCTCTTTGCTGACTCAGCCAGTTCTATTTTCTTTCTATCATAAGCCCCATTAATATTGTTAGCTCCCCATCGGGTTCTATCCAAGTTGTTTCCAAGGAGTCCCTCGCCTGTCAAATGGGAGTGGGACTCCGTTACTGCCATGGGTCCGAGGCTTGTTTAAAATGTTCTGAGCTCGGTAAATTAATGAAGCAGGATGCTACCCTACTTGCACATAGTCCAAGTGAGGATCTCTCCTCTAACGGGTTATGGACCACCGGTGTATTGTATATTCCTAGCCACCTGAGCACAAGGAGGGCCACGACGCAGAATATGTCCGAGGTGCCCACTCCCATTCCATAGCAACTGGTATCCCGACTCTCAGGACCACTTACTAGGCCACTCAGCCGTTGCCCATGGTTCACGAACTAGGACGTGACTACAGTAACCCACACCATGAATTAGAAGGTTACAAAAATGGATTTTTAGGTAACAAAGAATTTTATCGAACAATGAATTTATTTAAAACCGAAAAACATGAAATTCATACAGTCGAATTACAGTAAATGAAATTACCCTGAGTCCGCATGACAACAAAATAAAAATTCTAGAAAATATAATAGATACGCTTCCGTGGGTTCACTTCAGTTTGAATTGAATATAAAATTTTTGTCTAAATAAATGGAACAGCGAGTCGACTTCAACGAACAACTTAAAGATGAACTTAATAAGTTGAATGTTCTACACCGTTCGATCTCAAAAAGAACAAATTTACAGCTTTTCATCTGCAGATATTCTTGAAACAGTTTAGACAATAAACACAAAATCATTCTCCCTGACCGGTATTCGAAGTTATTTCTTGAAAACGAAACCAGTTTGATAATGGTCTACAGAGGAAAAACACCAGCTAAGGATCATTTCGTCCACGTCATAGAATTCATTCAGTAGCGGCTGATGAATTAATTTCAAATAATTTGGAATTTTTAAAATCGGTCCATATTCGGCTGAGATATAAGCAATCATCTATTTGCCGGCTACTACGGGATATGATCTAGCGCTTGGCAAACAGTGGGAATAATAATAATAATAATAATAATAATAATAATAATAATAATAATAATAATAATAATAATAATAATAATAGTTCCGGGGTATCCGTGGAACGAAGAGGTGAAAGGAGGTGCCGGGATAAATGGGTCTAACTGCAATGTCAAGAATTGAATGGAAACTTAATCTGAAGGTTATATTTTCAGAACTTCAAATTTAACCAATTTTCATGTCAATATTACAGGTACACATAGCAATTCTTAAAAAAGATTAGGAAAATTCCCAGATTCAGAACCTTAACACTTTGGGCTTTAAGCCCCTAGTTTTACAATTTCCTGAGCTACAAGCTCAAAATTACAAAAGAGCACAAATTATTCAGGGGCAGAAATCCCCTAATTCAATAGCACTTGCTCTCCAAAATCTGAATATCCAGCCTTCCAGAGTTACTATTACAATTACAAAATTTTGGAAAAGAGCTAACAGGCTCTCAGTTTCTTCTAGCCTATTCAAGACAATATCAGAAAATTACAATCACTCCCCCATGAAGGCACAACTTACAAATTGAAAGGTAATGTTATACAGGGGTATCTAGTACCCAACCTATAGGGCTTTTGAGGAAAAGAACAGGTTAGGTAATTGGCCCGAAACACAAACTGAATGGAGGCGCATGCTTGCACTCCTAGATATGAACACTAAAGCAACCTAAGGGGCTCTAGGCCGATGAAACAGGGGCTATTCCCAAACTACTGAGGTGACTCGTATAGAACTTACTTTACCACATAACTGAATGAAAACCAGTTATAAAAACGTAGTCACCTCAAACCAAGATGAAGGGGAGCTCGAGAGGGTAGCTCACTCTCTATCCCTGATTTACAGTTAAAGAGTTTACGAAGATTTTACATTAGCCGAAAGAAGATTTACATTTTAGATAAGTTGGTTACATAGTTAATGATTCGGACCTTTCCCTCGGGTTAAACTGCGGAGGTAGCAAGAAAGAAAAGTTATGTGGCGATTAACTTGTAGAAGTTCTAGCAGCTGACGAAAGAGGCCGCCCGCCTCCCGCTTTGACACACGCAGTCAGTAAGATGACGATCAATTGGCCAAGAGACGTGAAAAGCCGCGGTTTATAAACCCTCAGGGAAGGTTCGAGATCTTTCACGACTAAACCAGCCACGCCCTCTCAATTTTATTGGTCCATTTCAAAGTTACACTCAGAATCGAAGAAGAAGCCTGTGATAGGTTGGAAATTAATGACAGAAATATTTGATTGGCTAGATTCAAAATTGTCGGAAATGAAAGGGAAATATTGCCAACCCAAAAATAAATGAGCATCAATAAGTTACAAAAACTTAGAAATGCAAAACTTCTTTAAATTATAAGTTCTTGCGCTTTGCACCAGGGTGCATTATCATAGTTTCTTGGTAGTGTCATCTATGGAGAAATGTCCAACCTTCTTGATGAATGTCAAACAAAACAAGTAGAAATTCACTCAGGTTAGGCAACTGCAAATTAACAAATTTACATCATATTTCTGTGGTGACATCTTCTGAGTAATGTTCTAAGTCGGTTTAGTTTCAGTTTCAGTGTTTTACCACTAGAGGAGTTCGTTTAGGCGCTGAATTTAAATGCGCGGCGTTGGAGTGTACCTCCCGCTACAACAACAACAATAATAATAATAATAATAATAATAATAATAATAATAATAATAATAAATATACACAACAGTGTCGCACAGGCACCAGTCAAGGAAACTGGATAACCCCGAGGTCAGCAAGGAGAGATAAAGGTACTCTCTTCGCGCCGAGTGCATGTGCACCGAGACAACTTTGTCCCGTGACTTAGTCACGTCCGCCATATTTATGTCACGCTTGTTTACTTGAAAAGCTGGGGACGTTCCGATTTTGTTGGCCCACACACTTGCAGCTGTGGTAAGTGCTACTGTACTCGCCAGAGCAAAGCGCAAGTCTAAGAGATAATGCCAGACTGAGCGGCGACCTCTAATTAAAATAACATCAACAGCTATATATATATATAAAACTGTACATTACCCAACTGCCACTTCTTGGCTATTTCTCTCAGCTCAGCAGTTTTTAGACTGTGCAGGTTGGCCATTTATTAAATATATTTTTTTAAAGTGCTCAGGCGGCTAGGACTAACAATCCACTGGCGGTTCATAACCCGTTAGAGGAGAGATCCTCACTTGAACTATGTGTAAGTAGGGTAGCATCCTGCTTCATCAATTTACCGAGCTCAGAAAATTTTAAGCAAGCCTCGGACCTATGGGAGTAACGGAGTCCCACTCCCATTTGACAGGCGAGTGACTCCTTGGAAACAACTTGGCGAACGCAATGGAATTCGATGGGGAGCTATCAATATTAATGGGGCTTATGGAAGAAAGAAAGTAGAACTCGCTGCGTCAGCAAAGAGGATGTATCTGGATGTGCTAGGAGTAAGTGATATACGGGTAAGGGGAGATAACGAGGAAGAGATAGGTAATTATAAGGTGTACTTGACGGGTGTATGGGGTATGGGCTGTTTATAAGGAATACCGTTGCACGCAACATAGTTTCTGTTAGGCACGTAAATGAGCGAATGACGTGGGTAGATTTGGCAGTTGGAGGAATTAGGATGAGAATTGTCTCAGTGTACTCACCATATGTGTGTGCAGATGAGGATGAAGTTGACAAGTTCTATGAAGTACTAAGTGACATCGTGGTCAGGGTCAACAGCAAGGATAGAATAGTGCTAATGGGCGATTTCAATGCGCGAGTTGGAAATAGAACTGAAGAATACGAAAGGGTGATTGGTAAATGTGGGGAAGATACGGAAGCTAATAATAATGGGAGGCGTTCGCTGGACTTCTGTGCTAGTATGCGATTAGCTGTTACGAAGACATTCTTCAAGCATAAGGCTATTCACCGCTACACGTGGGGGGCTAGGGATACCAGATCCATAATAAATTATATCTTAACCGACTTCGAATTCAGGAAGTCTGTTAGGAATGTACGAGTTTTCCGGGGATTTTTCGATGGTACAGACCACTATCTGATCTTTAGTGAACTAAGTATCTCTAGGCCTAGGGTAGAGAAAGTGAAATCTGTTTGCAAACAAATAAGGGTAGAAAATCTCCAGGACGAGCAAATTAGACAGAAGTACCTGGATATGATTAGTGAGAAGTTTCGAACAGTAGACAATAAGCAGGTTCAGTATATAGAAAGTGAATGGGTGGCATACAGGGATGCTGTAGTAGAAACACCAAGGGAATGCATAGGAACAACTGTGTGTAAAGATGGTAAAGGCGAACATCTTGGTGGAATGATGAAGTGAGAGCAGCTTGTAAACGTAAAACGAAGGCTTACCAAAATGGCTCCAAACAAGGGCCGAGGCAGAGGGGGATTTGTACGTAGACGAAAGAAACAGGGAAACAAATAGTTGTTGAATCCAAAAAGAAGTCGTGGGAAGATTTTGGTAATAACCTAGAAAGGCTTGGTCAAGCAGCAGGGAAACCTTTCTGGGCAGTAATAAAGAATCTTAGGAAGGGAAGGAAAAAGGAAATGGACAGTGTTTTGAGTAATTCAGGTGAATTCATAATAGATCCCAGGGAATCACTGGAGAGGTGGATGGAATATTTTGAACATCTCAATGTAAAAAGAAATCACCCTGCTTGTGTTGCAAATAGCCAAGCTCATGCAGAGGAGGAAAATGATGTTGGTGAAATTACGCTTGAAGAAGTGGAAAGGATGGTAAATAAACTCAACTGTCATAAAGCAGCAGGAATAGATTAAATTAGACCTGAAATTGTGAAGTATATTGGGAAGGCAGGGATGAAATGGCTTCGTAGAGTAGTAAGATTAGCATGGAGTATTGGTAAGGTACCTTCAGATTGGACAAAAACAGTAATTGCACCTATCTATAAGCAAGGGAATAGGAAGGAGTGCAACAACTATCGAGGTATCTCATTGATTTGTGTACCAGGCAAAGGATTCACGACATCTTGGTAGGGAGGGTGCGATCAGTAGTTGAGAGGAAGTTGGATGAAGGCCAGTGTGGTTTCAGACCACAGAGGGGCTGCCAGGATCAGATTTTCAGGATGCGCAGATAATTGAAAAATGCTACGAGAGGAATAAGCAGTTGTGTTTATGTTTTGTAGATCTAGAAAAAGCATACGATAGGGTACCGAGGGAAAAGATGTTCTCCATTCTGAGGGATTATGGAATTAAAGGTAGATTATTAAAATAAATTAAAAGCATTTGTGTTGACAATTGGGCTGCATTATAAGTTAAAAACTTCATTTTCCCGTATTGAACTGAGATTCACAATTAAAATATCAAGGAAAATATCAACCTTTTCAATACAAAACGTGTTGTATAAGATGTTCACAACATATTATTTATTAAATTATTAGAACCAGTTTCGACGCTTATTGCATCATCATCAGCTACAAAAATCACAAATGGGCAAAGTACATATCATAAAAATGCATCAATAACTCTTGCATGGCTGAATACAAATGATAGACTGCTTTTCTCCTTAAAGGCTAGAAGAAATTGAGTAAAATATGATGATGTGATGTGACACATAAAAGCGTAGTAGTTTGATGGGTAAGTATTGTGCATAAAATTGATCTGATGCTTTGAACATAAAAGTCTGAATGTGATAATAAAACGATGTAGTAAAAACAATGTAGTAAAATTGTCCACTCTTCTGATGTTCAATTAAGACACATAAGCCCAGGTCCGTTGTTATGTGAGGTTGGCAATACCAACAAAAATATTTTGTCGAGGCCGGGACACCTGATGTTAGCGATTGAATAAGGTTGATCTTCAAATTAGTCTCAGCTCAACAAGGGTGATGAGTCTTGTTCAGCGTGCTGTGTGTGTAGTGTGAGAAGAGTTGTGGACCACAACTGAACAAGACTCATCACCCTTGTTGAGCTGAGACTAATTTGAAGATCAACCTTATTCAATCGCTAACATCAGGTGTCCCGGCCTCGACAAAATCTTTTTGTTGGTATTGCCAACCTCACATAACAACGGACCTGGACTTATGTGTCTTAATTGAACATCAGAAGAGTGGACAATTTTACTACATTGTTTTTACTACATCGTTTTATTATCACATTCAGACTTTTATGTTCAAAGCATCAGATCAATTTTATGCACAATACTTACCCATCAAACTACTACGCTTTTATGTGTCACATCACATCATCATATTTTACTCAATTTCTTCTAGCATTTAAGGAGAAAAGCAGTCTATCATTTGTATTCAGCCATGCAAGAGTTATTAATGCATTTTTACGATATGTACTTTGCCCATTTGTGATTTTTGTAGCTGATGATGATGCAATAAGCGTCGAAACCGGTTCTAATAATTTAATAAATAATATGTTGTGAACATCTTATACAACACGTTTTGTACTGAAAAGGTTGAACCTTCCTTGATATTTTAATTGTGAATTGGGCTTCAGTAAGAATTGATGGTAGAATTAGTTCTTTGTTCAGAGTACTTACAGGGGTTAGGCAAGGCTGTAATCTTTCACCTTTGCTGTTCGTAGTTTACATGGATCAACTGCTGAAAGATATAAAATGACAAGGAGGGATTCAGGTAGGTGGAAATGTAGTAAGCACTCTGACTTATGCTGATGACTTGGTCTTAATGGCAGATTGTCCCGAAAGCCTGCAGTCTAATATCTTGGAACTTGAAAATATGTGCAATGAGTATGATATGAAAATGAGCCTTTCGAAGACTAGACTGATGTCAGTAGGTAAAAAAATTCAACATAATTGAATGTCAGATTGGTGATACAAAGCTGGAGCAGGTCGATAGTTTCAAGTGTATAGGTTGTGTGTTCTCCCAGGATGGTAAAATAGTAAGTGAGATTGAATCAAGGTGTAGTAAAGCTAATGCAGTGAGCTCGCAGTTGCGATCAACAGTATTCACTAAGAAGGAAGTCAGCTCCCAGACGAAACTATCTTTACATCGGTCTGTTTTCCGACCAACTTTGCTTTACGGGAGCGAAAGCTGGGTGGACTCAGGATATCTTGTTCATAAGTAACAGTCATGAAAGTAGCTGGAATGATTGCTGGTACAAACAGGTGGGAACAATGGCAGAGGGTACTGGGAATGAGGATGTAAAGGCTAAGTTAGGAATGAACTCGATGGATGAAGCTGTGCGCATAAACCGGGGTCGGTGGTGGGGTCATGTGAGGCGGATGGAGGAGGGTAGTTTACCTACGAGAATAATGGACTCTGTTATGGAGGGTAAGAGAAGTAGAGGGAGACCAAGACGACGATGGTTAGACTCAGTTTCTAACGATTGAAAGATAAAGAGGTATAGAACTAAATGAGGCCACAACATTAGTTGCAAATAGAGGATTGTGAAGACGTTTAGTAAATTCACAGAGGCTTGCAGACTGAATGCTGAAGGGCATAACAGTATTTAATGATAATTTACGTACGTATGTATGTATGTATGTATGTATGTATGTATGAATGTATGTATGTATGTATGTATGTATGTATGTATGTGTGTATGCATGTAAAGTATTTTTTCTTCTTCTATTTGGAAAATAATTTATATAATTTGGAGGCTGGCCCCAATTTTGCAAAATATTTGGTGGAAAAGTTACTGTTTTTCTAAAGAAAAACACCAAAAAATGCTTTCTCGTCTGCATGGGGTCTGCCCCAGTTTTAACAAATATTTAAAGAAAAATAAACACTGTTTCTTCTTAGGAAAAATCATAGTTTAAAAATGCCGGTTGTTCAGTACAAAAATTTACGGGGACAGGGGATTTACAAAATTTCTGGTTTTTCAGTACAAATATATACAGAGGGGCAGGCTAACCAATTCTTCGAAGTGGAGAAATAATTGAAAGCCGTGCGCATTTCTTCAACATGTGGGAAAATATAGGAGCAAATACACCGCGATATTCTCTGACTATACTGTTTTCCCTTATAAAAGCATAGGGGTTTCAAATTTGGAGCCGTATAGGCATTATATATCTCTTACTGCGGCCTGTGAACAGAAGTTTGAAGTCTTAAAATATAGGCCTCGTGCGAGTGGGTGGTGATGCGCTCTGGCCGCAAACGTGGAGTTCCTAACCGGGAGAGCAGTGCTTTATTGCTCTATTGTTGCATGCGGTTTGCCTTGACATTAGCTTCTATCTTCTATAATATGACGTCCAAAACTGATTGTGGTTTCACTGTTTCTAACAGTACCAACAATTGTTCCGTTAGTTGGTGTAATTTTACATACAGCAACCCTTCTCCTGGAACTATGCCATTTTCAAATTTCCGAACGACAAGCAAAATGTGATCAGAAGGAAAGCGTCGACTAAATCTTTGAAAAGAATCAGGAAGAATGAAAACTTAGGGCACCTATGAACAATTCCAGTATTTACATCCGTCATTTTGCAAAATGAATGGTTTGAAGAGATCCTGACAGCCCTGTGTATGTAGGCCTATTTAGATTACCTCTGACATCAAATTCACACAATAAAGGGGATTTACTAGAAAAAATCTCTGCTGAGTGTTACGAAAGACAAAAATTAAGGCATGACATTGACAGCACAGCCGAACATTTCACAGGTATTAATGTCTGTTTGATTATTGACGCAATTGCACGGGCTGGTAAGATAAATAATATTTTAATATCATATTTTGTTCATTAGAAAATAATGGTGCAGGCATTGCGATTAACCTTCAAATGCAGTACCAGTTAACAATCAGACAATTACGGACAATTGATTGACAATATCATAAAAGTTTTCTATAACTTCTGTATCCTTTCACCTTTCGCATATCTCTGTTCTCGAACACGCATTGGGATGCAAGCACGTAGTTTTGGAAGCGTCTCTCTCACAATAGTTACAAAGAAACACAAGGCAGGAATGAGCTTGCACCTTTCTGACCACCCTCCCTTACATAGCAGACGTCTATCCGAGTCAGCCTTAAAAATATTTGTATGCAGAAAATGTGTTAATGTCTTTGAAGAGTACCGGTATCGTGTTTTGAAATTAGATAGTGTTCGTATTTCTGCTTTTAAACTTACAACGTAATTGCAGTGAATTAATAAATGGAAGTGTGCATAAATCTCATTTTTTTAGTCTTCACAACACACAGTCAATTATTAATATTTGTCTCCCCTCAACACAGCCTGGATATTTCACCCGATCTTTCTTCTACGTGAAAAATATTGGGATTATTATTCAACTGTTCCCGTTTCGTGACTGTAGAATCCTCTAAATAAGCCGGATTCCATTTCACAATCTCATCGAAGTGCTGCCCGGGCTAATGATTGTCTACTACGTCCGTTCGCTACTCTCCCATCTAGATTCACCTTTCCTTGCCACTAGGGGCGTCACGAGTACCAGGCAGCTTCATTTGCACGCGGCCTATACTCCCTGTAGCTTGCATTCGGGTGATAGTGGGTTCGAACTCTGCAGTTGGCAGCCCATATTTCCCATTTTTCCACCAGGCAAATGCTATACCATAATTCAGGCCACGGTCGTTTCCTTCCGACTCCCAGACTTTTGATATCCTTCCATCGCCATAAAACTTATCTTTGTCCATGCGGCGAAAAGCAAATTTAAAGTAATTTAACGTTAAGAACCCCATCTGCTCCCGGTCAATGACACAAGTGTCAGGTTGGTGATGTCATGTGGTGACATTTTGGCTGTGGCGCCGGAGGTCAATAAACTCGAAAAGCAGTGGCGTATGCGTAATTTGTGTTTGATATCATGTTTTCCCACTACTGGATACGCCTGGCTTAATGTAATCCCTGAATAACAATCACTGTGTCCTGGTTCCATCTCTTCAATACACTCTTCTAATAATAGAGTCGCAGTGACCTGAACCTCATTATATTTCCTCACCTCCTGGTCACACATATATCTCCTGACGGCTGTTAGACCAACTTCGCTCTGTCTTTTCCCTTCAAATCATCTTGTTCCACCTCACTCCAGCACTCCTAAATGCTGTTTCCCTTTCCTACATTTTCTCTTATCTCCGCCTTCCTCTGTTACACTTACCTGTTCCCTCTCTTCCCTCCGATGTAATATAGTAGTGACTTGTACCGACTCCTCACCCATCCTTCTCCTGACAACCTCAAGACTAGATCCTATAGCCCTCAGTTTCCTTCCCATTCAACTTCTCTCCTTAATTCTTCGTGTCCTTCTGTAGAACTGAAGTGCTAAATTTTACGGTCTTTTTAAATCAGGCCTATTCTGAAGGAGATACGTTGTAGGTAATTCTCTCATGGAAATACTTTATGACTCCAGGTACTGAGAATCATGGCAGAGGGTCCGCCGGATCCAAGGTATGCTTACCTGGGACGATTTGTGCAGAAAACCCTGAAATTGAAGTCGGATAAATGGGGACGTGTCATCAACATACCGGAAAATAAGGAGCCGCTGCTTGAGTACCTGAACACGGCTGAACATGTGGTAAGACACAGAACTTTCTTTGGATAATAGAACAAACTTCCTCATGATCAAAATATATAGGCATTTAACATTTAATTCTTTATGCCACACTGACACTGAATGTCTACCTTAGCATCAATTTAGCATAATTTCTGTATGATAATAAGATTCCAAATAAATGTATGTCTCAGTAAGAAATACAGAGTTCCACCAGAGTATATCATATCGGGCAAAGATTCAAATACAAATATAATTTTGTAACTTAACATCCCAAATCTAAGTTGAACGAATATTTCATTGTGTTCTAAACTAAAGGTGCCGGTAATGCAAAATTTTACAGTGTATCCAGTGACAGACTAGAACACAATGTAGCAGTAATCTAAATTTCAATCTCACTTTAGACTCTGAAAATCCCGAATATCACGTGCGGAGGAAAGAGCAACAGTAATTTGTCACCGTATTTGTGGAGCAATATGAACATTTTTTGGTTCTCGAAGCAAAGCATTGGCCGGCTACCTCACATCTTGTAGGCTGATAATTGTCTTCCATGCAGCCTCATAGCTGAACATTGATACAACTGAGAGTCCAAGTAAATAGGTTTGATCGTATGCGAAGGTGCTGAAATCTGTTTATTAAATTTTTGTTCTAAACTAAAGTCACTCAGTCCGGCCATTCTATCCGGTTGATTTCCTTCATTTTTTAACTTAAACGTATTCATGCACAAATTTGTTATCAAGTACTATAAATCACTTAACTTCTGCCTTCCTCAAATTATTAGATTTTTCAATTTTTTATCTCTTCGAAGCAATCGTGTTTTTGGTTGTGATTGAGCTACGGAGTTCATTTTGACCTAAGAACACTCAGTGGAACAAGATATTTCATTTCAGTTCTTAACTTATCAAGTTGGTTGATTATGAGGAATGTTATGAGTGCATATTCAATTTGACGTCTCATTTCTTCAACATTTTTTCTCATTGAAGCAATCATATCTTTCGTTCTAATTGAGGTACGCAGTTTGGTTTTGGTCTAAAACACTCAGTGAATCAAGCGCTTTCTTTTAATTTATTAACTACTTAACTTGGTAGATTCTGAGAAAATTTATAAGTACATTTGTCTCCATAACGGAGATATTTGAAGGACTTGTTAACAGTTCGGCGCGTAGTGTTGTTCCAAGGAACGTTTACTCAGCCGCCTTGGAAGGGAACTCCCGCCGTTGTATATTCAAAGAGAAAAAAACTCTGCGTGTAGTGTCAGCCGCCTTGCGAAAGAACTCCCACCATTGCATATTCAAACAGCAAACAGCTCTACGCGTAGTGTACTTCCAAGGAACGTTTAGTCAGCCACCTTGGGGAGTAAGAAAGTTTGTTGTTACACGGACTATTAGATGCTGTTTTACATGAAGACCTAAACATTTCATTTTTGCGAGTAGTTTCACTTATTTTAATTATGGGTGTTGGATGTATGGAAAAAGGAAGTTATTAAAAAAGGGAAGTCCAAACATTGCATATTCAACCAGCAAACACCTTAACGTGCAGTGTTCTTTCAAGTAAGGCTTACTCAGCCCTTAGAGCATTAACTCAGGCGCCTTGGGAAGGAACTCCCGCCACTGCATATTCAAAGAGACCAAACCGTTCTACGCGTAGTGTTCTTCCAAGGAGCGTTTAGTCAGCCACTTTGGGGAGTGAGAAAGTTTGTTGTTACACGGACTATTAGATGCTGTTTTACATGAAGACCTAAACATTTCATTTTTGCGAGTAGTTTCACTTATTTTAATTATGGGTGTTGGATGTATGGAAAAAGGAAGTTATTAAAAAAGGGAAGTCCAAACATTGCATATTCAACCAGCAAACACCTTAACGTGCAGTGTTCTTTCAAGTAAGGCTTACTCAGCCCTTAGAGCATTAACTCAGGCGCCTTGGGAAGGAACTCCCGCCACTGCATATTCAAAGAGACCAAACCGTTCTACGCGTAGTGTTCTTCCAAGGAGCGTTTAGTCAGCCACTTTGGGGAGTGAGAAAGTTTGTTGTTACATGGACTCTAAGATGCTGTTTTACCTGAAGACCTAAACATTTCATTTTTGCGAGTAGTTTCACTTCTTTGAATAGATTATGGGTGTTGGTAGGAAGACGAAGAAGGCTAAGCGGATGTATGAAAAACGGAAGTTGAAAAATGGCAAGCAATTTCATACGGAGTGCAGTTTGATTACGTGTGGTCCTTCTGCAATTAAAAAGGGAAGACTTCTTGTGCATGATAAATTTTCAGTGACGTGTGATCCTTCAAATACAAATAATTTTGAAGTTATTCCTATTACTGGTGGCGGCAATTGTTTATTCCGCCCAATTTCATATTGTTTATATGGAAATTAAGATAGACATATTGAAATACGCTCAATTGTTGCAAACAATATTACTAAAAAGTGGCTTGCATATCGGAATTCTATTATTGGTGACGAGTCCTATGGACAAAATATAACTAAGGTTGCTGATTATAAATATGTAATGATTGGTACTGGACAGAAAGGTCGACATGCTGAACTTCACAGTGCGGTTGAGTTGTTTTCTGAGCACCTCTTCAGAGTTCACAGGGAAAATAGTGATGTAATAACGGATTGCGGTTCTGGCCACATGATTCATGACTTATTATTTACTGGGGATTTGGACAATGGACATTATAATAACTTGGAGAAACATCAACCCAACAATACAGGTTTTACTTCTGAAGTTCAGAGGACTAAACGTAAAGCTACTTTAACAGGTCGTCGTGAGTCAACAGCGTAATCAAAACATTGACGGTGGGAAAGTTAATATTGCTTCGAGGTGTGCTGTTTCACATGTTATTCCAAATTTAAGGTCTTTTTCTCCAGGTGATCTTCAAGAGGTTTGTCAATATTGCTCTGCGCTGTATATTAAATCCGAGAGGAATACAGCAGGACGCTTCACTCTCTGTTGTTATGATGGAAAAGTAAAACTTCCACCTATTACAACAGTTGACAAACTGGAACAGTTGTTCACTGGTAGTGATGGAAAATCCAAAATATTTAGACAGAATATTCGTCAGTACAATAACGCAATGTCATTTATTTCCTTTGGTGCAAAAGTTTACTTATCACCAAATTATGGTCCTTAACACTTTCAGAATACACGATATGGTTCATCATCGTATTTCAACATTATACCCTAAGGTTGGGTAAATTGCTTCATATTGTCAGTTACATATTCTTGACTTCGCCAAAGCTAATGAAGCAAGAATATCCCATGACGCTAAAATAAATTTGACCAAAGAGACACTTATAGATTTGAATGAATTGTTGAATAAATTTTATCCTATGTTCGTTCATACAAGACCGTGCATCAGAAGGTCAAAGAGGAAGAAGTTCTTGCTCAGAAAGAAAATAGTCCTCGACACAATTTTGTTATGCGGTTCTACCATGGATCATCTGCAGATAAGCGACATTATACTGATCTGAAATTGCTGCTGTGTTTGAAACAGCTGATGGAGCGCCACCGTCTCACAGACATATTAGTGTATGAATAGGAAGGCGGATTTCAGAAAATAGATTATGATAGTATGCATTGCTATCCTGTATGTTATACTTTAATTTGGCCCTGTGGTGAACCTGGTTGGCGTAAAGATATGCCTATTGAGGGCGTACGTCAGACACCAATAAGGAAGACAGTTACTATGCGAGAGTATATATGATACAGAATTGCAGTGAGATGAGGTGGTCCTTCTGGTGCCTTCAATCCTGTTATAAATGCTGGAAAACTTACTCAACAACATTTTGTGGACTATTACTGCCGTATTTAAGGGGACAGACTAAAATACATCCGGTGGGAACAAACTAAATTGCGAGTAGAGACATATGTAGGGTTAGCAGATGCTGTACGAGTGAGAGCTGAACAGGAGAATTTGAGAGTATATAGGAAGGTAGTTCCGTCTTCTTCGTTCATTGGGAGTCCAAGGAATATGATGCAGAATTACCAGGGTGCTATGGCAGTAACCAGAAAGTTTGGGAAACTCTATCTACTTATCACATTCACCTGTAATCCTGAATGGCCCGAAATAACAAATAGTATTCATCCTTGGGAGACACCAAATTATCGACCGGACATTGTGGTACGAGTTTTCCAGGCTAAGGTGCAATAATTAATACGACTAATTTATAAAGTGGACATCTTTGGAATAGTTGAAGCGTTCTTGTACACTGCGGAATTTCAAAAACGTGGGCTGCCTCACATTAATTTCTTACTAACTTTACAAGTTAATTCGAAATTTAGGAACACAGGGGACATGGATAAAGTTGTATCAGCTGAAATTCTTGATCTTTCTAATGAAGAACTCTATGAAATGTTTTTAGCTCATATGGTACATGGACCATGCGGTCATCTTAATCCTTCCTTGTGTGTGTTTGCAAGATGGTAAGTGTAAAAAGGATTTTCTCAAATCGTTCAATGAGGAAACAAGGGATAATTTACCGACGGAGAGATAATGGTAGAACCATAACTAAACGTATTCATGGAGAGTAGGTTGAAGTAACCATCAATTCATTGTTTCGTACAATCCATTCATTTTGCTTTACTTCCGAGCTCATATCAATGCTTAGATCTGCTCAAGTGTGCGTTCGATCAAATATGTGCTTAAGCATGTCTATAAAGGTCATGATTGCTGTAATATACAAGCACCTGGGGCAGATGATACCGTTGCTCATGAGGAAATTAATGTATTCTTGAATGCTAGGTATGTTGGGCCAGGGGAAGCTGCTTTGAGAATGCTTGCATATCCCATGTACGATTAGTCGCATACTATAGTTCGATTGCTAGTTCATTTGGCTGAGACTCACAATGTTTACTTCAAGAATGATTCTCCTGAGGAAGCATTGATCCAAGCTGAGTTATGTATGACACATTTAGTTGCATGGTTAAAACTAAACAGCAATCCTGTGACAAGAAGTCCTTACATTTACCCTGAAACCCAAGTTCAATTTGTATAGAGTAAGAATGAATGGCATAAACGTAAAATTTTTACTAAAACTATAGGTCGAATGTACAATGTTTCACCTTCTGGTTCGGAGCGACATAATTTACGTCAATTATTGCTACATGTGGTAGGAGCCACCTGTTTCAAGATTTGAGCACTTACAGAAATGTAACGTACCATACTTTCAAAGCAGCCGCCACAGCACGAGGGCTAATATTGAACGATATTGAATGGCAACGTGGTCTAGAATAGGCCTCTTCCTTTCAAATGCCATATCACCTTCGACAGTTATTTGCCTACATATGCATATTTCATTCAGCTTCAAATGCTTCAAATTTATGAAATGTCTTCAAAGAGGCTATGTATGAAGATTTCCTTAAATCATACACACCCGAAATAGCTTACCAATTAGTTGTACAAGACATTCCCACTACACTAAAATTACATGGTTTTTCTCTTTCGTCTTACGATTTACCTAAGTTTGAGGATCCCCCTGAAAATGAAGAGTAAACTCGGGAAGATATCAAAGTTGATGAACTAACACAGATGAGGGCTACAGCTAATGAAGAACAACGCGTTGTTATTGACGAAATTCTTCACTTACTGCTGAATAATGGTGCATCTAAAAGTGACTGCAAGGCATACTTTTTGGATCACAATCAATCAATCAATCAATCAATCAATCAATCAATCAATCAATCAATCAATCAATCAATCAATCAATCAATCAATCAATCAATCAATCAATCAATCAATCAATCAATCAATCAATCAATCAATCAATCAATCAATCAATCAATCAATCAATCAATCAATCAATCAATCAATCAATCAATCAATCAATCAATCAATCAATCAATCAATCAATCAATCAATCAATCAATCAATCAATCAATCAATCAATCAATCAATCAATCAATCAATCAATCAATCAATCAATCAATCAATCAATCAATCAATCAATCAATCAATCAATCAATCAATCAATCAATCGATCGATCAATCAATCAATCAATCAATCAATCAATCAATCAATCAATCAATCAATCAATCAATCAATCAATCAATCAATCAATCAATCAATCAATCAATCAATCACTACTGATCTGCATTTAGGGAGAGTCGCCCAGGTGGCTGATTCCCTATCTGTTGTTTTCCTAGCCCTTTCTTAAATGATCGCAAAGAAATTGGAAAATTATTGAACATTTCCATTGGTATGTTATTCAAATCCCTAACTCCCCCTCCTATAAACGTATATTTGCCCCAATTTGTCCTCTTGAATTCCAACTTTATCTTCATATTGTGATCTTTCCTCCTTATAAAGACACCACTCAACCCACTCTACTGATATCCTCCCACGCCATCTCTCCACTGACAGCTCGGAACATACCACTTAATCGAGCAGCTCGTCTCCTTTCTTCCGAGTCTTTCCAGCCCAAACTTTGCAACATTTTTGTAACACTACTCTTTTGTCGGAATCACCAAGAACAAATGGAGCTGCTTTTCTTTGGATTTTTTTGCAGTTCTCGAATCAAGTAATCCTGGTGAGGATCCCAGACACTGGAACCATACTCTAGTTGGGGTCTCACCATAGACAAATATGCTCTCTTTTTACGTCCTTACTACAACCCCTAAACACTCTCATAACCATGTGCAGAGACCTGTACCCTTTATTTACAATCATATTTATGTGATTACCCCAATGAAGATCTTTCCTTATATTAAAACTTAGGTATTTACAATGATCCCCAAAGGGAACTTTCACCCCATCAACGCAGTAATTAAAACTGAGAGGGCATTTCCTATTTGTGAAACTCACAACCTGACTTGTATCCCCGTTTATCACCATACCATTGCCCACTGTCCATCTCACAACATTATCGAGGTCATTTTGCAGTTGGTCACAATCTTGTAACTTATTTATTACTCTGTACAGAATAACATCATCTGCGAAAAGCCTGATCTCTGATTCCACTTCTTTACACATATCATTGATATATGTAAGAAAATATAAATTTCCAATAATGCTACCTTGAGGAATTCCCCTCTTAATTATTACAGGGACAGATAAAGCTTCGCCTACTCTAATTCTCTGAGTTCTATTTTCTAGAAATATAGACACCTATTCAGTCACTCTTTTTTTCTAGTTCAATAGCACTCATTTTTGCCAGTAGTCTTCCATGATCTACCCCATCAAATGCCTAAAAAAAGTCTATCGCAATACAGTCCATTTGGCCTTCTGAATCCAGGATATCTGCTATACCTTGCTGAAATCCTATAGGCTGAACTTCAGTGGAATAACCTTTCCTAAACCGAAACTGCCTTCTGTCAAACCAGTTAGTAATTTTGCAAGCATGTCTAATATTATCAGAAAGAGTGCTTTCCCAAAGTTTACGTGCAATGCATGTCAAACTGACTGGCCTGTAATTTTCAGCTTTATGTCTATCACCCTTTCCTTTATATACAGGAGCTACTATAACAACTCTCCATTCATTTGGTATAGCAACTTCAACCAAACAATAATCAAATAAGTATTTCAGATATGGTACTATATCCCAACCCATTGCCTTTAGTATATCCCCAGAAATCTTATCAATTCCAGCCGCTTTTCTAGTTTTCAACTTTTGTATCTTACTGTAAATGTCATTGCAGTCATAGGTAAATGTTAATACTTCTTTAGTATTACATCCCCTATCTGGACGTTATCCTTGTAACCAACACTCTTTACATACTGCTGACTGAATACTTCTGCAGTTTTGAAGATCCTCGCATACACACTACCCTTGTTCATTAATGATTTCTGGAATTTCCTTTTTTGAACCTGTTTCTGCCTTGAAGTACCTATACATACCCTTCCATTTCTCACTAAAATTTGTATGACCACCAATTATGCTTGCCATCATCTTATCCTTAGCTGACTCCTTTGCTTGATTCAATTTCCTAGTAAGTTCCTTCAATTTCTCCTTACTTCCACAGCCATTTCAAACTCTATTTCGTTCCATCCTGCACCACCTTCTTAGTCTCCTTACTTCTCTGTTATAATATAGTGGATCTTTACCACTTCTTATCTCCTTTAATGGTACAAACCTATTTTCACATTCCTAAACAATTGCTTTAAAGCCATCCCAGAGTCTGTATGGACCAGGCGGTACTGGAAACATTTTTGTGTATCGGTTTCTAATTCACAGTGGCAAAAATTTATGAACACAAGTCATTTCTCTAGCGTGGACTGGAATTGATGCTTTGCTTCCTCATGGTCTACAGTTCACAGCCGATTTAAATTTACTTGTACATTCTGTATCAGGTTTGAATGTGAACAGCAAAGAGGCTAATATTATTCGTTCAGCTAAGCTCATCATTTGGGATGAAGCACCCATGGCAAGCAAACATTCTTTAATGTGTATAAACCGGTTACTAAAATATATGACGGGTAATGAGGTACCTTTCGGTTGAAAAATTATCATACTAGGAGGAGATTTCCGACAAGTATTACCTGTTGTTCCTCACGCATCATGTGCTAGCTGCTATAGTACAAAATTCAATTGGGTTTTCACCTCCGTGGCCACATTTCAAAATTTTTAAACTTCACAAGAATATGCGAGCTAAGGTGGATGAACGTAAATTTGCACACTTCCTCCTGAAAATCGGTAATGGTGAATTCCCTTCTAAAGATGAGAACTTGTTCTTGGATAATTTCAAATACAGATATCGTGGCAAAAAATATTTTCATCCTCTCATGACACCTTCAATCTCTCCACGACTGCAATTCTTGCACAGAAAAATGAACATTGCCATGAAATATAATAGGATAGTTTCGGATCAATTTCCAGGAACTTCAAGATCTTACACGAGTGTGAATACATTGGTAACTGAAGAAGAAAGTGAAGTTTTGCAGTTCCCATTGAATTTTGAACAGCCTTGAGATGAGTGGTCTACCTCCCCATGTGCTGACTTTGAAAGAAAGTGTTATTGTAATGCTCCTAAGGAATTTCATTGCAACTGAGGGGTTACTGAACGGGACGAGGCTAATAGTTAGAAATGTCATAGATTTAGAAGTTCTAACTGGTGTAAAGGGTGGCGAGCGAATACTGCTGTCACCATCTGCCCTTCTCTTTTAAACGACGGCAATTAGCGTTTTGTATTACGACCAAATGACTAGATAAAAAAACGGCGATTGTAAGTTTATGTGCATCTTTAGAAAAGAATTAAATATAAAAATGATTTGTATATTTCACTAACTGTGAACAAATTTATAGCAAACGAATTATTGAGTTGTTTGGAGCATTAGGTAGCCTATATAAGATATAGTCAGTAATCATTTGGTGAGTGAACTCAACGCCATTGATGTTCGGTGCTAACAAAGAGTATATTTACATAATAGACAAAGAGAAGGAATCAAAGAAACATGACTGGGAAAGGCAACAACAACGCCCCTTGCGGCACATGCGGCAAACAAGTAACAGATAGCGATGCCGGAGTTTGCTGTATCGATAGCTGTAATAAATGGAAAGACTGTGTCGGTATCAGCGCTACTACTCTCCAGAAACCTAGCTGCACATTGTTATGGCTTTGTAAACCGTGTAAAAGAGAACTGGAGTATCTCAAAAGAAGCAGAAGCGAACTCAAAGATATCAGAAGAGAAATACAAGCTCTACAGGAAACAATCTTAGCTGGAGTCAGAGAAGAAATGAGGAAATTCGTCAAAAACCATGCCTGCAAAGACAATCAAACTAACAAAGAGCAGGCATCAAAGAGATCTCCAGATGTAGAATGAAACCAAACTCCACAAACCCCACCAGAAGAACAGAAAACGGACTCCTCTAAAGATCGTACAACTTCAGATATACCAATCCAAAATAAGAATTCAACTACTAGACCCGGAAAAACCTCAAAAAAGAACCCACCTACGGACAACTTGACTGGACAGGAAGAAAATTCCAAAGAAAAGTGCGTGGATGGAACAACACAAGTCCGGAACTATGGACCTCTAGCTTGCTCGTATACTAACTTCGGAGACAAGGAGAAAACGAGTGATCTATATGAATCCACCCTACCAACACTGACCGAAGACGCAGGACCCGATGAAAAAACACCCTGGAACACAGTGGTGAAGAAATCGTAGGACCATCATCGGGACGAAAGAAAGCAACGAAGAACCACAACCGGCAGCCAAAACAGTATGGCTATATGTGGGAAAGATAAAAGGAGGAACCACAGAAGATAACATTAAAAGCTATTTATTAAGAAATGGCATTACAAAGATGAAAGCCTGTGAAATGCTTAATACATCTGGGCCCATGAAAGCCTGCAAATTGGGAATTACTTTGGAATTTCTACAAACAACAGAAAAACCTGACTTCTGGCCTAAGGGTATTGTAGTTAGAAGATTTTCTTTTCGAGGCCAAAGACGCAACATTGGAGTGTCCCTCGAATAATAAAATAATCAAGATTCTTCTCTGGAACTTCGAAGGACTAAAAACGCCTTACTATTAATACCTCCAAAGACAATGGAACATTTCGATGTCATCATAGCTACGGAAACTTTTCTTTTAGGACCAACGGACCTACCAAAGTTTTATGGATACCACACATTTGCAACGCCAACAGGAGGTAGACCGGCTGGAAGAGTTTCATGCTTCCTCAAACCAACAGTTGGAAGAGTACATGAAGTTCAGAGAAGTGAAAACTCAATCATAGTTAAAACCACGGACCTAACATTAATAGGAATATATATCGCACCAGATAACTCAATAGAAGATGTAGTAGAATCAGTACTTAATGCAATAGGGAAAGTAAATACTGCGGAAGAAGTGATAATCGCGGGTGACCTCAACTGCAGGATAGACAAGCCGAACGTGAAATCAGATTAAGTTATCCAAATCCTGAGGGATGAACCGTTCACAATGATAAACAAAAGAGATCTTAAAACATATTTTGGTCCAAATGGCTCCAGCGCAATTGATCTTGTATTCTACAGAAGTGAAAAATTTATGATAAAGAAGCAGGAAGGTCTATGGTGCTCAGGGTCAACGCCAATCAGAAGACATATACCCATCTGCACAGAAATTGAACACAAAGACTCACGGAAAACACTGATCCCCGATGATAAGGGCATCACACTTTCAAGAAATATTGATGGAAGGAAACTGTAAGACCACCCGAATATACAAAAATGCAAGAGCACTTGTAGCTCGAGGACACCTAAATGAAGCAGTAGAAATCGCTACAAATCTGCTACAGGAAACCGCTTTGCCTGTGAAAGGAAGGAGAGCACACACAGTGCTACATAGCACGATACGCGCGTTATACTCAGCCAGAAAAATGGAGACTGCTGATTACTTAAAAACATGCGCCATCAAGAGAAGAAATTACAGAAAACTTCTAAAAGAAAAGCGAGCTGAATACCTAGAAGCAGAAGCCAAAAAGCTTGTAGTCGAAGCAGAAACAGACCCATTTCGGGCCCTTAAGAAAAAGCAAGAGTGTAGAGCGAGGGAAATACCAATTGAAACATGGGAAAAACACTTTCTCAGCGCTTCTAAACAGGGACAGCAGAGCAAAAGGTGACACCGCAAAGCACTCTATCGATCCAGAACACGGATTTAGACCAACCACGGGGGAAGTACAGATGGTAATCAGCAAAGGAAAAAAGGGAAGACAGGAGGACCGGACAACATATATACAGAACACTTAAAAAGTACTCAAGACCACTTAGTACAGCTTTGAACAGAACTATTCAACAAACGTATAAATTTAGGCAAAATACCGGAAGTTTGGAGAACGGCAACACTGAAGATTTTGTACAAAGGAAAAGGAGAAACTGACAACCCCGACTCATATAGAGGTATAACTCTAGAAAGCAATTTATACAAAGCATTTGCAACTATTGTAGCGAATCGCCTGAACAACGAAATAGACCCATTCATACCAGAATGCCAACTAGGCTTCCGCAAAGGAAAAAGCACGTTACAGGCCGCAGCATGCCTAAAAGAAAAAAATGATGAGTCACTGAGGCACCCAAAAGGGAAGTACTACGTCGTCTTTGTCGACTATAAGAAGGCTTTTGATCTTATCGACAGAGATATCCTCAAACAATTGATTGGTGACAACACGCTCGTGAGAATCGTTGAGACCATACTAGACTACAACCTAATCCAAATTGAAGATGGAGCATCCTCATCCGGGAAAGTAATTCAAACAAACGGGGTACCCCAAGGAGACCCCCTATGTCCGCTACTATTCAACGTAGAAACGGCAGGTATCACACAAATAATGACGGACTCCCCTGAGACTACTCTAATAATGTACGCTGATGACATGGCTCTGGGATCGAGCTCAAAGGCAGAACTACAATCGACAGTTAGAAGCTTGGGCTTCAGATAACAAATTTGAAATTAACCAGGAAAAGACAGTACAGATGGTGTGGCAAGGCGGCCAAGGACGACGCCATATCATTAAATAATAAACCACTAGAAATAGTCAAGAAATTCAAATACGTGGGCATGACATCCTTCAATAACCACGTCATAGACAGAACCAGAGCCATCCACAATATCAAGAATATATCTATGCTATCCCTTAACACAGCGATGGCTTTATTCAAGACCACAATAACCCCAATTGTCACATACGGAATCGAAATAATATGGGACAACCTGACAATCGGTGACTTCGAGAGGATAGAAAGGGTCAAAGCAAGGTTGCTGAAGAAGGCCCTCGGAGTAGGTAAACTGGCACCCTCCAGACTTGTTTATGTACTGGAACGGGAAACCTACTTCATTGAGGATCTACGGCTCAATCTACCACTGCCATCTACCGGCCCATTCCAAGAGCTTCAGAAAAAAATTCTTAAGAAACGCGCGGAAATAGACCAGGAATTCTACGGAAATGACGCCATGATCGATCGAAACTGGACCAAACAACTTCAAGAGCAAAGATATGTCATAACAAGATATGAAATACATGGCTTCCACCACAAAATATCCGCAAAGACAAAATTCCACAACCCAACAGATGACTGTGTTTGTACAAAGTGTAAGGAAAAGTGGGCCCGCTACCATCTACTAAAGTGCAAAAACAGAACAAAGACTCTAACAGAATACAGCAAAATGTAAATTGATACAACAAACTTAATACTCATTCGAGTGCTCCTTATAAATATATATTACGACCAACAAAGCGCAGGGTCAAACGCTTCATCGAGTTGGAATCTATTTGCCCGATTCTGTTTTTAGCCACGGACAATTGTATGTTGTTTTATCCCGAGGGTAAACATTTAAAGATGTAAAAGTAGAAGTTGAACCAAAGGGTCGACACAGAGCGAACATTGTCTGGAAGGAAGTGTTGTGAAATAAATGTTATAAAATATTACATAATGTCGTTAGTTTTTATTTCTAATAATCCAAAACAATGCTGCGGAGCAGCATGGGTGCCCTAGCAAGACTAAGGTCAGGGTGCTTTCCCTTACAGTTCAGTACACTAATTAGAGCAAGTTAATGAGTAGCAAGCGTAGAAACGAGCATCTCAGCCGCATATGTGAGTTGAGGCAGAAGGGAGAGAGTTTGCTGTGTCCGATAACGCCAAAACGTAACGTAACTTTACATAATATAAACTCAATGCAAAATGTAAACATCCTCTGTGATGGGTTTAAAGAAATTGTTGAAGAATATTAAAATAGGTTTGTACCTTTAAAGGTGGTAAGGAATGGTAAAGATCCACTATATTACAACAGAGAAGCAATGAGAATAAAAAGGAGGTGCAGGTAGGAAAGAAACTGAGTTAGAAATGACTGCGGAATTAAGGAGAAATTGAAGGGAGTTACTAGGAAATTTAATCTAGCAAAGAAATCAGCTTAGGATAACATGATGGCAAGCATAATGGGAGTTCGTACAAATGTTAGTGAGAAATGGGAGAGATTGTATATGTACCTTAAGGCAGAAACAGGTTCCAACAAGGACATTTCAGGAATCATTAATGAACAAGGGGAGTGTGTATGCGAGAATCTTCAAAAGGCAGCAGTATTCAGTCAGCAGTATGTAAAGATTGAATGTTACAAGGATAATGTCCAGAGAGATGAGGTGAATAATGCTAAAGAAGTATTAAAATTTACCTATGATAAAAAACCTATTTACAGTAAGATACAAAAGTTGAAAACTAGAAAAGCGGCTGGAATTGACATGATCTTGGGGGATACACTAAAGACAATGGGTCGGGATATAGTACCATATCTGAAGTATTTATTTACTTTATAGTTGTTTGCATGAAGGAGCTATACCAGGTGAATGTAGAGTTATTATAGTAGCCCCAGTTTATAAAGGAAATGGTGATAGACATAAAGTGGAGAATCACAGGCCAGTAAGTTTTACATGAGTTGCATGTAAGCTTTGGGAAAGCAATCTTCCTGATTATATTAGACATGTTTGAAAAATTCATAACTGGCTTGACAGAAGGCAGTTTGGGATTAGGAAAGGTTATTCTGCTGAAGCTCAACTTGTAGGATTCCAGCAAGTTATAGGAGATATCCTGGATTCAGGAGGTCAATGGTCTGTATTGCAATTGATTTATCAAAGGCATATGATAGGGTAGATCATGGGAGACTACTGGCAAATATGAGTGCAATTGGATTAGAAAAGGAGTGACTGAATCAGTGGCTATATTTCTAGAAAATAGAACTCTGAGAATTAGAGTAGGCGAAGCTTATCTCTCCCTGTAATTATTAAGAGGGGAATTACTCAAGGCAGAATTATAGGATCTTTATGTTTTCTTATATCTATCAAAGATATGCGTAAAGAAGCGGAATTAGAGGTAAGGCTTTTTGCAGATTATGTCATTCTGTAGACAGAGTAATAAGTAAGTTACAAGATTGTGAGCAACTGCAAGATGACCTCGATCGTATTGTGTGTTGGACAGTAGGCAATGGTATGATGATAAACGGGGTTAAATGTCAGGTTGTGAATTTCACAAATAGGAAATGTCCTCCCAGTTTTAATTACTGCGTTGATGGGGTGAAAGTTCTTGTTGGCGATCATTGTAAGTACCTAGGTGTTGATATAAGGAAGGATCTTCATGGGGGTAATCACTTAAAGGGATTGTAAATAAAGGGTACAAATCTCTACACATGGCTGTGAGGGTATCTACTGGATGTAGTAAGGTGTAAACTGTAGGTCATACAAGTCTCTGGTAAGACAACAACTAGAGTATGGTTCCAGCGTACGGGAACCTCACCAGGAATACTTGATTCAAGATCTGGAAAAATCGAAAGGAAAGCAGCTCGATTTGTTCTGGGTGATTTCCTACAAAAGAGTAGCGTAAAAAAATGTTGCATTGTTTGGGCTAGAAAGACTTGGGGGAAAGGAGACGAGATGCTCGACTAAGTGGTATGTTCCGAGCTGTCTGTGGAGAGATGGTGTGGAATGACATCAGTAGACGAATAGATTTGAGTGGTGTCTTCGTAAGTAAGAAAGATCACAATATGAAGATAAAGCAGTAATTGAAGGGGACGATGTGGGGCGAATATTCGTTTTAGGAAGGGGAGTTAGGCATTGGAATAACTTGACAAGGAAGATGTTCAATAAATTTCCAGTTTCTTTGCAAAAATTTAAGAAAATGCTAGGAAAATAACAGACAGGTTATCTGCCACCTGGGCGACTGCCCTAAATGTAGATCAGTAGTAATTGATGATTACCAGTCCTAAACGACCGCACAGGCTCAAGACTCAAATTCCTTGGTTCGATTACCGTCTAGAGTAGGTGAGTGGTCAGCTTTTGAGCTCAAGTTCATGGGTTCAACCACCTGACTACAGTAGGTTAGTGGTCAGCTTCTGAGCTCAAGTTCCTGGGTTTAATCCCCTGGCAATAGCAAGTTATTGGTCAGCTTCTGAGCTCACGTTCGTGGGTTCAACCACACTACCACAGTGATTTAGTGGTCACCTCCTGAGCTCAAGTTCGTGGGTTCAAACACGTGGCAATAGTATGTTAGTTGTCAGCTTCTGAGCTACGTTCGTGGGTGCAACCACACTACCACAGTGATTTAGTGGTCAGCTTCTGATTAAGATTAAAATTACGGTTATAATAGAGTAAAGTTAAGAACATAATTATCCTACAAGAACAACAACAATGCAACAAGCAAATCCGTGAAAGAAAATATTACAAGAAATATTACTACTTTAAGTTTAAAATTCTAAACCCATCATCATCATATACGAATTCACACAAAGCTAAAGTATTTCCCAGTACTTAACACCGCAGCTTACAGTACTATAGGTTGAACTTACTACTGGCATAACATGACAAGTGATAATAAAGTAAACTTATAACATTTGTAATTACCCAACAAGAACAACAACTAAAACAAAATTAGTACAATAAGCAATTCCCTGCAAGGATAATACCACAAAAAACTACTAGTTTCAACATATAATCCAAGCAGAAAACCACAAATTCAGTGTCCGTATTTTACTACTCTTACTTTTCACTTTACACTAGCACTAATGGTTTTCTTAAATGACTTGATACGGGAAGAGAATCTATCAAAGACTGCTGCAGGTAATTTATTCCAATCCCTTATGGTCCCGTTTACGAAGGAAAAATTACCCACTTCGGTATGCCGGTTTCTGGCCTTGATTTTATGCTTATGATCATTTCTCGATAAATATGACGGAGGTTCCAATGTATTACTAATACTACTCCAGGTAGCCCTCACCGTAAAGCTCTTATAAATACTACATAAGCGAACTCAAGTTCTTCTACATTCAAGACTTTCCCAATTATTGGTATTCTTCCACTTACCGGTAACGAAACGCATAGATCTTCTTTGAACTTTTTCTAGGGAATTTATTAAACCCACCCTGCACGGATCCCAGCACGCAAATCCATATTCGAGAATTGGTCTTACCAAGCATTTTTAAGCTTTACTTTTGGCACTATAATTAGCTTTCTTGACATTCTGCATAATGAAATATAACGATCTCCAGGATTTCTTAACTACATTTCCACTTGCTCTGACCAGTTCTTGTCTTTTGAAACAGTGGCACGTAGGTACTTACAACTATCAACTTCAACAACACTTTCCCCTACAAGTTCGTAATCCTACTTTCCTGTAATTTTCTTTTTAATGGAACACAATTTATTGCTTTTACCACTGTGAATTTTCATTCGATTATCACGCGCCCATTTTTTAATCGTATCTAAATCTGGCTGAAGCAATAGTTCGTCCTCCTCGGTCTTCGTCTGCGGGCATATCACTCAATTATCGGCAAAGGGGCGCACTTCCGGATTTGTCGAATCAGGCATGTCATTCATGAAAAGTATGGAAAGAATTCGCCCAATAACGCTACCCTGAGCCACACCAGACGTAACGATTATTGGAGAAGATAGCGTTTCTCTCACGCGCACCCTCTGAGTTCTTCCATTGAGGAGTTTTCGTATCCATATGACATCTCTGATGGTAATGCCCGTACGCGCTAACTAGCTCAGGAGGATGTCGTGTACCACAAGATAGAATGCCTTAGTAAAATTAATTACTATTGCATCAATCCTTGACCCATTGTCGAGCTTATCGAATATATCTGGGCACACGGAACAGAGATGACTTTCGCAGGTGAAGCCTTCCCTAGAAACATGCTGCCCCTTAAATCCGGGACCCGCGGCGAATAGTACGTTCTCAGTTTACCATCAGAATATCTGCTCTCTTAAAAAAATTAATGACTGTGAGCTCTACCTACAGGAACTATCTTCTTTCGTTATTGTCGCCTTTCATGAAAGTTGGTCGACTGACTTTGTTTGAGACACGGAAATCCCTCTATCCAAAGAGTTTTCCACTTTTAGAATGGACCATGGATCTCGGGGGGGATGGGGAGTTCTCCCGGCCGCTAAGTCCAAATGGCACGCTTACTTACGTACTGACTTAAGCAGTGATTGTGAAGCCGTCTGGGTAGAAGTGAAATGTCAGCATTCCAAATACCTATTTACTTGCTTTTACAGACCACCTCGATCAACCCCCAATTATACTGAAAATTTTCTCTCTTCTGTAATCAAAGCCATTAATCTGAACTTTAATGTAATTATACTGTCTATATCTTGGAATTCCCCTGCGCAATGAGTCCCTGCTAACAACCTCGACAAGTGTTATCTCGACCATTATATTGCTGACCTAGGCCTCCAACAGCACGCCGTGGGAACACCTGTGGGGTTTGTCTTCTTGACTACGTGCTCTGCTCCGTTGAGCCTTCCGTTATTTCTGTGGGACGAAATATTTCTAAATCGAACCACAAGTCTGTAGAGGCAACGTCCTCGGTTGCACCTCTCCGCCCCCGAAATGTCATGGACTCTATACCAGGAGCTGTGTACCCATGTGGCCAAAGGTTGATTGGCAGGCTGTCAATCACACGCTCTCTCTTCTACCCTGGCACTTGCTGCAAGTGGGTGACGCCAAAGAAGCAGTGGACCTGTTCTACGACTGGACCCGTGCTGTGATCCGTGACCTTGTTCCCACTCGTAACACATCTGCCAGATGTACACCATGGAAGAAAAGTGACACAAAAATTGCAGAAATTAATGAAACGAAAGCCTGGAAAGGCTGGAAAAGGTCGCCTTCTGAAGCCAGCTATAAAAATATTTCTTACCTTCGCAAACACCATAAACAGCTTCTAAAACGGGATTATCTGGACTACAAAAACTCTGCCTGCCTAGAAATGAGAAGTAATAGCAAACGATTCTGGTCTCTAATAAACAGTAGAAAAAAATACACAGCGTGTGCCAGACACAGGGACTACGGGTGATAATTTAGCCAGCGGTGGTAATAGACAGGAAGATTTCAACGATTACCTTACTGAACCGTTCCCATCCATCAATATCACAATGCCAGACTCAGTCGGTTAGAGCTTCGTGTTTTCGTTCGGTCTAGGGCGAGAATTAAATCTAAGTTCTATAAAAATAATCACCAATGGTGTATATGAATGGGAAACAGTTGCATTTGTTGTGAATAAGAGACAGATAAAGGGGTAAAATGGATTTTATTCACTAGAGCACCTAATTAATATTCATACTAACGAAATTCTACAAAATACAATAAAACATGACGCAAACTGTCATAATAAAAGCATAATGCGCCGTGCACATTAAGAACAACTACATATTACATTACTGAAATATGTCGGTCCAAATACCGACCAAATAATTTATAAAAGAACAAAATATTAAATCTTGGCCTGTTCTACATCGTTAATTATAGGCAACGCCGCCAAGTGAATATGCCGATTTCTCCGAGGGGAATTTCGATTACGACCGTCCACAAGCTATGCTTCGACAAGAGAAAGTCACGCCAGTTTCATTCCATAATACACCTATTTACATATACAAAATTATTAATCCTGATAAGGGAAAATCCAGGGATCCTAACTTATCTACTACACAGATTCTACTGACATATCCGATCTGTCGCAAACAACCAGCCTGAAGCTGCATACCACCAGAGAAAATTAGCTCCGGGCTAAATTTAAGAGACAAAGATTAATTCGTCAAGACACAACACACTGACAACAGATACGACAAGGCACTTCGATACAAGGTACATAAGTATATAAACACAGCTCCTGTAAAATAACAGCATAATTACAATATAAAGAAAATATGTACATGTAGTCAGAGCACTTCCTCATCACCAGGTCATTAGTGGCACGCCCCTGTCCGCCAGGGCGATCAGGACATTCCCCTTTGACTAGTGGAAGTTTCACTTTTCATGGGAGCGGAACACAGCTGGAACGTGATTCATACTGCCTCGCAAAGGACTCCAGGCAAACGGGGTGCAGGTAATTGCTTCCTTCACGGCTATCCCAGCCAGACTTGCTCACACAACTAAAGAAGGTTTCTCTCTTAAATTCTGCTGCCTTATTATGTAAACTAATTATTTCTCCCGATTATAAAATCTTCTATGACAACAGAAACATCTCTTCTTCACCTTTCAATACATATGCCGCAAAAATCGCTCTCAAGGAAGACGTCACACATGGCCTTCCGTCTCAGCGGCTCGGGAGTTCGATACTCGACTCTGTCTCTTTACTCTGCGGGCATATCCAAGCCCATCCTTGTTTAAAGCAGCTTGCCCTGCTAACATCCCTTCCTTGCCATGTTTACAGGCATTCAAACCCATATCTGACTTCCGCGTCATATATCAGGCGATCTCAGCCTCTCAACCCTCGCAATAATCTCCACCCCGATCTACTGTCGTCTCTGCTCATTAGAAGAACCTAACTACCCAACGAAGACGTCGTGGCGTTCCTGTGGCAGCGAACATATATCTGAAATCGCGCACAGATAAAATATAAGAGGCCTACACTGGTCTTTACTGATAATTATTCCACAAAGAGAAGGCGGCCTGGCCTCGTTAATGATGAAACTATCCACCTTCCTAACACTTAACATTCACACCTAGGAATGCTCTGAAAGGATTAAAAACAATGCATGCACACACACTCCTAACTTTACCTATTTACAACCCTTTTTCCCATAACTAAACTAACCATGAATCACTGCAACAAATAAGGGCACTAGCATACATGCTGCCCTGGATCTCCCACTGATTTATTGACAATATAATTACTCATCGTTAGCAAATTGACATTGACCGTTAATATTTCCCTAAAAACTGGATGAAACTGAATTGACCTCAAATGTTACCCACATGCTTAAAAATCTGACATATCCACTTAGCTTTGTTGTCTTCAGCAATCACACCATCTGCACAACTGCAGCGTCAGGAGATTACTCGGCCATCATATCCTCTTTGATGGCGTTACAAAAGATATGAATTACACATGTAGCTTCCATGATTGTCCTTGCAGATAACACTCCTACAATGAATGGAAAACAGGTTAACACTTCACTTGCTCAATTGCATACGCGCACACTATTTAAGGAGATATTGCTTAGCACACATAATTGGACAAAGATTAATTCTTTGATCAGAGTCGTAGTATCATGGAGTGCGCCCCGGATCCGTCCGTATGCAAGAGCAATTACGATACGATCGAACACGTTTTCTCCGCGATCGCGAAACCGACCCGAAACGTTGGCGTGTAATACAGCTAATTAGTTCACGACAATCTTCCCAGTATGCACAGCTATCGTCCCTTTTATTTACCGCGTTCACACGTACGTGGTACCTACCGCACTTGATGTAAGAGCGAAGCGTCACACGCGTAGCGGTAAATACACATATACGGACTTATGACTCCCGTAGTTATTAAATGTAACTCACACCAGGGTGATACGTTTCTCTGTAGTCTGGGCACGCTTCTATGTGTATAATATTCATATATCAATCATGAAGAAATAACGTCACTGTAGCACTTTGATTTCGGACAAAGAAAATGGCGATCTCGACTGGCGTGGAGACTACCTTCTGTACCACGGACACCTCACGAAAGACAGCCCGCTTTCCCAAGCCACTGTTGGTTTTATGGAGCCACCCGCGTCGTTCCGAAAAGAGGGGGTGGCCCTGTTGGCAATGGCGCGAGGTTTCAACCGCTTTCTCAGGACAAAGCCCACAACCGTAATAACCTATCCACACAAATATATATGTAGAAGTTAGCCGATGAATGAACAGATAAAGAAGTCTAAATTCATTTACTACTCATCAGGGGTATCGAAACCGTGGAGCAGGGTTATTTATCAGATTTCACCCTTATATCTAATCGGTCGGCACTGTGATGATCGAAGTTAGCAACCCCGCGCAATTCTCTATGACTCGCTTTCACAGCTCGCGATTGGCTCTTTTCAAACTCGCCGCACGTTAGGTGACGCCGCGACACTCCCACAGCCTCGTTCAAACTTTCAAACCACAGGCCGATTCAAACCTGCTTCCGGCCGCTCTTCCAGGGCGCGGCCCAGCACAAAGCCGTTTGCTTGCCACCTCGCAAACAAAATCTTTCAAATTTAACGCCTCCACAGTGTTGCGCACTATGCAAATAAAAGTCCCTGGGGCACTGTGATATGTTTCATTACATCTAATTTTGTTGCACTTATTCAGTTGCCAGATTATCCGTGTATTGATTCCGTTCCTTCTCATAATCTCAGTAATCTTTCCACCTCTGAGTCAGAAGTCTATTCTTTAATTTCATCCCTGCCGGAATATAAAACTACTGATCCCAATGGCCTCAGTCCTGTCTTCCTTAAGAATACCGCTACAGTAGAGAAGCAAAGACAGTTCTAAGACCAAGGCGTAAGCATTTTTTGCTGCGTCAACACCCGAGGTCATTGACCCTAGTAGTGTACCTAGGCGGGTTCTGACAGCGAGGTCATTGACCGCTGGGGTAGTAGTAGGGCTAGGCCGATTTGTGGATTTTGCATAAGAGGCCATATTGAAGGCGACTACCCTTAGTTTTACAGCAAGATGCCCTTCCAGACACCTATTGCGCAAGATGGCGGCTATACACAGCTCCTCATGAGACGGCCTAGGGGCGCTTGCGCAAGATGGCTGCTATACATAGGCTCTTATGAGACTCCCTAAGGACGCTTGCGCAAGATGGCGGCTATCTAATAGCACAAGATGGCTGCTGTACATAGGCTCTTATGAGAGGTCCTAGGGGTGCTTGCATAAGATGGCTGCTAAACATAGCCTCTTATGAGACGGCATAGGGACGCTTGAGCAAGATGGGGGCTAGACACAGGCTTATATGGAGAAAGTTAGCTTAGAGGCTACTGCACAAGATGGCGGCTGCTCTTATGAGGCGGCTTAAGGGCGCTTGCGCAAGATGGCTGCTATACATACGCTTTTATGAGACACCCTAGGTATGCTTGCGCAAGATGGCGGCTATCTAATTGCACAAGATGGCTGCTACACATAGGCTCTTATGAGATGCCCTAGGGACGCTTGCGCAAGATGGCGGCTATCTAATTGCACAAATGACGGCTATACACTGGCTCTTATTAGCGACTATGGGAGATTGCGAAGGTTGGCGGCTATACTTAGGCTCTTATTTATTTATTTATTTATTTACTCCGCACTACAGGATTTCTAATCCCAATTACAGTGGCAGATGTTTACACGTGTTTCTTTTTAATGTTTCAATCAGTCTAATAACCTAATATCTGAACTATTCTAATATTATATTTACAATGAGAAAGGAACAGTAGTTCACATCTAATCTAATTTAATCTTTACATGAAAGAGTAAAATAAAAAATAAAAATCGTAATTTCATATCTAAACTATTATTTTCTTCTAGTTCTAACACTTATAATTACATTTACGGGAAGGGGCTTAATGTACAATGTTTATAATACATTTTGTGGTTCAAATCATCAGTACAAATTAGAGAGTTTTCGCGGAGATGCTGAACTGTTTTAAAAACAGGTCTAGAGGTACACATAAGTCTAAAGAATTATTTTTCTGAACTGAACTGTTGTAGACATTGCATAGCCTGTAGAGTGGGGAACTTTTGTGAGCGGTTGTTCTGAGTTTTTGTTATGAAAAGTTACATTTTTCCTCGCATGAAAGCGGGGCACGTGGAAGCTCAAGAGGCATAAAAAGTCAGGGTTGTCAATAATAGAGTTCACAGTTTTGTATAGAAACTTCATGTTATCCTTTTGCCTCCTCACTTCCAAGCTTTCTATTTCAAAATTTAGAAAAAGTTCGTTGTATGCTATGTGTGAATAATTACCGTTTTTTTTGAAATATAATTATTTTAAATATCTCTTTTAGATTTTTCGATCTGTGCAATATATATTTTGTTTGCTGGATTCCATATAACGCTTTCGTATTCTACTTTGGGCCTGATGAGAGAGCTGTAGACGTGTATACAGGTTTTTAGGAGTTTTGATGTTTGACATTCCTCATCACTAATCCTCATGTCCTGTATGACTCAGCAACTACCTTCTGTATATGTGGGGTGAAGGTGATTTCTCGGTCTAATAATATCCCGAGGTGTTTAACCTCATTTACTGGTTTCAGGTCATCGTAACCTAGATTATAGTTAAAGAAAATACACGTTTTATTTCGAGTAAATGACATGGATACACATTTATCTATATTTAGATATAGTTGATTTTCAGTCGTCCATTGTATTAAATTACTTAAGTCAGCCTGGAGAAATTCGCAGTCGTCAATGGTGATAATGGATTTGAATGCCTAAAAATCATCGGCGTACAAGAGAGTTTCCGAGAATTTTATTCGTTCAGGTAAGTCATTGATTATCACCAGAAACATCCACGGCCCTTGATTAGAGCCCTGGACTATTCCTGAATTTACCGGGTATTCTCTGGATGAGTTTCTTTGATAAGTTATATGCTGCTTTCTATCACTCAGGTAGGAGCTGAAAAGACATAGTAATGGGTAAGATAATCCAAGCATATATACTATTTTAGCAGTATGTCGTGGTCCATTTTGTCAAAGGCCTTTTCGAAATCAGTAAATATTGCTTTTATCTGGCCACCTCTATCACGTTCTGCGGATATTGATTGTGTAAAATTTATGAGATTTGTTACTGTAGATCGTCCTGAAATAAATCCATGTTGCTGTTCTGATATTAAAGGTCTTGTATAGATTGTCAGTCTACGACATAAAATAAATTCTAAAACCTTGGCTCTAGCTGAAATAATTGATATTGGTCGGTAGATTTTTATTAACATTGGATTACCCGACTTAAACACAGGACATACTCGGGACAGTTTCCATACTGTGGGAAATACGGATGTTTTGAGAATTAAGTTATAAATGAAGAGGAGAGTATATTTCAGTACATCCTTGCAACCTTTTATAACATACGGCGGTATCTGATCTGGTCCCGTGGAAGACTTTGATTTGAGCTTTTTGAACGCTAGTTCAACATCCTCTACAGTAATGCTATCAATATGGATATTGCCAGTGGTTCCTGATGGAACGTTTAAGGGCGCTTGCACAAGATAGCTGCTATACATAGGCTCTTATGAGACGACTATGGGCTCTTGCGCAAGACGGCTGCTCTATATACTCTCTTATGAGACGGTCATGGGAGATTGCACAATATGGCGGCTGTACATGTACTCTAATGTGACGGCAAGGGCGATTGTGGATGATGGCGGCTATACATAGACTCTTTGCGAGAAAGATGCTGGCCTAAGGGCTCTTACGCAAGATGGCGGCTGCTTTTATGGAGAAAGCTGGCTGAGGGGGCCTACTGCACAAGATGGCGTCTATACACAGGCTCTTGTGAAGAAAACTAGCATAGAACTACTGCAGAAAATGGTGGCTGTACAATAGGCTGTTATGAAGAAAGCTAGATTACTGGCCACTGCACAAGATGGCGGATATACATAGGCTGTTATGGTCTCCTCCTTCTCTTTCTACTCTTCCTCTGTCAAGCCATAGCTTTATGTCTCTATCAAACAAGTTTAAACATGCATTCTACTGCGCAAGATAGCTGCTATACACAGGCTCTTATGGGAAAAGATAACCCAGAGGGCTTCTGCACAAGATGGTGGCTATACATAGGCTCTTAAAGCCTCTTCCTCCTCCGAAGGGACACAGCTGACCTCCTCGTCCTCCTCCACCTCGTTTTTCGTATAGCAAAAGGGCAAAAGAGCATTCGACACTGCTGCCCTCCTCCTTGACCTCCTCATCCGTATAGCAAAACGGCAGGAGGGCTCCTCCTCTTGGCTACACATAGGCTGTTATAGGCTCCTCTTCCTGGTAAAATGGCACCTCTTCCTAGCAAAAGTGCAAAAGGGCTCCTCTTCCTGACAAAAGGGTAAAAGGGCTCCTCCTTACCTGTATTGATGTGTTCAGATCACTAAATAAGTGATTAAAACACAACAAGACTAGAATTGAACACTGTACTCGATGTCGTTAACTACAACATGTGTTCAGAACACTGACTGATGTGTTGAGATCACTAAGTAAGTAATTAAAACATAACAAGACTAGAATGGAATACGATACTCGATATCGTTACTTACAATATGTGTCAGATCACTGATTGTGGTGTTGAGAACATGTTTACTGCTTATCAGGGGATACCTTTGTTCGTTCAATCTAGTTACAGAATGCAATTGTAAAAATATAGATTTGACATGCTGTATGTATGACAAAACTTGTTGAGTATTAAACAGAAAACTTTTATCGCTTCTGTGCAACATGTTTCTATCCGTCAAGACAAGTTACAATTAGCACACACGAGAATTGATTGTTGAACAAGACGAAACATATTTACAATTAGTGTTAAAACAACTCAAAACATTATGGGATTAATCTCTCTGTTGATAGAAACGCACTTCTATGCAAACTGCGCGCACACACATTATTATTGCAAATGTTGTATATCTCCATCCGACATACTTCACCTTAATCACTGCAGATAAAATTATTTCACTACTTTGCAGGGGATACTATAAAATCATTACCTAAAGTGATGCATTCTTGGCGGGATTCGAACACATGCAACAGAAAAAGAATGTGTACAGATTACGAACTCTGATTTAGTTATAATAGAAAATCTTAGTTTCAAACCCTGTTCTCTTATCGCAAACACCATAGACAAAGAAAAAATATAGGATTTGAAATTAGATCCCAAAGGGAGACGAATTGATGTCCTTCCTCTTAAATCAATAATCACTACTATACAGATAAAATAACGCCAGACAATACGATTTTCTGCAAGTATATGTTCAGTCATTACTCATATTTGAATTCAAAATATCACAACAGCCTTTACTTGCTATCTCCTTGTAATCCCGGGGAATCGAACACGTGATTACTTAATTGTGCAACGATAACGCTGTAATAATTGACAGAAGGGTATCTCCTAGTCAGCGGAACGATAGAAATAGAGGATAGATGCTCTTCCTTATAAAACAATAATTACTACTACTATTGATGATGCCGGGCTGAGTGGCTCAGACGGTTGAGGCGCTGGCCTTCTGATCCCAACTTGGCAGGTTCGATCCTGGCTCAGTCCGGTGGTATTTGAAGGTGCTCAAATACGTCAGCCTCGTGTCGGTAGATTTACTGGCACGTAAAAGAACTCCTGCGGGACTAAATTCCGGCACCTCGGCGTCTCCGAAAACCGTAAAAGTAGTTAGTGGGACATAAAGCAAATAACATTATTACTACTATTGATGTGAATTCCGCGCTTTACGTCGTTAATTTAGTGCAATAGAACATGCTAAAATAGCAGCTGTCATCTTAGCCAGGTAGGTGCACGAAATTTAAAATCTACTTGCTTTTGACAAGTTCTAACGACGTGGGCATGGATCTTGAACTTCAGGAGAACAAATTGGGGCAAATATTCGTTTATAGGAAGGGGAATGGAATAATTTACCAATGGAGATGTTCAATGATTTTCCAATTTCTTTGCAATCATTTAAGACACGTAAAGTTTAATTCTATATTTCGTAGATCGATTTTAAAAATAGTGTGTTCCAACCATATGAAGTAAGTTTCGATAACGTCCTACTATGTAGCTGGGGGGTTCGATTCGTAATATCCTATTGATTGTACGCGCTAATCACATGAATACGAATGATTATTGTTTTATAAGGAAGTGCATCTATCCTCTATTTCTATCGTTCCGCTGACTAGGAGATGCCCTTCTGTCAATGATTACAGCGTTATCGTTGCACAATGAAGTAATCACGTGTTCGATTCCCGGGATTAATCAATCACTACTGATCTGCATTTAGGACAGTCGCCCAGGTGGCAGATTCCCTATCTGTTGTTTTCCTAGCCTTTTTT
Organism: Anabrus simplex; assembly: GCF_040414725.1. Taxonomy (NCBI): domain Eukaryota; kingdom Metazoa; phylum Arthropoda; class Insecta; order Orthoptera; family Tettigoniidae; genus Anabrus; species Anabrus simplex. The sequence goes on from NC_090266.1 coordinate 2,285,525, forward strand.
TAAATGATCGCAAAGAAATTGGAAAATTATTGAACATCTCCATTGGTAAGTTATTCCAATCCCCTTCCTATAAACGAATATTTGCCCCAATTTGTTCTCCTGAATTCCAAATTTATATTCATATTGTGATTTTTCCTACTTTTAAAGACACCACTCAAACGTATTCGTCTACTGATGTCCTTCCACACCATCTCTCCACTGACAGCTCGGAACATACCACTTAATCGAGCAGCCCGTCTCCTTTCTCGCAAGTCTTCCCAGCCCAAATTTTGCAACATTTTTGTAACGCTACTCTTTTGTCGGAAATCACCCAGAACAAATGGAGCTGCTTTTCTTTGGATTCTTTCTAGTTCTTGAATCAAGTAATCCTGGTGAGCGTCCCATACACTGGAATCATACTCTAGTTGGGGTCTTACCAGAGACTTATATGCCCTCTCCTTTTCATCCTTACTACAACCCCTAAATACCCTCATAACCATGTACAGAGATCTGTACCCTTTATTAACAATCACATTTATGTGATTACTCCAATGCAGGTCTTTCCTTATATTAACACCTAGGTACTTACAATGATCCCCAAAGGAACTTTCACCCCATCAACACAGTAATTAAAACTGAGAGGACTTTTCTTATTAGTGAAACTCACAACCTGACTTTTAACCCCGTTTATCACCATACCATTGCCCACCGTCCATCTCCCAACACTATCGAGGTCACCCTGCAGCCGCTCACAATCTTGTAACTTATTTATTACTCTGTACAAAATAACATCATCTGCAAATATCCTTATCTCTGATTCCACTTCTTTACACATATCATTGACACATATAAGAAAATATAAAGGTCCAATAATACTGCCTTGAGAATTCCTCTCTTCATTATTACAGGGTCAGATAAAGCTTCGCCTACTCTAATTCTCTGAGTTCTATTTTCTTGAAATATAGCCACCCATTCAGTCACTCTTTTCTTCCTAGTCCAATAGCACTCATTTTTGCCAGTAGTCTTCCATGATCTATCCTATCAAATGCCTCAGACAGGTCAATCCCGATACAGTCCAATTGGCTTCCTGAATCCAGGATATCTGCTATTTCTTTTTGAAATACTACAAGCTGAGCTTCCGAGGAATAACCTTTCCTAAATCCAAACTGCCTTCTGTCAAACGAGTTATTAATTTCTCGAACGTGTCTAATATAATCAGGAAGAATGCTTTCTAAAAGCTTACATGCATTGCATGTCAAACTGACATGGGATTACAAGAAGATAGTAAGTAAAGGCTGTTGTGATGTATTTAAATTCATATATGAGTAACGATTGAAGATATAGTTGCAGAAATCGTATTGCCTTGCGTTATTTTATCTGCATAGTAGTGATTATTTATTTAAGAGGAAGTACATCAAGTCGTCTCCCCTTGGGATCTAAGTTAAAATCCTATATTGTTTCTAAGTCAATGGTGTTTGCGATAAGAGAACAGGTTTTGAATCTATGTTTTTTCTATTATAACTAAATCAGAGTTCGAAATCTGTACACATTCTTTTTCTGTTGCATGTGTTCGAATCCCGCCAAGAATGCATCACTTTAGGTAATGATTTTATAGTATCCCCTGCAAAGTAGTGAAATAATTTTATCTGCAGTGATTAAGGTGAAGTATGTCGGATGGAAATATACAACATTTGCAATAATATGTGTGCGCGCAGTTTGCATAGAAGTGCGTTTCTATCAACAGAGAGATTAATCTCATAATGTTTTGAGTTGTTTTAACACTAATTGTAAACATGTTTCGTCTTGTTCAACAATCAATTCTAGTGTGCGATAATTATAACTTGTCTTGACGAATAGAAAGATATAGCACAGTAGCGATAAAAGTTTTCTGTTTAATACTCAACAAGTTTTGTCATACATACAGCATGTCAATTCTATGTTTTTACAGTTGCATTCTGTAACTAGATTGAACGAACAAAGGTATCCCTGCTAAGCAGTAAACATGTTCTCAACACCACAATCAGTGATGTGAACACATGTTGTAAGTAACGACATCTAGTATCGTATTCCATTCTAGTCTTGTTATGCTTTAATCGCTTATTTAGTGATCTGAACACATCAATCAGTGTTCTGAACACATGTTGTAGTTAACGACATCGAGTACAGTGTTCAATTCTAGTCTTGTTGTGTTTTAATCACTTATTTAGTGATCTGAACACATCAATACAGGTAAGGAGGAGCTCTTTTGCCCTTTTGTTAGGAGGAGGAGGAGGAGGAGGAGGAGGAGGAGGAGGAGGAGCCCTTTTGCCCTTTTGCTAGGAAGAGGTGCCCTTTTGCCCTTTTACCAGGAAGAGGAGGAGGAGGAGGAGGAGGAGGAGGAGGAGGAGGAGGAGGCTATAACAGCCTACGTGTAGCCAAGAGGAGGAGCCCTCCTACCCTTTTGCTATACGGATGAGGAGGTCAATGAGGAGGGCAGCAGTGTCGAATGCGCTTTTGCCCTTTTGCTATACGAATAACGAGGAGGTGCAGGAGGAGGAGGAGGGCAGTTGTGTCCCTTCGGAGGAGGAAGAGGCCATAGGAGCCTATGTATAGCCACCATTTTGTGCAGAAGCCCTCTGGGTTATCTTTTTCCATGAGAGCCTGTGTATAGGCGCCACCTTGTTGAGTAGTCCCCCTCAGCCAGCTTTCTCCATAATACCAGCCGCCATCTTGCGCAAGCGCCCTTAGGTCAGCATATTTCTCCATAAGAGTCTGTGTATAGCCGCCATCTTAAACAATCGCCTATGCCGTCTCATAAGCGTCCATGTATAGCCACCATCCTCTCCAATCGCCCATGAACGTCACGTAAGAGTGTATGTGTAGCAGCCATCTTGCCCAATAGTCCATAGCCGTCTAATAAGATCCTGTGTATAGACGCCATTTTGCGCAAGCGTCCCTATGCCGTCTCATAAGAGCCTACGTATAGCAGCCATCTTGCGCAAGCGCCCTTGGTGTTCTCATAAGAGCCCCTGCATTGCCGACATCATGTGCAATCGCCCATGGCCGTCGCATAAGAGCCTGTGTATAGCCACCATCTTCCGCAAGCGTCCCTATGTCTTTTCATCAGAGCCCATGTATAGCGGCCATCTTGCGCAATCGCCGATAGTCGTCTCATAAGGGGCCATGTATTGCCCCATCTTGAGCAATTAACCGCCTTCTTACGCAAGCGTCCCTACAGAGTCTCATGAGACCCTGTGTAAAGCAGCCATCTTTCGCATGCACCCTTAAGCCTTCCCAAAAGAGCCTACGTATAGCAGCGACCTTATGCAATTAGATAGCCGTCATCTTGCGCAATCGTCCCTAGGGGGTCTCATGAGAGCCTATGTATAGTAGCCATCTTGCTCAAGCCCCCTTAGCCGTCTCATAAGAGCAGCCGCCATCTTTTGCAGTAGCCTCTAAGATAACTTTCTCAACATAAGCCTGTGTATAGCCGCCATCGTACGCAAGCAGCCCTAGGCTCTCTCATAAAAGCCTATGTATAGCAACCATCTTGTATAATTAGATAGGCGCCATCTTGCAAAAGCGTCCCTAGGGAGTCTCATAATATGCTATGTATAGCAGCCATTTGTACAAGCGCCCTTAAGCCGTCTCATAATAGTCTGTGTGTAGGAGCCAACTTTTGCAATTATATAGACGCCGACTTGCGCAAACGTCCCTAGGGAGTCTCATAAGTGCATATGTATTGCGGCCATCTTGCGCAATCGCCCATGGTCGGCTCATCAGAGCCCATGTATAGCACCCATCTTGCACAAGGGTCCCTAGGGAGTCTCACAAGAGCCTATGTATAGCTGCCATCCTGTGCAATTAGATAGCCGCCATCTTACACAAGCGTCCCTAGTGCGTCTGATAACTGCCTATGTATAGCTGCCATCATGTGCAATCGCCAATAGTAGTCTCATCAGAGCCCATGTATAGCCGCCATCTTGTGCAATTAGATAGCCGCCATCTTGCGCAATCGTCGCTAGGGATTCTCATCAGAGCCCATGTATAGCCGCCATCTTGTGCAATTAGATAGCCGCCATCTTGCGCAATCGTCGCTAGGGATTCTCATAAGAGCCTATGGATAGCTGCCATCTTGTGCAATTAGATAGCCGCCATCTTGCCTAGGCGTCCCTACGGTGTCTCATAACAGCTTATGTATAGCTGCAATCTTGTGCAAGCGCCCTTAAGCGGTCTCATGGGAGCCTATGTATAGCAACCACCTTGTGCAATTTGATAGCCGCCATCTTGCGCAAGCGTCCCTAGGGAGTCTCATAAGAGCTTATGGATAGCTGCCGTCTTGTGCGAGCGCCCATAAGCCGTCTCACAAAGCCTATGTATAGCCGCCATCTTGTGCAATTAGATAGCCGCCATCTTACGCAATCGTCCATAGTTTCTCATAAGAGCCAATGTATAGCCGCCATCTTATGCAATTGGATAGCCTCCATCTTACGCAAGCGTCCCTAGGGAGTCTCATAAGAGCCTATGTATAGCTGCCATCTTGCGCAGGCGCCCTTAAGTCGTCTCATAAAGGCAGCCTCCATCTTGTGCATTATTATTATTATTATTATTATTATTATTATTATTATTATTATTATTATTATTATTATTATTATTATTATTTATTTTCCACCAATTGTAGGTACAATTTATGGATGGTGAATGGAGAAAGGGCGTAGCCCCACATACACGAAAGTGCCCCCATCACCACTTAAAATTACAATCTTCAAATATACAATTACATTCTACATAGTGTGCTAGTATACAGTTACCGTACTTACAGGCATATTTACATACTACTCACAAGACATGGTCAACGTTGAAGTAATTCGACACACACGAACACCCCCCCATACACACTCTCTCTCTCTCCCTCTCTCTCGAATCCCCACATATACTTTAGCTAGGCCGGCTCACTCATACCCACATACAGTACAGTCTCACTCACTCGGCATCACATAAACTTTCATCCGTCCTCTCACTCATACTGAAAATTCACACAGTAGAAAAATTATGTTATGTACGGAAGGTTTCATTATATATACATCCTTTTTACCTCTTTACAAAATCTTTCTGGAGGTAGTTCTTTCATCTGTGGTGGAAGTTCATTCCACAGCCGAGCAGAACGATTAAAGAAGTCACTTTGATATGATACTGTTCTTGCAAATGGAGGGAAAAGGGACACACCTCGACCTCTTTGAGCGGAACGATAGTTCAGCTGTAAGCGGTTGAAAGGGTTTATATGAATGTTACCTGCGGGGGATTTTCTCAGGAAAGCAATATCTATTTGTTTACGGAGTGATGTTATGGAGGGCAGTGACCTGGCTGTATTTAAATGACCGTGTTGAGTAATTAGTCGTTCTGCTCGGCGTTGAACTCTCTCTAGTTTCGTCATGTCCTCCACTGTAGTAGCGTGCCAGGAAGGAAGCCCGTACAACAGTATTGGCCGTACTAATGACAAATAGGCTGTCTGGACTGCTTTCTACCTGGCTCTCAGTAGAGATCTGCGGATGAATCCCAGGACTCTGTATGCTTTGCACCATATTTCCTCTACATGCTTGTTCCATTTTAAATTGCTGCAAATGTGAATGCCAAGCAATTTTATTGAGGTGCAGGGCATCAAGTTTTTACCACATAGTGAAATTTGGTGTTGTAACTGTGATCTTGCTCTCGTTAAGCCTATACATTTAGATTTCTGTACATTTATAGACATTCTATTTATTTGGCACCACAGAGCCACATTATCCAGATCTGACTGTAGCTTATTTACGTCGTTCTCATTGCGTATGGCTCTGTAAATGATGGTGTCATCAGCGTACTGTGCCATACAAGACGATACACAACCTGGCAGATCGTGTACAGAAGCGATCTTATTACACTACCCTGAATCACGCCCGAGGTGACTAAAGTTTGTTCTGACCTGGCCCCACTGAACACAACGCTCTGCGTCCGACCTACCAGGAATGATCGAAACCATGCCTGCAGTTTGCCTTGAATGCCATACTTGTCAATTTTTAACAACAGTCGTTGATGAGGTACCTGATCAAACGCCTTACTCCAGTCGAGAGTTATGCAGTCCACTTGGGATATATTAGACTGGTCCAGGGAATGTTGCCACTCATCAATTACTGTTATTAAAAGTGTAGTACAGGATTTCCCAGGGAGGAATCCATGTTGGTTGTTATTCAACAGGTTTCTCTCATTCAGAAAATCCAGCACATGTTTAACAATTAAGCGTTCCATACATTTACATAAACCAGATGTAATTGAGACTGGGCGATAGTTGTCTACATTTCCCCTGTCACCGTCTTTGAATACTGGAACGACATTTGCTTTCTTCCATTCTTTTGGCACAGTCCCACTATTCACTGAAATGTTAAATATTGCACAAAGAGAAAGTGCTAATGCTTCTGCACAGCGATGGAGAATTCTGGTCGGCACGTTATCTGGGCCGCTCGCAGCATGAGGTCTAGCTCTCCGAAGACTTGCGACCTACTTAGCAGTGAAGTACAAGCTAGTTAGGGGTGGAAACGGAGGGGTTGTCGTTGTAGTGAACATGTATTCATCCTTGTCAGCCGTGGTGAAGTTATTTTTAAATTTACTGTTAAACGTGTCTGCTATTTCTTGGTGAGAGGAAACTGATAGTCCGTTGTACTTGAAAACGGATGGAGCACTGTTGCCGTTTTTGTTTCTGATGAAAGCCATAGCTCTTTACTACTGGAACTAAGGCTGTGGATATACGAACTGTAGGCATCACGGATTAACACACTGGAGACCGTGTCTTAAGGTGGCATGTGGGCAGGCAGACCGCGATATTTTGAAGGTTATTAAAAAATTGTAGAAAATAGTAGGTAGGTTGCAATTGAAACGCGTATATATCATGAAAAAATTAAAAGTGTAGTAGTATAATTGGATGGTTCGGCGGCCGCCTCCGCCTCAGGGCTCCCAGGGGCCCCTCCGCCTCCGCCTCACGGGAGGGCCTCCCAGAGGCCTCCTCCGCCTCCCGCGGGAAATTTGAATTGGCAAACAAAGCCACGTGCTTTTTGACAGCTGTCATCGACAAGAACACATCGCTAACCTCACTGCTGCCATCTTAACGGGCCTAAACCTCAATGGTACCAACTTAACCTTACTAGCGCGAGATTTGAATTTGTAAACAAAACCACGTGTTTTTGACAGCCACGTGCTTTTTGACAGACAACAACGCATCGCTAACCTCAGTACTGCCATCTTGACAGGCCTAAACCTCAGTAGTAGCAACTTAACCTAACTAGCGCGAAATTTGAGTCGGTAAACAAAGCCACGTGCTTTTTTTGACAGCTGTCATCCGCCATCTTAAAACTACAGAGCACCGTGCTGCCCTCTTTATCACAGTAGCTACAAATTCGTCACCTGTCATCGGCAGTGCTGCCATCTTGGCGGGCCTAAACCTTAGTGCTACCAACTTAACCTCACTAGCGCGAGATAAACAAATCCACGTGCTTTTTTGACAGCTGTCATCCGCCATCTTCAATCTATAGAGCACAGTGCTGAACTCTTTAGCTACTTACCTTTGAAATGTGGTGGCGGATAATTTGAAAAATGCTTTTTGACAGCAGCCATCTTTGAGCACCGTGCTGCTCTCTTTAGCTAGATACCTTTGAAATGTGTTGGCAGGTAATTCCACGTGACAGCAGCCATCTTTAAGCACCGTGCTGCCCTCTATGTGGTGGCGGCAAATTCCACGTGCTTTACAAACTCACGCGCTTTTTTGACAGCCGTCATCCGCCATCTTTAATCAACAGAGCACAGTGCTGCCCTCTTTAGCTAGATACCTTTGAAATGTGGTGGCGGCAAATTTTACATGCTCTCGTGTGGAAACAAACCTATGCGCTTTTTTTGACAGCTATCATCCGCCATCGTTAATCCAGAGAGCACCGTGCTGCCCTCGTTAGCTACTTACCTTTGAAATGTGGTGGCGGTAAATTCTACGCGCTCTTGTTTGGAAACAAACCTATGCGCTTTTTTTTTTACAGCTATCATCCGCCATCTTTAATCCAGAGAGAACAGTGCTGCACTCTTTAGTTGAAATGTGGTGGCGGCAAATTCCACGTGCTCTTGTTTGGAAACAAATTCTACGTGCTCTTCAGCTGTCATCCACGATCTTTAATCAAGAGAGCACCGTGCTGCCCTCTTTGTGGTGGCGGATAATTTGAGAAATTCTTTTTGACAAGCAGCCATCTTTAATCCAGAGAGAACAATGCTACCCTCTTTAGCTGCTTACCTTTGAGGCGGTTAATTTAAAAAATTTTATTTGACAAGCTGCCATCTTTAATGAAAAGAGCATCGTGCTGCTATCTTGCGGGTAATTTTTACGTCACAGCTGTCATCCACCATCTTGCATTGCTAACCTTAGTGCTGCCCTCTTTAGCTACTTACCTTTGAGGCGGACTATTTGAAAAAAATCTATTTGACAAGCTGTCACCCGCCATCTTGCATCGCAAACCTCAGTGCTGCACTCTTTAGTTGAAATGTGGTGGCGGCAAATTGAAAAATTCCACGTGCTCTGGTTTAGTAAACAAACTCACGCGCTTTTTGTCAGCTGTCATCCGCCATCTTACATCGCAAACCTCAGTGCTACAGTCTTTAGGTACATACCTTTGAAATATGGTGGCGGATAATTTAAAAAGGAAAATTCTACAACAGCCATCACTCGACGCTAATTGCACAAGATGGTGTCTATACATGACTCCTTAAAGGTGCTTATGCAAGATGGCCGCTATACATAGGTTCTTATGAGACGCCCTTGGGATGCTTGCGCAAGATGGCGGTTGTACAAGGCTCCTTATGAGACTCCCTAGGGATGCTTGCGCAAGATGGTGGTTGCTCTTATGAGGTGGCTTAAGGGTCCTTGCACAAGATGGCTGGAGACGCCCTAAGGATGCTTGCGCAAGATGGCGGACGCAAGATGGCGGCTAAGCACGACTCCTTATGAGACACCTTAAGGATGCTTGCGCAAGATGGCTGCTGCTCTTATGAAGAAAGCTAGCTTAGAGGCTAACGTGTCGTGCTAGTTCGATTCATTAAATTTGGGGCTTAAATGCAAAATGTTAAATATCTCGAAAACGGTGCATCGTAGAGCAAAACGGGCAAAATTTTTCTGCCCAATACCTCGGTTCGCAGTATGAGGAACAAGAAAACGTAGTCTAATGATGAGATCAACGGTTCGGTTCCTACTTAGGCCCTTTGGCATTCGCTCTGTTTTAGCTTGTATTGAAGCAAGTCTTCGTAACATGATGAGGTCTAGCTATGGTAGAGAGTATAACGTGCCGTGCAGGTTCGATTCATTAAATTTGGGGCTTAAATACAAAATGTTAAATATCTCGAAAGCGGTACATCGTAGAGCAAAATGGATAAATTTTTTTCTACGTGATACCTAGGTTTGCAGTATCAGGAACAAGAAAAACACAGTCTAATGGTGAGATCGACGGTTCGATCCATACTTAGGCCCTTTGAAATTGGCAGCTATCTAATTCTAAAATATGGCGGCTATACATAGCTTCTTATGAGGCAGCTTAAGAGCGCTTGCACAAGATGGCTGCTGCTCTTATGAGACGCCCTAGGGGTGCTTGCGCAAGGTAGCAGCGACAACACGGTGCTATACACAGCTCCTTATGATACGGTCTAGAGGTGCTCACACAAGATGGTGGCTGCTCTGATGAAGAAAGCTAGCTTTGCATCGTGCAGGTATCTTTACAGCACTAAACCTCATACCTTTGAAATATGGTGGCGGGTAATTTGAAATTTTCTACGTGCTTTTTCTTAACAGCAGCTATCTTTAAACAATAGCGGCTATACATAAGATGTTAAGGCCTCCTCTTATGTCAAGGCATAGCTCTATCGAACAAGTTTAAACCTGCATCGGGATAGCTAGAGTAAGCACGTGCTGCAGTGATGACGCCATTATGCATGTTTAGACTTGCAAATCACTAAAGAAACATAACAAGACTAGAATCGAACACTGCACTCTATGCCGTTAACTTTATCATGTGATCGGAACATTGATTGAAGTGTTTAGAACACTAAATAAGTGATCAAGACTAAAATAGAACACTGTACTCGGTACAACATGTGTTTAGAACATGTCAGGGGTACCTTTGTTCTAAGAAGATTAGATTACCGCACATTCCTTGTAGGGCTAATGGGCTAAAGGGCTAGGGTGCCTCTCCTCTCTTTATCCAGGCTTGAGACCGGCTCTACAACTAGAGGCGGAGTTAACACCCAAAGGAAGGGAGAATGTTGGGAAATAATCTATACGAATATAGCTACTCGATCGACTATATACTACAGATGGATGACTTAGGTGAGGGTAAGCGCTTACTTAATAATACCTACACGACGTAATTCATGCTCTATTTCAAAAATATCTTCTTTGTACTGTGTGTAACCAGCATCATGATAGGCTCTTAGCAGTTGTAAACGTTTTACGAGTACGTTGGGGTCTTTACAGTAGCTTATATCTACATAGGGTAACAGAGGCTTGTTGTGAACTTTGAGTCTATATGCAGACAGTTGATGTGTAGGGACTTGTTTTGATGTAATACGTGCTTCAGCACTAGCGTTTCTAGGTACAAACTTAACTTGTTTCGATAGCGATGAAGCGTTGAAATTTCCTTCTTCTTTACCTTGCATCTCTTCTTGAGATGTTTGCACTGCGACAGAACGTGTAGTAGGCTTAGGAAATGAAGTAAAATCATCAAGCTGCAATGGCAATGAATTTTCTTCTTCTTCTACTTTCCCTTTACTACTGTTTTGATCAACATAATTATCCTTATTATCATAATCATGATCTTGCCTCTCTTTATCTTGAAGTTTGTGCTTAGTAACAGAACTTGCAGCAGGCCTAGACAACAAAGGAGAATTAAAAATTCCTCGCAGAGGTGTACTTCTTAAACATAAATCAGTGTTCGCTGGAATATGGTTGAGCTCTTTGTATTTTGTTCCCGATGAAGCTACATTACACGCGGCTTCATGACGTTGAGCGTTGTATGCGTTCTTGAACTCGCTTCTACAATGTTTGCATTGAAAAATTGTCCTACATGATATCTCATGACGTCTCCTGTGATAGCTTCGGGAAAATGCTTTTAAACACTCTTCGCAAATATATCTAGAAATAGGTTTTTCCATGACGTACTTTTATCCTCTGCTAACAGATTCTTCTTTAAATCTACTTGACATTTGTTACTCTCTACTTCGATGATGCGAACAGCTTAGCGATTAACAGTAAACTAGCACAAAAGCGTATAACCAAGGTAGCAACAGTATGGTTTAAGCCCATCAAATGGCAAGAGTGAGGTTAGCGACGTTCTGTTGTTGGATTTTAAATTCCGCGCTATAACATGCATAAGTTGGCAGCCTTGAGGTTTACCGCCGTAAAGATGGCAGCAGTGAGGTTAGAGACGCTCTATTGTCCTTCAATGTGAGGTTAATGTAAAAAAAAGTACGTAGCTGTGACGTCACGGTCACGTAATCAATCCTTAGCTCTACGTCGTTAAGAGCAGCATTAGGATTAACTATGTTTAAAAATCTTGGGAACAGAGCAGCAGTATGAATAGCCATGTTTCAAAGCGTGTACACATCACCTATCGATTTTACATGCATCGACCCTCGTACTAAACTTCTTCCGCTAGATCGTGCTGCTATCTTAGCATAACCTATACGTATGAACTTACAGTACAAGGAATAGCTATGTTTCAAAGCGTGTACGCATCACCTACCGATTTTACATGCATCGACCCTCGTACTAAACTTCTTCCGCTAGATCGTGCTGCTATCTTAGCATAACCTATACGCATGACCTTAAAGTACAAAGGATAGCCATGTTTCAAAGCGTGTACACATTACCGATCGATTTTGCATGCATCGACTCTCGTACTAAACTTCTTCCGCTAGATTGTGCTGCTATCTTAGCATAATTTTGTACACATGAACTTTGCAAGAGGATTGTTTGGTACCGGGGCGGCATTTCTAGACCAAGTAATTTCTAGACTGAAGCCACCGGCAATATAAATTGAGTCGTAATTATTCTGCACTTGTTGAACACGCTCCAGAGAGCAATGCAAGTTAAATATCTTGGACTAATAATTGATAGCGCCCTTTCCTGGACACCGCATGTGTTAAATTTAAAAAATAAAATCTCTGTCTTGGTTGGTATCATTGGCATGATTAAGTACCTACTGACAATTGATACTCTTCGTCTAATTTATTTCACAATGATACAATCTCGACTTTCTTACTTGTGTTTCATTTGGGGCAAAGCAACACAAATAACTTAAATACTTTGGAGGTCTTACAAAACAGAGTTATTAGATTTATATATGGATTTCATCAACTATATTCCCGAAATAAAATGTACTCTGAAACAAATATATTACCTCTTAAGAAGTTAATCTTGTTAAGTGCATCACTTCTTATCCATAAAGTCTTGCATAATAAAATGTTCACCAACTCTGAATTTCCCAAAGTCACTGACATCCATTCATATAAGACAAGGCAAAAAAATAAATTACATGTTCATCAAAATTATACAACAAGGTTTGGCACTAAGGGAGTGCAACACTTACTAATATCTGAATATAACAGCATTCCTGACAATATAGCAATCATCTCTAAAACTGTGCCATTTCGTAATAAGCTTAAGAAATACCTGTTAGGCACTATAAATGTGTAACAGTTATTTCTCTGATATTTCCATTTCCAAATCTTAAAAGTCAAAAAGTTGTTCCTCCTGTATTGTTACTCTGATAATAATCCACTTAATATAATCCTATCCATTAGGTAAATTGTGATACTTAAAGTATATGTAAAACCACTATATTTACTCTTTCACGTTTAGACCTTATGCGTTAATCCGCCATTATTGTGATTATCTATGTATTGTTCCTCTTGACAGAGCTTTTGCTCTCTGGAACCCTATTTATCAATGAATAAAAAATAAATCAAAAATGCATCGTTCATTGTTTGCGAGGACTTCGGTGTACGATACACTAACCGGATTAGGAATTTATTATTACCGCACGTAATTTCCACCCACACGTGTTCAGCTGTTGTCTCCACCTCGGGACGCCTAGTTGGATTACACTCTGGTTTTGCAGCAATACGTACTCCGCCTCCTGTGGTTAGGATCCGGTCCTTACGGAACAAGACAAAAGAATCTGGTAGCACTTCTGGGTCATTAATTGTGTCTGAAAGCCATGTTTCACTGATACACACAATAGAGGGATCTAGGCTTGAGAGCGAAGCAAGAATATATTCTTTTCTACCTGGATGTAAAATGCTGCGTGCGTTAAACGCAAAGAGAGTTAGATTATTATTTACATATTTACAGTTGTAGCTATTTACAGAGTCACTGGTAACGTCACTGGTATTGGAAAAGAAAGAGGTCGTTAGTGGCGGCATTTCGCATTGCCAACAAGTCCACGTTCTTCCCCCTTCTTTAATTTCCTGTATTCTGATGTAGAAATTTGTGCACATGTCCTGTGACTACTTGACGGACAAGTGTTACAGTTCACAAATAGATGGTTACGACGCCCACTGCCTCTAAGCTAGCTTTCTCCATATAAGCCTGTGTATAGCCCCCATCTTGTGTGATTAGATAGCCGCAGTCTTGCGCAATCGCCTATAGTCGTCTCATAAGAGCCCATGTATAGCCGCCATATTGTGAAATTAGATAGCCGCCATCTTGCGCAAGCATGCGTAGGGCGGGTCATAAGAGCCTATGCATAGCAGCCATCTTGCGCAAGCGCCCTTAAGCTGTATCATAATAGCCTATGTATAGTAGTCATCTTTTGCAAGTAGGTAGCCGCCATCTTGCGAAATCGTCTCGAGGGTGTCTCATAAGAGCCTATGTATAGCAGCCATCTTGCGCAAGAACCCCTAGGCCGTCTCATAAGGAGCTGTGTATAGCCGCTATCTTGTGCAAATAGCGTCGGGAAGGGCATCTTGCCGATAAACTCTGGGTAGCCGCCTTCAAGATAGCGGATGTGTGCTTAGGATTGCTCTCTAGCCGTTCAAGTGAGGTTACGCCCCTCGAGATAGCGACTGTGAGGTTAGGCTCGCTCTCTTATGCAAAATCTACAATTCGGCCTAGCCCTACTACTATACTAGGGCAATGACATCAGGCCAATGACCTCGGGGTCAGAACCCGCCTAGGTACACTACTAGGGGTAAATGACCTCGGATGCTGACACAGCAAAAATGCTTTCGCCATGGTCTTAGAACTGTCTTTGCTCCTCTACTCGTTACGACTCTGGCCCATCCTATTGCTGTTATATTTCACCGTTCTTCTTAGCCGGCTACTTTCCTGACGACTGAAAAATCGCTAACATCACTCCCGTTTTTAAAAGTGGAAAGTGGTCGGAAACTATTGCCCGATTTCTGTATTACCAACACAATCTCTCATCTTCTTTCTTTCACCCTTCCTTATATATCATCTCTTCCTGGTAGCTCCCGCCTAACTAATCGGGCTGTTCTGCTCTTAATGCCGGTTCTCAGCTGGACGTGTGCTACATTAATATTGCAAAGGCTTTTGATACCGTAGACCACGCACTTCTTTCCTATAAACTCTCAGAACGTTTTGATGTGCATTGTTGCTTCTTAACTGTCCTGCAGAGCTTCCTCAGTACCAGAACTCAGCGTGTGGGTTATGGTACAGTCTGGCATCCCACAGGGCATTGTCGTAGGTCAGCTTCATTTTGTCCTATTTATTGTCTATCTCATTAGTACTATATCCGCCGTTTCGTGTGAAATTCTACTATTTGCAGATGACTGTAAGATATTCAAATAACTTGATTCCTTATCAGACGTAAACGCCTTACAGAGCGGGCTTAACTCACTCTCTGAATGGTGCTCCACATGGCGTCTTAAGCCTATTCTTACCAAGTGTTCCTCTATTTCGATCACGCTTCGTAAATCCCCTATTCTTAGTAAATATTCACTCCTAGGTAACCCGTTCCCAACTCTTACAGAACAAAATGACTTAGGAGTATTGTTTGACAGTAAATTGTTATTTATTCACAGTATACATAAGCAAACCTCACGAGCAATGCCACTTCTTGGTTTGTTGTATAAATTTTCTGACATCACCCATATCCACGCCGTCCGAGCCTGCTATGTATCTTTCATCCTACCGATTATTGTATTCGCGTCTCCCATTTGGTCTACCTCTTCACCTACTAATCTGAATCACATTGACCGCGTGCAGTCATTCTTCTGTGCCATTGTTAGAGCCAGAGTATCTGATTGTCGAAACTTGAGCAGTAATGAGATACCGTACTGCGTAAGTTAAACCTTCGCCCGTTATCTAGTCGCAGGAAAGTAGCTGACCTTAGATTCCACATACCAATCCTCCTTAACTCTTTATCTTCTGACAGGAACTTGGACGCTTTTTCTTCGTATGCCTCCTTTAATCGATTCTTCCTTACATTAACCTAGTTCATTTTCTTCATATTCCTTTTTTGCTCTTCTCATTGCTGTCCTCCCTTTTGTATATAATGTAATATTTGTTTAATATTTACTGTACTATACAGTAACTTGTGTGTTATATCTGTATAGTTCTTCTCTTCCTTTTACGTTCAATCTTTGATTTTACTCGTAGCTTCTTTTGCCGTCATGTTTTGTTGTTAATTGGTGTCCCTACAGTTATTTTGTTAGTTTTTAATTTCTTTCCTGTACTTTTATCATTAGATGTTTTTCCTCATTGTTCTTCCAGTTGTATGTTTACTATGTGCTACTCCATTAAATAAATAAATAAATAAATACATAAATAAATAAATAAATAAATAAATAAATAAATAAATAAATAAATAAATAAATAAATAAATAAATAAATAAATAAATAAATAAATAAAATAAATAAATAAATAAATAAATAAATAAATAAATGCAAATTTTAATCTTATACCAGTTGTATAGTATTATTTGGAGTAATTCCAAATACTGTAGAGTTGACTATGTTTGAAAATACAAGAGATATTGTAAGTAAATTAATGTAAATTAATTAAGGATGAGCTGTGTGGTTAATAGAAAAATTGTTGGTGTAAATTGTATAATATTGTATTCTAGGAAAATGACTTCTTCTCTTGTAAATTTAAAATTTAGTGCTTGACAATAATGTATTTTAGTGTACCATTTGCCACCGAGGTAGACACCTCACTTGAAAATAAAGTGGATTTGATTTGATTATATTTAAGAAGGAACTGACTTGTTCTCTCCCTTCAATCTTCGTATATATAAAAAGGGGGTTCCAGGAATTTTCGTTTTCATTTAGGATTTAGGATATTAGTAGGAGAGCAAGGCCGATTTTTATCATGAGTCAGCACCCGAGGTCATTGACTCTGGCCAAGGTCATTGACCCATGACGTCATGACCACGTGACCGTGACGTCACTTTGTTCGTAAACGTGCTTGGCCGCGTGCTTGTTGACAGCTGTCAAGATGACAGGTCCTAGCCACGTGGGCGCAGAATTTAAACAAGTGAACGTGGATAACCTCAGTGCTGCCATTTTAAAGGGGCCTAACATCATTTTTGCCACCTTATGCACGTGGTGGCACGCAATTTAAAATCCATGTGCTTTTGACAGCTGTCAAGATAACAGATCCTAATCACGCGGGCGTGGAATTTAATCAAGTGGACGTCGTTAACCTCACTGCTACCATCTTAACAGGGCCGAACCTTACTGCAGCCACCTTAAGGACATGGTGGCGAGCAATTTAAAATCCACGTGCTTTTGACAGCTGTCACCATGACAGGTCCTAACCACGTGGGCGTGGATTTTGAACAAGTGAACATGGAGAACCTCAGTGCAGTAACGGACCTAACATCACTGTTGCCATCTTAACCGCGTGAAGGGCGCGGAATTTAAAATCCATGGGGTTTGGACAACTGTCAAGATGACAGGTCATAACCACGTGGGCGCAGAATTTAAACAAGTGAACGTGGCGAAATTCACTGCTACTATCTTAACACCGCTTAACCTCACTGCTCCAACCTTAACCACGTAGGAGCGCGGAATTTAAAGAAAATTGACAGCTGCTATCTCAGTTCTTTCATTTCAACAAAAATAAGTTCACGATCAATGGCATGATAGGATTTAAAATTCTGTTCTGATATATACTTGCGTGCCTCACACCGTCCATCCCATTGATTAATTAAATGAATGTCGCGATGTTTGCGTACATTTTCCATACTTGTTCCATAGACAGAGTTATCCATGAGTTTGAAATACGTACTCTCAAATATCGTTGTGGCACGTTGACTACGTTCTGTATTTAAATCCATATACGGTTTAATCCATGCTTCCTGCTTAAACGCGATAATACGGTGAATACACTCTAATTGTAAGCCGTATTCTAGATATTCAACAAGGCATTGTATGTGAATAACATACCGCTTTTTTGGAAAAAATGTAGCTTGCAGTTTAACATGCTTTGATATATTATCAGGAGCAATCAATTCTTCAACACACAAAGGAAGGTCAGAATGTGAATTATGCATATTAGAAGGGTATGCAAGTGTAACCTCTAACACGAAACCGCGATTAGGTTCTCTAGCAGCTAGAACAACATGAAAATGTTCAATTTCACTTTCTGTTAGCCATACAAAATCTTTATTTGGTAAAGCCTGTGACATTGCATGCCCATACAGATTATTAGCATCAAAATACATAAGGTAAGAATCTTCATTCTCTGAATCATAATTCTTGGGGTAGGGATTATTTGCAATGGCTTGTCTGCTAACATTCGAAACAAGTCCACGGCGAATTACGCGTTCAGAAAACAAAAGCATGTTAACGTCATTAAGAAGATCAAGTTTAACACCTGTATACTTTAAGATGGCATTCCATGAAAGACCGGGTATCGTGTAGTTATAGCAAATAGTTAAACACATTTTACGAAACTTATCAAACACATCACAGGGTAAAAGTGTATCTACCTTTAAATACAAGTCAGCATATTCACCTAATGATTTTATATTAAATGTTGACCACACATTACATGCATGCAAATAGTCTTCATCAAAAATCGATATTGTATGCTTATCATATGAGGATGAACTTAGTGATGGTGTACTACATTCACTTAATACACTAATAAATGCAGACTGAGGAGGTAATTTTGATTCTTCTGATGTTTGAAATCTTTGAATATAGTCATATGGCAGTATACTTTTCCTTATACAAGGCTTAAATTTCTCTGGATCTGGAAAACACTCATGAATATATTTCAGGTCGTCGCATGAAAGTCTATATACAAGTGTATCAAGAGAAAAGTTTATAAATTTATAGGAATCTAGAAAGCGAATGCTAATATCGCTTACACGTTGACTGAACGAAATGAAGCGTTCATGATTTTGTGCAACTAAAGCAAACTTAGTACAATTTAATCGTGCAAACTCGACAATAATGAAGTGGCTGTCGTAGCTTGACAAGTCATGAAAAAAAGCAAGAAATAAATTTAGGAACACGATAATAAATGTTGCATGAATTGTGAGTGGCAGTGATCTCTAACCTTAATCTATTGGAATGTAACATTCATCTGTTCCAATGTCATTTGAACTGTAACTGGATGTGCTAACTCTTGTAATTCATTCAACAGCTACTCAGTACAGTTTTCTCCGCGATACATGTTAAAAATGATAATGACGAATCATATGAACAAACAACTTTGTATGCTACCGAAAACGGCGTATGCTTCTGTACATAATCAGTATGTGGTTCAGTCAAGTCTGGTTGGTAATGTAGAAAAGGTGCTGTAAAACATTCGAAATCTGCTCAAACATTAAAAGGAACAGGTTCCTGACGATAATAATATCAAATTTCATTTAGGCATTTTCACTATTTGGAAGAAAACGTCTTACGGCTGGGTGTACAATCAATAAAGTGTAGAGCTAACATGCTTTCTGTTGAAATGTATTTCATGCATCTGCCACATAAACTTTTTGTGATTTTTTGATGAAAGTTGCAAGCTTAACAAACGTGAAAGGTTTGTTATAAGACAATAGTGGCTTGTGTTTTCATTGCAAACATACAAAAGATGAATATGGTGTTTTTTTGAAGAAGACGCTGCGTAATGAAGTCCTACACTACTCTCTTCGCTTACACCATACAGAGAAAAAGAAAAATTAGGATGGTTTTCCTCATATTTGGAAATGATTTTTAAGTCCATTGGAAAAGTAGTACCTTCAAAATGTAACGTATTTTGCAACTCAATAAACATATCTCTATACTCTGTAGTTCTTGTACGATTATGTGTTGTTGGTTTTAATGACATTGCGATACACCATACAAAGCAGTAGTCTTCCTTATTCAGAATATTGCGAACAGCCCTTTTATCTGCAATGGCTTTCGGAAGTCCGATATATTGTCTACCTTAATTTGATGAACCAAATTTACAAGCATTAATCTGAAGATGAGAAATACTCTGTAGACGTTTATCGCTCGCACTCTCTTGAAACGTTTGAAATTTGGCACGCAATCCGTCAACAATGTGTTCACGAAATCATTCTGAAATATAATCTCAACATAACAGTTTTGTCCTCCTCCTCCTCCTCCTCCCGCGGGAAATTTGAATTTTGGCGGGAGATTTGAATTTTGGCGCGAGATTTGAATTGGTAAACAAAGCCACGTGCTTTTTGACAGCTGTCATCGACAACAACGCATCGCTAACCTCACTGCTGCCATCTTGACGGGCCTAAACCTCACTAGTGCCAACTTAACCTAACTAGCATGAGGTAAACAAAGCCACGTGTTTTTTGACAGCCACGTGCTTTTTGACAGACAACAACGCATCGCTAACCTCAGTACTGCCATCTTGACGGGCCTAAACCTCAGTAGTGCCAACTTAACCTAACTAGCGCGAGGTAAACAAAGCCACGTTCTTTTTGACAGCCACGTGCTTTTTTGACAGCTGTCATCCGCCATCTTTGAGCACTGTGCTGCCCTCTATATCGCAGTAGCTGCAAAATTCGTCACCTGTCATCGGCAGTGCTGCCATCTTGACGGGTCTAAACCTTAGTGCTACCAACTTAACCTAACTAGCGCGAGGTAAACAAAGCCACGTGCAGCTGTCATCCGCCATCTATAATCTATAGAGCACAGTGCTGCCCTCTTTAGCTACTTACCTTTGAAATGTGGTGGCGGATAATTTGAAAAATGCTTTTTGACAGCAGCCATCTTTGTGCACCATGCTGCCCTCTTTAGCTAGATACCTGTGGTGGCAGGCAATTCCACATGACAGCAGCCATCTTTAATCAAGACAGCACTGTGCTGCCATCTTTAGCTAGATACCTTTGAAATGTGGTGGCGGCAAATTGAAAAATTGCACGTGCTCTTGTTTGGAAACAAACTCACGCGCTTTTTTGACAGCCGTCATCCGGCATCTTTAATCAACAGAGCACAGTGCTGCACTCTTTAGCTAGATACCTTTGAAATGTGGTGGCGGCAATTTGAAAAATTCTATGTGCTCTTGTTGGGAAACAAAGCCACGTGCTTTTTTGACAGCTGTCATCCGCCATCTTTAATCAATAGAGCACTGTGCTGCGGGCAATTTCGTCAGCTGTCATCCGCCATCTTTAATCCAGAGAGAACAGTGCTGCACTCTATGTGGTGGCGGTAAATTCCACGTGCTTTAAAAACCTATGGGCTTTTCTGACAGCTGTCATCCGCCATCTTTAATCCAGAGAGAACAGTGCTGCACTCCATGTGGTGGCAGCAAATTCCACGTGCTTTACAAACCTATGCGCTTTTCTGACAGCTGTCATCCGCCATCTTTAATCTAGAGAGAACAGTGCTGCACTCTATGTGGTGGCAGCAAATTCCACGTTCTCTTGTTTGGAAACAAATTCTACTCGCTCTTCAGCTGTCATCCACCATCTTTAATCAAGAGAGCACCGTTCTGCCCTCTTTGTGGTGGCGGATAATTTGAAAAAATTATTTTCGACAAGCAGTCATCTTTAATCCAGAGGGAACAGTGCTGCCCTCTTTAGCTACTTACCTTTGAGGCGGTTAATTTGAAAAATTCTTTTCGACAAGCAGCCATCTTTAATCCAGAGAGAACAGTGCCGCCCTCTTTAGCTACTTACCTTTGAGGCGGCTAATTTGAAAAATTATATTTAACAAGCTGCCATCTTTAATGAAAAGAGCATCGTGGTGCTATCTTGCGGGTAATATTTTACGTCACAGCTGTCATCCGCCATCTTGCATTGCTAACCTTAGTGCTGCCCTCTTTAGCTACTTACCTTTGACAAGCTGTCACCCGCCATCTTGCATCGCAAACCTCAGTGCTGCACTCTATGTGGTGGCGGATAACTTGAAAAAATCTTTTTGACAGGCAGCTATCTTTAATCCAGAGAGAACAGTGCTGCCATCTTTAGCTACCGCCATCTTACATCGCTTACCTCGCTGCTGCACTCTATGTGGTGGCGGTCAATTCGAACAAGTTTAATCACGCATCGGGAAAGCTATAGTAAGCACGTGCTGTTGTGATGACGTTATTGTGCATGTTTAAACCCGTTCGTTGACTAAAAGCTTTAGTCTTCGAGAAACAGTGATAGAGAGTGGAGTGCAAACATGACGAAAACATTAATAGTTGATGTGCAAGGCTTTAAAGTAAACGGAAACAAATTTGTGTTTAACGAGGTGGCTGTGTTAGATTGCAGTGTGTTGTGGGCACCAAAACTTGTTAGTTTAGTATTTAGTCCACCGTTCCCTTACTGTTTGCAAACAGATGAAGATAAAAAGCAGACTCAGTGGATTGAAAACAATTTAGGTTTGAAGTGGGAAGAAAAAGGAATACCTTATCGTTTTCTACCTTTAATGATGAATGCACATTTGTCAAGAGCAGATCTTGTTCTTTTAAAGGGTTGTGAAAAGAAAGAATGGTTGCGTGATTTTCTACCATCATCATGTGAAGTTATCGACATGCATGAATTGGGGTGCCCATCATTTAAAACTCTTCCGAAAGAGCATAGTAGAGAAACAACTAAATAGTCTTTACAACATGTATGCATGCTCTTTGATTGGTTGTGTCGCAGTGCATGCCGGGAAGTGAACAACATATGTAAACTGCAGTGTCGAAATAACCTTAGTGTAATAGAAACATTTCTAGAGTAAAGACATCATGTCATTTCTAACAGATACTAAGTGTAACGCAGTTGAAAAGGCGATCGTAAAGTTTTATGCATGCAAGAAGAAACTAAACACTTTTACTGAAGAAGAGTTAAATGCATTACCAAAGGCATTTTTGGTTAATGTAGCCGCGAATGCTGTAAAGAAGATTTGGGAAAAGGTGCCTCGTGAGTGGACTCAAGATAGTGTTTTGTCAGAGCTTCAAACGTGTAGTTTACATCATGAACACGTGAGTTTAGCTAGAAGACCTTCTGTGAGACAGTGCCGTACATGTCAACTAATTAAACTGTATCACGGACCTAAAACTAACGAGTTGTCTTCGCTTATAAACACTTATCATGGCTGTGGAGAGAGTAAACAAGGAAAGGGTGAAGAAACGTGCTGGGAGAAAGATGAGGAAGCATGTTGGGCGTGGACTCATCAATAGAGTGATTGATCTTCTTTTCTTCATGCTTCATCTCCCCTGCAGCCCTAGAACACGTTCGCCTGACAAGTAGTTACATGCTGCCTGCATAGAGTATGTCGTGTAGCTGTTAAAATCTGCTTCGTAGAGTTATGACGTGTGTGTGTGTGTTATTACCTAGTGCTTTAGCTGCTCAGAAGAATATAGCAGCACTTGTCGTTGTTGGTGTAATAAAACGAAAACTGAGTGACAAAGACCGTAAAATAAACAAAGGATAAAAATGTATATATTCTAAAATAAATATGAATTGTCAAAACATATTACAGGTGTTGTTTAATCCTACAGCATGTCCTAGTGACTTAGAAGAAAGGAAACGTAGAGGATTAAAAGAAAACACACATAAGATTTAAAGTACATCCTCTTTATTAATCCATGAATTAAAGCTGTTATTAAAACCAAGCCATTTAACATACAGTTTATTACCACGACGTCGAATAACACGTTCAACTAAATAGTGATCAGGATATTTTGTTTTCTGCAGTTCTTAGATGTAGAATCCTCCTTCAATAGGCTGTCTTCTGAGATCGCGAAGTAAATACGTAACTGGATTAGTAAGCTTAACACTTCTGATTTGAAAAATTTCAGTGCTCCAGTTAGGTGTGTATCCTTTTGCAAAGATAGACGTGTGTTTGCTGATGCGAACGAAATCACCTTCTTTAAAGCGATGGCGACGTGCATCAGCTGTTTTAATTACAAGATGAATAGCATCTAGACATGTTGTATTCTTTGTAACAAGACGTGGCTTTGTTCCGATAGTGCGATGAGGTGTATCGTTGTAGGTAGATAAAAGTCTAGGTAGCAGATCAGTACAACGATATGAACCTTGCGCTGTAAATTCTCGCCACATCATTGTTTTGAGTGTACGATTAAAGCGTTCTACAACACTTGCCTTGAGATTGCTGAACGTAGAGTAGTGTTGAATGCCAAGTAACTTGAGGTAAGAAGAAAAATCCTTGTTGTAAAACTCTTTACCTTGATCAGTTTGAAGAAGCCTTGGGCAGCGTTTCGATTCTTCAACAATATGTTTAAATGCTTCTTTAACTTGAGCTGCTGTTTTAGAACGCACGGGTTGTGCAAAAGCAAACTTTGAGTACACATCCATAACAGTAAGTAGATACATATAGCCCTTATTACTAGAAGCATATGGAATCATTTCTACTAAGTCTGCTTGTCAGAGATCATCTTTTCCTCGTGTAATAACGCGTCTGCGACAGTAGATGCGACGTGCTGGTTTATGTAACTCATGTGCGATGTTTACCTTTACAGGTGAGATCTTCTCTTGACGAGCCATTACAAAATAATACCGGCATAACGTAGTTCTCTTTCTATTTCTAGAATTTCTGATCCGTGACCAGTGTGACCAGCCTCTTGCGATGCTCTTAAAAGTTGTAATCGTTCAACGAGTAAGTTTGGGTCATTCCAGTATCTTACATCCACATACGGCAACAAAGGCTTGTAGATAACGTCTAGACTACGTGCAGTGGGAAACAGCTTAGAAATAAACTCACGATACTTGTAACTCTTATTCGCATTTACAGCTTCTGTTCTCTTGTAATTACGTCGTGTTGCATCAGTAGCAAAAAGTATTGCTTTATACTTTTTAAGATCATCTTGTAAAATTATATCCTTGTCAGGTATTCGTGAGAAAAGAAGTTCTAAGAGTCCTTTCGTAGGTTTATAGGTAACACCTTTTAAAATGAGTTTGTTGCTATTAATCTTAACATTTGAATTTCCTATCCGGAAACAGTCATCTTCGTAGCGAATACCATAGGTAGTGTCAGTTTGTCCTGTAAAACGTTTTTCTATATAAGGTGCAAAGAGAGATCCATAGGTATCTTGAATAAAAGTTCTAAACTGATTGCGATACTCTGGTGTAATCATAACCTCAGACAAAGATAGTAGATTTTGCGTCGATGTAGTAGGTGTTTCTGCAATAACATCTGTATTTAAAAACTCAACACGCTTAGATGGTGATGTATCATTAAGTTCTTCTTCTTCTTCTTCTTCCTTATCTTCCTCTTCTTGATCTACATCCTGCTTCTTCTCCTCCGTATATTCTTCATGCTTCTCTTTATGATATAATGTTTGCATAGAAGAAAAACTTGAAGTAGACTGCGGTAATGAAGTAGAATTAAAAATTTCTTTGAGTGGTGTACTTAGTTGTGTTTTTAAAAATAAATCCGTGTCTGCTTGAATACGTTTAAGCTCTTTAAATTTCCGTCGAATATTGTTTCGAGCTTGGATGATATGTTTTGTGATCTCCTTGCTAGATGTTAACATGATGGTGGTTTTTAATCAAGTAGTTACTGTAATTCTGTGTTAATGCATATAATATGATCGAAACCCATGCGATATCGTTCATGCTGTACATCACTTTCTTTATCAATAACTAAAAAGCTGTAACGGTGTAATGACCAACATTTAGCGCACATACGTTGAAAGTCATCGAATGACATATCAGTGTTAACATGATCGTTATACACATGTCGCATGTTGCGCTCATCTTGCCGGAAAAGCACAATAACATTTGCGTTGTCGCGTATCAACTGCTTAGGCACACGAGAATAGGTTTGGCACAAATAGATGCAATCAACATATTTATGCCGACCCATACTAAAGAATGCACGAATAACGTTTTGCTGTTCTGTTGCGACATCATCAAAGATCATAAGAGAATTAGGAAGCACATCGTCTGGTGATGGTACTTGCTCATGTGAATTAAATTTAAAATATCTTATTCCATCTTTAACTAGATCGTGCATTACAGTTTGTAGAATAGTATATAGCGGCTGATAGAGTGACTTTACAGAAGTAATAAGTGTGAGTAAAAGATTTGTTTTTCCGCATCCCGACGGACCTGATATAATACATCGAACAGTAAAAGGAAACAACGTTCCATGACGTTTTCTTGTAGTTGTACTAGAACTAGGTAAGAGATGTGGTACAATGTCGGTAACAGGTAGCGTGTCTTGCTGCTTTATAATCTTCATGATAACTGAATCATAAAGTACGTAATAGTAATATATTAAACGAAACAAGAGGCAACGGTTAGTTTATGATTTGCTCTTGACTAGTAAAGTCGTGCCCAGCATGGTGAAACAACGATATCCAAACGACATGAAGAAGAAAAAGAAAGTAAAAACTGTTGGATGGAAAGATGTTATAAAGGCTGCGTAAAAAGCTATTCGAGGGGAATACAATCCTCGTGTAGCTATTACTAAGGCGTTACGCGCAGCAAGAGCGAGAATTTCTCCAAAGTGCAGAGCAATATTTAGTAAACGTGCGCGAATTATTCCTGTACCAAAACGAGGAGGATTTCTTCCTGCGCTGTTTGCTGGCTTAGCAGCTTTAGGGTCATTGCTAGGTGGTGCTAGTGCTGTAGCGAGAACTGTCAAAGCTGTAGAAGAAGCGAAACAACAGTTGAAAGAGAGTGAACGTCATAACAAGACGATGGAGGCAATTGCGTTACGAGGCAAAGGTGTGAACATGAAGCTAGCGCCATACAAGAAAGGGCTTGGTATCTACATTTCTCCAAAAAACGTCTACTGAATGCACTGCCATATCGAGCTCTAACGCATGATGAAGTTTTTACGTTTGCTAAACAACTAGGAATTCATTATTTTCGAGGAGTGTATATGCGCGATCAACTACCAGTACGCCCACGTGAACGTGAAAGTGCCGTAATTAACTTGGACGACAGTCGTGGACCTGGAACTCATTACGTTGCTTATGTAAAACGTAAATCTAAAGTATGGTATTTTGATAGCTATGGAGATTCACCTCCTCCTTTTGAGCTCATACGTTATTTCGGAAGCAGTGCAGACATTGTTTACAATAAAAACCGTGTGCAAAACTTTAATACACGCATGTGCGGACGATTATGTCTTATGTTCTTATATCAAACCCAGACAGTAGAGAAAGTGCATTAGTGTCTACGTGATGACGAACAGTGAAAGAACGTTTGCTGTACGTGGAGAAGGACCTGAAACAACCGTCTATTTTAATCCACGAATCGAACTTGGTTATCAGCCTCATAGTCGTGGACTAGTATCGTTTGAAAGCTACAATAAAATCTATAATGTGCGTGATGGTTTAAACAAGTTCTATTACGATGAGTATGTGCTAACACTACCCTCAGGTAGTTATACAGTAGATGATATTCACGACTATATTGAAAGTACGTTAATTGATCAGTTTGGGGAAGATAGTTTTAGTAATCATAATTACAAGTTCTCAATCACTATAAGCAACATTACACATAAATGTGTTATTGAATCATCATTTAAGATTGACTTCAAATCACAACCTGATTCGATTGGACCACTGCTTGGATTTTCATCGAGGGAGCTCCTACCGAACGTACGTTACGAGTCTGATCAACTTATAAAACTCTTCATTGATTATAATGTGAACATTACTTGTAATATTATTACAGACTTGAATAGTAATCTACAACCTTCGCACGTCCTGCACGACTTTATTGTTACAGAGGAACGTGGATATACTATTTGTGAGAAACCAGCAGTAGTCCTTTATCATCCTGTGTCTGTAAAACACATTAGCAACATTACTCTTAGACTTGTAAATAAACATAATCAGCTTATTCATTTAGATCAGCACGCGTACGTAGCTTACAAACTACATCTTAAACCAGTATGAAAACCATCTATAAAACACGGTGTACATTCCAAAGACATACTACATGTGTGCAGAGACTAATCGAGTTAACAGATACCCATAAGCAGATACTCCAAGATTTAGGATATACACTACTACAACAGAATGGAAGAAATGCTAGACATTACGAATACAGTAGAAAGTCGTGAAGGTGTAGTACGAAGTGAGCTTCATTCCTATCAACCTTTTACGTTTGGATTAAATAACAATGATGAAATTCATTTTATTATTAATCAACAAGATGTTTACACCTTACCACACGAAAGCTACCTCTATATTGAAGGACGATTAGAAAAGTCTGATGGAAGTGGACCAAGCACTTCACAACTAAACAACCATGCTCTAGCTTTTCTCTTTTCTGAAGCGCGATATGAAGTAAACAATGTTGAAATAGATCGAACGAAGAATGTTGGTATTACAAGTGCAATGAAACTCTACCCTTCTTTCAGTGATGAAGAAAGTAATCTTTTGCGGATGGCTGGATGGTGTCCAAAAGCTACTAACAACTGGATGATTAATGAGGATGGAACTTTTACGGGTATGTTATCACTGAAACATATTTTTGGATTCGCAGAAGACTTTACACGTATTATAATCAACGCAAAACAAGAGCTTATTCTAATCCGTGATCGAAGTGATTACAATTCTCTTAAAGCAGTAGAAACACCTGTAGAATCGAAAATAACACTGCATCGTATACTGTGGCGGATACCACATGTAACCTTATCTGATCGTGAAAAACTTCGATTGCTCAAGATTGTAGAAAATGATACACCATTACCTATACGTTTTAGAAGTTGGGAGCTGCATGAATATCCTGTGTTACCACCTACAAACAAGCATAGCTGGGCTGTTAAAACATCACGTTTTACTGAGAAGCCCTTGTACATAATTTTTGGATTTCAAACTAATCGTAAATTCAATCACGAAAAAGATAGCTCACTGTTTGATCACTGCAAATTAAGACACGTTAGACTATATCTCAACGGAATTACGTATCTCTACGAAAACATCGACATTAACTTTGAGAAAAATAAGTTTGGGACGCTCTATGACATGTTTTGTAAATTTCAATCATCGTATTATCAGAAAGAAGATCGTCCGCTATTTACACCTCAAGAATTTAAAAATAAAGCACCGATTGTAGTTATAGACTGCTCTTATCATGAAGAATCTATAAAAGAATCTCCAGTTGATATTCGTTTAGAATTTGAAACATCTGAAACATTCCTGCTAACACAGCAGCCTATTGTCTTATTATTCATATGAGTGATGTTACTTACCATCCGCTAACGAATATTGTTACGAGACTATAAATAAGAATAGATCTTTATCATTTTCATTAGTGTGTGCTTCGACATCGTACGCTATGGAACAAAACTGTAAATGTGCATGCTGTTTGCATGCTCATACGCAACATCTTATTTATGTTTCACGAGTGAGTGAGGCTATTAAGATGTTCTATAAACGTAGATCGTCGATGCCGAAACATCTTATTCAATACTTACCACCAGAATTTTTATATACGTACGCTGCCTCTTACGTGCATAATTTTTGGGACATCATTCCTCTACACAGTAAGATGTCAATTGAAGTAGCTTTATGCAGAACTTGTGAACGACATTACAAGCATCGAGGAGAAAATGGTGATGATGATTGGGATGGACCAAATCCGAGGATTGAACACTGTACACAGTGTATGAATGAACTTTCTCTAGTACCTCATGATGATGATGATGATGATTCCGAAAAGGAATAACAGCAAGGTAAGAAGTATATGATCTTCTCTGTAAAGCATATCATACTTAGTATAATATATTTCTAAATGCTTTGTTTAATTTGAATGTTGCAGGAGGCATTTCAGAAGCGTACGTTGTTAAGAAGCACACCAACCTTGTCAGCAGCAAAAACGAACACTGTTGTAGTACATTTGTAAATAAATATTTGATCGCTTTCAAAAAATGTTGTACTTATTGCATTGCTTTGCACCGACTTACTCTTTAAGAAAAACGATCAGGTCTAAACATGCACAATGACGTCATCACAACAGCACGTGCTTACTCTAGCTTTCCCGATGCATGTTTAAACTTGTTCGAATTTACCGCTACCACATTCCTTTACACCGACTTAAGAAAACGGACAAGTCTAAACATGCATGATGACGTCGTCACTGCGGCACGTGCTTACTCTAGCTTTCCCGATGCGTGATTAAACTTGTTCGAATTTACCGCCACCACATAGAGTGCAGCAGCGAGGTAAGCGATGTAAGATGGCGGTAGCTAAAGATGGCAGCACTGTTCTCTCTGGATTAAAGATGGCTGCTTGTCATAAAGATTTTTTCAAATTATCCGCCACCACATAGAGTGCAGCACTGAGGTTTGCGATGCAAGATGGCGGGTGACAGCTTGTCAACGGTAAGTAGCTAAAGAGGGCAGCACTAAGGTTAGCAATGCAAGATGGCGGATGACAGCTGTGACGTAAAATATTACCCGCAAGATAGCACCACGATGCTCTTTTCATTAAAGATGGCAGCTTGTTAAATAGAATTTTTCAAATTAGCCGCCTCAAAGGTAAGTAGCTAAAGAGGGCGGCACTGTTCTCTCTGGATTAAAGATGGCTGCTTGTCGAAAAGAATTTTTCAAATTAACCGCCTCAAAGGTAAGTAGCTAAAGAGGGCAGCACTGTTCCCTCTGGATTAAAGATGACTGCTTGTCGAAAAGAATTTTTTCAAATTATCCGCCACCACAAAGAGGGCAGCACGGTGCTCTCTTGGTTAAAGATGGTGGATGACAGCTGAAGAGCGAGTAGAATTTGTTTCCAAACAAGAGAACGTGGAATTTGCTGCCACCACATAGAGTGCAGCACTGTTCTCTCTAGATTAAAGATGGCGGATGACAGCTGTCAGAAAAGCGCATAGGTTTGTAAAGCACGTGGAATTTGCTGCCACCACATGGAGTGCAGCACTGTTCTCTCTGGATTAAAGATGGCGGATGACAGCTGTCAGAAAAGCGCATAGGTTTGTAAAGCACGTGGAATTTACCGCCACCACATAGAGTGCAGCACTGTTTTCTCTGGATTAAAGATGGCGGATGACAGCTGACGAAATTGCCCGCAGCACAGTGCTCTATTGATTAAAGATGGCGGATGACAGCTGTCAAAAAAGCACGTGGCTTTATTTCCCAACAAGAGCACATAGAATTTTTCAGATTGCCGCCACCACATTTCAAACGTATCTAGCTAAAGAGTGCAGCACTGTGCTCTGTTGATTAAGGATGGCGGATGACGGCTGTCAAAAAAGCGCGTGAGTTTGTTTCCAAACAATAGCACGTGAAATTTTTCAATTTGCCGCCACCACATTTCAAAGGTATCTAGCTAAAGATGGCAGCACAGTGCTGTCTTGATTAAAGGTGGCTGCTGTCATGTGGAATTGCCTGCCACCACAGGTATCTAGCTAAAGAGGGCAGCATGGTGCACAAAGATGGCTGCTGTCAAAAAGCATTTTTCAAATTATCCGCCACCACATTTCAAAGGTAAGTAGCTAAAGAGGGCAGCACTGTGATCTATAGATTAAAGACGGCGGATGACAGCTCCACGTGGCTTTGTTTACCTCGCGCTAGTTAGGTTAAGTTGGTAGCACTAAGGTTTAGACCCGTCAAGATGGCAGCACTGCCGATGACAGGTGACGAATTTTGCAGCTACTGCGATATAGAGGGCAGCACAGTGCTCAAAGATGGCGGATGACAGCTGTCAAAAAAGCACGTAGCTGTCAAAAAGAACGTGGCTTTGTTTACCTCGCGCTAGTTAGGTTAAGTTGGCACTACTGAGGTTTAGGCCCGTCAAGATGGCAGTACCGAGGTTAGCGATGCGTTGTTGTCTGTCAAAAAGCACGTGGCTGTCAAAAAACACGTGGCTTTGTTTACCTCATGCTAGTTAGGTTAAGTTGGCACTAGTGAGGTTTAGGCCCGTCAAGATGGCAGCAGTGAGGTTAGCGATGCGTTGTTGTCGATGACAGCTGTCAAAAAGCACGTGGCTTTGTTTACCAATTCAAATCTTGCGCCAAAATTCAAATCTCCCGCCAAAATTCAAATTTCCCGCGGGAGGAGGAGGAGGAGGAGGCGGGCGGATGCGGAGGCCGCTGAACCATCCAATTATACTACTAATTTCATCATTATCTTTAAAAATAATAAATGAGCAAGCAAGTGAGGCATTTAGCTTAAGTGCAGTATGCGTACTTAGCAAAGAAGTGACTTCTTCAAATACATTATAGCAAGAATTTGTATCTGAAATATTTCCCATAATACCACTTACTATACGTGATGGAAACCCTGTATGAATAGTCTCAAAGTAAGATGACATGGCATTAAAAATACTAATAAATGAGTGTGTTAAATATCAACAAAACTGAGAACATATGTGTTGTTTTCTATTCCATGATACGTTAAGGCAATTGTTCTTTGATTTATATTTTGTATATCTGTATCTGTTAAGGCATTAAATCTATTAGGTAGAAATACCTTGAAGTTTTCACAGATGCACAATATCCTATCACCAAATCTCGCTGATAACCTCTGAAGGGAAATAACTTTAAATTCTTGATTAAGAGGAAGATCACTTAGTCTTGTTGTTGTTGTTGTTGTTGTTGGCCCCGTAAGCCGTCCTAGGTAGTTAATTCATTCCATTCTTCTAAAAAATTAAAGTAATATTTTTAGATTTAAAAAACAGAACGCATAATTAATAAAAAGATAAGACATACTGTTTAATAATGTACGCGTGGAATGTACTGTATTTACGGCAAACATAGTCCTTTCTGCGATTAATTCAGCAAACCACGTCCCTAGTCCTTTCTGCGTTGTGGATACGGCTAAAGATAGTATCTATCAAGGAAGATAAAAATCAAATAATAACAATAATATTTTAATAAATTAAACTTACCTTTCAGATTAATATTGAAAATCAAGCCACAAGGTTTGTAGCAGGAAACAATCACCGATGATAGAGTACACAGCAGACAACAACTCCCTAGTCATTTCTGCGATGTAGCAGAAAACCACCTCCCTAGTCCTTTCTGCTACATGGATACGGCAAAAATCACCGATAATAATGTCAATAATGATAATAATTTCAAAAAGAGAAAAAATAGTGTATATATATATATATATATATATATATATATATATAATTTTACAGTTTAAATATATTTATTTTTAGAAACAGTACACCTTGTCGCGAAAGTAAGAGAGAGAGAGGAATTGCTTGTCTGCTTATGAACCGACGAATCGAACAAGGTCCTGTCTGTCGGATGTGACGCTTACTGTACAGTTCTGTGCAGTACTGAGAATTATAATGAAATATTTATCACACATAATGTAGTGGTGTAGGGGTTGAGATAGTACTTCAGTTTTACGGCATACGGCTCTAAAGGGCCTTGCCCCCGACCGGGGTCTTTGCTGTATGTCTCCATCCGACAAGACAAAACATGTTGACTATCTGTACGGGTTAAATCATGTAATACGACCTCAACGCTCCTGCTACAGCTCCCTAAATGCTGCTGTTGACGACTAAGGGCAGTTAGCTGAGTCTGTAGGTTAGCGACTACAACAGGGGGGTTCGAACCCACTATCCCCGAATGCAAGCTGATAGCTACGTGACCCAGAACGCGCAGCCACTTTCTCTGTCAGTTACGGGATTCAATCGCGGCAAAGTCATCTAGAGGCCAATAATAAAATATTTACTGGCATGTTAAATATCTTATTTTTAGGGGGCAGAAAATATGCACCTCCAAAACTTAGCCCTGTGTAGTTGATGCACGTCTTCGGGGTAATATTTTATCTGTTAGTTATTTATCGTTGCCCTAGAAGAGTGCGACAGGTTTCAGCACCCGACACATTTCCTATCCTCGCCACTAGATGGGGCTCCATTCATTCTATCACTGATCTGGTCGAATGACTGGAAACAAGCTGTGGATTTTAATTATTACTTTAGAGGTAACGCTATGTTGCGAACTAATAAGATAGTTTTACGTGGTCCGCATTTTCGCATTATATAACGTAAGTATATCAGGTATGAATATTCGAAAAGAACAAGAGCATGTAGTGTTGACAGGTTCGATCCTGGCTCAGTCCGGTGGTATTTAAAGTTACTCATGTAGGACAACCTCGTGTCGGTAGATTTACTGGCACGTCAAGACCTGGACCCCGGGTATCGAACATCATGTAACCAGCTTCTGGATAAGGACTATAGTGACAGTGGGATTCGAACCTACTATTTTCCGTATGCAAGCTTACATGCTGTAAGCTCCTAACCGCACGGCCAATTCGCCCGGTACGTGTGGCGTGTCGTGATGAGGATAGGTGCGAAGCGATGAACGCTGACCACACATTACCTCGTAATCTGCAGACCTTCGTAGGCTGAGCAGCAGTCGGTTGGTAGCCGAAGTCCTCCTTGGTTTTAGAAAATCACACATTTTACGAAAAGCTAAATAGAAACTGCATAATAGGTTGCTGACTGTCGTATTTCTACTTGCAATCACGTTTATCAAACATCGATAATATCGGCTTTACGTTCCTACAAACGACTTACACGGTTTTCGAAGACCATCAGGTGTTGGAATTTTCTCACGCGGGAGTTCTTTATTACAATCTTAAAGCGATAATCACCACTATTACTTTGGACAGTAAAACTTAGATACACACACACGCGCACATACACATTTATTAGCTTACCTGAGATAATCCATACTTACATATAAAGGGAAGTAATCATGTTTAGAATTGAATTACATTGAGCAGAGTTCTGCTCTTAGCGTGATATTAATTGGAAGTGGACAGAGAGACTCGCTCGCTGTGAGCTGGCACATGTGTCTCGCAACAGGAAACGGTGTCAATTTACTGCTTACACACTCTGCACTGCAACGTTCACCGTCTCGCTAACATACATTCGTTAGAAAGAGGAATATTGTCAAATTTAATCAGATAAAATAATGTTCTACCGAGTTGAGATTATTATCTAGTCGGCCTGCGGGACAAAATTCCTTTACCTCAACGTTATCTGTCTACAACTTAGCATATTCGATCCTGGCTTATTCAAAAGGTATTTTTCTACTTTGACGGCCTAGGGAGTAATGCGCAAGATAGCAGCTATGTGCAACTTCCTTGTGCTAGGACCCCAGAGGACAAAATAGCGCCATTCCGTTATTGTTTTTCGTAGTTTCCCATTATCACACCAGGCAAATGCTGGGATGAGGGTGGAGGTTCGTTTGGATGATGGTTGGCGTACTGGTGTGTGATTCAGAAGGCCCGATGTTGTATTTCCAGTCAGACCGAAAGGTTTAATTCTCTTAGCTCGGGGACTGGGTTTTTATCTCATCCTGAAGATGGTTTTATAGTTTCCCATTAGCTCACCAGGCAAATGCTGGGACTAAACCGACACCCTCAACGCTCCTGCTACAGCACCCTAAAGGCATGCAGTTAGCGACTACGGGGCATATAGCTGAGTCCACGATATTGGCGACTACAGTCTATAATTTAATTCTACTACAATAATCACTATCGCTCAGCTGGAAGGCCTAGAGATCAGAGGTGCCGGAATTTAGTCCTAAAGGAGTTCTTTTACGTGCCAGTAAATCTAAAGATACGAGGCTGACGTATTTGAGCACCTTCAAATACCATCGGACTGAACCAGGGACTGCATATTTATTCGGTCGCAGGATGACAATCAAAATATCTGGCTCTATATTGTAACTTACAGAGCAATAGCCCTACCAAGCGACCACTGCTCAGTCCGATAGTAGGGGGTTCAAAACTCGGCAGAGACTGGCAATAATAATAATAATAATAGTATTTCGTATGCGAGGTCAAGAATAAATGAATGCTACCTGAAGGGACCTTGGCCTACGAAACAACCGCTGCTCAAACGCGGGATTTACTAAACCGACGCCCTCAACGCCCCTGCTACAGCGCCTTAAATGCATGTATATGGCGGCTACGGGGCACATAGCTGAGTCCGTGTGTTGGCGACTACGGTCTATAATTTAATTCTACTACAATAATCACTGTCGCTCAGCCCAAAACCTAGGGATTTAACGGACGAGTTGGCTATGCGGGCAGCGGATGTAAAATTGCAGACTGATGAATAATTTGATAAGCTTGGCCGTAGACTCTGGACTGTCAAGGTTAACTTGTGCACATGCGAAGAATGTCGCCTACACGTCTGTTGCCAATACTTAGGCTGACCCATTACCTTGGTATATGAAAAGCGTCGCAGTCTACAGTTCAGCAGGTCTCTAGGTTCAAATCTACAGTATGGCGAGATGATGGTCAAAAATCGAACACGGAACAGACAAATGCTGGTGCTGTACCATTATGTAGGACACGGCATTTCCTGTCCTATAATAATAATAATAATAATAATAATAATAATAATAATAATAATAATAATAATAATAATAATAATAATAATTATAATAATGTTATTTGCTTTAAATCCCACGAACTACCTTCACGGTTTTCGGAGACGATGAGGTGCCGAAATTTCGTCCCGCAGGATCTCTTTCACATACGTGGGTTAGAATGCCACTGTCGCTCCTCAAGCGACCGCTTCGCGGGGTCGGGTTCGATTTACAGCCACACAGACCCCTATCAAGCATAGGCTGTAGGCAGAACAGTGGCCGCTTGGTAGGCCAAGGCACCTTCTCGAGGTGCCGTGTGCTGAGCTACTCTGTCAGTAGATAAGGGTTCGATTCTATAAGAGAGAGAATGGGGTTCGAATCCATAATGTTTTTACTAGAGATTTTCTTTGGAAATCTAACATTCAACAGTGTGTTCAGTGTTTGAATCAATTACTGTAATATGACGAGATTTTTACAGTGGTGATGTGTTGATGTGTAGAGGAAATTAGACAGAAGTACTTGGATATGATTAGTGAGAAGTTTCGAACAGTAGACAGTAAGCAGGTTCAGGATATAGAAAGTGAATGGGTGGCATACAGGGATGCTGTGATAGAAACAACAAGGGAATGCCTAGGAACAACTGTGTGTAAAGATGGGAAAAGGCGAACATGTTGGTGGAATGATGAAGTGAGAGCAGCCTGTAAACGTAAAAAGAAGGCTTATCAGAAATGGCTCCAAACAAGGGCCGAGGCTGAGAGGGATTGGTACGTAGATGAAAGAAACAGAGCGAAACAAATAGTTGTTGAATCCAAAAAGAAGTCATGGGAAGATTTTGGTAATAAACTGGAAAGGCTACGTCAAGCAGCAGGGAAACCTTTCTGGACAGTAATAAAGAATCTTAGGAAGGGAGGGAAAAAGGAAATGAACAGTGTTTTGAGTAATTCAGGTCAACTCATAATAGATCCCAGGGAATCACTGGAGAGGTGGAGGAAATATTTTGAACGTCTTCTCAATGTAAAAGGAAATCATCTTGGTGGTGTTGCGAACAGCCAAGCTAATGATGTTGGTGAAATAACGCTTGAGGAAGTGGAAGGGATGGTAAATAAACTCCGTTGTCATAAAGCTACAGGAATAGATGACATTAGAATCGAAATGTTGAAGTATAGTGAGAAGGCTCGGATGAAATGGCTTCATAGAGTAGTAAGATACTGGGGGACTATGGAAATAAATGTAGATTATTAAAATGAATCAAAGACATTTATGTTGACAATTGGGTTTCAGTGAGAATTGATGGTAGAATGAGTTCTTGGTTCAGGGTACTTACAGGGGTTAGACAAGGCTGTAATCTTTCACCTTTGCTGTTCGTAGTTTACATGGGCCATCTGCTGAAAGGTATAAAATGGCAGGGAGGGATTCAGTTAGGTGGAAATGTAGTAAGCAGTCTGGCCTATGCTGACGACTTGGTCTTAATGGCAGATTATGCCGAAAGCCTGCAGTATAATATCTTGGAACTTGAAAATAGATGCAATGAGTATGGTGTGAAAATTTACGTCTCGAAGACTAAATTGATGTCAGTAGGTAAGAAATTCAACAGAACTGAATGTCAGATTGGTGATACAAAGCTAGAACAGGTCGATACTTTCAAGTATTTAGGTTGTGTGTTCTCCTAGGGTGGTAATATAGTAAGTGAAATTGAATCAAGGTGTAGTAAAGCTAATGCAGTGAGCTCGCAGCTGCGATCAGCAGTATTCTGTAAGAAGGAAGTCAGCTCCCAGACGAAAACTATCTTTACATCGGTCTGTTTTCAGACCAACTTTGCTTTACGGTAGCGAAAGCTGGGTGGACTCAGAATATCTTATTCATAAATTGGGATATGAAAGCAAGAATGATTGCTGGTGCAAACAGGTGGGAACAATGGCAGGAGGGTACTCGGAATGAGGAGATAAAGCCTAAATTAGGAATGAACGGGATGGATGCAGCTGTACGCATGAACCGGCTTCGGTGGTGGGGTCATGTGAGGCGAATGGAGGAGGGTAGGTTACCTAGGAGAATAATGGACTCTGTTATGGAGGTTAAGAGCAGTAGATAACATGGCGTCTAGTGTGATGAGTGAGTAATTTCGCTCCGTAAATATCCTACTCGATTCGCATAATAAGTTGCAGAAAGCGTTTGATCTGTGCATAGTTGTGGAACATAAATTGACAAGCCTCAGTTTTACACTCCCGTTATCAATCAATCAATCAATCAATCAATCAATCAATCAATCAATCAATCAATCAATCAATCAATCAATCAATCAATCAATCAATCAATCAATCAATCAATCAATCAATCAATCAATCAATCAATCAATCAATCAATCAATCAATCAATCAATCTTGATCTGCATTTAGGGAGAGTCGCCCAGGTGGCAGGTAAGTTATTCCAATCCCTAACTCCCCTTCCTATAAACGAATATTTGCCCCAAATTGTCCTCTTCAATTCCCACTTTATCTTCATATTGTGATCTTTCCTACTTTTAAAGACACCACTCAAATTTATTCGTCTACTGATGTCCTCCCACGCCATCTCTCCTCTGACAGCTCGAAACATACCACTTAGTCGAGCAGCTCGTCTCCTTTCTCCCAAATCTTCCCATCCCAAACTTTGCAACATTTTTGTAACGCCACTCTTTTGTCGGAAATCATCCAGAACAAATCGAGATGCTTTTCTTTGGATTTTTTCCAGTTCCTGAATCAAGTAATCCTGGTGAGGGTCCCATAGACTGGAACCATACTCTAGTTGGGGTCTTACCAGAGACTTATATGCCCTCTCCTTTACATCCTACGACAACCCCTAAATACCCTCATAAGCATGTGCAGAGATCTGTACCCTTTATTAACAATTATATTTTTGTGATTACTCCAATGAAGGTACACCTAGGTACTTACAATGATCCCCAAAAGGATGGCCCTGAAAGAAGCAGGAAAGAATCTGAAGTATTTCATTTATTACAAATCGATGTAATTGCAGATGAGCACACTGGTTATTTTGATTTCTCGTTTGCTTTTATTTTTATTATTTTTTGTCAGTCAGCCAGGTACCCCCTTCAAGTCAGAAACTGGTTCTCTATCACCTGGCCAAGGCCACACGCGCCTCGCCGACAAAGCAAACCCCAGTAGCACACTGACCCATATTCAGTCAGCCGAGACCTGTGTACGGTCACAGTATGTAATAGTCAGTGGATGTATTCAGTGCTGTTCTCAGGTAAGAAAATCTTATTTCATGTACCTACTATTAGTTGTCCTGTTATGTTGGTAGGCCAATATATCCCTTGTGTCAACGACCCGCATTTCTCGCCTCCCCTCTTAACTCAACGCTCACCCCTCCCATACTCTGAAGCAACGGGATCCATTCTGAGGCGACAGCTGATGAATCACCCGAGAGCTCTCTCGTGTTGTCACCTAAATTCACTATCCATTGCAGCTCACCTAGAAGAACTACAGGCGATTTTGAAAATAATAAGGTGCATTGTACTGGCATATCAGAAAGCTGGTTACGTGGAGATTTGCCGTCATGTGCTGTAAATCTCGACGGATACTCGCTCTTACGACATGACCGCACTGACAGACGAGGTGGTGGACTCGCCTTTTACTACAGGAATGATTTAAAATGCAAGATTATCTGCATCTCAGACCCAAGCCTTCCCCTGCGTCCTGAGTATATGTTTGTTGAACTCGACTGTAATAAGAAAATATTAATAGGAATTGTATATAAGCCACGTAATATTAGACAAATGGAGGAATTCGAAGCAGCTTTAACTGATCTTATGTCGATTTACGAAGATGTCGTAGTCGTGGGGGATTTTAATACTGACTTGTTAAAACAAACCAGTGAATCGGATAAGTTGTGTCACATATTCCATGCTCTGAAAATGAAAATCCTACCACTTAACGCTACGAACCACGTCTACTACCCTGACCACTCGACTAACACTTAAATTGATCTTATAATTTCAAATCAACCCCAGAAACTCATTAAGCACGGCCAGATCCCAGCTCCTGGGATTTCAACTCACGACTTATTGTACTTATGTTACTCTGTCCGAGGACCGAATTATAAAGCACGCTAGGTTATCTTAAGAGACATAAAGCATATTGAATTAGATGACCCACGCAATGACGCATATAACTTCCCGTGGGATGACATACGTAATTTTCATGACATTGACTCAAAAGTTTACTCATTAGTGCTGAACTTGTACGACAAACATGCTCCGAAGAGGCAGGTAAGATTTACCTGCCCCCCTTCTCCCTGGCTGACGATCGAGATAAGATATGCTATGGCCAGCCGTGACCGTTGGTACAGACAATTCAAACGAACACGTCACAAAGATGACTTTGAGCAATACAGGAAACTGAGAAACAAAGTTAAACAGCTAATTAGAAATATTAAATGCCACTACTTTCAACAGTTAGCGGGAAATAATAATTTAAACCAAACCTGGAAGAAGTTACGATCTTTGGGCATATGCAAAGCCGTAAAAGAGCACATTCCCACCACATCTCTAGATACCTTAAATTATTACTTTTCTCAGCCTAAAGTCGGACCAGTTCCATTACCGGCTAATCCCACAAACTCAGCATGCCGTTCCGAGCGCGACCAGTTCTCTTTCCACACCGATAGCGCAAATGTTGTTAAACGTGTGCTGTACTCTATCACTTCTGATGCGACAGCTAATGACGGTATATCGATAAAATTAATTAAAAACATCATCGGGGCTGTACTACCAATACTGACGCACATATTCAACTACTGCCTGACCAATGGAGTATTCCCTAACGTTTGGAAAGACGCACTATTAAGGTCTATCCCGAAAAACAATATCTTGGATTTCAGGTTGTTCTATACTAATTGGTTAAAAGAGGGCAAGGGGGTGGACGACATTTGGGAGAACGATCAATGAGACAAGTTATCTCGGGGGCAGCTTTTATACCCGAGAGTTGGGTTCGGGAAGGATCCGGACTAAACCCGGACACCCCCTCTCTTTTATTGGCCGATAAAATAGGTACAAGAAACGTTTGATTGGCTGAAAAATAAATGCATGACATTCCCGATTGGCCAGGTTCCACTGCTGGTGGGATGAGAAGGAAACCTTGAAGTATCAAAATTAATGATAGTCAATTCAATTGAGAAAACCTGTAAACACAAAACTTCTTTGGATTTTTAGTTACTTCACTTTGTACCAGAGTGCATGACCTCAGTTCTTGGATAGAGACATCTATGGAGAAAAGTGCGCAATTCTAGTGATAGTCCAGTCTGTTTTTAAAATAACATATTCCTCTGTTATTTAGTAGTGACATCTTCTGATCAATGTCCCAACTTCATGCATTAGCTGTTTCAATATTTGTTCGATAGTGCACCCGTCCACCTCCCGAGTCCCAGACTAGCATTAATCTCAGGGGTGTTGGTTCATTTTTTAAGTCAACAAATATATAAATATAGAAGCATAAGAGAGCACGGGAATGAACGGAGCAATTAAAAATAAAACGGGGAAAGCTCGATTGTACACATGAATTTAAGGACTCCATGATAGGACTAGGAAGTGACATTTAAATTGAAAAAAAGCATAACATCTAACTACAATAAAAAGATTATGGGAATGGTTTCCTTTGAAATAATTGCCAGAAGGAGCAGTTTATTACGCCATCCGACGTACGAAACGTTGATACATTTGACAATGATATTTAAATTTTCACACACGTTACATAAATAAATCACTTGCTATACCGCAAGTGGTATCAATATGTTGCTGGGTTGATCCTGAAAGAAATCACAAATTTTGGGGTATAATTTACGGATCGATTACGTTTGAATCGAACCGTCGTTCCAGGAAGAGCCTTCCTTATATCGAGAGCCCGAGCATAATTGTGTTTATGGTCGGCTTCTCGATTTAACCTAGATGTAGTGCCCCGGCTATCTACATTTTTCCAAGGCCGGTACTCGGACTGGGTAATGTTCTCGTGAATTATGAAAATGTATTATACGGACAGTTCCTATCTTACGATGTCCAGCTGATGCCATACCACTGAATTAACATTTATATTTTATTTACACATGATCTGAAATGTTACAAAGTAGCCTCAGTAGACTACTGTCACAGATGAGAAAACGAGAAGCGGTGGGAAATACCGTGCCGAAGACCTCCCCTCGCATCGCAAGCGAAGTAAACAAACACACTAAGTATTACTGTAACATGTCTCGTGCGGAAACCGTACGATAACGAGGTAACAAATGACTAAAATATTTATTATTCTTATTATTCAAACTACTCGAATAGAGGGATGTTGTCACCAATTATTTAATTCACTATCGTCAGAATATTCATTCATCCACGAAATTATCATCTTTGAAATTATTATTATTATTATTATTATTATTATTATTATTATTATTATTATTATTATTATTATACTCAACGGTTCCTGGCACTTTCGCGTTTGATTAATATCGTCATTATTATGCGGGACGCAAACACAAATGGTTATTACTGTTATTATTATCATTACTGAACCGGTCACTTCCGCCATAAATGCATTAAGATATCGGTCGCGATTACAATTATTTACTGATCAACCAACGACATCATT
Organism: Anabrus simplex; assembly: GCF_040414725.1. Taxonomy (NCBI): domain Eukaryota; kingdom Metazoa; phylum Arthropoda; class Insecta; order Orthoptera; family Tettigoniidae; genus Anabrus; species Anabrus simplex. The sequence continues at coordinate 2,327,839 of NC_090266.1, forward strand.
TCTATTATCATTATGATAATTATTATTAATCTGACCGCGATGATTTATCATCGTCCTAACATTGTTACTATTATTATCGGTTGTATATTATCATTTAGATTCCCGTTTAACATCTTTATCAACGATCATTTAATTAAGGCGGTCCAATCTTTTATCTGCAATATTTATTATTATCATCACGGCATCATGATTGTCATCACTCGTCATTACAATGATTACAATATACGATCATTTATGTGGAATCTGAACTCTCATTATCCTTTGATCCGTAGTATCTCGACGACTAGCGGTGCAGTCTATTTATTTCGTACATGCTGTCACGGGTTCGAATTCTACCCGCTACGTAACTCAGTATTTCTCTGTGACACTGCTCGTACATTTTACACTCATTTCAATATGCTAAGTGTTTCTCATACGGAATTTACATCCCTTTCTATCTCAATATTCCTTGATTCATTTATTTCTCACAGAATTATCAACTGACTTCTTTATTCCACTTCTGACATCGTACGACCTTTTATTATCTGACTGCAGATTCTTTAACATTTTTCTATCTCATTGTGATCTACGCCTTAGTTCGTTCTCCATAAATAATCGCAACATTTTGAAATTATATTTACCAAAATTTGACAATCATGGTTTCGTAATATTAGTCCTACGTGTTCCGGCTAATGAATTGCAAATTTAAGACACGACATTTATTCGTAAAACAATTCTGGACCGTAATTTAAACCACACGTTCATTAACATGTACGGATTATTAGCACCGATATTATTTTTCAATATTATCAATTGATCAAATTAAATTACCATACACTTTAATTCTGAATTAAAAAACGACATCCCGTCATTAAACGATTCCCGATAAACTCAACATCTTATCACTTAAATTTTATTATTATGCACTGCCCATGTAAAATTCCAATATCTCTTGAATTATTATTATTATTATTATTAATATCGCTTCTCACAAATTTAACAACTTCACTTTGAATATATGAACACACTGATCAACAACAAAACACAGCTGGCACGACAAGGCTGAACTTTCCTTCAACGTCATTATATAACTCGTCAAACGACTGACAGAAAAGCACACATCGGGTCTTTTAGACTATTATAACCAATTCAAATGTAAAAATTTTCTTGACTACAAAGAAATATGAATGCATGCATGACATAACGTACTACCCTATATCTACAAAAGTTACATCTACACAAACTGAATACACAAGAAGACCCGATTATTTACTTTATTATTCCTTACTCCTGTCCGTGCTACAAATTTAGGATGGGATCGTTAAGCGACCCATCTTGTTACAGAAGATAACTAAGTCTACTCAAATTATTCCCATTTTCCCAATCACGCTAACATTTCCCAAATATTATTTACATGTAGGCACTCATCTTAGTTATGGGTTATCTATTTCAGCTTGGCAGATGAGGGAACATCACGGCCCCATTCTTCCGTTCTACTCGCCCATTCTTGCTGGCGTTATTCCATATATAATTTCCTGGCACATCACCATATTTATACTAATACTTTAAATATCACACTACTTCACCATTGACGATGTTAACACTGAAAAGTTGACTTATACAAAACAAATTGACATCCTAGACCCAAGACTTATTATATTACACTGTTTTAAGCTTCGTCCATTTACCGCACAAGGGACATGGACACAATTTACGTTGTCCGACGCGATACGCCCGATTCACGTTGCACTCTTGAAGTGTTCATGATAGCGGTTCGGTTTTCCTAAGCACAGGCTATTATTTCCCCAAGGTACTGTTCGTCACACAGAATTCTATTCTTGCACTTAGTGCTGTGCAGTTGAATTTTATATTACTCACTTTTACAATGCAATTAATTGACTTTACTACGATATTTGTAATTGGCACAAACTGACCTAAGTTAACTACTTTCAGTTCACGGTTTTCGAGCGCGGTCACAGTTTATAAATACTGGCGGATGCTCGCACCAATACCTGTTGAATTATTGTCAGCACGACGGGTTTGAATTCAGCTGCGGACGGTCGTTCAGCTTCGAAGTACAATTACAAGTCGGGCGCGGACGGTAGTTCCGCTCCGAAGTTTAGTTTCAAGACAAGTAAGACTAGTAAGACTGGTCGTGAGTGTCCCATGCGCTCGTATATATGGATGAAGCCTTCCCTAGCGCATTAACTGACGTCATATCCATGATGGAAAGGGTGGATTTTTATATCGGCACTTGCATTCCGAATTGGACGTTATAATTTATATCAAATTAATCCACTCCTCTAGCATATTCGCTGGATTAAATATGAACTCCCGACGTTCATAGATTTCGGAGATATGGGTAGATTTAGCTCCTCATATTTCGCCCCCTTGGAAGCGTCCATTACAACGTGGTTTTCGTCCAGCCAATGACATTCAAGCTGTCTTGTTTCCACGAAATCCAGCCTTCAATTTATTTAATTTGCCAATAATTATCGACTATTTTTCCATGCGTGACATCTGATAATTTCATTACATTGATCCGTGTACTGACAATAATTTATTACTGATTACTTTCGAAGTTACATTTGTGTCTCATCCACCATCTCTTAAAATGGTATCCCCGAGTCTCCCAGTAACTATTTGTGAATGGCCTACAAGTGGTCACGTGATTTAAGTTTCCACCTGCAAGAACCTAGGCTAGCGAATGTCGTCGAAACCACTGTACTTTTCCATTCAACCTTTCCTGGAATTTGTGACGTCGCGGAAGTTTCCGTCCGCCCAAAATATCCCAGCGCACTGCTCGTGTTGCAAACTTCCATTGTGTCAAACTACCCCCTTCTCTTTCTGACCAAGACTTATTTGTGGACTTGTATTTTCCTGGTCGCCAAACTAATGAGTAGTATAATAGGCGGGATCTGCGGCCGCCTCCGCCTCAGGGCTCCCAGAGGCCCCCTCCGCCTCCGGGTCGAGGGTGGCCCTCCGAGAGGCCTCCTCCGCCTCCGCCTCCCGAGGGGCCTTCCCAGAGGCCTACTCCGCCTCACGCGGGAAATTTGAATTTGTAAACAAAGCCACGTGCTTTTTGACAGCTGTCATCGACAACAACGCATCGCTAACCTCACTGCTGCCATCTTGACGGGCCTAAACCTCAGCGGTACCAACTTAACCTAACTAGCGCGAGATTTTAATAGGTAAACAAATCCACGTGTTTTCTGACAGCCACGTGCTTTTTGACAGACAACAACGCATCGCTAACCTCAGTACTGCCATGTTGACGGGCCTAAAGCTCAATAGCACCAACTTAACCTCACAAGCGCGAAATAAATAAAGCCACGTGCTTTTTGACAGCTGTCATCCGCCATCTTTAAACTACAGAGCACCGTGCTGCCCTCTTTATCGCAGTAGCTGCAAATTCGTCACCTGTCATCGGCAGTGCTGCCATCTTGGCGGGCCTAAACCTTAGTGCTACCAACTTAACCTCACTAGCGCGAGGTTTGAATCGGTAAACAAATCCACGTGCTTTTTTGACAGCTGCCATGCGCCATCTTTAATCCATAGAGCACAGTGCTGCCCTCTTTAGCTACTTACCTTTGAAATGAGGTGGCGGATAAATTGAAAAATGCTTCTTTTTGACAGCAGCCATCTTCAATCCAGAGAGCACCGTGCTGCCCTCTTCAGCTAGATACCTGTGGTGGCAGGCAATTCCACGTGACAGCAGCCATCATAAATCAAGGGAGCACCGTGCTGCCCTCTTTGTGGTGGTGGCAAATTCCACGTGCTCTTGTTTGGAAACAAACTCACGTGCTTTTTTCTGACAGTTGTCATCCGGGATCTTGCATCACAAACCTCAGTGCTGCACTCTTTAGCTAGTTACCTTTGAAATGTGGTGGCGGCAATTTGAAAAATTCTATGTGCTCTTGTTTGGAAACAAAGCCACGTGCTTTTTGACAGCTGTCACCCACAATCTTTAATCAATAGAGCACTGTGCTGCTATCATGCGGGCAATTACGTCAGCTGTCATCCGCCATCTTTAATCTACAGAGCACCGTGCTGCCCACTTTATGACATGTAGTAACGGGCAATTTGAAAAGTTCTGTTAGCTGTCATCCGCCATCTTTAATCAAGAGAACACCGTGCTGCCATCTTTGGCTAGATACCTTTGAAATGTGGTGGCGGCAATTTGAAAAATTCTATGTGCTCTTGTTTAGTAAACAAAGCCACGTGCTTTTTTGACAGGTGTCATCCACCATCTTTAAACAATAGAGCACTGTGCTGCTATCATGCGGGCAATTTCGTCAGCTGTCATCCGCCATCTTTAATCCACAGAGCACCGTGCTGCCCTCTTTATGACATGTAGTAGCGGGCAATTTGAAAAGTTCTGTTAGCTGTCATCCGCCATCTTTAATCAAGAGAGCAAAGTGCTGCCATTTTTAGCTAGATACCTTTGAAATGTGGTGGCGGCAAATTGAAAAATTCCACGTGCTCTTGTTTAGTAAACAAACTCACGCGCTTTTTTGGCAGCTGTCATCCGCCATCTTACATCGCAAACCTCAGTGCTACACTCTTTAGGTACATACCTTTGAAATATGGTGGCGGATAATTTAAAAAGAAAATTCTACAGCAGCCATCTCTCGACGCTAATTGCACAAGATGGTGGCTATACATGACTCCATAAAGGTGCTTATGCAAGATGGCCGCTATAAATAGGTTGTTATGAGACACCCTTGGGATGCTTGCGCAAGATGGCGGTTATACAAGGTTTCTTATGAGACCCCCTAGGGATGCTTGCGCAAGATGGCGGTTGCTCTTATGAGGCGGCTTAAGGGTCCTTGCACAGGATGGCTAGAGACTCCCTAAGGATGCTTGCGCAAGATGGCGGACGCAAGATGGAGGACGCAAGATGGCGGCTATACACGACTCCTTATGAGACGCGTTAAGGGTGCTTGCGCAAGATGGCTGCTGCTCTTATGAAGAAAGCTAGCTTAGAGGCTAACAGGTCGTGCTAGTTCGATTCATTAGATTTGGGACTTAAATGCAAAATGTTAAATATCTCGAAAACGGTGCATCGTAGAGCAAAACGGACAAAATTTTTTATGCCCAATACCTCAGTTCGCAGTATGAGGAACAAGAAAAACATTGTCTAATGACGAGATCAACGGTTCGGTTCCTACTTAGGCCCTTTTTTCATTCGCTCTGTTTTAGCTTGTATTGAAGTAAGTCTTCGTAAAATGATGAGGTCTAGCTGTGGTAGAGAGTATAACGTGCCGTGCAGGTTCGATTCATTAAATTTGGGGCTTAAATGAAAAATGTTAAATATCTCGATAACGGTGCATCGTAGAGCAAATCGGATAAAATGTTTCTACCTGATACCTAGGTTTGCAGTATCAGGAACAAGAAAACACAGTCTAATGGTGAGATCGACGGTTCGATCCATACTTAGGCCCTTTGAAATTGGCAGCTATCTAATTCTACAAGATGACGGCTATACATAGCTTCTTATGAGACAGCTTAAGAGCGCTTGCACAAGATGGCTGCTGCTCTCATGAGACGCCCTAGGAGTGCTTGCGCAAAGTAGCAGCGACAAGACGGTGACTATACACAGCTCCTTATGATACGGCCTAGAGGTGCTCACACAAGATAATGGCTGCTCTGATGAAGAAAGCTAGCTTTGCATCGTGTAGGTATCTTTACAGCACTAAATCTCATACTTTTGAAATGTGGTAGCGGGTAATTTGAAAAATTCTACGTGATTTTCTCTTAACAGCAGCTATCTTTAAACAATAGCGGCTACACATAAGCTGTTAATGCCTCCTCTTATGTCAAGGCATAGCTCAATCGAACAAGTTTAAACCTGCATCGGGATCGCTACAGTAAGCACGTGCTGCAGTGATGACGTCATTATGCATGTATAGACTTGCAAATCACTAAAGAAACATAACAAGACTAGAATCGAACACTGCACTCTATGCCGTTAACTTTATCATGTGATCGGAACATTGATTGAAGTGTTTAGAACACTAAATAAGTGATCAAGACTAAAATAGAACACTGTACTCGATACAACATGTGTTTAGAACATGTCAGGAGATACCTTTGTTCTAAGAAGGTTAGGTTACCGCACTTTCCTTGTAGGGCTAACAGGCTAAAGGGCTAATGGGCAAAAGGGATAAAGGGCTAAAGGGCTAATGGGCTGAAGGGTTAATGGGCTAAAGGGCTAAAGGGCTAGGGTGCCTCTCCTCACTTTATCCGGGCTTGAGACTGGCTCTACAACTAGAGGCGGAGTTAACACCCTAAGGAAGGAAGAATGTTGGGCAATAATCTATACGAATATAGCTACTCGATCGACTATATGCTACAGATGGATGACTTAGGTGAGGGTAAGCGCTTACTTAATAATACCTACACGACTTAATTCATGCTCTATTTCAAAAATATCTTCTTTGTACTGTGTGTAACCAGCTTGATGATAGGCTCTTAGCCGTTGTAAACGTTTTACGAGTACGTTGGGGTCTTTACAGTAGCTTATATCTACATAGGGTAACAGAGGCTTGTTGTGAACTTTGAGTCTATATGCAGACAGTTGATGTGTAGGGACTTGTTTTGATGTAATACGTGCTTCAGCACTAGCGTTTCTAGGTACAAACTTAACTTGTTTCGATAGCGATGAAGCGTTGAAATTTCCTTCTTCTTTACCTTGCATCTCTTCTTGAGATGTTTGCACTGCGACAGAACGTGTAGTAGGCTTAGGAAATGAAGTAAAATCATCACGCTGTTATGGCCATGAATTTTCTTCTTCTTCTACTTTCCCTTTACTACTGTTTTGATCAACGTAATTATCCTTATTATCATAATCATGATCTTGCCTCTCTTTATCTTGAAGTTTGTGCTTAGTAACAGAACTTGTAGCAGGCCTAGACAACAAGGGAGAATTAAAAATCTCTCGCAGAGGTGTACTTTTTAAACATAAATCAGTGTTCGCTGGAATATGGTTGAGCTCTTTGTATTTTGTTCCCGATGAAGCTACATTACACGCGGCTTCATGACGTTGAGCGTTGTATGCGTTCTTGTACACTCTTCTACAATGTTTGCATTGAAAAATTGTCCTACATGATATCTCATGACGTCTCCTGTGATAACTTCGGGAAAATGCTTTTCCACACTCTTCGCAAATATACCTAGAAATAGGTTTTTCCATGACGGACTTGTATCTTCTGCTAACAGATTCTTCTTTGAATCTACTTGACATTTGTTACTCTCTACTTCGATGATGCGAACAGCTTAGCGATTAACAGTAAACTAACACAAAAGCGTATAACCAAGGTAGCAACAGTAAGGTTTAAGCCCATCAAGATGGCAAGAGTGAGGTTAGCGACGTTCTGTTGTTGGATTTTAAATTACGCGCTATAACATGCATAAGGTGGCAGCCTTGAGGTTTACCACCGTAGAGATGGCGGCAGTGAGGTTAGCGACGCCCTATTGTCCTTCAATGTGAGGTTAGCGTTCGTCAAGGAGACAGCTGTCAAAAAAGCACGTGGCTTGGTTTACTAAACAAGACCACGTTGCAGTGACGTCACGGTCATGTAATCAATCCTTAGCTCTACGTCGTTAAGAGCAGCATTAGGATTAGCTATGTTTAAAAATCTTGGGAACAGAGCAGCAGTATGAATAGCTATGTTTCAAAGCGTGTACATATCACCTATCGATTTTACATGCATCGATCCTCGTACTAAACTTCTTCCGCTAGATCGTGCTGCTAACTTAGCATAACCTATACGCATGAACTTAAGGTACAAAGAATAGCCATGTTTCAAAGCGTGTACACATTACCTATCGATTTTGCATGCATCGACTCTCGTACTGAACTTTTTCCGCTAGATTGTGCTGCTATCTTAGGATAATTTTATACACATGAACTTACAGTACAAAGAATATCCATGTTTCAAAGCGTGTACACATTACCTATCGATTTCACATGCATCAAATATCGCACTAAACTTCACCCGCTAGATTCTGCTGCTATCTTAGCATAACTTATACGCATGAACTTAAAGTACAAAGAATAGCCATGTTTCAAAGCGTGTACACATCACTTATTGATTTTGAATGCATCGAATCTCGTACTAAACTTCTGCCGCTAGATTGTGCTGGTATCTTAGCATAACCTATACCCATAAATTTAAAGTGCAAAGAATAGCCATGTTTCAAAGTGTGTACACATCACCTATCGATTTCGTATGCATCGACTCTCGTACTAAAACTTCTTCCGCTAGATTACGCTGCTAGCTTAGCATAACCTATGTGCAACAACTTAAAATGCAACAAATAGCCATGTTTCGAAGCGTGTACACATCACCCTGAAGTTCTTCCGCTAGATTGCACTGCTATCTTAGCATAACCTATATGCGCGAACTTAAGAGATGCAAGGTAAAGAAGAAGGAAATTTCAACGCTTCATCGCTATCGAAACAAGTTAAGTTTGTACCTAGAAACGCTACTGCTGAAGCACGTATTACATCAAAACAAGTCCCTACACATCAACTGTCTGCATATAGACTCAAAGTTCACAACAAGCCTCTGTTACCCTATGTAGATATAAGATACTGTAAAGACCCCAACGTGCTCGTAAAACGTTTACAACTGCTAAGAGCCTATCATGATGCTGGTTACACACAGTTCAAAGAAGATATTTTTGAAATAGAGCATGAATTACGTCGTATAGGTATTATTAAGTAATCGCTTACCCTCACCTAAGTCATCAATCTGTAGTATATAGTCGAACGAGTAGCTACATTCGTATAGATTATTTCCCAACATTCTTCCTTCTTTGGGGTGTTAACTCCGCCTCTAGTTGTAGAGCCGGTCTCAAGCCCGGATAAAGAGAGGAGAGGCACCCTAGCCCTTTAGCCCTTTAGCCCATTAACCCTTTAGCCCATTAACCCTTTAGCCCATTAGCCCTTTAGCCCTTTATCCCTTTTGCCCATTAGCCCTTTAGCCTGTTAGCCCTACAAGGAATGTGCTGTAACCTAATATTCTTAGAACAAGGGTATCCCCTGACATGTTCTAAACACATGTTGTATCGAGTACAGTGTTCTATTTCAGTCTTGATCACTTATTTAGTGTTCTAAACACTTCAATCAATGTTCCGATCACATGATAAAGTTAACGGCATAGAGTGCAGTGTTCGATTCTAGTCTTGTTATGTTTCTTTAGTGATTTGCAAGTCTAAACATGCATAATGACGTCATCACTGCAGCACGTGCTTACTCTAGCTATCCCGATGCAGGTTTAAACTTGTTCGATTGAGCTATGCCTTGACGTAAGAGGAGGCATTAACAGCTTACGTGTAGCCGCTATTGTTTAAAGATAGCTGCTGTTAAGACAAAATCACGTAGAATTTTTCAAATTACCCGCTACCACATTTCAAAGGTATGAGGTTTAGTGCTGTAAATATACCTACACGATGCAAAGCTAGCTTTCTTCATCAGAGCAGCCATTATCTTGTGTGAGCACCTCTAGGCCGTATCATAAGGAGCTGTGTATAGTCACCGTCTTGTCGCTGCTACTTTGCGCAAGCACCCCTAGGGTGTCTCATAAGAAGAGCAGCCATCTTGTGCAAGCGCTCTTAAGCTGTCTCATAAGAAGCTATGTATAGCCGTAATCTTGCAGAATTAGATAGCTGCCAATGCCAAAGGGCCTAAGTACGGATCGAACCGTCGATCTCATCATTAAACTACGTTTTTGTTATGCTATCATATTCCTGATACTGCAAACCTAGGTATCAGGTAGAAAAATTTTATCCGTTTTGCTCGACGATGCACCGTTTTCGAGATATTTAACATTTTGCATTTAAGCCCCAAATTTAATGAATCGAACCTGCACGGCTCGTTATACTCTCTACCATAGCTAGACCTGATCATGTTACGGAGAATTGCTTCAATACAAGCTAAAACAGAGCGAATGCCAAAGGGCCTATGTAGGAACAGAACCGTTGATCTCATCATTAGACTATGTTTTTCTTGTTCCTCATACTGCGAACTGAGGTATTGGGCATAACAATTTTTGTCGGTTTTGCTCTACGATGCACCGTTTTCGAGATATTTAACATTTTGCATTTAAGCCCCAAATTTAATGAATCGAACTAGCACGACCTGTTAGCCTCTAAGCTAGCTTTCTTCATAAGAGCAGCAGCCATCTTGCGCAAGCACCCTTAACGCGTCTCATAAGGAGTCGTGTATAGCCGCCATCTTGCGTCCGCCATCTTGCGCAAGCATCCTTAGGGCGTCTCTAGCCATCTTGTACAAGGACCGTTAAGCCGCCTCATAAGAACAACCGCCATCTTGCGCAAGCATCCCTAGGGAGTCTCATAAGGAGCCTTGTATAACCGCCATCTTGCGCAAGCATCCCAAGGGTGTCTCATAACAACCTATGTATAGCGGCCATCTTGCATAAGCTCCTTTATGTAGTCATGTATAGCCACCATCTTGTGCAATTAGCGTCGAGAGATGGCTGCTCTAGAATTTTCTTTTTAAATTATCCGCCACCATATTTCAAAGGTATGTACCTAAAGAGTGTAGCACTGAGGTTTGCGATGTAAGATGGCGGATGACAGCTGCCAAAAAAGCGCGTGAGTTTGTTTACTAAACAAGAGCACGTGGAATTTTTCAATTTGCCGCCACCATATTTCAAAGGTATCTAGCTAAAGATGGCAGCACGGTGCTCTCTCGATTAAAGATGGCGGATGACAGCTAACAGAACTTTCAAATTGCCCGCTACTACATGACATAAAAGGGCAGCACGGTGCTCTGTGGATTAAAGATGGCGGATGACAGCTGACGAAATTGCCCGCATGATAGCAGCACAGTGCTCTATTGTTTAAAGATGGTGGATGACACCTGTCAAAAAAGCACGTGGCTTTGTTTACTAAACAAGAGCACATAGAATTTTTCAAATTGCCGCCACCACATTTCAAAGGTATCTAGCCAAAGATGGCAGCACGGTGTTCTCTTGATTAAAGATGGCGGATGACAGCTAACAGAACTTTTCAAATTGCCCGTTACTACATGTCATAAAGTGGGCAGCACGGTGCTCTGTAGATTAAAGATGGCGGATGACAGCTGACGTAATTGCCCGCATGATAGCAGCACAGTGCTCTATTGATTAAAGATGGTGGGTGACAGCTGTCAAAAAGCACGTGGCTTTGTTTCCAAACAAGAGCACATAGAATTTTTCAAATTGCCGCCACCACATTTCAAAGGTAACTAGCTAAAGAGTGCAGCACTGAGGTTTGTGATGCAAGATCCCGGATGACAGCTGTCAGAAAAAAGCACGTGAGTTTGTTTCCAAACAAGAGCACGTGGAATTTGCCACCACCACAAAGAGGGCAGCACGGTGCTCTCTTGATTAAAGATGGCTGCTGTCACGTGGAATTGCCTGCCACCACAGGTATCTAGCTGAAGTGGGCAGCACGGTGCTCTCTGGATTAAAGATGGCTGCTGTCAAAAAAGCATTTTTCAATTTATCCGCCACCACATTTCAAAGGTAAGTAGCTAAAGAGGGCAGCCCTGTGCTCGATGGATTAAAGATGGCGCATGGCAGCTGTCAAAAAAGCACGTGGATTTGTTTACCGATTCAAACCTCGCGCTAGTGAGGTTAAGTTGATAGCACTAAGGTTTAGGCCCACCAAGATGGCAGCACTGCCGATGACAGGTGTTCGAATTTGAAGCTACTGCGATAAAGAGGGCAGCACGGTGCTCTGTAGTTTAAAGATGGCGGATGACAGCTGTCAAAAAGCACGTGGCTTTATTTATCTCGCGCTTGTGAGGTTAAGTTGGTACTACTGAGGTTTAGGCCCGTCAAGATGGCAGTACTGAGGTTAGCGATGCGTTGTTGTCTGTCAAAAAGCACGTGGCTGTCGGAAAACACGTGGATTTGTTTACCTATTAAAATCTCGCGCTAGTTAGGTTAAGTTGGTACCACTGAGGTTTAGGCCCGTCTAGATGGCAGCAGTGAGGTTAGCGATGCGTTGTTGTCGATGACAGCTGTCTAAAAGCACGTGGCTTTGTTTACCAAATCAAATTTCCCGCGGGAGGCGGAGGAGGCCTCTGGGAAGGCCGCTCGGGAAGCGGAGGCGGAGGTTTCCTCTCGGAGGGCTACCCGTGAGGCGGAGGTGGAGGGGGCCTCTGGGAGCCCTGAGGCGGAGGCCGCCGCAGAACCCGCATATTATACTACTCTAATGGGCTCTGCTGCTGTGAAGCAGCTAAATTCTGTTGTGACAGACTATGCTCCACGGCTCCATTCTGTCGTATGACCAAATTATATTTTAACACAGCCCGTATGGAATAAACTTTCTGTACTGCAATAAATGTACCACATATTATTTCATAAATCAAATCATGACTGACTATGGACCTAAGTCCCTCGGGTTCAATAGATAGAGTTCCCTAAAGCGCATAAAGGATGAGGTGTACTTACCGGTACAGACCTTCTCGCTAAAAGTCCTTCTTTTGGTTGACACAGTAGAACTTAGAGAAAAGAGAATTTTAACTTTTGAATTTCACAGATGAGTAATTTCTTGCTGAAATATATTTCTGTAAAAATCATTTGGAAAACTAGTTTTGAAGTCTTCTTGCAGTAGTAGAAGTTTGAGATACGGACTTCAAGTTTGACGTCAAGATTGGCCACCGCTGCCGATACCCAGGTTAGGTCCCCCGCACCCCAAAATAATCCTCAGATACACCTCATCCGCTACTATGAGAGGGGTAGTCATGGTGATTGTAGCCGCAGATCAGATGTAGAAGTACAGTTCCCAGATGGGTTTGCTGGTAGAGTTACCGTACATCAGCCCTGCCGGAAAGAGGGAGTTCCTGCGTGCCGCTCAGGAGGAGACATGACTAGAGTGGAGTGGACCATACCCCACTCCGGTATCGCTCGCCAGATGTTGAGACACGGCCACCGACGTCTGAGAGGGCACTGAAACAATAATTATCTTGGAGACAGAGATTGTTTAATGGGGCTTGAGAGTGCTTTATTTATTTTTGCAGGTGTTAGGGAGGTGGGCGGCTTTGATGGAGAATGTGTGGTCAGCCATACATGGATTTCGGCGACGGGGCTAAGTAATGGCCCCCAGATAGTGGACAACATGAATTTTATCAAAGTAGAAGGTTGTACATAGTATAACTTTGTAATGATTGGGGCAGAAGGCCTCCATATTACCATCTAACTAACTTTAAAACCTACCATCCTTCTTATAAGAAAAATAACTTTCGTCTCTGCCAAGATTTAGTGCCTAAAGTAATACATTAATGAATTTATACTGGCTTCACCTGAGAAAGGTGAACCATAAATATCTTCTCTGTGACTCGGTTACTGACCAATAAGGTAACCGTGGTTAGGAAATCCAAGATAATACACGGCCCATGAAATCTGGGGAAAAGCTTGCCCGCAGGTACAAAGTTTTTAACCATGACTTGATCTCCGACTTTTAAATTGGTGGGCCTCCGTCCACGATCATATATTTCTCTAAACGTTTCATGAGAAGCCTCGAGATTACTCTTAGCCTTCTTCCATAGATCTCTAAGATTATCGGAATCAATTGTCTCTGGTAATATGTCATTAAGTGACCAAAGATTAGAGGGGGCGTGTTAGGAACAAACTTAAAGATGAGTGATGCCGGAGTGAACTTGCGGCATTCATGAACAGCAGAATTTAGGGCAAACGCTAACCAATGCAGGGAATGATCTTCATGATGGAATGCAATTAAAGCAGATCGAACATTACGATTGACCCGCTCAGCCAGAGATGTTTGAAGGTAAAACGTAGAAGTTGTTACGTGTGAGAATTTACGGAATAAGTTAGATGTAAACTCCGTAGCATTATCAGAAACTATGTATTGATAAGGACCGAAGGAAGCAAAGATAGTATTCAAACAAGACATTGTAGACTGAGCGGTCGCCAGCTTAGTCGGAAATAACCATGAAAATGTTGTGAAGCCGTCTACGCACACCAGATCGAATTTATTTCCGATCCGCTTTGATTGGGAGTAGTATAATACAGGGATTCGGCCGCCGCCTTCGCCTCCGGCTCTCGGGAGAGGCCTCCGCATCCCGCGGGAAATTTGAATTTTGGCGGGAAATTTGAATTTTGGCGCGAGATTTGAACTTGAAAAACAAAGCCACGTGCTTTTTGACAGCTGTCATCAACAACAACGCATCGCTAACCTCACTGCCATCTTGACGGGCCTAAACCTCAGTAGTACCAACTTAACCTAACTAGCGCGAGATTTGAATTGGTAAACAAAGCCACGTGCTTTTTGACAGCTGTCACCGACAACAACGCATCGCTAACCTCACTGCTGCATCTTGACGGGCCTAAACCTCAGTGGTACCAACTAACCTTACTAGCGCGAGATAAACAAAGCCACGTGTTTTTGATAGCCACGTGCTTTTTGACAGACAACAATGCATCGCTACCCTCAGTACTGCCATCTTGACGGGCCTAAACCTCAGTAGTACCAACTTAACCTAACTAGCGCGAGATAAACAAATCCACGTGCTTTTTTGACAGCTGTCATCCGCCATCTTAAAACTACAGAGCACCGTGCTGCCCTCTTTATCGCAGTAGCTGCAAATTCGTCACCTGTCATCGGCAGTGCTGCCATCTTGGCGGGCCTAAACTTAGTGCTACCAACTTAACCTCACTAGCGCGAGATGAACAAATCCACGGGCTTTTCTGACAGCTGCCATCCGCCATGTTTAATCTGTAGAGCACAGTGCTGTCCTCTTTAGCTACTTACCTTTGACATGTGGTGGCGGCAAATTCCACATCCGCCATCTTGCATCGCAAACCTCAGTGCTGCTTTCTTTAGCTAGATACCTTTGAAATGTAGTGGCGGAAAATTGAAAAATTCTTTATGCTCTTGTTTGGAAACAAAGCCACGTGCTTTTTTGACAGCTGTCATCCGCCATCTTTAATCAACAGAGCACCGTGCTGCTATCATGCGGGCAATTTCGTCAGCTGTCATCCGCCATCTTTAAACCACAGAACACCGTGCCGCCCTCTTGCGTCAGCTGACATCCGCCATCTTTAAACTACAGAGCACCGTGCCGCACTCTTGCGAGCAATTTCATCAGCTGTCATCCGCCTTCATTAAACTACAGAGCACCGTACCACACTCTTGCGGGCAATTCCGTCAGCTGTCATCCGCCATCTTTAATTAAGGGAGCGCAGTGCTGCACACTATGTGGTGGTGACAAATTCCATATTCGCCTTCTTTAATCAAGAGAGCGCCGTTCTGCACTCTATGTGGTGGCGGACAATTTGAAAAGCTGCCAAGAGAGCATCGTGTTGGCATCTTCATTCTTTGACATGTGGTGGCGGCAAATTCCACATCCGCCATCTGAGAGCACCGTGCTGCGCTCTTGATCGAAGTAGCAAAGAAGCGATTAAGAATATATATATAAGCGAACACTGTACTCGATACAACATATGATCAGGACATCGAATTTTTCTGAAAGAAAAAATAATAAGACTACAGTTCTGAACAGCTTGCGTAAGATAGCGATTGTTATAACCTCCTTTTTCCCCTGCTCTGTCAAGGCATAGCTTTATCGAGCATACAACGCGATCTTATGCATAAGATAACACACATATCGCATGATGCATGTTTAGACTTCAACACACATACTACTGTTCAAAACTTATTACAACTTGAACCGCATACTAGAGTTCGATGTTGTTGAACACTGCATTGTATGACTAGAATCAAACACTGTCTAGAAAGAAAAAATATCTTCTCAACATAATTACTAAGCTGCTCTTCCTCCTCTATCAAGGTACATCTCTATCGAACGTGCATCGCAAAAGCAAGAGTATTGCAAGTTTAGACTTGAACACATACTGCCGTTTATAGTTCGATGTTGTTGAACACTGTATTGCAAGACTAGAATCAAACACTGTTTAGAAAAAGAAAAAATTCTCTTCTCAACATGAGCTAGATAATAACATACTTACGAATTTGCTCAACACCTTTTTCATGCTTTTTCTTCTTTGAGTAATAAACAAAACTCTATCTTGCAAATAAGGAGCGGGAAGAAGGTAATACCTACCCTAAAATAAAAGAATATGCCAATTCTACATTATTTATTTACATCTTGTATGTACAAGTTTTATCTCGAATCATTTTATCCTAGTGATGTTTGCGTACTTCTCCCATTCTCGACACAATTCTGGTATGTACAAGTTTAATCTTGCCGTACTACGCTCTCAGCATACCTCTCCCTATCTTTATACAATATGTACAGTGAATTGTGATGTAAGACAGATTAACGTATATATTTTACAAAGTACACACCTCTAGCATAATGTTTACACACATCCGCTTTATGTAAAGTAGTACTTATCAATACTACTATGCCCCCAGGCTAGAGTGTTGGTAGAATTTGGAATGACAAACCGTTTGCAATCATCATTATTAAGGGCTACCTTACTAATTAAATGAGTGTACAACTGGTGCTTCTTGCTTCTAATGACAGACATTTGCTTATGCAAAACAGGTGGATTACTTTTAATGCAATTGTTATAGTTTTCAAAACTTAGCTGATTCTGAACGACATTCTTTTTAACACTTCTCTCTCTTTATTTGTAGTTCATTTCAGAGTTTTATGCAATATGACTTGGATTTAGTACCTACAAATGAATCGATAATATTTCCAACACATTCATCTTCCATTTTACCTAGAACCTTTTTGTTCACTAGCGGTAGATGATATTGATTATTTGCAGGATAGTTACTAGTATCAAACCTACCCAAGTCTGGCTTTATATCATTGTAATAGTCATCAGTTTTGATTTGATAAATAAACGAATCGGTATCTGTGTAGAGCAATTGCGCAGTATGCGCGTACTTCTTCATCACATAATCGTAATGGAATTCATACATGAGTGTTTTAGCCAATTCAAGTACTGTAAAGCCGACGTAGGTAGGTTTGTCGTACTTAACCCTAACACGATTCATCTGTATAATAACTAAATTCTCATGTATGATGGTACAGCTGTGGAAATTTGGTTTACTTATTAAATAGATAGCACCATATCTTTTCTTAATATTTTCCCAGTTTGTAATCAATGTTACATCAACGCGTTTGTCAACATTTTCCATAGTATTACCAAACACACTGTTATTCATGAGCTTGTAGAAATCTTTTTCAAACTCGTTAACCGCATTCGTTCTTAAATTATTGTTCAGATCGATATGTGGCTTTAGCCACGGTGACTGATTAAATTCTAGTACGCGATGAACTTTTGGATAACTTCAAACCATGCTGCAAACACTGTTTTAAATTTCGGTAATGAATGATATACTTAGATTTATCACACACATTATTAATTAGCATTTTCGTCGTTGATGCGATGTACGGGGGGCTTCATATTTTCAGGGCAGAACGGTAAGTCATTATGAGAAGTGTGTAACTCTTTAGGATACTGTAGGTCAACTTCGAGGAAATAGCCTTTTATCAGCTTCATCGCCTAGGGCGTGCAGCTGTAAAGCATCAATTTCGCACTGCGTTAGCCAGCGGAAACCACTCACCGGTAGATGCTGACTCATCGCCCACCCATACTGATTATTAGCATCGAGATAAACGATATACTGAGATTACTGACTAGAATCGAAACTCGGCATGTACTTATTATTTGCCTTAGAATACCGCCCGCTGCACTGACTTAGACCGCCTCGAATAGACGATTTTATAAAGTGCACCATATCAATATCAGTTAGCAGTTCCAAATTCACCTGCGTGTATTTTAACATCGCATCCCAACTTAACCCAGGCGCTGTAAAATACTGACGTGGGTCAAGGCTGCAGGTTTTCTTGCAAGCACAGCGAAAATTTTCAAAAACATCAGCTAACAAAAGTACATCCGTCTTTAAATATAAATCGGAGTATTCACCCAGCGTTTGAATGTGGAACTGCTCCCAGATATGTTGTGC
The DNA here is from genome assembly GCF_040414725.1 of Anabrus simplex. Lineage (NCBI taxonomy): Eukaryota > Metazoa > Arthropoda > Insecta > Orthoptera > Tettigoniidae > Anabrus > Anabrus simplex. The sequence continues at coordinate 2,345,803 of NC_090266.1, forward strand.
ATGTAAATAGTCATCATCGCTAATATCCGCTGAATTCAGCGTGCTGTAAAAGGATTGCTTCGATGGTAAAGCACGTTCTTCGAGGCGTTCTAAGCAGTCAAGATGTTCATAACAAAAACATCCTTACGCCGAAGTAAATTAAACTGTGCTTCTTCAGGAAAAACCGTCGAATTTCCGTAAATTGTTCTGGCTGTAAATGACTAGAAAGTTTATCGAAGCTACTCGCCATAAAGCGAAACGAGTCAAGGAATCTCAGTTTTATAGAATGCTCAGCATCTACTTTTACAGACTTTGTAAACGCAATGTACTGCTCTTTATTCTGAGGGATTATATCTACTTTTTCATCTGAAGCTCCAAATTGTGAAATGATGAAATGTGAGTCGTAACCAGATATGTTATGAAAAATTTCAGGGATAAATTTTGGAACTCTGTACTTAAGATTACAATTATAATGAGCGGCACATCTGTAGAAACCAGTTAAATGATCATGATCAAAAATTTTAGGGTCATTTTCGGAAAATTCTCCATCAAAAATGCCACATTTTGTAGCACGTTCATGATCATTTAACTGAATTTCGGTGAGTGGCTTCATAGGGATATTCCTATTTAGAATACGACCAAGACGAACTGCATCACTTTCAAGTCTTTCTAAAAATACTTTAGCAGCATCAGGTCCTCGATACAGCTCTAACTTGTTAAGCGTACTACCATAACTACACTTGATGTAATACCCGAAGCTATACGGGACATGCATGTGCGTAGTATTAGTGAAAGAGTTGTCAGGATTAGGTGAGCATGTGTTGCATGGCGTGTGGATGGCATCAAAGTCTGCATAAATCACGAAAGGTACCCACACCTGCTTGTTATAATTTGTAAATTTTAAAACATTATTGCCCGTAGTAGGTATCTCTGTACGTACATGATTGCAGTCATTCTTGGAATGCTTCGTTAACTGATCTTCAGTTCTAAAATACTGCAAGCATCCATCACATAGCCACTTTTACACCTTTCTTTGGACAACTGACTACCAACAAGTCTACTCAGATTTTTAATCCAGCAAAAGTGGCTATTCTCACTGTTTTCGATATAGAGTAAGTTAACATGAGTATTCTTCTTATGACATTTATAATACAGAGGACCTACTACAGACTTTTTCTCTACACTATACACATTATTGCTAATGTTATTTAGTTCCTCAAAGCGCTTAATATCCTTTAACTGCACAGGAAATTCTATACTATCGAAATTTAGTTGCGTTGAATAGTGTGGATACGATGATGTTCTATTCGCTACATTCGATTTCGCAGAATTTAAAGCCGAGGTTCTTTTCGCTGAATCCATGTCGGCAGCTCGATGTACGATGAACCTCGCATAGGATTGTACTTATTGATGTTAACTTCTAGATACATTATTTCAACTAAAGCCCACCCTGATTCCTTTTCCTGAAATTCCCCGCTTTTAGTTGAAATAATGTTCGAGACATCCCTAAGTACATCACCAAAATTAGTTGACTGACTTATGACGAACTTTTTCGTATTAAATGATTTAATGTCCGTTATATCAGATTCATCCGTGCTTTTAATGTACAAGGCGAAATGTTCAAAATTAACTTTAAATAAATTTTGATTGGACAAAGTTTTAGCGAGAAGCTGTTGTACATCCGGTTGAACACAATTTAAAAAGTTTGAAGTGCTCTGAAACTTTTGACTGGCACGAATTCTACAACTGAAAATCCTGCTTTTAAGTGCAGTATTAATTCCTCGATGTTTGCATTACAGCCACTTCTACTAGCATTATTTTCTATGCTCATTACTGCGTAAGTGCCCCTGAAAATGCGAAGATGGTACATCAGTGTTACAGTGCTCGCAGTGAATAGTTTGATGTTCATGATTTTGTCTAGGTTTTTTACTACTAGCACTTTCTACAGCTACATCCGTTTTTTACGCTTTTCTCCTACCTGAGGGCGAGTTGATACCTGATGTGCTTCTACTAAGTGAGCCTCATATCGCTCTACGTTAGCGAAATACACATCACAAATTTCACATAAAGCAGATGTTATGCTAAGGTGTTTTGATTATATATGGCGCATAAAGTTATCTCGCCTTGCGATCGTAACGTTGCACTGCCCGCAGGAAAACGTATCAGACGCCTCACGATGTTTCGATTTTACATGACGTGTGAGGATGTCACGTCTTCTGAACGTTTCGTTACACTGCGAGCAGGGAAACATCTGAAAAGAGAACAACCAATAAAGATTAGCCTAAAGTTGCGATGTTCAACGTATAGAGGTCGGACATGGCTGTAAGTTTGAAATTGTAAGATTAACCTCTTCTATAGCACGAGGATTAAAGAGAACAACTATTTATCAATAGACTAAAGTTGCGATGTTCGGAAGAAACCAAGTTTCAACCTATAGAGGTCAGACATGGCTGTGAGTTTGAAATTATAAGATCAACCTCTTCTACAGCATGCTGATTGAAGAGAATAACTATTTATCATTAGACTAAAGTTACGATGTTCGGAAGAAACCAAGTTTCAACCTATTGAGGTCGGACATGGCTGTGAGTTTGAAATTATAAGATTAACCTCTTTTACAGCATGCTGATTGAAGAGAATAACTATTTATCATTAGACCAAAGTTACGATGCTCGGAAGAAACCAAGTTTCAACCTGTTGAGGTCGGACATGGCTGTGAGTTTGAAATTATAAGATTAACCTCTTTTACAGCATGCTGATTGAAGAGAATAACTATTTATCATTAGACTAAAGTTACGATGCTCGGAGGAAACCAAGTTTCAACCTATTGAGGTCGCACATTGCTGAAAGTTTGAAATTATAAGATTAACCTCTTCTACAGCATGTTGATTGAAGAGAATAACTATTTATCATTAGACTAAAGTTACGATGTTCGGAAGAACCTAGTTTCATCCTATTGAGGTTGGACATGGCTGTGAGTTTGAAATTATAAGATTAACCTCTTCTACAGCATGCTGATTGAAGAGAATAACTATTTATCATTAGGCTAAAGTTGCAATGCTCGGAAGAAACCAAGTTTCAACCTATAGAGGTTAGACATTGCAGTAAGTTTGAAATTATAAGATTAACCTCTTCTACAGCATGTAGATTGAAGAGAACAAATATTTATCAATAGACTAAAGTTGCGATGTTCGGAAGAAACCAAGTTTCAACGTATAGAGGTCGGAGGTAGGATTTGAATCGGTAAACAAAGCCACGTGCTTTTTTGACAGCTGTTATCCGCCATCTTTAATCAAGAGAGCACCGTGCTGCACTCTTTATGGCACTGCTGGCAATTCCGTCAGCTGTCATCCACCATCTTGCATCGCCAACCTCAGCGCTGCACTCTTTAGCTACTTACCTTTGTGGAGGGCAATTTGAAAAAATCCTTTTTGACAGCAGCCATCTTCAATCAACAGAGCATCGTGCTGCACTCTTTAGCTACTTACCTTTGAAATGTGGTGGCGGAAAATTCCACGTGCTCTTTGAGAAACATCCACGTGCTTTGTTTTGACAGCTGTCATCCGCCATCTTTAATCAAGAGAGAACCGTGCTGCACTCTTTATTAGCTACTTACCTTTGAAATGTGGTGACGGTAAATTCGACGTGCTCTTGTTTGGAAACAAATCTACGTGCTTTTCTTGACAGCTGTTATCCGCCATCTTTAATCAACAGAGCGTCGTGCTGCCCTCCTTAGCTACTTACCTTTGAGGCGGGCAATTTAAAAAAATTCTATTTGACGTGCTGCCATCTTTAATCTACAGAGCAACGTACCTGCTATATTGCGGGCAGTTTTTACGTAACAGCTGTCATCCACCATCTGCATCGCTAACCTTAGTTCTGCTATCTTTACGGTACGAAACCTTATCGTGGTGGTGGCGGGAAATTTAAAATGTACGTGCTTTTTTGACAGCTGTCATCCGCCATCTTTAATCATGAGAGCACCGTGCTGCTATCTTGCGGGTAATTCCTTCCACTGTCATCTGCCATCTTTAATCAACAAAGCATCGTGCTGCTATCTTTAGCTACATACATTTAAAATGTGGTGGCGGATGATTTGAAAAACTTCCGTTAGATATCATCCGCCATCTTTAATCAACAGAACATCGTGCCGCTATCTTTAGCTACATATATTTAACATGTGGTGGTGGCAATTTGAAATTCTATATAGATGACATCTTTAATCAACAGAGTACCGTGCTGCTGTCCCTTTGAATTGTGGTGACGGGTAATTTGAAATTTCGTTAGCTATCATCAAATTTAACGCATTTGCGAACCTAACCTCTCATCTACCATCTTGATGGAGAGCATACAACATGATGCCCCTCCCGACGCTAATTACTACTTAGAGGTCACTACACAAGATGGCGGTGTCTGTTATGGCTACCTCCTCTACCACCTCCTCCTCGTCCATCTCCTCCTCTCCCACTACCTCCTCCTCTGTCAAGGCATAGCTTTATCGAACATGCATAGCGAAGGCAAGAGTGTGCAGCGATAACATCATCGTGCATGATTAGACTTGCGGATTACAAAAGAAACATAACAAGACTAAAATCGATGTTGTAAACTTCAACATGTAATTAGAAGATTGATTGGTGTGTTGAGAACACAAACTAGAATCGAACACGATACTCGATACAACATGTGTTTAGAACATGTCAGGGAATACATTTTGTTCTAAGAAGATTAGATTAAAACATAACAAGACTAGAATCGATGTTGTTAACTTTAATACGTGATCAGAACATTGACTGATGTGTTCAGATCACTAAACAAGTAATGAAGACTAGAATCGAACACGGTACTCGATACAAGATGTGTTTAGAACATGTCAGGGGATACCTTTGTTCTAAGAAGATTAGATTAAAACATAACAAGACTAGAATCGATGCCGCTAACTTCAACCTGTGATTAGAATATTAATTGATGTGTTCAGATCACTAAACAAGTGATCAAGACTAGAATCGAACACGGTACTCGATACAACATGTCAAGGGATACCTTTGTTCTAAGAAAATCAGATTGAAACATAGCAAGACTAGAATCGAACACTGCATTCGATGTCGTTAACCTTAACATGTGATCAGAACACTACATAAGTGATTAAGACTAGAATCGAACACTGTACTCGATACAACATGTTAGGGGATATCTTTGTTCTAAGAAGATTAGATTGAAACATAGCAAGTCTAGAATCGAACACTGTACTCGATACAACATGTGATTAGAACATTGTTTGATGTGTTCAGAGCAAAAGTACAACTTCAATGATTTACTTAGTGTAAAAATCAAAAACACACTGTGCACATATCGGGTAGATATCTCGCTTAGTATACGATACAACTTTAATGATTTGCCCAGTACAAAAATCAAAAACACACTGTGCACATATCGCGTACCTAACTCGGCAACACTAATACGTCACTCCTTTTTTCGAAACACACACACACACGGATAAGAATAATGCGAGATACTACATACTTACATGTTTAAAAAAACAGGGGGATGAAAGATCATAAATTATTTCTACACATATTGTCTCCTCCAAGTTGTAAGATGAAATAGACGCAGTACTGCGAGTTTCTGCTATAGCTGGCGAACGGAAATAGCATGATATTTCAGCAAAAAATACGCGTGAGCTTGCATACACGCAAGTCAGACACAATGATGGATACCGCGAATCAAATCCTGGCAACTTATGCCGTCAGAAAGGGCATCCGGCCACATCATGTAATTAAACGTTGTGACGATCGCGCAGGTGCCCGCCTAGCATTTGCTATTTTTAGGGTTACCGACAGTAGGGGCTCTCTTATATAATTATATATATATAATTTAATGCTAGTGTTCGAATCTAGTCTTGACAACTTATTTAGTGATCTGAACTCATCAATCAATGTTCTGATCACATGTTGTATCGAGTACAGTGTTCGATTCTAGTCTTGTTATGTTTCAATCTGATTTTCTTAGCACAAATGTATCCCCTGACATGTTGTATCGAGTGCAGTGTTCGAATCTAGTCTTGACAACTTATTTAGTGTTCTGAACACATCAATTAATGTTCTAATCACATGTTGAAGTTAACAACATCGAGTGCAGTGTTCGATTCTAGCCTTGTTATGCTTTAATCTGATCTTCTTAGTACAAAAGTATCCCCTAACATGTTGTATTTAGTACATTGTTCGATTCTAGTCATGATCACTTATGGAGTGTTCTGAACACATCAAACAATGTTATAATCACATGTTTAAGTTAACGACATCGATTCTAGTCTTGTTATGTTTTAATCTGATTTTCTTAGAACAAAGGTATCACCTGACATGTTTTTAACACATGTTGAAGTTAACAACATCGAATGCAGTGTTCGATTCTAGTCTTGCTATGTATCAATCTGATTTTCTTAGAACAAAGTTATCCCTTGACATGTTGTATCAAGTACCGTGTTCGATTCTAGTCTTGATCACTTGTTTAGTGATCTGAACACATCAATTAATATTCTAATCACATGTTGAAGTTAGCGGCATCGATTCTAGCCTTGTTATGTTTTAATCTAATCTTCTTAGAACAAAGGTATCCCCTGACATGTTCTAAACACATCTTGTATCGAATACCGTGTTCGATTCTAGTCTTCATTACTTGTTTAGTGATCTGAACACATCAGTCAATGTTCTGATCACGTATTAAAGTTAACGACATCGATTCTAGTCTTGTTATGTTTTAATCTAATCTTCTTAGAACAAAATGTATTCCCTGACATGTTCTAAACACACGTTGTATCGAGTATCGTGTTCGATTCTAGTTAGTGTTCTCAACACATCAATCAATCTTCTAATTACATGTTGAAGTTTACAACATCGATTTTAGTCTTGTTATGTTCCTTTTGTAATCCGCAAGTCTAATCATGCACGATGATGTTATCGCTGCACACTCTTGCCTTCGCTATGCATGTTCGATAAAGCTATGCCTTGACAGAGGAGGAGGTAGTGGGGGAGGAGGAGAAGGACGAGGAGGAGGTGGTAGCCATAACAGACACCGCCATCTCGTGTAGTAACCTCTAAGTAGTAATTAGCGTCGGGAGGGGCATCATGTTGTATGCTCTCCTTCAAGATGGTAGATGAGAGGTTAGGTTCGCAAATGCATTAAATTTGATGATAGCTAACGGAATTTCAAATTATCCGTCACCACAATTCAAAGGGATAGCAGCACGGTGCTGTGTTGATTAAAGATGTCATCTATATAGAATTTCAAATTGCCACCAACACATGTTAAATGTATGTACTTAAAGATAGCGGCACGATGCTCTGTTGATTAAAGATGGTGGATGATAGCCAACGGAAGATTTTTCAAATTATCCGCCACCACATGTTAAATGTTTGTAGCTAAAATAGCAGCACGATGCTTTGTTGATTAAAGATGGCAGATGTCAGTGGACGGAATTACCCGCAAGATAGCAGCAAAGGCTCTCATGATTAAATATGGCAGATGACAGCTGTCAAAAAGCATGTAGATTTTAAATTTACCACCACCACCACGATAAGGTTTAGTACCGTAAAGGTAGCAGCAGTGGGGTAAGCGATGCAAGATGGCGGATTACAGCTGACGGAATTTTTCAAATTATCCACCACCACATGTTAAATGTATGTACCTAAAGAGTGCAGCACGATGCTTTGTTGATTAAAGATGACAACTTGTCAAGTAGAATTTTTCAATTTGTCCGCCACCACATTTCAAAGGTATGTAGCTAAAGAGGGCAGCACGGTGCTCTCTTGATTAAAGATAGCTGCTGTCAAATAGAATGTTCCAAATTGTCCGCCTCAAAGGTAAGTAGCTAAAGAGGGCAGCACAAAGGTTAGCGATGTTAAATGGTGGATGACAGCTGTTACGTAGAAATTGCCCGCAAGATAGCAGCGCGGTGCTCTTTTGATTAAAGACGGCAGCTTTTCAAATAGAATTTTTTAAAATTGCCCGCCTGAAAGGTAAGTAGCTAAAGAGGGCAGCACGGTGCTCTGCTGATTAAAGATGGCGGATGACAGCTGTCAAAACAAAGCATGTAGATTTGTTTTCAAACAAGAGCATGTGGAATTTTCCGCCACCACATTTCAAAGGTAAGTAGCTAAAGAGTGCAGCACGATGCTCTGTTGATTAAAGATGGCTGCTGTCAAAAGGGATTTTTTCAAATTGCCCTCCACAAACGTAAGTAGCTAAAGAGTGCAGTACTGAGGTTTGCGATGCAAGATGGTGGATGACAGCAGACGGAAATACTAGCAGTGCCGCAAAGAGTGCAGCACGGTGCTCTCATGATTAAAGATGGCGGATGACGGCTGTTAAAAAAGCACGTGGCTTTGTTTACCGATTCAAATCTCGCGTTAGTAAGGTTAAGTTTGCAGCATTGAGGTTTAGGCCCGTTAAGATAGCTACATTGATGTTAGCGATGCTTTGTTGTCGATGATAGCTGTCAAAAAAGCACGTGACAGTCAAAAAAGCACGTGGCTTTGTTTACCGATTCAAATCTCGCGCTGGTAAGGTTAAGTTGGCAGCACTAAAATTTAGGCCCGTTAAGATGGCGGCAGTGAGGTTAGCGATGCGTTGTTGTCGATGACAGCTGTCAAAAAGCACGGGGCTGTCAAAAAGCACGTGGATTTGTTTACCGATTCAAATTTCCCACGGGAGGAAGAGCGGGCCCCTGAGAAGGCCCCTCGGGAGGAGGAGCGGGCCCCTGGGTGCCGGAGGGGGAGGAGGCCACCGAATCCCCCCTTTATACTACTGAAGATCATAGGCACAAGCACAGCTGGAACCACAACTTTGATCTTCTGATCATGGCTCGAAGGGCAACGCAAAACCCCTTTCCTCAACACATAAAGGGCGACATGTTCCCCAGAAGGAAGGGATCCCAGTATGGGAGCCAGCACTGGAACTTCACGTTGATACTTCTCAATATCCTAAAATAACATAGGGGCATCAGCCGGAATAGCATTAATACTCGAAGGAATGGCTGTGGGAAGAGAAAAACTTCCTGTTCATTGGTCTCCATTTCATGTGAGAACATGCGGTTTAGTCCATCAGCAACTACATTTTCAAATGCTCTAATGTGCCTCACATCAAATTGGAATGTAGAAATCCTGATGGCCCAGCGGGCGATACGTCCAGTACGGCGAGGACTAGCTAACACCCAACTTAAAGCTTGGTTATCCTTTTCTAAGTCAAATTTGACATGTTCCAGATAAAGGCGGAAATTCTCTAGGGCAAACCAAACTGCCAATCCCTCAAGCTCATAGATTGAATATTTGGCTTCTTGAGACGATAAGGTCCTAGAATTATAGGCGACGTGCCGCCTTCCGATTTCCGTTTCCTGAAGAAGGACAGCGGCAAAAGCAGATGACCAGGCGTCTGTTTGGACAATAAAATTCTTAGAGGAATCTGGCATGGCTAATACAGGGGCGTTATAAGAGCTAATTTCAGAACTTCAAAAGCGGCTTGCTGAGACGGCCCCCTTTCAAATTTGACGCCTTTCCTACGCAGTAAGTTCAGGGGCGCCGCACTGTTAGCGAAGTTAGGAATAAAATTCCTGAAGAAATTCACCAGGCCTATAAACCGGGCAATGCCTTTGATCATTGGGAGGTTTAAAATCACGGATAGCCTGAGTTCTGGAATAGTCAATGAAACACCATCGAGAGACACAATATGCCATACAAACGACATTGAAGGTTTAGAAAAAGCCACCTTAGATAATTTCACAGTCAACCCAGCCTTACGAAGGCGATTGAGTACTTCCTTGAGATGATGTAGGTGTTCATCAAATGTCTCAGAAAACACTACGAAATCATCGAGGTAGTGACGCAAGTATTCGAATTTGTTGTCCGAGAAGACTCTATCTAGCAGTCTAGTAAGAAAAGCTGCACCAGTGGGTAGCCAAAAAGGGATACGGTTTTATTCATACAAGTTCCAATCCGTGGCTAACAGAAGTATCTGGTTATATGCCTGATTAAGATCGAGGATGGTAAAGAACTTGGCTTTTCGAAACCATGGAAAACAAGAATGCAGATCAGGGAGGGGCACATATTGTAACAGCACCAGAGGCTTGAAGCCCCCCTGGGGTTTAGGCTCAACACAAAGGGGCGATGAATACGCCGACTTGGAAGATTGAATGATACCATCCTTTAACATCTGATCGATGATTTCCTTAAGAACCTTCATTTTAGGTGGGGACAGCCTATATGGCGGAAAACTCACTGGAGTAGATTCGGTTAACTCAATCTTATATTCGATAAGGTCAGTAACGCCAAGAGTATCTGAGAATACATCAGGAAAAGACTGACACAACCTTCGAATACTTTCAGCCTGCTCCTCAGGTAGATGACTAAGATCTAACGACATCTCACATTGGGTAGGCGAAACAGATGAACATGACACAGATTTGCATTTCATAAGTGGAATAGCACAGTTACTAGCAAATTTGAAGTTGCACGACTTGCTCTGAATGGCGAGCACGAGGCCATTGTTGGAGATGAAATCAGCCCCAATATTACAGCAACAAATAACTTCACTTTCCAGGTAAATTTTGAAACACGAAATTTAGCAAAAATGAAACCTAATATTTCTAATGGACATGAGTTCGCCGAAACACATTTAACACCAAGGGAACATTAGTCCGGAAACTTACAAGCAGTTTTTAATTTAGAATACCATTCTTCCGAAATTATGGAACTCACAATTCCAGAGTCTAATGCAGTGACGAGTTCGTTGTTTACTTCAATTTTCAGAAAAGGCACGAATGCAAGGGTCTCTGCCGCAATCCTAAGATATTCTCTAGGGCCTTCAAATGACAACTTAGAAGAAATCGGGTTTTTAATAGGTTTAACGGGTTGAGCCTCGAGAAGGAGGACATGGCGACTCAGCCGATGGTGCTAGTCATTTCCTGTTATCAGGGTTAGCGGAGGTAGCACCAGAAGTTGAGCAAAAGTGTGTGCTATTGAAATTATTGCAATTTTTTGTAGGTGAACAAAAGAGCCACATTTAAAGCAACCTTGCGTTGAACCTGCTCTGTACTTAGACCCACTAGGTTTTATCAATGGACATTTATTTCGAAGATGTTTCGTAGACGCACAAGCATAACATTTTTGAGTTGGAAGGGTTCGGCGGGGAGGTGGCCGAAAACTGTTAGAAAAGAGAGGTGGTTCCTTAGCGGCCCGTAAATCGTCAGCGTACCTTACTCCTTCGGCTGACACAGTCATTGCTTCTAATTCCGAGAAGGTTTGAGGTCGGGATGCAAAACATAGATACGACCTATAGGGTGGAGAGATGCCTTCGACAATCGTTTGCACTATTTGGTCTTCGGAGAACTGAAGAGCGAAAACTCTGGTGTAAAACTTAATGTCTTGAATAAAGTCTGCTAGGTTTTCATCCAACCGCTGTACTCTAAAGTGGAACTTTTGAATTAATGATGACATAGGTCTAGCTGGAATAAAGTTTGGCAAGAGGTTGGCGTGGGAGTCTTCTATAGAAGATCCATCAGCTATTGCTTTAACAATTTTGTCCGAAAGGACGCCTACTGAATAAGGATACATAATTTGAAGCATTTGGGAATGTGAAAGTGAAAACACTAGCGCATGGTCTTGAAAATCTACTAAGAACCTTAGGAAGGAAGTGACGTCATTAATAGAATTTACTGAAAATTTTGAAATGTCCTTAAGCAACATAGCCAATGGGTGAGGTAAGCTACTGAATCCGGGTGAGATAATAGGTGACGCTATACGAGGTTGAGAGAATCAAACACAGAATTAGTAAAAAAGAAACGTGGAATTTGTCTTGGATGCCCATATTCAGTCTCCGATGGTTCAGATATTTGTTGAGTAGCGACCGATTTCCTACTTTCTATTTCTTTACTATGATCCTCTTCTGTAGGTACGTTTACTGCAGTAACTTGGTCAGTGATAGGAGTGGCGGCCCCGGTCAACAATTGACAAACTCTATTGGACATATCTGACGAATATTCAACCAAATTCCTAGCCTGATTTGCATGATTATCCTGTAACTTTACTGTAGTTGCAATAGGTCCCTAGCCCCATTGTAGAAATGAAAGAGTATAGCTTGTACTCTCTTAAGTTGGTTATGTGATGGATCACTCACTTCAGGAACTAAATGCAGACGCTAGCTCGGTGGTATGGTCTGTGATGGTGGATAGAGCGTCACCAATTTCTTTCTCCCCCAAAACTGGGATTCAAATCGGAAGTTCTAACGACTCTTTAAGTTTGGGAATATCTGCCACAACCGTGCCTCCAGATTGGACCTTTCTAATGAGGAGCTCATAGGTCGATATTACTCCTTGCGCAAGTACCCGGGATTGAGGACTTCGCGAGGACCAGATATGCTGAGAGAAAAATTTAATAATTTGGAAAATTTCCAGCAACCGAGAAAATTCTTAGGGTGCGGAGCGGATTCTACGTTTATCTGTCAAAAGGGGCTTTATCTAGACCCATTCAACCACGCTCTGCTATCACTTTTTACGGAGGTTTCGTGGAATGCAGAGGTGAAAGAAGGTGCTGGCTGGAATGGGTCTCTCTACGAAAGTCAAAGATTCAATTAAAACTTTGAAATAAAGGTTATATCTCTTTTCTGAAAATGAAATGTTAACAATTATATTACAGGTACGGGTAGTCCGGAACAAAATAGCAGTTTAGATTAAAGAAAAGAAAACCCAAGGATTGGTAATTTAAAAGTTTTGAGCTCCAAGCTGAAAATTTACTAGTTTACAACGTCGCAAATGTTGCGTTTAGTTAGATCAGTAGAGAAATCTCCCCAGACACAATTGTCTTGAGAAATTACCTCCAACAGTCACAATTCCCGGCCTTCCAAAGGCACCACTCAATATTACACAAAAATCTATTACAGAACCAGAAAAGAGCTTACAGGCTCTACAACTTCAAAAAGGAGACTGTGCTCCCGACCCTCCCAGCCTGATTCAGGCCACCTTTAAGTTACATTAAAGATTAGAGCTTCTTGGCTCAATAAAATTACATTTCTAGGCCTCTCTAGGCCCAACCAACAATTTACAGCGCCGTAATAATTACCTTTTATATTACACAGGGGTACCTATTACCCATACTACCGGGCCTTCGTGCAGAAGAATAGGTTACATTACCGGCCCAAACACAAAATATACGGAGGCGTACATTTGCGGTCCTCGAGATCAAAAATTAATACCGAACTTGGGCTTGTGGCCCGACGATGCAGAGGCTAATCCTACATTACTGAGGTGACTAAAAGGACAAGATAATTTATGATTTACTAAAACAGTTACAAAATCGCAGTCACCTCAAGATAAATTGAAGGGGAATTCGAGATGGCAACGCACTCTCTATCCCCGATTTACAGTTTAAGTCTCTAGGATTTTCATTAAGTTTACATGAAAAAGTAGAAAATTTATATTTCAGAAAATTGGTGGTTACGTAATTAAAGATTCGAACCTTCCCCTCGGGTCAGTTTGCGGAGATCGCTATGTTGTGTTGTTTGAGTCATCAGTCCATAGACTGGTTTGATACAACTCCCCATGCCACCCTATCCTGTGCTAACATTTTCATTTCTGAGTAACTACTGCATCCTACATCTGCTCTAATTTGCTTGTCACATTCGTACCTTTGTCTACCCCTACCGTTCTTACCACCTACACTTCCTTCAAAACCAACTGAACAAGTCCTGGGTGTCTTAAGATGTGTCCTATTATTCTATCTCTTCTTCTCGTCAAATTTAGCGAAATCGATCTTCTCTCGCCAATTCGATTCAGTATCTCTTCATTTGTGATTCGATCTATCAATCTCATCTTCAGCATTCTTCTGTAACACCACATTTCAAAAGCTTCTATTCTCTTTTTTTCTGAGCTAGTTATCGTCCATGTTTCACTTCCATACAATGCCACGCTCCACACGAAAGTCTTCAAAACGTCTTTCTAATTCCTATATCAATGTTTGAAGTCAGCAAATTCCTTTTCTTAAGAAAGTTCTTCCTTGCTTGTGCTAATCTGCATTTTATATCCTCCTTACTTCTGCCATCATTAGTTATTTTACTACCCAAGTAACAATATTCATCTACTTCCTTTAAGACTTCATCTCCTAATTTAATATTTCGTGCATCACCTGCCTTCATTCGACTACACTCCATTACTTTTGTTTTGGACTTATTTACTTTCGTCCTGTACTCCTTACCCAAGACTTCATCCATACCATTTAGCAGCTTCTCGAGGTCTTCTGCAGTCTCAAATAAAATAACAATATCATCGGCAAATCTCAAGGTTTTGATTTCCTCTCCTTGGATTGTGATTTCCTTTCCAAATTCCTCTTTGATTTCCTTTACTGCCTGTTATATGTAAACATTGAAGAGGAGGGGGACAAACTGCAGCCTTACCTCACACTTTTCTGGATTGCTGCTTCTTTTACAAAGCCCTCGATTGTAATCACTGCAGACTGATTTTTATACAGATTGTAGATAATTCTTCGTTCTCGGTATCAGATCCCTTCGATCTTCAGAATCTTCAATAGCTAGGTCCAATCGACATTATCGAATGCCTTTTCTAGATCTACGAATGCCATATACGTGGGTTTGTCCTTTTTGATTCGATCCCCTAATATCAGACGTAAAGCCAGGATTGCTTCACGTGTTCCTACATTTCTTCCGAAGCCAAACTGATCTTCTCCCAACTCAACTTCAACTTGTTTTTCCATTCTTCTCTAAATAATACGTGTTAAAATTTTTCAGGCATGAGATACTAAACTAATGGTACGATAGTTTTCACATCTGTCAGTACCGGCTTCTTGGGAATACGTATAACAACATTCTGCCTAAAATCGGATAAGACTTCTCCTGTCTCATACATCTTACACACTAAATGGAATAACCTTGCCAAGCTGGTTTCTCCTAAGGCAGTCAGTAATTGAGGGAATATCATCAATTCCAGGAGACTTGTTCCTATTTAGGTCGCTCACAGCTCTGTCAAACTCTGTCTTCATAATTGGGTCTCCCATTTCATCCGCATCAACAGCCTCTTCATGTTCCAGAACCAAATTATCTACATCTTCACCTTGATACAACTGTTGGATATGTTCCTGCCAACTATCTGCTTTGTCTTCTTTCCCTAGAAGTGACTTTCCATCTGAGCTCTTAATATTCATACACCTAGATTTCCTTTCTCCAAAATTTCCTTGATTTTCCTGTATGCAGCATCTACCTTTCCTAGGACCATACAACCTTCGACATCCTTGTACTTCTCCTTCAGCCAGTCTTCCTTAGCTACCTTGCACTTTCTGTCCACTTCATTCTTTAATCGCTTATATTCTTTTCTGCCCTCTTCGTTTCTAGCATTCTTGTATTTTCGTCGTTCATCAATCAGGTCTATTATCTCCTGAGTTATCCACTTATTCTTAGTTGATCTTTTTCTTCCTTCCTAACATTTCTTCAGCAGTACTGCTGACTTCATTTTTCATGGCAATCCACTCTTCCTCTATAGTGTTTCCTTCAGCCTTCTCATTTAGTCCTTTTGCAACATGTTCCTTGAAACAATCCCTCACACTCTTTTCTTTCAACTTGTCTAGATCCCATCTTTTTGCATTCTTTCCTTTTTTCAATTTCTTCAACTTCAGATGGCATTTCATGACCAAGAAGTTGTGGTCAGAGTCCACGTCTGCTCCTGGGAAAGTTTTGCAATCCAACACCTGGTTTCTGAATCTCCGGCTAATCATAATGAAGTCTATTTGATACCTTCCCGTGTCTCCAGGTCTCGTCCACGCATGAAGCCGTCGTTTGTGGTGTTTGAACCAAGTATTGGCAAGGACTAAATTATGATCAGTGCAGAATTCAACCAGCCGACTTCCTCTTTCGTTCCTTTGTCCCAATCCAAATTCTTCTACTGTATTACCTTCTCTTCCTTGGCCTACCACTGCATTCCAGTCTCCCATCACAATTATATTCTCGTCACCTTTTACATGTTGTATTATATCTTCTATCTCTTCATATGTTCTTTCGATTTCCTCATCATCTGCTGAGCTAGTAGGCATATAGACCTGCACTATTGTGGTTTGCATTGGTTTGGTGTCTATCTTAACGGCAATAATTGTTTCACTATGCTGGTCGTAGTAGCTTACCCGCTGAGCGATTTACTTATTCATTATTATACCAACTCCTGCATTTCCTCTGTTTGATTTCGTGTTGATAATTCGGTAGTCGCCTGACCAGAAATCTTGTTCTTCCTGCCGACGTACTTCACTTATACCAACTACATCTACCTTTAACCTATCCATCTCCCTTTTCATATTCTCTAACCTACCACAACGATTCAAACTTCTAAAATTCCACGCCCCGACTCGCAGAATGTCAGTATCCATCTTCCTGATGATCGCCCCCTCTCGTGTAGTCCACACCCGGAGATCCGAATGGGGGACTAGTTTACCTCCGGAATATTTTACCCGGGAGGAAGCCATCATCAGTACATCATTCATAGAGAGAGAGCTGCATGTCCTCGGGAGTTAGTTACGGCTGTAGTTTCCCGTTGCTTTCAGCCGTGTAGCAGTATCAACACAGCTAAGCGATGTTGAGTATTATTACAAGGCCGTATCAGTCAATCATCCAGACTGCCGCCCTTGCAACTTCCGAAAGGCTGCTACCACCCTTTATCGCTATAGAGATAGAAAACTGGTGGCCATTACCTGGGCTGATTTCTGCCTGCCGATGAATGAGGAACCCCACCTCCTGCCTTAACTCATACGCTCAGTAAGAGGATGATCAATAAGACAAGTTAGCTCAAAAAAGCCGCAGCTTTTATACCCGAGAGGAGGGTTCGGGAAGGATCTGGACTAAAGCCGGACACCACCTCTCATTTTATTGGCCGATAGAATAGGTACAAGAAACGCTTGATTGGCTGAAAGATAAATACGTGACATTCCTGTTTGGCCAAGCTCCACGGCTGGCGGAATCAGAAGGAAGTGTTGCAAACCTTGAAGTATCAAAATTAACGAAAGTCAATTCAGTCAAGGAAACCTCTAAACACAAAACTTTTTTTAGATTTTTAGTTACTTCACTTTGTACCATAGTGCATGACCTGTTCTTGGATAGAGACATCTATGAAGGAAAGTGCGCAATCTAGTGATAGTCCAGTCAGTTTTTAAAATAACATATTCCTCTGTCATTTAGTAGTGACATCTTCTGATCAATGTCCCAACTTCATGCACTAGCTGTTTCAAGATTTGTTCGATGGACAGTGTTCTTTACGGCGCTTCTTTTAAATGCACGGGGATGAGGTGTACCTCCCGGTACAAAGGTAATTAATATAGGCTTCTACTACACTACAATACTAGTTAGTCGTACCACATTTTTTATCCTACAACACACTAACAGGATAAAAATTGGCGTTAATTACTGAGTACCGAAAGTAATACACATGAATTACATAATTCTAAACTACACGTAATACTATCCTAATTATTACGACAGAATTTAATAACAGTTTCCCTGTAGATACCTCTAATATACGACACAATTATTTTACAATAATAGAATAAGCACGCTAGTTTCTAATCTATCTATCTATCTAGGTATTCTGCCTTATGGCAGGTCTTGTCATGGGATGAACCTCTTCCACTGTTGCCTGTCCTGCGCCAAGTTTTTCATGTCCGAATATTTATTTCATTGGATATTGTCCAAAATTTGATATTTTTTCCTTCCTCTTCCTCGTTTGCCTTTCACCATTCCTTCTATTCCTTTTTTCAGTAAACAGTCCCTCCTCAAACAATGTCCGATCCAGTTCATTTTTCTCCTTCTAATGGTTTGTAACATACTTCGTTCTTCTCCAACTCTTCGTAATACCTCCTTATTCCTTACCCGGTCTTCCCATTTCACTCGTTCTATCCTCCTCCATACCCACATCTCTAGTGCCTCCAATCTTCTCTCATCTTTCTTTCTCAATGTCCAAGTCTCTGCTCCATACAGGGCTATGCTCCAAATGTGACACTTAGCAAGTCTTTTCCTCAAATCTTTGTTTAGTGGTCCACAAAATAATTTTGATTTTTTCCTGAAGCCTTCTTTTGCTATGGCAATTCTTTTCTTAATTTCTGTTGTGCAATACATATCATCTCTGATCATAGTTCCCAAATACTTGAAGTTACTGACTTGCTCTATTTCTTCTCCTCCTATACTAATATGACAACTTCTACCTTTTCCTCCAATTATCATTCTTTTGGTCTTCTTCTTATTAATTCTCATTCCATATTCTTCTAGTTTCATGTTGAGTTTATCTAACATTTGTATCATTTCACGTTCGCTTTCTCCCATCACAACCATATCATCTGCAAATCTAATACATTCTACTCTCCTACCTCCAACACAAACTCCACTATTTCCATTAAAACTGTCATTGATTATTTCTTCGAGATAGATGTTGAACAGTGTCGGTGATAAAGAGCAGCCCTGTCTTACACCTATTCCTAATTCAATTTCTTCACTCAACTCATCTCATATTTTCACTCTTGCTCTCTGGTTTATATACAAATTCGTTATTAGCCTTCTATCCCTCCAATCAACTCCATGTTTCTTCAGGATTGTCATCAATTTGTCCCATCTGACACAGTCAAAAGCCTTCTCAAGGTCAATAAATACAGCATAAACCTTCCTGTTTTTCTCTATGTACCTCTCTCCTATCACCCTCAGAAGTCCAATGGCGTCTCTTGTTCCAACTCCTCTCCTGAAACCAAACTGTTCTTCACCTACATAAAGTTATTCAGCTTTCCATATATCCTTCTGTTGATCGTCCACAGTAAGACTTTGGCTGCATGTGAAATCAGACTCTATGTCCTATGTTCTTCACATTTTTTGCTGTTCTTTTTCTTTTCCACAGGGATTAAGATGATTTCACTGAAGCTCTTTGGCCATTTTCCTGTCATGTATATTTGATTACATAATCCAATCAACTCCTTTCTCCCTTCATTATTTATCGCTTTTAACAGTTCGACAGGAATCTCATCTATTCCCATTGCTTTTAGTGTTATGATGGAAACCGATACCATTCTAATGGTAAAAACAAAGCTATGCATAATAATCGCTGTCTAATTTCAGCCTGAATATAAAGAAGAAGATATCATCGATGAGCTGGCCACAGCAATAAATATGATACATCGGAACGAAAGAACCATATTAATGGGAGATTTAAACTGCAGAGTCGACATTAGTCAAAATAAATCGGAAAACGTAGTCGAATATTTAGAAAGCGAAGGCTTGATAATGGTAAATAAAAGAGACTCTAAAACATATATATGTGTAAATGGTTGCAGCGCAATTGATCTAGTATTCAGCAATGTAAGGTCAACGCAACAGAAGGTACTATCAAATATAGTTGCAAGGAAGCACCTACCAGTGGACACTATCATAAAACTGGAAGAGTTGCAAAAGACTGAGAATGGAAAAGAAAAACCCAGGAGGGGGAGAAAAGTTGACCTAATTAGATTAGCTGAAATGGATACAGATGCAATAACTGAAAACATTCGTGAAGGCAATATAGATAATGCTATTGCCAATTTAGAAAGATGTATCAAAGATACTGTCGTATATAATAATCAACAAAATCGAAGAGCGAAACCCTGGTTTAATCACAACTGCTATAAAGCAAGGAAAGACACGCTGAAGGCACTGAGATGCGCGAGAATAACGCCAACAGAAACATCGCTACGAAAATATAACGACGCAAGAAAGAATTATAAAACAATAATCAGAAGAGCAAAAGAAATGTTCCAAGACAAAGAAGAGCAAAAACAAATAGAAGAGGCAGAACAAAAATGGTACAAAGCAGTACTGCCCAAACAACCACATTTTCCGAGCAACATCCCGATTAAAATATGGAAAGAACATTTCAGCAAAGTCTTGCAAGCAAAAGAAACTCGACCAGAAGAGCTAAATGAAGACGAGTATCCAGAGAGTAATTTCACTCCCTTTACGGTAGAAGAAGTAGAACATGTAATAAACACAACGAAAGACAAAAAAGCTTGTGGTCCAGACGGAATTTACTACGAAAATCTTAAAAGTACAGCAACCCATCTCAAGAAATTATGGACAGCCCTATACAATGAATGCATAAAGCAAGGAAAAATACCTCATAACTGGAGACTTTCTACTCTTAAAATTTTATACAAAGGGAAAGGAAATATTAGGGATCCAAACGCATATCGTGGAATAGCTCTCGAATGTACTGCCTTAAAAATACTGACAAGCCTCATAACAAAACGTCTATACAGCTTGGTTGAAGGATCAATACCGGAAGAGCAATTTGGATTCATGAAGGAAAAATCAACACTCCAAGCGGTAAAATGTTTACAAGGGGATATAGAAGATGCATTAAGATTCCACAGAGGTAAACTACACGCTGTCTTTATAGACTACACTAAGGCCTTCGACCTCGTGAATAGAAATATAGCAATCGATAAACTGGAAAAGCTCACTGGGAAAAATTACATCACGAGGGTTTTAAGGAACATTCTGAACAAAAATTTCATACAAATAGATGACAATGTTGATATATCAGATCCGATAGAACAAACAAACGGAGTTTTGCAAGGTCATCCGCTTAGTCCGCTCCTATTTAACATAGTAACTGCGGACATAAATCAGAGCATTAGAACAGAAAAGGTTAAATTGTACGCATACGCGGACGACATGGTGCTTGTATCCACTGAGTTAGCAAATCTCCAGGAGGCTTTCAACAAACTTACAGTATGGGCAACCGAGAACGAACTTCAATTAAATGAAAATAAAACTGTGTCAATGACTTTCAGGAAAGGAGGCAAACCGGAAGCTAACGATGTTATAATTTAAAAAAGAGACGCACTATCGATCGTAAAACATTACAAATATTTGGGAATCACATTACAGACTCACGGAAATGTATACAGTATCCATGTTCGGGAGAGAGTTATCGCCGCTTTATCAACTATGAACAGTATACCGAACTTACGGAAGTTATCATTAAATACCGCGTTAAAAATTTTCAAGTTAAAAATCACTCCAATAGTGACATATGGTTTGACTTTAATTTGGGACCAATTAAGAAAGAAGAATCTGAAGGAAATCGAAAAATTAAAAGCAAGATTCCTGAAGAAGGCCTTGTGCATTTCAAAGTATACACCCTCACGTCTGGCATATGTTCTTGCCAGAGAATCCTTCTACATTGAGGATTTAAGATACGACCTATGCCTGCCATCAACAGAAGCATACCAGAGTCTACTCCGTGAACTGCAAGGAAAAAGAGAAGAAATATTTCCTGAATTTTACGCTACAGATGCTATGATCAACAGAGAATGGATAAAAGCCAATTACGCACTCAGACACTTCATGACGCGTTTTGCTGTTCATGGTTTTCACCACGGTATCTGCGCGAGAGACATCTACCACCAACCGGATGAACTATGCGTGTGCAAACTTTGTGATAACCCACGTGACAGATATCACGTAATGACATGTAAGCGCAGAGAAATATCTCTGACAAAATTCTGTGAAAATGCTTAAGAGTATGTCCTCTATTTATGCACATTGTGTGAAATTAAATTAAATTAATTAATTGCTTTTCTATTTTTCATCTCGTTCAGTGATGCTTCGATCTCTCTTTTCAGTATGGTTTCCCCTTTATCATCCTCTTAAACCATATCTTCCTCCTCTAATTCAAGTTCTTCTTCATTTGGTCGATTGTCCCGATCATATAGCCATTCCATGTATTCTTCCCATCTTTTCATTATTTTTTGGGGTTCATATATCATAATATATACTACAATACACGACAATAATTGTTAAAGTTCGTTCAGACGTATCCTAATTACAATATGGTACTACTAAGCACAAAGAGAAATGGAAATTACATATTTAAAATTCGTCTCAATCCTCCAATACATTTCGAGGAAGCGTGCTCGGAACTCCTCGTACCTATCGGAACAAATTTAAACGCTCGGTACCATACCGCAGGCTATTCCGTTTGGTGCCGTTCGACTACTTTGTTTTCCTGTCCGCTGGCACTCGGTGATAAATAAAGTATTGGTCTACCTCAGACAGGAAGCCTTTCAGGTTGAGATGGATGTTTGACCCGAAATTCTTCGGCTCGTCGTTCATCATTTGGATGAGATCATACATGGGAAGAGCTTCGCTCTCATGCGGATTTGACGTTCCCCTGTAAAATGTCAGCATTAACCTCGTAGCCAATACTACAGGGTGGACTCTTGCATCACGAACTCCCCTTCCGTTTCTTGTAATTTCAACAACTCGAACACTTCTCGGATTTCATTCAAAGTTCTGTATGGACATGTACTTGTGTGTCTCGTGGTTCCAGTCTTCTACATGCCGATTCAGGCCTTGCATCTTCCCTTGGATTTCTTCTTGTCCCACTTCCATTTCAATCAATCAATCAATCAATCAATCAATCAATCAATCAATCAATCAATCAATCAATCAATCAATCAATCAATCAATCAATCAATCAATCAATCAATCAATCAATCAATCAATCAATCAATCAATCAATCAATCAATCAATCAATCAATCAATCAATCAATCAATCAATCAATCAATCAATCAATCAATCAATCAATCAATCAATCAATCAATCAATCAATCAATCAATCAATCAATCAATCAATCAATCAATCAATCAATCAATCAATCAATCAATCAATCAATCAATCAATCAATCAATCAATCAATCAATCAATCAATCAATCAATCAATCAATCAATCAATCAATCAATCAATCAATCAATACTGATCTGCATTTAGGGCAATCGCCTATTTGGCAGATTCCCTATCTGTTGTCTTCCTAGCCATTTCTGCTATGATTTCAGAGAAATTGGAAATTTATTGAACATCTCCCTTGGTAAGTTATTCCAATCCCTAACTCCCCTTCCTATAAAGGAATATTTGCTCCCAGTTTGTTATCTTGATATCCAACTTTATCTTCATATTGTGATCTTTCACACCTTTAAAGAGCCCACGCAAAATTATTCGCGTCCTAATGTCATTCAACGCCATCTCTCCGCTGACAGCTCGGAACATACCACTTAGTCGAACAGCTCGTCTTCTTTCCCCCAATTCTTCCAAGCCCAAACTTGGCAACATTTTTGTAACGCTACTCTTTTGTCGGATATCACCCAGAACAAATCGAGCTGCTTTTCTTTGTATTTTTTCCTGTTCTTGAATCAGGTAATCCTGGTGAAGGTCCCATACACAGGAACCATACTCCAGTTGGGGTCTTACTACAGACGTGTATGCCCTCTCCTTTATATCCTTACTACAACCCCTAAACACCCTCATAACCATGTGCAGAGATCTGTACCCCTTATTTACAATCCCATTTATGTGATTACCCCAATGAAGATCTTTCCCTATATTTACACCTAGGTATTTACAATGATCCCCAAAAGGAACTTTCACCCCAACAACGCAGTAAATAAAACTGAGAGGACTTTCCCTATTTGTGAAACTCACAGCCCGACTTTTAACCCCCTTTATCATCATGCCATTGCCCGCTGTCCATTTCACAACATTATCAAGTTCACGTTGCATTTGCTCACAATCTTGTAACTTATTTATTACTCTATAAAGAATAACATCATCTGCAAAAATCCTTACCTCTGATTCCAATTTTTTACTCATATCAGTATATGAGAAAATATAAAGGTCCAATAATACTGCCCTGAGGAATTCCCCTCTTAATTATTACAGGGTCAGATAAAACATCGCTACTCTACATTTCTGAGATGTATTTTCTACAAATGTAGCAACGAATTCAGTCACTCTTTTGTCTAGTCCAATTGCACTCATTTTTGCCAGTAGTCTCCCATGATCCACCCTATCAAATGCTTTAGACAGGTCAATCGCGATAAAGTCCACTTGATCTCCTGAATCCAACATATTTGCTATACCTTGCTGGAATCCTACAAGTTGAGCTTCAGTGGAAGAACCTTTCCTAAAACTGAACTGCCTTCTATCGAACCAGCTATTAATTTCACAAATAAGTCTAATATAATCAGAAAGAATGCTTTCCCAATGCTTACATGCAACGCATGTCAAACTTACTGGCCTGTAATTTTCAGCTTTAAGTCTATCACCCTTTCCTTCATAAACAGGCGGTTACTATAGCAACTCTCGATTCATTTGTTACAGCTCCTTTAACCAAACAATTATCCAATGAATACTTCAGATATGGTATTATATCCCAACCCATCGTCATTAGTGTATCCCCAGAAATCTTATCAATTCCAGCCGCTTTTCTAGTTTTCAACGTTTGTAGCTTATTGTAAATATCATTGTTATCATATGTAAATTTCAATAATTCTTTAGCACAAGTCTCCTCCTCTATCTGGACATTATCCTTGTAACCAACAATCACTACATACTGCTGACTGAATACTTCTGCATTTTGAAGATCCTCGCATTCACACTCCCGTTGTTCATTAATTATTCCTGGAATGTCCTTCTTGGAACCTGTTTCTGCCTTGAAATACCTATAAATACACTTCCCTTTATCACTAAAATTTGTATGACTGCCAATTATGCTTGCCATCATGTTAACCTTAGCTGCCTTCATTGCTAGATTCAATTTCCTAATTAGTTCCTTCAGTTTCTCGTTACTTCCACAGCAATTTCATACTCTATATCTTTCCAATCTGCACCTCCTTCTTAGTCACTTATTTCTCTATTATAATAAGGTGGGTCTTTACCATTCCTTACCACCTTTAAAGGTACAAACCTGTTTAACATTCCTCAGCAATTGCTTTAAACCCCTCCCAGAGTCTGTCTACAGTTTTATTTACCGTTTTCCACCGTACATAGTTACTTTTTAAAACTGCCTCATACCGGCTTTATCAGCCATATGGTACTGCCTAATAGTCCTAATTTTAGGACCTTCCTTTCTAACACATTTATTTTTAACTACGACAAAAACAGCTTCGTGATCACTAATACCATCTATTACTTCGGTTTCTCTATAGAGCTCATCTGGTTTTATCAGGACCACGTCCATGATATTTTTCCCTCTAGTTCGTTCCGCCACTTTCTGAATCAGCTGTTCTTCCCATATTAATTTATTTGCCGTTTGTTGGTCATGCTTTCTGTCGTTCGCAATTCCTTCACATTTGACATTTGGTAAATTAAGATCTACCGATACAATCACATTCCTTTCCATGTCTTTTCCCACGTAACTGATTATCTTATCAAATAAATTCAAATCCGTGTCAGCACTACCGTTTCTCGGTCTGTACACTCCAAAGGCATCAAGTTGCCTATTATCTTTAGAAATGAGCCTTACACATAGAATTTCATATTTCTCATCTTTAACTTTTTCGTAGCTTACAAATTCTTCTTTCACCAGAATCAATACTCCCCTTCCCACCATTCTATCCTAGCCCTACGATACGCACTCCAGTGCCGTGAGAAAAATATGCATCCATTATATCATTTCTCAGCCATGATTTAACTTCTATTACAATATCTGGTAAATATATATCTATCAAGTTACTTAATTCTATTCCTTTCTTTACAGTACTTCTACAGTTCAACACTAACATTTTATGTCATCCCTACTTGACTTCCAGATCTCTGTACCTTCATCACCGCTCCATAGACAACACCGTTTCCCTGAATGTACCTACCTATTACCCTTCTAAACGAATTTCCTAACTTTACGTACCACTGCGATGTAAGTGAATGTCATCGGAGCGCAGAACCCTATCTCCTACCCACCCACAAGGATCTAGAAATTTCACTCCCAGTTTCCCACATACCAACTTCAGAGTCTCATTTACATCCCTAATCACCCTCCAGTCAGTATCCCTCACACATTATTCCTCCGATAACAATCTCCCCTTTCTAAAACTTCACCCGTGCTGCATTTACCAGATCCCAAACATCCCCAAATATGTTGGTACTTATATTATTAGCTTCCCTTACGTTGTTGGTACCAACGTGAAAAACTACCACCTTCTCGTTCCCGTCCTCCTTCTCTTCTACTTTCCTCAACACCTGCCTCAACCTAATTCCTGCATAACTCTCTACCCTGGTTCCCTTTCCTCCACACACCTTCTCCATATACGTAACGATGGAATCCCCCATGACCAAAGCCTCAACCCTACCAACTCATTTGATCCCCTCCCATCGTGGTCAGCCCTATATTTCCTGACAGCTCCAGAAGCTAATTCCTCCTCCCTTTTCTCCTTCCCATGACCCAGTTCCACCTGTCATTTCCTATGCTGGGTAACACTCTACCCAGATTCCCTTTCCTGCACACACCTTCCCCACGTGTCTAACGATGGAACCCCCATGACCAGAGCCTCAACCCCACCCACCTACTTTGATCCTCTCCTTTCCTGGTCAGCCCTATCTTTCCTAATAGCTACAACAGCTACTTCCTCCTCCCTTATCACCCTTTAATGACCCTGTTCCACTTGTATTTTCCTATCCTCTACTCTACATTTTCTTTTCCTACCTTTTCCCTTCCTCCTACTTCCACCCATCTCAGCGACAGTTCCCTGTTCCTCATCTTCCCTCTGTTGCTCTACCTTGAGTGACTCGTAAAGATTTCGCACAGACACCTGTCCTGTTCCGAGCTGTCAGTGGAGAGATGGCGTGGGAGGACATCTGCAGACGATAAGTTTGGGTGGTGTCTTTCAAAGTAGGAAAGATCACAATATGAAGATAAAGTTGGAATTCAAGATTACAAATTGGAGCAAATATTCGTTTATAGGAAGGGGAGTTAGGGATTGGAATAACTTACCAAGGGAGATGTTTAATAAATTTCCAATTTCTTTGCAATCATTTAAGAAAATAGAATCTGTCACCAGGGCGACTGCCCTAAATGCAGAACAGTAGTGATTCTCTGTAAGAAATCGGTACGAGCCACTCCAGGTAGAGCAACAGAGGGAAGATGAGGAACAGGGAACAGTTGCTGAGATGTGTGTAAGTAGGAGGACGGGAAAAGGTAGGAAAAGAAAATGTAGAGTAGAGGATAGGAAAATACATGTGGAACAGGGTCATGGAAGGGTGAAAAGGGAGGAGGAAGTAGCTGCTGCAGCTATTAGGAAAGATAGGGCTGACCAGGAAGGGAGGGGATCAAAGGAGGTGGGTGGGGTTGAGGCTCTGGTCATGGGGATTCCATCGTTAGACACGTGGGGAAGGTGTGTGCAGGAAAGGGAATCAGGGTACAGTGTTACCCAGCAATTAGGTTGAGGCAGGTGCTGAGAAAAGTAGAAGAGAAGGAGGAGGGGAACGAGAAGGTGGTAGTTTTTCACGTTGGTACCAACAACGTAAGGGAAGCTAATAATATAAGTACCAACATATTTGGGGATGTTTGGGATCTGGTAAATGCAGCACGGGTGAAGGTTTAGAAAGGGGAGATTGTTATCGGAGGAATAATGTGTGAGGGATACTGACTGGAGGGTGATTAGTGATGTGAGACTATGAAGTGGGTATGTGGGAAACTGGGAGTGAAATTTCTAGATCCTCGTGGGTGGGTATGAGATAGGGATCTGCGCTCCGATGACATTCACTTACATCGCAGTGGTACGTAAAGTTAGGAAATTCGTTTAGAAGGGTAATATGTAGGTACATTCAGGGAAACGGTGTTGTCTATGGAGCGGTGATGAAGGTACAGAGATCTGGAAGTCAAGTAGGGATGACATAAAATGTTAGTGTTGAACTGTAGAAGTACTGTAAAGAAAGGAATAGAATTAAGTAACTTGATAGATATATATTTACCAGATATTGTAATAGAAGTTAAATCATGGCTGAGAAATGATATAATGGATGCATATTTTTCTCACGGCACTGGAGTGCGTATCGTAGGGCTAGGATAGAATGGTGGGAAGGGGAGTATTGATTCTGGTGAAAGAAGAATTTGTAAGCTACGAAAAAGTTAAAGATGAGAAATATGAAATTCTATGT
Source organism: Anabrus simplex (assembly GCF_040414725.1). Lineage (NCBI taxonomy): Eukaryota > Metazoa > Arthropoda > Insecta > Orthoptera > Tettigoniidae > Anabrus > Anabrus simplex. The sequence continues at coordinate 2,373,761 of NC_090266.1, forward strand.
GTAAGGCTCATTTCTAAAGATAATAGGCAACTTGATGCCTTTGGAGTGTACAGACCGGGAAACGGTAGTGCTGACACGGATTTGGATTTATTTGAAAAAATAATCAGTTACGTGGGAAAAGACATGGAAAGGAATGTGATTGTATCGGTAGATCTTAATTTACCAAATGTCAAATGTGAAGGAATTGCGAACGACAGAAATCATGACCAACAAATGGCAAATAATCTAATATGGGAAGGACAGCTGATTCAGAAAGTGACGGAACGAACTAGAGGGAAAAATATCATGGACGTGGTCCTGATAAAACCAGATGAGCTCTATAGAGAAACCGAAGTACTAGATGGTATTAGTGATCACGAAGCTGTTTTTGTCGTAGTTAAAAATAAATGTGTTAGAAAGGAAGGTCCTAAAATTAGGGATTATTAGGCAGTACCATATGGCTGAAAAAGCAGGTATGAGGCAGTTTTTAAAAAGTAAATTTGATCGGTGGAAAACGGTAAATAAGAATGCAAACAGACTCCGGGATTGCTTTAAATCAATTTTTGAGGAATGTGAAAACAGTTGAGTACCTTCAAAGGTGGTAAGGAATGGTAAAGACCCACCTTATTATAATAGAGAAATAAAGAAACTAAGAAGGAGGTAGAGATTGGAGAGGAATAGAATTAGAAATGGCTGTGGAAGTAAGGAGAAGTTTATGGAACTTACTAGAAAATTGAATCTAGCAAAGAAGGCAGTAAAGATAACATGATGGCAAGTATAATTGGCAGTCATACAAATTTGATTGAAATATGGAATGGTATGTGTACGTATTTTACGGCAGAAAACAGGTTCTAAGAAGGACATTCCAAGAATAATTAATGAACAAGGAGAGTGTGTATGTGAGGATCTTCAATATGCAGAAGTATTCAGTCAGCAGTATGTAAAGATTGTCGGTTACAAGGAAAATGTCCAAATAGAAGGGGTGACTAATGCTAAAGAAGTATTAAAATTTACATATGCTAACAATGATATTTACAGTAAGATACAAAAGCTGAAAACTAGAAAAGCAGCTGCGTAGGGTGTTCCTAACTCTTTTACTAACTTTAAGGATATATAAAACTGCATTTAAATTGAACATTATGAATATTAATATTCATTAAATAAAATACACAATCTTCGAACCTTGTACTCATACTTAGTTCTTACCTGCTTACTTACACATATGTTATTTGAAGGACGCCAGCTACAACTCAGTGCCGCAATAATGGAGTGAGAATCTTGAATATCTCTAGGGTGTGGGTAATAAGCTTACTTTTGACAACCTACCATATAAGTTCTGGGAAAAGGAGAGTGGCGCTCGGTTTCCCCATTAAATTTGAGTTTATGTTACTCTACTCTGGAAATGAAACGCTAAATTAGTTTGATAGAACAAAATATATTCTTTAAATTGTATAAAAAATTAGTAATTCTTGTTGCGATAAAACAGACGAGAGTAAGAAATTATGATATTGCAACTGAAAGAAGCTAGGCATGCATTTGAATTCTTCTTCACCGGACATTTTACAGTTTTATACGAACTATATACCTCACTGGTTCACTTGACTGTACCTTCAAAACGTTGAGTGTAATTACGACGTATTCCCTTGATCTGCTGTTAACTGTATATGTGTCACGCCTAATTTGGTGATGTATCTGTGTGACTGCTTCATCTCCATATCATATGACTTCTTGGTAAGTCTGTACGGTATGACTTCATTGCAAGTGTATCCATCTATGACTCCATGGTAAGCCTTCCCGTCCGTACCTTCAACTAAGTGACCGACAACCGTGGCCTCACTCTCTCAATGACCAATGACTAATGGCTCACTGAGTCTATGACTTCTTCACTGTTCAGCTTCCGTTTAACTAATGAATGACTGAGGCCTCTCCATCTCGTTCACATTCCTACCAACTGTGGCCTCTTCTACCAATTGAATAATGACTGAAGCAACAAGATACAGCCACCTTTTATAGACATTGGTTGACACACCTACTTAATCTCCAGAAATAACTATGATCTACACCCGCCTCGCGAAAAATATTACACCCTATGGCGAAATCCCCGCGGCACCCTGTAGGTAACTCCAGGACGTGATCTCATCGCTAAATACGCACGATGACGTAGCGATGACTTGGAAGTAACGCCAGCAGTGTTGCACAATGTAACAATGTCACATCCACATCTTATATACAGCAACTCTTTACTGTACATGTATTCAGTGTTAATCTACACACACGTATATATGCATACGTTTAACTACAATCACCCAAGCGACAAGCATTGCAGAATTGAATAGAATAATAATTATAATACAATAATAGTAATCTCACAGATACAATAATGATACTATGGACATAATAATAATAATAATAATAATAATAATAATAATAATAATAATAATAATAATAATAATAATATCACAGATGAAATTATAATAATAATAATAATAAAAATACAGATATCATCTTGTAACGGGATTTGAACCGTTACAATTCGCCTCCCTCATAAATAAATCGAAGAACAAAGAATCGATTGATTTATGAACAACATTATATATATATATATATAAAACGTGCCTGCCCCGTGGTGTAGGGGTAGAGTGCCTGCCTCTTACCCGGAGGACTCGGGTTCGATTCCCGGCCAAGTCATGGATTTTTACCTAGACCTGAGGGCTGGTTCGAGGTCCACTCAGCCTACGTGATTAGAATTGAGGAGCTATCTGATGGTGAGATGGCGGCCCCGGTCTAGTAAGCCAAGAATAACGGCCGAGAGGATTCGCCGTGCTGACCACACGACACCTCGTAATCTGCAGGCCTTCGGGCTGAGCAGCGGTCGCTTGGTAGACCAAGGCCCTTCAGGGGCTATAGTGCGATGGGGTTTGGTTTGGGTTTTTATATATAAAACACTGACACATATAAACACTTTAAATGAGTATAAGACAATAATATTTTCTTTTTCAACATCCATACATTTTATAAAATATCAAAGATATGAGAATGTTTCTCGCACATTGTCGCCGTAGATAACTGTCCAGTGTCCCTTTCTCTCCCTCTCATACAAATCACAAGAGTATAGCACTTAATTTAACACATACATATAATTTGAAATGAATATACAACATTCTTCTTTTTTTAACATATCAAAACATTTTATGAAATATCACTTATATGAGAACATTTTCTTGCATATTGTTATCGTAGATAACTGTCCAATGTCTCGTTCTCCGCTTTGTCACACAGCACATGACAATGTAGCACTTATTCTTCCAATGCACCAATACGACACTTGGTGCACACGCAAATCGCAGATGATAGTTTTATTTTGCCAGTTTCTCACAAAAATTATTCATATTATTATCTCAACAAATCTCACGTGAAGTACTTTATTACATATATAATACTATAAATACTGACAATATCCCCTTCATGATTTTTTAAAGAATATACACACTCCCCGATACGGCTCACAATTGTGAAATATCCCTGATACAAAAGAACGAATTGAGACATATTTCCCGCCTCTGCGGATGTTGAAAATGGAACTCTGAGTAGCACCTTGTCACCCAAACTGAATCAATTTTGCTCTTATTAACTTACATATCTCAATAGATCCATCCTTCCTTGCAACAACAATTGAAGGCTCAATACTATGGCTACAAGGTGGTTCAATTATTCCGTAATCCAGCATAATGTCTATTTGTTCTTCGACGTCACTAGCATATTTATGTTGAATGGGGTACTTACTTCCCACAAATGATGAATGGTCATGTACTACAAATTTATGTTCATATACGTGTTCTTCCTGACTTACCACTAAATACATATCGATACTTACGTAACATCGAACTCAATTACTCCTGTATTTCACTCAAATTAGCTCACGTCACTGCCTCATACCAACTATCTCTCGGATCCTGGTCGTATAGACACGTGACACACATCACAACATTTCCTCTCACTGGGAACACCTTCATTTACCTCTCATATATCTTTAAAGAACACACGTTACCAAACACTTAAAACAGACCATCACAATTAACACGTACGTCTTTGCTAGCTTTCTCCCAGAACAAACACACACTACCTGAATTAAAGTCTATCTACTTCCATGATTTGCAACCAATTCAGCTCCTAAAATAACTGAATACACAAGTTTTGGTACAAGGCATGGCTCAAACTTACAGTATATTCTCAGTATTACAAGTACTTACATCACTTAACAGAACACTTCTTACCTCTATCTTACTACTACTATTAATTACTTCATTATCTACGACTACGTCGTTACTTAAATATCTCACTTAACATTACTTAGGTCACAATCACACAATACTCTTAAATCTACTTTCAATACATAACTACTTATACTACACATCTGTCTAACTTCTACCTTCTGCTTGTCCACTTAATTTACCCGATTCCCTGTGAATCTGAAATACCCTGGCTCGATAACGACACCTGGATAACATTCATATGCCGCTTATCATAATCCCTCTGATAACTCAAATCCATACGCCTCCCATCTTCCGATTCTTTCTAGTTACTTCTCTGACCACTATCACCATCGACGTAACTCTTAAACCTGTGCTCATCAGGATTACTACTTCTCCTCTGATACGCGGCTAACATTTCCCCCCACCTCTCTCTACTATACTACTTTCCCCGGCCATCATGCGCTCTCTCTCGCCCCCCTGTAAACATTCCTCCCAAAGCCTGTCAATGAATTTCTCTTTAAACTCTCCTGAATTAGACCTATTATCCCAGTATAATCGAAACCATATTTTACTTTCACCGATAAAAACATTCGACAAAATCTCCAACACATATACCCATTCAATAACATTATTCCTCAACTTACCTGCAAATCTTTTCTCAATTACTTTTACAAATTCTATAGGATTGAACTGTTTTCCAGAAAACCCAGGTAAATCACGATCCCTACTGAACAAACCACTCGCTACTATCACCTCACCCGCCGTCTTACTTGTAAATTCCTGCCGTTGCACTCTCTGGCATTTCAAAATTTTTTCTTCCGCTACTCTCCCAGCATTCTCTTCCACTATTCTCGCTTCTTCCTGCAATTCTTCCTCTCTCTCTCTCACACCTGCTGTGATAGCGTTTTCTGTTCGTTCCGTAGTTCAGTAACCTCCACAAGTTTGCTTTCAATTTGTTCAATTCTACTAACCTGTTCCCTCGTATCTTTCCCAACTGTATTGCAAATCTTGTCCAATCTTTTCTCGACTACCTCATGAATTTCTTCCCGATTACTAGAAATTTTTTTACTTAACAGTACGATATTGTTACTGTCCTCTGTACATATTTCCTTGACTTGCTCGGTCTGAATATGAAGATCGCTCTTATTCAACTCCATTTCACCTTCAATTTCAACACACTCTTCATTTGAGTTACTTTCTAACTTATATTCTGACTTAGATGTTTGACCTGTTACCTCTACTATCTTAGTATCTATTTTACTAATGGCCACATTAAAATTTTCGTTTAAATATCAATGTTTTCCTCCATCTTGCTAAATCTACCAATCACTTCTTCCATTTGTTTTTTATTATTTTCACTACTACTACTAATTAATTCTTTCATTTCTTTCTTACTATTTTCGTTACTACTAATTTATTCTTTCATCTCTTTCTTATTTTCATTACTGATCTCGGTAAATTTGCCCATCAGCAAATTTATAAACTCTTGGTTCATCCCCCCTGTGACTTCCTTTTGAGTTTCAGTGTGCCTCTCAACTTCTGCACTTTCCTGAATTACCTCAGAACCTTCCATCGTATTCACCTGCTACCTATTTTCAACTTCACTTTGGATGTTCTTAGAAGCAACAGTATCATCATCACGTGAATTGCTATTGTCTTCCTCGTCCATCTTTAGTTCACTAGTAATAGTACGCGATCTCAAATTAATTTCCCTCTTCAAATGCCTTGACATGCCACCAAAATAAAAATATATATCACAAAATTACATTCCTGACATTTACCGGTAATAATTCCGTTGGCTTAAATGTGCATACTCTTCCCAAAATGAACCTATGATATGCTGTCGTTCAGAAAAATTCTGAATTTATTCCAGCCCCACGTTGGGTGCCACAATGTAGAATGTTCCTAACTCCTTTACTAACTTTAAAAATATATTAAACTGCATTTAAATTGACAATTAATATTCATTAAATAAAATACACAATCGTAGAACCTTGTACTCACACTTAGTTCTTACCTGCTTATTTACACATATGTTATTTGAAGGACGCCAGCTACAACTCAGTGCCGCAATAATGGAGTGAGAATCTTGAATATCTCTAGGGTGTGGGTAATAAGCTTACTTTTGACAACCTACCATATAAGTTCTGGGAAAAGGAAATTGGCGCTCGGTTTCCCCATTAAATTTGAGGTTATGTTATTCTACTCTGGAAATGAAACGCTAAATTAATTTGATATAACAAAATATATTCCTTAAATTGTATAAAAAATAGTGTCTTGTTGCGATAAAACAGATGAGAATATGAAATTATGACATGTCAACTGAAATAAACTAGGCATGCATTTGAATTCTTCTTCACCGGACATTTTACAATTTTATACGAACTATATACCTCACTGGTTCACTTGACTGTACCTTCAAAACGTTGAGTGTAGTTACGACGTATTCCTTTGATCTGCTGTTTACTGTATATGTGTCACGCCTAATTTGGTGATGTATCTGTGTGACTGCTTCATCTCCATATCATATGACTTCTTGGTAAGTCTGTACGGTATGACTTCATTGCAAGTGTATCCATCTATGACTCCATGGTAAGCCTTCCCGTCCGTACCTTCAACTAAGTGACCGACAACCGTGGCCTCACTCTCTCAATGACCAATGACTAATGGCTCACTGAGTCTATGACCTCTTAACTGTTCAGCTTCCGTTTAACTAATGACTGACTGAAGTCTCTCCATCTCGTTCACAGCCGGAAGGGAATTCCAAGAGCATATGGTTGCAGGTATGAATGAGTTGCCGTACCCGGTCGTGCGGTAAATTGGGAAGCTCAGCAGGGAAGAGGTTTCTGACCTTGTAGGTATACTGTTTGGAGATGACAAGTATTTAAGATCCATTCTCAGATAACTTGGTGTGTCTGTACGGAGAATGTTGTGAACAAGCGAAACAGAGTGAAGGTTTCTTCTCTCCGCCAAATATAACCACGACAGCTGTTCAAGACAAGGTGATATATGACAATACCTGGGCATATTTAATACAAAACGGATGCTTGTATGATAAGCCCGCGGAAGTTTAGCGTTAAGTGTGGTGTTTAGGTTGTTGTATATTACGTCACCATAATCGAAGATGGGTAGAATTAAGCTTTGAACAAGTAACTTTCTCGTATTTAGAGGAAGGAGATCCCGTAAACGTTTAAGAGAGTTCAAAGAAAAGAATACTCGTTGGCATATTTTCGTCGTGTGTTTCGTCCTGTTTAAGTACTTATCAAAAATGATGCCAAGGTTTTTACAGTTTGGTTTATTTGTATTGGTGTTGCGTGGAATAGGATTGGGGGAATTTTAACACTTTCCAGTTTGGTATGATTACTTTTGGATCCAATTATGATTGCTTGCGATTTGAATGGATTGACTTTAAGAGAATTATTTTTAGTCCAGTCTTTTATAATTTCCAGGTCGTCGTTTAGTTTGTTAATGTCTAGTTGGATGTCGTTCGGGTTTGTTTGTATATAAAGTTGAATATCGTCTGCGTAGAAATGGTATTTAAACGTTTTTATATGTTCTGGTAGGTCATTTATGTACAGTGAAAATAGCAGTGGCGCTAGAACACTGCCTTGAACTACGCCAACTTCAGTTTGTTGCCAGTGTGATACTTTCGTACCTGCTGAAACGCACTGCTGCCGCCCAATTAATTAAGAGTGCAGCCACGTCAGTGCGCTTAAAGAACATTTTTGTGTCTGTAGCTTAGCTAATAATATTTCCCTGTCCACACAGTCAAATGCTTTACTTAGGTCTAAAAGTACAAGGATAGTCAGTCATTTGTCCGTTGTCCATGCCTGCTTGAATGTCATTTGTAACTTATAGTAGTGTTGTAGTGCTGTGGTTAGGTCTAAATCCTGACTGGTATTTGTCGAGTAAATTGTTTTTGTTAAGGTAATTTGTTATCTGCTTGTGAACGACCTTTTCTAATATTTTTTTAAGACAAGGAAGTATGCAAATTGGTCGAAAGTCTTCGGGTTTTGTTGGATTATCGATTTTTCTTATCGGTCGTATTATGGCAATTTTCCATATATTGGGGAAAATTCCTGTCATAGTGAGGTATTTATTATGTGTGTAATTGTTGGGAGAACAATTTCAGTGAGTTTTTTAATTAATGTCAAATTTATTCCGTCTCATCCTGTAGCCTCTGACTTTATTTCATGAATTGCTTCTCTGGCGTCATTAACAGTTACATGTGAAAAATAAAATTCTTCTCCATCGTGTTTTGTTTTCGTATGTAGTCTGTCGATTGTTTCCCTTTTAGTTCGTTCGTCTGTATGTGAATTTTGTAATCAGAAATATTTATTTAATTCGTCTAATGCCAAGTCAGTGTTGTTTTCGTCGGTTTTATTTTTTGTCAAACCAATGTTCCGAAGAATTTTCCAAACATTTTCAGAGTTGTTATTTTTTAAGATTTCATGTGTGTGGCGTATCTTAGCATTCCTGATGGTCTGAGTTGTAGTGTTACGCAATTTTTTGTACTTTTCGAAATTGTCTGCGGTTGGATTTTTTCTATAATATTTGTAAGCTGCATTTCTTTCCTCCATTTTTAACCGTATGTCTTGCGTCAGCCAAGGTGATGGTTTTCGTTTCACTCGTGCAGTCCGTATTGGGGCGTGTTTGTCATACAGTCCTAAAAGTAGTTTGTTAAACAAGGTTATTTTGTCGTTAATGTCATGTACGAGTTGTATGTTGTGCCGCGGTGTTTTGAGTGCGTCCTCAATGAACGCCTCCTCGTTTAGGCTTTTGAAGTCTCGATAGGAAATTAATTCAGGCTCATATTTCGGACATTTCGGTGAGTAAGTTGTGTAAATAAAGTCATGTTGGGAAAGTCCGGGAGCTGGCTGTTGTCCGTAATTCTGCATTCTATCAGTATTGTTTGTAATAATTAAATCCAGTAGTGTATGGGAAGTAGCTGTGTGGTGTGTAGGATTTCGGGGAAGGATCGTCATATTGAGTGAGGTAAGCATGCTTTTGAGTTGTCTAGATTCAGCAGAGTCACACTTTATCATGTCAGAATTAAAGTCGCCCATTAAAATAGCATGCTCATACCTGGGTAATAGGTCCTGTAATGCTTCCTCCAGGTCTTCGATATATCTCGTCTTCGGTGCACGATACACAACACCCAGTAAACACTTAACACTGCGAATTTGTAATTCAATGAATAGGAACTCCGGCCCGTTGTGAAATTCACTTGGTGTTTTGAGTAATTCTTTGAATTTCATATCTGTGCGCAGGTATATCCCTACGCCTTCACCACCTTTTCCTACTCTATCGTTTCTTATCAGCGTGTAACCCTCCATATGTACTAGTGAAGACGGGATACTTGGTTTCAACCACGATTCGGATATTAATATGGCATGGAAGTTGTTGTTAGAGAATATGTCTGAGAATTCAGTGAAATGGGAAAGAAGGCTCTGTGTGTTCACGTGGCCCACCTGCAGCGAGCTCGGAGGTACAGGAGGAATGTCGCTGGGGCTGCCAACAGTGGTTTGGGAAGGGGTGGTTGTAGTTTGACCGGTCTGTGTTTGGGGAGGGGAGGTTTGCATGCTGTAATTAGAGACATTTGTTTCCTTTAACTGAAGAAAAGCCAACTTGACAGTTTCTAAATGCTAACTGAACTAGTTTCCTGGAATTTAGTTAAGCCTAATCTAAGTTATCAATTACATTTAACATATATTTACAAATCTAGGTATTTTCCTATTCAATTACAGTTATCGCCTAGTTTTAGCTTAGGCTCATGATTAACTAATGTTGTTTAGTTCTTGGCGATTTGTGACCCGAATTTTCTGTCACCTCGTTTCACTATCACTGTCCCGTCCTTCGACCACGTATTTTTTACGCCGTACTTCGAAATTGCCTCCTGGAGAAGCTGTAGTCTCAGGGGAGTGAGATCTTCTCGGATAGTTTTGTTTATCCCCTTCAGTTTTTTCGTATTTGTGAACATTGCATTCCTTTTCCGATAGGACACAAACTTCACTATTATTGGTCTCGGACGACCGCCTTCTCTTTTCCCTACCCTGTGTGACCTATCAATGTCTTCTAGACTGAGATCGACCCCAATTTCCTCAGCGATATTTAAAATTATGTTGTCCGTGTTCTCATTTGCGGACTCTGCTACACCGATCACTCGCAAGCACTGGCGCCTCGTGTACTGTTCCAGATCGTCGGTCTTCTCCTGTAACTGGGACTCTAGTCTCTTTATGATTTTGTCCCTATCTTCGAGAGCACTCCGCAAGTCTTCAATTACCTTAGAATTGAAGTCTATAGACTCCTGCAATTGTTCTACCACTACCTTTGTCACTTGCTCCTGTATTAGGTTGGCAAGCGTGCTCAAGATGTCCTTGCTACACAGCGCGTCCTGGACGGCTTGCTTCACCAAGTTCTCCATCGGCACTTGCTTTACTTTACGCGGCATGATATTTTTGTCTGCTGGTAGATGTTAATCACACCTATCATGTCACTAACACTTCTGTATACGCACAACAATGATAGGAATAAGTATTAGCGTCACAAATCGTTTACACTGCGAAAGCACACCTTCAAACTTAACGTTAATCAGGAGCCTTGCCTTGTCCGACTATGCACTGTCCGCCATGTTATATGATTTCTCGGTAAGTCTGTACGGTAAGACTTCATTGCAAGTGTATCCTTCTATGACTCCATGGTAAGCCTTCCCGTCCGTATCTTCAACTAAGTGACCGACAACCGTGGCCTCAATCTCTCAATGACCAATGACTAATGGCTCACTGAGTCTATGACTTCTTCACTGTTCAGCTTCCGTTTAACTAATGAATGACTGAGGCCTCTCCATCTCGTTCACATTCCTACCAACTGTGGCCTCTTCTACCAATTGAATAATGACTGACGCTACAAGATACAGCCACCTTTTATAGACATTGGTTGACACACCTACGTAATCTCCAGAAATAACTATGATCTACTCCCACCTCACGACAAATATTACAACCCTATGGCGAAATCCCCGCGGCACCCTGTAGGTAACTCCAGGACGTGAGCTCATCGCTAAATACGCACGAAGACGTAGCGATGACTTGGCAGTAACGCCAGCAGTATTGCACAATGTAACAATGTCACATCCACATCTGATATACAGCAACTCTTTACTGTACATGTATTTAGTGTTTATCTACACACACGTATATATGCATACATTTAACTACAATCACGCAAGCGACCAGCATTGCAGAATTGAATAGAATAATATTTATAATACAATAATAGTAATCTCACAGATAAAATAATGATACTATGGACATAATAATAATAATAATAATAATAATAATAATAATGATAATAGTGATACAATAATAATAACAATAATAATGATATCACAGGTGAAATAATAATAATAATGAAAATACAGATATCATCTTGTAACGGGATTTGAACCGTTACACTGGAATTGCTAAGAATTCTGGGGATATACTAAAGATAATGTGTTGGGTTATAGTACAATATCTGAAATACTTATTTGATTATTGTTTGGTTGAAGGAACAATAACAAATGAATGGAGAGTTGCTACAGTAGCCCCTGTATATAAAGAAAAGGGTGATACACATAAATCTGAAAATTACAGGCCAGTAAGTTTGACATGCGTTGCATGTAAGCTTTGGGAAGGAATTCTTTCTATCACCCATCAACGCAGTAATTAAAACTCAGAGGACTTCTCCTATTTGTGAAACTCACAACCTGACTTTCAACCCGGTTCATCATCATGCCATTACCTACTGTCCATTTCACAACATTATCAAGGTCATTTTGCAGTTGCTCACAATCTTGTAACTTATTTATTACTCTCCACAAAATGACATCATCTGCATTACATTAGACATGATTGCGATATTAATAACTGGTTCGATAGAAGGCAATTCGGCTTTAGGAAAGGTTATTCCACTGAAGCTCAACTTGTAGGATTCCAGCGAGATATAACAGATATTTTGGATTCTGGAGATCAAATGGACTGTATAGCAATTGACCTGTCTAAAGCATTAGACAGGGTGGATCATGGAAGACCACTGGCAAAAGTGAGCCGAATTGGACTGGACAAAAGAGTGACTGAATTGATTGCTATGTTTCTAGAAAAAGGATCTCAGAGAATTAGAGTAGGTGAAGCTTTATTTGACCCTGTAATAATTAAGAGGGGAATTCCTCAAGGCAGTATTATTGGACCTTTACACATCAATGATATGTGTAAAGAAGTGGAATCAGAGATAAGGCTGTTTGCAGATGATGCTATTTTGTAGAGAGTAATAAATAAGTTACAAGATTGTGAGCAACTGCAAAATGACCTTGATAATGTTGTGAGATGGAAAGTAGGCAATGGCATGATGATGAACCGGGTTGAAAGTCAGGTTGTGAGTTTCACAAAAAGGAAAAGTCCTCTGAGTTTTAATTACTGCGTTGATGGGGTGATAGTTCCTTTTGGGGATCATTATAAGTATCTGGATGTTAATATAAGGAAATATCTTCATTGGGGTAATCACATAATTGGGATTGTAAATAAAGGGTACAGATCTCTGCACATGGTTATGAGGGTGTATTGGGGTTGTAGTAAGGATGTAAAGGAGAGGGCTTATAAGTCTCTGGTAAGACCCCAACTTCAGTATGGTTCCTGTATGGGACCCTCACCAGGATTACTTGTTTCAAGAACTGGAAACATCCGAAGAAAAGCAGCTCGATTTGTTCTGGGTGATTTCCCACAGAAGAGTGGCGTTGCAAAAGTGTTGAAAAGTTTGGGCTGGGAAGACCTGGGTGAAAGGACACCAGCTGCTCTACTGAGTGGTATGTTCCGAACTCTCAGCGGGGAGATGGCGTGGAATGTCATTAGTAGACGAATACGTTTGAGTGGCGTCTTTAAAAGTAGGAAAGATCACAATATGAAGGTAAAGTAGGAATACAAGAGGACAAATTGGGGCAAATATTCATTTATAGGAAGGGGAGTTAGGGATTGGAATAACTTACCAACGGAGATGTTCAATAAATTTCCAATGTCATTGAAATCATTTAAGAAAATGCTAGGAGAACAACAGATAAGGAATCTGCCACCTGGGCGACTGCCCTTAGTGCAGATCAGTATTGACTGATATTCGTTGATTGATGGCGTTATCCGTTTCAGACTGACAGAATCGCATCCTTCACTGCGCATGGATTGAGGTACCCCTCTCCCGTCCGCGGCATCTGAAATCGTCTCGAAATGTATATTCACTTATACTAAAGTTTGTTACCTCAGCGCACAATCTTTAGCCGATACATGTAACTGGCGGATTTAAAGAATTTTACCCATCGTTTTAACCTCTCATTGATAGAATCATAATATTGTCTCCCAAGGATCTAACAACGCCATGGTCTGTCCGAGGTACCAATTTAATTTATGAGCGACAGTCATGTGACATTCCACTTAAACTGGGAATATGATATTTTTATTCTTGTCACTCTCCTATCATATTAATTATTCAAGTCGCTCCTTCTCGTGGCTCATCTCGTGTGTATTATCAACTCGAGTGGAGACCTCCGCAGACCCGTACGGTAACTTAGACGATCATTCTGTGTATCACACAATCTAACCAACGACTACAATATCCCATCTATCCCTATGAATCTTAGCACTTCGGAGATATGCTGAACATCTTCATCCGTTCAGTTACGTGGAGGGTACGCCCATTCAAATAACTGCCAACCCGTTCGATACCAACTCTAATCAAGTACGAACATGGAGGCTTGACTCCATCATTAAACACTGCCCATCATGTTGCCGGGTCAATACATGACGTCCAACGTGGTAATGGGCGGCCTACCATCACCGAAAATGTCCACTTTGGGCACCAATATACACCCTTATGGATTTCCATGGGAGAGCCAGGCATAATAATGCGTCAGTGTAACCTGACGAACAACAAGGGATGAGACTATATAGAAGAGCGACCCGAATTGCCAACACGGACATCCTACTTTCTGTGCTAGCCTTAACATACTCGTGCACTTGGGGGTGGTAACGTTCAGAAAAAAATACTTAATATGGAGTCTTATTTGATGTGAAAATGGGATTACTGGGTTCAGATATTTACTGGATACTGATTAGCACTTCTGAAAATGACAAGAATAATGTAATGGGGTCACGAATATCAATTTATTCCTGAATTGTGACATAAGAAAAAAGAACACTCTCGAAATAAACCTCCGCACACGGAGGAAAGAAGAAAACGGACAGTACGCAAATTACATTGACTCGCCTGAAGGAAGTTCAATGATCTCACTCAGCGCATGCTTCATTTGTATATGAAGTGTAGTCGAAGTCTGGCAAATAACACCCTCTAACCTTCTATCCTTAATTTACTTTCTTTCGATTGATCACAACCATGTACTTTGAGAAGATTTCCCCTATATAATACACTCTATTCTTACCACGTAATTAACCGATCCTTACGCTACATAGTTAAGACAGGAGAAAAACGTTTTTATTACAGAAACACACAACAATGAGCAAAACTCCCGGACTGCCGCAGACCCTCTCACATAGACTGACAGCGATGAGCATAGTGTGCCCGTCCCTACACCTAATGGCTCCGGCATGATGTCTACAGGGCGTTAACGGGTTGGAATAAAACAAATGGGCGCTTAACTCGACTAAGCTTAAGGGCATACAGGGTAGGAGACGGGTCATACCTAATTACAATGAGAACACATTCGGGTTAAAGATTAGATTAATACACGTGGTTTATTAGGCCTTAATGATGATGATGGTAATGACGCATTTATATACAAATGAATTACATGGATTATTATCAATTGTTGTTGTTTGTTATCGACTTTCAGTCGTTTGTGATGGATCCGAGTATTATCTATCGCAGAGCGATCCATTATGACGAGATTCGAACGGGAAAACACTTATCATAGACACTGAGGCTATGTGATATCATTGACCAATAGGATTAACATGCATGCAACGAATCTGAGCAATCCCTATACTAAACACACAGCTATTCCCCAACGAAGTACCACGAAGGAACTCATAAAAATGTGGAACAAACGCCCGGGTTTGAACCGACCCTCACTTGTAAAAAATTCACCACCCCGATGGTCAACACCATCGGTAACTCAATTATAATCACAACAAGATACATAAACCCTTAAAGAACACAAATTATATACAGTAAACACGTGAGACATCCAGCCTTCGGTTGAGCATTGGGGTACCAATGCCGCTGTCGGGAACTGAACTGACACCCGTTGGGATGGAAGTGGGACTCTGAAAACCCTAAACTACGTTATACTCAAGTGTGTAATGGCAGTAAACTAACAAGTACTGGTAACAATCGCCGTGTCATTTATTAGCGACTACATCAGTCTGGCGTGTTGAATATTTCATTATTAAGCGATTCTTTCGCCCTCATTCACTTCAACTCAAGGCTCCCTCTTACACGAGCGGACGAGAATACACAAAAAACCGACACTTCTCCTCAGTAGGTCAACTGCCCACAGCCCCCACACGGCGGGTGGTCATTGGCCTCGGCCTTCACAGGCATAACGCCCTTTCTTAACAAAACACCCCATCTCGGGGATCGTTCACTAATCAACTGAGCCTCATCGTTCCTTAAACAAAATTACATCGGCTCTTAATACTTCACTTCAATCCAACACACACATTCATTTACAATATCATGATCCCGCGACGCGACATCGGTTCCTATGATACCAATACTTGTTTGATTACCATAACTACAATTTATTATTATCATTATTATTATTATTATTATTATTGGGTTCATCATTACACCATCTCCCTACACGACTTACCTGGAAATTAGACCATACTGCGTGATCATAATTAACTTCCTCGTAATGACGGTGTAATTAATCCATATCTAAATTGTGATTTCTGATAAAATCGTCACACGGTAATACAATTATGAATTAAATATTCCTCAATTTGCACTTAAATGGTGATAAGCCTGCCAATTAAAATTGTACATTTCCTATCTAAATATATATCAGTGGAGGCCTGGGATGTCAGTTCCGAAGTCATATCTCGTAGCTCTGGGTGCTCACGGAATAAAATTACACTATTTACCAGCCATGCAATATCATCGCTGGACTAACTACAACCTAACTTGAATTACTCTGAATTACTAAAAATTAGTCTCCTGACGCATCAATAATTACAAGTTTTCCCAAATAAAATGATTAAGTCAATCTACTACTGCATGCAAACTTATCGTGTTACCCCTTTATTTACAATTGATTGCTCAGACGTGTTACTAATTAAATAAAGTAAATAGAAGCTACGTGTATCATGGTAGCACATCTACATTACTGAAGTTACAATCTTTAACATTATAGCGTCAGGTAATGATAACTGTTCCCCGCCCAATCTGATTACGTCATATTAATTATGATTTATACTCATCTCCATCTCGATGACCCGTTGTCAGCTCAGGGAGTCCATTGTGGGTTTAGTGTTGACCCATAAGCACCACAGCAGTTACTGGAGGCACCATTCTTCTTTCCAACTGGGAGTCCATTGTTCTAGGTTGACGAAACCGCTGGCAATATTCCTGAGGCACACAACACGTCACTATTTATTCCAAGATTTATTTAGTTACATTCGGTGTGAACGTCCAGCCACGATACCGGACCTCACTCCGCAATCCGCGATTCAGTATCGGATTCCGCGTACCTTTGTCACTACTCGACACAGTAGCGCCGTAGTAATAATAATAATAATATTATTACAAATTATATTTAATGTTCGCGACACGTCTCTGATCTTTAAAGTTTAGACCCTAGCATCACGTCTATCCAATCTCTGCAATATTTACGCACAGTACGCGATTTCACTTGTAAATTAAATTGAAATTCACTCAAACAAAAGATCACTGGAAGCTCGACAACACGTAGCTTCGCCGCCTGTAAGCCACAAATCCCGACTGACGCTTCTTCCTTTCTGCAGTAGTTTTTACTAGGGAGCGATACCCCTTCCACTAATTTGCGTATCGCCTATTCCCGGCGTACTCGAGGTAAAATAGTGCGATTGGTCGGTGACCAGTATCTAGTTGGTGCGATTGAGACATAACCACTCAATTATCCTTCGGTGAATCTCTTTAAATTAATTAAAATATGTTCTGCTTCCCCCACCACACGGGGTGAAGTCCCGGTCTCGAGGAGCTGTCATGACACTAACCAGATGGCCCCAGTACCTTTCCACGCAGAAACAACACAGTATTCTTTCTCCTGCTGAAAGTTATCACGGAAGAGGACATTAAACACTCTAAATAAATGTCCCAGTAGCATTCATCCCTTTTAAATCGGGAGATGAGCCCCTAATTCGAGTTTTATTAATTTTCTACCTCGTCGGTAATTAAGTTGGCCAGTCCGATTCCAAGATGGCTCCTATATTCCGTTTCGAAAAAGTTAGTTTCCCCTCATTCTGTGAGCCTTGAGGAGGGATGTCTTCTCTCGAGTGATGTCACAGGGAATCCCCATTCATAACCCCTCCCGGGTCTAAGTTGGCTTGGCTTCATCTGCGGGGCCCCCGCTACACAAAGGATAATACTGCGCAATAAGTCGCAGACAAAGAAATCTCATAAAATAATTTTAAAATACACAATTTATCTATCTCAATGGTATGAATATTAATTAGTTTCGGTATGACCTCTATTAATGATATGAATATTAATCATTTTCAGCGTTCTTTCCCTTTAATAGCATTGCGTGCGTAATTACTGAGATCGATATCAACCCAAGGTCCTTGGATCATGCCCCTGTCGGGTTCATATTCCCCTCTCCCCGAGAAGAAATGGGTACAGGCACTGGACACATTTCGTCGCTAAATATTCAATTGGCAATATCGATTCATAACTGTTTCCAAACCTTTGCTTTCTGGCGAAGTTCCTGGTTCTCTCTTTCCAAATAATATGCTATCTGACGCAATGCTTCTCTGTAGTTCTCCAGGTACTGACATTCTGGACATTCTTCATCCCCAAGATCTCTCTGTGGAAACAAATTCTCCAAATAATTGACTTCTTCGGCTTCCTCATTTGGTCCCGACTCTTCATCTGACACGTCACGTCGATCTTCTTCTCCGTCGTCCTCATCCTCTTCTTCATCCGTTGCCCCAAGTTCTTCAGCGTTGTCCACGTCTTCTAAGTTCTTGTCACGTTCGGGTAATTAATGTAATTCATCTGCTGCGCCTGGATGATAATATTTACAAATATTTACACACATAGGATGACCGTCGATAAGTTAGGTCTGCCTTCATTAAGCCACAGAACATCCTCCTGGATCCTCTGTAGTCTCGTCAATTTCCTTCAGGTTCTTCCGTCTTGAGTCCCCACGTGCTACGAACTCAAGACTTCCACTTCTTCTTGTTACTTGTAATATTGCCAAGGGCTGGCCCTTCTCCTTGCTTCCTCGTTTACGTATCAATTGCTCTACGTAGCGTTTGGGTTTCAGGACTCGTTCATCTCTCATCTCGTCTCTCCAGTTCACCTGCTGTAGCTTCGAACCTCTTGTATCACGACGTCTTCTTCTTAAACATGTCCCTCTTTCACTGGTAAGCCATCCATACTTAATTCGGTGCTGCTTGTTGCGTTGTCGTCTCTTGTATCGACCTGATGATCTCTTCCTTTCTTCTCCGTCCTCAGCTGTCATCTCGTCTTCCATATTCTCCATTTTGAAATGTGGTTCCTCCCGGATGTCTAATTTCTTCATTCCCTCTATTTCTTCGCGAAGCGCGTTAATTTGTTCTTCGTGGATCTCCAATTTCACCATCATTTTCGAGCCTTTCTCTTCGCTCCATTCGTGGATCTGTTTAGCAGTCTCTCCTACTATTTGTCCTGACACTTCCTTCCGTAACCTGGCAAAAGCTAGTTTCGTATCGGACTGCGCTGCTTGCGATACTGACGTAATCTTTTCGTCTAGGGCCTCAATTACCGCCAAGGCTTTCTCCGTCCTTTCTTCAACGATCCTGATATTTATCTGGTTGTCCTTGACCTGCTCCACTATCTCTTCGATCTTCGTGTCGCGGTCATTCGCTTTGGACCTGACCTGTTTCATCTCACCATTCAGCCGATCGATTTTCTCATTTACATCCACGATTTCGCCATTCACGCGAGTTATGTCTCTCTCGATACCGGCCTCAACCTGACCAAGCCGCTCAACTATTCCCTCGACCTTTATTTCAACAACGGCATTCAGCTGAGAAACTGCGTCTATTTTATCGCTTAGTTCCTTAGCCCCCTTTTCGCATTGTTGTTGAACCTCCTGAATTTTGTTCATTAAACTACTGCATTTCTCCTCAATCATCTTACTAGTCTCGGTTCGGTTTTCTTCCAATTTAACCTCAAAATGTGTTAATTTACCGTCAAAGTTCTCTAGTCGTTCTCTGACCTCTGCACGCCCCTGTTTGCATTCATTTTCAAGCGTCTTAATATCGTCCTTCATTTCCTCCCGATTCGCCTTTAAATCGTCCTTCATACCGTCCTTCATTTCCCTAATCTGCGCACTGTTATCTTCCATCCTATTCTCCATCTTATTTTCAAGTGTCTTAATATCGTCCTTCACGCTACTCTTCATCTCCCTAATCTCCTCCATCAAAGCCCGCATGGCTTCACTATCCATGTCGCTATCCTTTTGAGGTGACAGGACCCCCCTCGCTAACGTCGGCGTCAACAAACCACAACAATATATAATTATTATTTATTTTAAAGGAAAAGATTCCTCTATCCAAACTTTACGTTCTTCCAGCTTCAAAAGGAAAATTTTACTTTAATCATCATTGCAAATTAAGCCTCAAAGACGGCTATCATTGAAGCTGCCTAACCGCCTAACATCATTAAGGTTCATGAAATTTATATAAGAAGGCAACGGGAAATTTCCGAAAATGATTATAATATTAGCCCTCAAATTCAGTTAATACAGTTGCCGGTTGACCTGTAATTCTAAAATCGGGCTCGATTTTAAATACCAACACATGTGGTATAGTGCCAGTAAATCAACCCATGCCCTCAGCATTGAGGTCCTTCAAACACACAAAGTCATCAGAATCTCAAACTGAACCCATGAAATCAACCTACTGCCACTCGAAAAAGAAAAGTAGGCGTGAGGTTACCTCTTCTCATCCTCGGTTATACTAACGTAAAATATATTTCCTAATAGCAGGTTGTTTGGTGACGAAACACGCACCACTGGCTAATATCCGTGAATAGATATGCACTAAGAGAAAGCCACTATTCACTTCAAACCTCACTTATGGGAAATTCATTTCATTGTTTCCCGGGATTCGAACTAATCCCCTTAAATTTTGGATACGCCCCTGCTTACGCGAATGTCATGGCTCTGCCCATATCATTGGACCATGACTGTGTTCTCATTCATAAAACGATTTAATATTGACATCAAGGTATCACTTATTCAACTATAATGAACTGGGCCTCGCGTGGAAATGTCAGAAGCAGACATGGGTTACCAAAATAATCGTGCCCACTCCTGGAAGCCGCACAAGTATGCCTTGCCTAATACACAACACAACACGCCCCTATCTTTGCATTAATGGTATGCAATAGGTGGGATAATTATGCGCCTATTAAACATCAAAATACGCCTACTAAACCGTAGAATATGTCCCACCTTGGGCCGTATTTATATATCCAGACATTGGATGTCATTCTATATGGCGCTAAATTTCCTAAATCTGGGTAGCCCTTATTTACGGACATATCGAGCCCCCACAGTTCACTTACGCCCTTTTATCTCGCCCCACTTTGGATGCGCCATCTTAAGTATGTGCCCGTCCCTACACCTAATGGCTCCGGCATGATGTCTACAGGGCGTTAACGGGTTGGAATAAAACAAATGGGCGCTTAACTCGACTAAGCTTAAGGGCATACAGGGTAGGAGACGGGTCATACCTAATTACAATGAGAACACATTCGGGTTAAAGATTAGATTAATACACGTGGTTTATTAGGCCTTAATGATGATGATGGTAATGACGCATTTATATACAAATGAATTACATGGATTATTATCAATTGTTGTTGTTTGTTATCGACTTTCAGTCGTTTGTGATGGATCCGAGTATTATCTATCGCAGAGCGATCCATTATGACGAGATTCGAACGGGAAAACACTTATCATAGACACTGAGGCTATGTGATATCATTGACCAATAGGATTAACATGCATGCAACGAATCTGAGCAATCCCTATACTAAACACACAGCTATTCCCCAACGAAGTACCACGAAGGAACTCATAAAAATGTGGAACAAACGCCCGGGTTTGAACCGACCCTCACTTGTAAAAAATTCACCACCCCGATGGTCAACACCATCGGTAACTCAATTATAATCACAACAAGATACATAAACCCTTAAAGAACACAAATTATATACAGTAAACACGTGAGACATCCAGCCTTCGGTTGAGCATTGGGGTACCAATGCCGCTGTCGGGAACTGAACTGACACCCGTTGGGATGGAAGTGGGACTCTGAAAACCCTAAACTACGTTATACTCAAGTGTGTAATGGCAGTAAACTAACAAGTACTGGTAACAATCGCCGTGTCATTTATTAGCGACTACATCAGTCTGGCGTGTTGAATATTTCATTATTAAGCGATTCTTTCGCCCTCATTCACTTCAACTCAAGGCTCCCTCTTACACGAGCGGACGAGAATACACAAAAAACCGACACTTCTCCTCAGTAGGTCAACTGCCCACAGCCCCCACACGGCGGGTGGTCATTGGCCTCGGCCTTCACAGGCATAACGCCCTTTCTTAACAAAACACCCCATCTCGGGGATCGTTCACTAATCAACTGAGCCTCATCGTTCCTTAAACAAAATTACATCGGCTCTTAATACTTCACTTCAATCCAACACACACATTCATTTACAATATCATGATCCCGCGACGCGACATCGGTTCCTATGATACCAATACTTGTTTGATTACCATAACTACAATTTATTATTATCATTATTATTATTATTATTATTATTGGGTTCATCATTACACCATCTCCCTACACGACTTACCTGGAAATTAGACCATACTGCGTGATCATAATTAACTTCCTCGTAATGACGGTGTAATTAATCCATATCTAAATTGTGATTTCTGATAAAATCGTCACACGGTAATACAATTATGAATTAAATATTCCTCAATTTGCACTTAAATGGTGATAAGCCTGCCAATTAAAATTGTACATTTCCTATCTAAATATATATCAGTGGAGGCCTGGGATGTCAGTTCCGAAGTCATATCTCGTAGCTCTGGGTGCTCACGGAATAAAATTACACTATTTACCAGCCATGCAATATCATCGCTGGACTAACTACAACCTAACTTGAATTACTCTGAATTACTAAAAATTAGTCTCCTGACGCATCAATAATTACAAGTTTTCCCAAATAAAATGATTAAGTCAATCTACTACTGCATGCAAACTTATCGTGTTACCCCTTTATTTACAATTGATTGCTCAGACGTGTTACTAATTAAATAAAGTAAATAGAAGCTACGTGTATCATGGTAGCACATCTACATTACTGAAGTTACAATCTTTAACATTATAGCGTCAGGTAATGATAACTGTTCCCCGCCCAATCTGATTACGTCATATTAATTATGATTTATACTCATCTCCATCTCGATGACCCGTTGTCAGCTCAGGGAGTCCATTGTGGGTTTAGTGTTGACCCATAAGCACCACAGCAGTTACTGGAGGCACCATTCTTCTTTCCAACTGGGAGTCCATTGTTCTAGGTTGACGAAACCGCTGGCAATATTCCTGAGGCACACAACACGTCACTATTTATTCCAAGATTTATTTAGTTACATTCGGTGTGAACGTCCAGCCACGATACCGGACCTCACTCCGCAATCCGCGATTCAGTATCGGATTCCGCGTACCTTTGTCACTACTCGACACAGTAGCGCCGTAGTAATAATAATAATAATATTATTACAAATTATATTTAATGTTCGCGACACGTCTCTGATCTTTAAAGTTTAGACCCTAGCATCACGTCTATCCAATCTCTGCAATATTTACGCACAGTACGCGATTTCACTTGTAAATTAAATTGAAATTCACTCAAACAAAAGATCACTGGAAGCTCGACAACACGTAGCTTCGCCGCCTGTAAGCCACAAATCCCGACTGACGCTTCTTCCTTTCTGCAGTAGTTTTTACTAGGGAGCGATACCCCTTCCACTAATTTGCGTATCGCCTATTCCCGGCGTACTCGAGGTAAAATAGTGCGATTGGTCGGTGACCAGTATCTAGTTGGTGCGATTGAGACATAACCACTCAATTATCCTTCGGTGAATCTCTTTAAATTAATTAAAATATGTTCTGCTTCCCCCACCACACGGGGTGAAGTCCCGGTCTCGAGGAGCTGTCATGACACTAACCAGATGGCCCCAGTACCTTTCCACGCAGAAACAACACAGTATTCTTTCTCCTGCTGAAAGTTATCACGGAAGAGGACATTAAACACTCTAAATAAATGTCCCAGTAGCATTCATCCCTTTTAAATCGGGAGATGAGCCCCTAATTCGAGTTTTATTAATTTTCTACCTCGTCGGTAATTAAGTTGGCCAGTCCGATTCCAAGATGGCTCCTATATTCCGTTTCGAAAAAGTTAGTTTCCCCTCATTCTGTGAGCCTTGAGGAGGGATGTCTTCTCTCGAGTGATGTCACAGGGAATCCCCATTCATAACCCCTCCCGGGTCTAAGTTGGCTTGGCTTCATCTGCGGGGCCCCCGCTACACAAAGGATAATACTGCGCAATAAGTCGCAGACAAAGAAATCTCATAAAATAATTTTAAAATACACAATTTATCTATCTCAATGGTATGAATATTAATTAGTTTCGGTATGACCTCTATTAATGATATGAATATTAATCATTTTCAGCGTTCTTTCCCTTTAATAGCATTGCGTGCGTAATTACTGAGATCGATATCAACCCAAGGTCCTTGGATCATGCCCCTGTCGGGTTCAATAGGTTCTGTTTGAACGCAAATAAATAAAACAGTACCCTTAATAAGGTTATATGGACAATTTATGTACAAATGGGACCATTCCCGTAAGAAAAACGCGGATATCACTTCTTCTGCCCCAGCGAAAGCTTAATGCAAGTTTGCGCATGACGGATCTTTCTGGCCTGGGTTCGAGCCGGGCTCCAATTGGTTGAGAGATACATTTCTGAAAATCCTTAGGTATCCGTTGCCTTGTACACCTGTACCTGGGGCGGGGAATTTATATATATTAAATACCATCTAAATTATCATTATACTTATTATCATTTAACACAAGTGTTCTTGAAGCGAACTATTTAAAGGAAGCACAGTGTGAAATTCCAGTGTCCATAGCTTTCAAATTCATAACTTAGCAGTTTGCGCAAAGGGGGACCGGAACGCAAAAAAAAGAAAGAAATGTTCCTTTGTCATGCCAGGAGAATGCTCATTTATTCACTTATTTATTTCATATCACCGCAGAGATTCCAAGAAATACTATTAATTTGCTCTCCATTCTCTTATTCTTCACGTCGATTACCATGAGGCAATATAACATCCTAATTCCTCATTTCATATATCATCGCAGACTCTTTTTGGAGTTCGGCATTCTCATTACTTTTCATACCGCTTGTCCCAGTTCCTCGGGTATGGGGCTACCATTATTCATTTCAATCCTTCATATTTCTATTCGCTCACTTTCAACATTCCGACCACTCTTTCAAGCACCCGGTACCACAGCACTTCACGTTGATTTCGCAAAAAACGAACACTCCGGACATATTCTGTTAAAAATCAACATTCAAGGGAAATTTGTACATTGTCCCTAACATAATTTACCTGTATAACACGATTTTGTATCTCTTTCAGTGAGAACTCTTCACTCTTGATGTTCATGCCTTATTAGTATGTATGAGCCGTGAGCTCCCCAGCAACTTCTTGGACATGGTATCCCTCATTCGTCACTCACACGCTAATTGCTAACACTAGAACAACCCCTCACGAACGACTCATCAGAAGGAAAGGTTCGTTCGAAGAGTTAGCTCTTTTAATTTTACGTTAACATGACAAAAGAAAACTCAAATTCCATATTAGGACATGCGTTATTTACAGCATTTATATATTAACAAATGGAAATCCTACATTACATCACTCCGGTTAACTTTATCCTGCTAAGAAGTAAAATTACATCAACTCAGCTGTTTGTTGGTCGTTTTTCCTTCCACGGATAATAATAATTTATGCCGGCATTTTTAATAGCCAAACACCGTCATTCATTAATACACTTTTTTCTCGTGGCCTACTCAATTAATTACGCACAGCACTGAGACACTTGCCTGGGCTGGATTTGCTATGGTTGGAGTTCCTAACACACAGTTCAAAAAGTGCGTTCCCTTGTCATAAAGTTTACGGTCGCGACCGGCACTGTATCTTCGTCTTTGTAAGTGGTCAATAGACTGTGCTCAGCGAGGACCAGAGCCGGCCTTATATTGTCAACTGGGGTGGGAGTCACCTTCACGCTTAATTAAAAAAATAAATTGCGTTAATAACTGAGTTCAAGACATTCCAATCGGCAGTTCATAAGTAATCAGGCTCTCGCCATGAATTAGCGCACTCGCGTCCCTTAAAGGGAGGAGATAATTTTGGGCGCAATTATCGCTTGGGAGACGCACTATATTCACACGTGTTAGCAATCCATTACAACTGGACATCTGGTGACCTCAATTCGCGCCATGAACAAAGTAATCCATGTATTTCATGTATTCCTTCTGTCAGCTCTATTCATTGATGTGCCGCACATATTTTCCCTATGTCTGGATCAAAATATCACATAATTGTGGGCGCCAAAATTCGACGTTGGCACATGTGAAACATAAGGTAAAACAGGAAGTTCCTTCTGTTAGTGATGGACCCTGTAAAATAGGCCGCTCATATGGGCGTATTAGACTGTTCGTTGCGTCGTCGTATATCCTACTCTGTCTTACATTTGAGAGCGCTTTTTTGCGGGGGCTTGGCTTCAGCCTTACTTTCCGTTGTTTATCGGGCTATCTTTCGCTGGTCCGGTTCTGACCACACACCGATCGAGTCGCGGGGATGTTCCTTTTGCCCAACACGCCACAAAAAACGCGATTTCCGAAGTGATTTTCATGGGTCGGAAAGATGCAGATGCTGTCAATGAGCTGCACAGGACACTGTACGGTTTCACTATGGATAATATATCTCAACAAAGACCACAATCTATGATATTTCCTAATCAACGAATCAAATAATTATTTAGCCACCCAATCGATAACTTTCTTTGCCTTTGGAAATTTTATAAAATCGTTAGTAATATATGTTTCGACTGCTTCGGGGTCATTATCAGGTACATTCACGTATGCTTGGGTATTAATAAGGTAAATGTACGCGCAATATATGTTCTCATATTAGATGATATCATAGCTAATACGAGAACATATTGTGCATATTTTCACCTTATTTATACCGAAGCATACGTTAAAGTAGCTGATGAAGGCTGCGAAGCGGTCGAAACATCTACTATTAATGATTTTATAAAACTGTCAAAGGGAAATATACGTATCGATTAGGTGGCTAAATAATGATTTAATTCTTAGGTTTTCATATCGATACGGACATGAAGTGAATAGTTTGTAATTTCACAATCACTCACAATGTAATCATAACATATGCTATGTCGAGTCTTTCATTGCTAACCTACCGTATCTACCAAAGTCTTGTTCTTTCCTGTTACTACAAGTAAATGTTTTGTATTATGTAGCGTCTCTCACATGCCTCCAGAGCGGACGTTTTCCTCATCCTATGTTACTTCCCCATGTACGACGCTAGCAACACTGTTCACCATATTTGTGACTTGTAATTCCCTACATTTTTCGAATCAGAAAATAGACAGAATATTCTCCACGCTGAATTACATAGCTTGATTGTTTCTTGCAGGTACTTCTCGTTCTTCAATACAGTACCGTCGATATTTGCCTGGCTCTGGGTTTTCCCGCCATCATCAAGAGCAAATCAGTCTATTTTATCAAGAGATATCCTGCGCCAGTTCCCAAGACCAATTTGGATGAATTCTTGATTCGAGGTGACATATCTCCAAACACAATAGAGCTACTAGCCGGCCTTGTGGAGGAGGTAAAGTGTTCTTGATCAGTACTCTGTTACGTCGATTGCAATTACTTAATTACCTATCACCTTGATTACAGAGGTACTGTGACAGTTTGCTTGTGTGAGGTGTAATCTATTTGGCATTGTGAAGTGTTTCATCTATGATTTACCCGTGATTAAGCCGGCATGTACGCCAGATCCTCGTCGAGGGAATTATATGTTTGTCTTACATTTTGTGTGCGGGGACCGTCTGGCGGTGACTTTCTCGTGTTAAACTCAATTAATTAAGCCCTTATTCAGAGTTTAGGCCGATTTATGCGAAATATTAATGGCTAAATTACAAATAAATTGAACAGCAGTAGGATACTTTTGGTTGTTTCTGATACCACCACCACCGCAGGCCCCCAGGGAGAGGCCTCCATCGCCTGGAATGTGCTGACAGTGAGAGCGTGCTTAACCTCACATGACCTTACAAGGGCGGTGTTCAGGATTAACCGCAAAGAACCATGGTTCGACCCCAGGGAGTTAACCATAAAGACCCAAGTTTGATTCCAAAAAGTGCAAGGTGGACCCAACTGCCAACGTGATTATGGTCAAGTGTGCTAGCTTAACCCAACAGGTATGTATTCGACTTCAAGCTTAACCTCACGGGCCCTGGATCCGATACTAGGCTTAAGGGCGTTAGCTTTAAAGACCCAAGCTTGATACCCAAGAATGCCAGCTTGACGTAACTGCCGGCATGATTATGGACAAGAGTGCAAGCTTAACCTAACAGGCACGCATTTGACGCCATGCTTAAATTTACATGAGCTTACAGACTCAGGTTGGAGATTCAATCCTAGGCATAAAATAACCAGACAATATGAGACATGGTCCAGGGTAACTTTAGGGTGTTTGATGCTGAGATTGGTGGAAGCTAAACTTAGAAAGAAGATGGCGGCTACACATGGGACTAGGGAGATGGTGTAAGGAATAATACATATACATTATCCATAGGGGCGTCAGGTTGAAAGGCACCGTCAGGGGACTTGGAGCTGATCTTGGCACAAGATGGCGGCACGGTACTAGGGAGATTGTGTAAGGTATAATACATATGCTTTATTCATAGGAGCGTAATATGGGGAAGCATCTTTGAGGCTCGAAGCTAAACGACTGCGGAGTAATTCCTCCTCATCCTCTTTCTCTTCCTAGAGCAAGCTTAACGTAACTGGTACGGTTTCGACTCCAAGCTTAACCTCGTAACATCGGGAAGCATCTTTGGCTCTCGAAGCTGAGCTACTGCGGAGTCATTCCTTCTCTTACTCCTCCTCCTCGTCCTCATGGACTTATGGACGTATGACTATCTCCTCCTCCTAAGTATAAGCTTTAACTAACAGGTACGGATTGGACCTCAAGCTGAACCTCGTAACATTGGAAAGCATCTTTGGGACTCGAAGGTGGGAGACTGCAGAGGGATTCCTCCTGTACCGCTTTTTCTAATTTACTTCATCCTCCTCCGCCTCCTCTTCATAGACTTACTAGCGTTTGTCTGTCTCCTGTACAAGCGTAACGTAACAGGGATAGATTCGACTCCAAGCTTAACCTCACAGTCCCTGGAATCGATTCTAGGCTTAACCTTACAAGGGAGTTACAGACTCAACTTTGATGCCCAAGATTGCTAGCTTAACCTAACTGCCAACATGATTATGAATAAGAGTGCCAGCTTAAACTTACAAACATGGATTTGATGCCTGGCTAATATTTTAAAACGTCTGCGTGGAATAATATTTACCTGTAGCACAGTGAAAAATGTTTTCTGGATAGCTGCTTGTATGTTCGTTGATAAAGTAGAAATGAGATTGATGTAATAGGAGAGGTGATTAAAGGGATAGGCTTATTGGAACAAAGATATAAATTAATAATGTTATAGTTTATCATATATATATTATAACAACTGAGATACAGCTTTAAAAAGCGTTTGCTACAGAGTATGATAGCTCTAGCTTAATATCTTCACGGATCTTTTGTACTACATACACTGACGGAGCAAATGCCATGGGATAGCGGAGCAATGATGTGCAGGTGTGTTGCCTGCGCAGCACACACCCTCTGTGCCAGCGGCAGTTGTATAGGAGACCTTGTGAGCAGTGGCTTTGCATGTGACAGGTGTAACATGGAACATCGCCGTGAGCTGACACCGTTCGAACGGGGTATCGTGATTGGTGCCCGACGGATGGGAAGTGCGATTTTGGAACTGGTGCGAGAATTCGGCTTCACACGATCAACCGTGTCCAGGGTGTATCGTGAATGGCTGAATGCGGGTGTCACCGTCCACAACAGACGAACGACTGGCCGTCCAGTCACCCTCGATGACGGATTGTCAATAGTGACAGACGGGCAACCGTCCAACAAATCACGGCTCAATTCAACACAGGCCGTGCTAGACACGTCTCCCAGTGGACAATTCGTAGGAACATTGGTTCTATGGGGTATGGGACCGGACGCGGCACACGGGTGCCACTGTTAACCCAACGTCATCGGGCACAACGACGCGCATTTGTCGCCAGTCACCAGGGATGGACAATGGACAATGGCGTAACGTGATATGGTCGGACGAATCACGATTTCAAGTGCACGATGCCAATACGAGGCACCGTGTATGGCGCAGGCCACATGAAGCGATGGATCCCGCTTGCCTCGAAGGTGTGGTCCAGGGCGCTGGTGTCTCTGTTATGGCCTGGGGTGCATTTTTCTGGTAGGGAATGGGCCCCTAGTTGTTCTGGAAGAGACTTTGAATGGTATGTGGTATGTTGAGCTGCTCGGAGACCATCTCCACCCATTTTTGGCCTTCCAGCGCCCAGACGGTTCTGCGGTGTTTCAAGATGATAACGCGCCGCAACATCGCTCCCAAGTCACCCGGGAATGGTTCCAGGAACATGCAGCGGAGGTACAACGACTGCCATGGCCACCCAGGAGCCGCGATATGAACCCCATCGAGCATATCTGGGATGTCCTAGAAAGCAGGCTCCGTGCCATGGATCCTACACCCACGAACAGACTAGCATTGGCGGCCGCTCTGCAAACGATTTGGTGTCAGCTGCGTCCAGAGGACTACCAGGGACTTGTCGACTCACTTCCATGGCGTCTCGCTGCAGTTCGTAGGGCCAGAGGAGGCCCCACACGCTGTTAGGTGACTAACCCATGACATTTGCTAAGTCACTGTATACAGTTTAATTAAATAATTATGTAATACATACGAAGATACATACAATCATCTGCAAAGTAATGCGGCTTACAATTAGCGTTTACTACAAAGTACATAGATCTAGCTTAATATTTACAAAGATTATTCACACACGCATATTTAGATGAACTGCCTTATGTGAAGTAGTACCCATCAATACTAATATGCCCCCAGTCTAGAGTGTTGGTAGAATTTGGAATTACAAACCTTTTACAATCTTCCTTCTTAAGTGCTACTTTGTTAATTAAATGGGTGTACAAATGATGCTTCTTACTTTTAATAACAGTAATTTGCTTACGTAAAATGTGTGGATTATTATGTATACAATTCTCGTAATTTTTAAACTTAACTCTTTCTGAACTACCTCCTTTTTAATACCTTTTAAACTGTATACCTTTATTTATTCAAAGGCTTAACGCAATGAGATTTAGATTTAGTACCTACAAATGAATCTAAGATATTCCCAGCATATTCGTCTTACATAGAAGAGTTTTGTTGACCGGTGGTAGATTATAAGCATTATTTTGAGGATAGTTACTAGTAACAAACATACCTAAGTCTGGATTTAAATAATTGTAATAATAATCAGTTTTGGTTTGATAATTAAATAAATCGGTATCTGTGAAGTGTAATTTTATATTATCAGCGTACTTCATCATATAATCATAATGGAATTCACACAACAGTGATTTAGATAATTCAAGTACAGCAAGGCCAACGTAGGTAGGTTTGTTGTACTTGACTCTAATACGATTGGTCACTATAATGACTAAATTTTCATATATAATAGTACAGCTATGGCAAATAGGTTTTCTTATTAAATTGTTAGCACCATACTTATTCCGAATATTTTCCCAGTTTGTAATCAGTTTGACATTTGCGAGTTTGCAAACATTTTCTATAATCTTACCATACACACTGTTATTCATGAGCTTACAAAATCTTTCTCAAACTGTTTAACTGCATTTGTTCTTAAATCATAATTGAGATCGATAGATGGTTTTAACCAAGTTGTCTGATGAAATTCTAGCACGCGATACACTGTTTTAAATTCCGATAATGAATGACACACTTCAATTTATCATACAAATTGGCGATTAGCATGTTTGTTGTTGATGTGATGTACGGAGACTTCATATTTTCAGGGCAGAACGGTAAGTCATTATGAGAAGTGTGTAAGTCTTTAGGATAATGTAAGTTGACTTCAAGTATATACCC
Source organism: Anabrus simplex (assembly GCF_040414725.1). Lineage (NCBI taxonomy): Eukaryota > Metazoa > Arthropoda > Insecta > Orthoptera > Tettigoniidae > Anabrus > Anabrus simplex. The sequence continues at coordinate 2,405,640 of NC_090266.1, forward strand.
TTAATAGCTTCATCGCTTAGAGTGTGCAGCGGCAAATCGTCAATTTCGCACTACGGTAGCCAATGGAAGCTATTTAATGGGACATGCTGACTCATTGCCCACACATACTAGTTGTTAACATCAAGACAAACAATATACTGAGATTAGATTATTTTATTATGTGGACCATATCAATATCTGAAAGCAGTTCGAAATTCACTTGTGTGTATTTTAACATGACATCTCAACTTAACACAGGCGCTGTAAAATACTGGAATGGGTCAAGGCTGTATGTTTTCTTGCAAACACAGCGAATTTTTTCATGAACATCAGCTAACAAAAGTACATCAGTCTTTAAATGTAAGTGGATATGCTCTTAGAGACGTTGTGCAAGTGGATAGTCTTCATCGCTAATTGCAGTTGAATTCAGCGAGCTGTAAAGTGATTGTTTTAATGGTAAAGAGCGTCCTTCGAGACGTTCTAAGCAGTCTACATATTCATAACAGAATAAATCTTTACGTCGAATTAAATTATAACTGGTTTTCTTCAGTACAAATAGTCCAATTTCTGTAAATTGTTCAGGTGAAAATTATTTGAAAGTTTATCAAGGCTCTTCGCCATAAAGCGAAACGAGTCAAGAAATCCCAATTTTACAGTACACTTCTCATCTACTTTTACGCATTTTTAAAATGCAATATACCGCTCTTTGTTTAGAGGGATTAGTTCAATTTTTTCATCGGAAGCTCCAAATTTTCTAATAACAATAGCCAGATGAGTTATGTAGAATTACAGGAATGGATTTAGGAACTCTGTACTTAAGATTACAGCTTTATGCGCTGGACATCTGTACAAGCCAGTTAAATGGTCATGATTGCAAATTAAGGGTCGTTTTCTGAAAATTCACCTTCACAAATACAACATTTTATAGCACGTTCATATTCCTCTAACCTAATTTCAGTCAGTCGTTTTATAGGAATTGTAGTATTTAGAATACGGCTAAGACGTACTGCATCATTTTCAAGTCGTTCTAAAAATACTTAAGGGGCACTGGGACTGAGTTTTAGGCATAATTTATCAAATATTTCGATTTTTCGATTTTCAAATAATGCTCTACCCCTGACCATTGCGGATAAATTAGCGATATAATTTTCCACGTTCCGCCATTTATAAAAGCACAGCGGGACATTTAAATGCCTGCTGAACAGCCATTTAAAGGCCCCTTCCTCTTCGACTCTCGCCGAACATTATCCTGCAGACGCATTTATGCGTTTTTCATCACATCATTTTGAAATGTGGTGTATGGAACCAACACAGTACTGAAGGAGGAGTGTGTAAACCACATTTCTAAGAGAATGGGAAAAGGTTTGAGACAGATGCTACAAACTTGGGAAAGAGTGTGCAGTTAGGTGGCCGTTCAGGTGGTCTTACTAATGCTACAATTATCAAGCTTACCAGCCATTACAGGAGTTATATTGTACAAATCACACTTAATATTGCAAACATGAAAAATGCTATCTCTGCCACACTCTACTATTACATATCCACCAACAGTAAGCCCCAACATAAGAAATACCCCCAAGGCTTAGATGATTGGTGCTTCTATAACAAAAGCATAGCAGAAGGTATGGTACCTCAGAGTCATGATAAGATGTCGGTCGAACATTCTGAGCCGTTAGTGTGTAAGATTATGCCTGTGTATCAGAGGCTGGCCTCTGATGAAGTAATCCCGATGTGTCCGTGGTGCCACGCAGAATCGGAACGAAAGTCTACATTCTAGCAACTGGGGAAGTGTCCAAAGGAAATTTTGTATCAAGAAAGAAACTTGAAATTGGTGCATGCAGTGCTGTGGCAGAGTTCAATAAGGGATGGAGCGCAACAATAGACTTGAAGTCGGATATCAAAAGAACTTCAGTCTCTCATTTGACAGAAAAATCAGTCTTTAGGCTGATGCTCGCAGTAAGTATGAAATACAGCGCTCGTCCTCTGAGAAGAAAAATCAACTCGACGGAAGGCTAACGTCACAAAAATGAAGAAAGAAGCTGAAAAACGGAGACGGAGAGTGTGACTTATGCTGCAGGACAGCTCTAATGAGTAAATCAACTGACAATATTAAAAAATATGCATGACTTTAGATAAATGCTATTTTCTCAGTTTTGCATTTTCAGATGTATAAAATGTCATACAAATTACAGATATGATGCTATTACCTTGAAAATTCACATGAATGTTCCTTAGTACATTACACACAAACGTTTGTATTACTTTTATGATTGAAATTCTAGTTTGCATGTTAAAAAATCAAACTTAAAGTTTCAATAATTTTACAAAATCAAAACTTCAACAGGGGAGAAAGTCCCATCTCCGTAGTAAATAATACAATCTCAAAAATGATGCACAGTTTCATTTATATTAGAATAAGGCACTAGATCATTATTTTAAAAATGTGCTATCGGGATCGCATTGATAAGCTTAACATTAAGAATATTTGAATAATTTGCATATAAATATTGGAAAATAATTAATGTCTATTGTACCGGGAACAGCGGTACGGAACTAAGTCCCCGCAGTTAAAATTTAAAACTTCACGCTACGCGCCGCCGCAGCAGCAGAAGTCAGCCAGGATCAGCGAGCAACCTGTGCGTGTGGCGTAGAGCGGGTTGAGGTTACAGCCTGCCTCCCCGTGACACAGAGAGAGCCTACGTCAGTATGAAATATTCCAAGTGTTTCTTCGGCTAATACCTTTCCTCGCAGTAATAGCTGGATAAAACCAACTACATCATCATATAGATCCATATTTTATCTCTATTCCTACAAGGTTTGAAAAAAATCCGGCAAGAGACTACGAAGTTGTTAAGCGAAATGTAAAGACATATTTTGGCTTGGATCGAGTATAAATTGAAAGCTGCTTCCCTTAGCAGAACAGTGTGTGTCACAGTGTGTGTGGAGTTCGTGCGGCGAACAGCGGGCGGTCGGCTCGTGGGGACCGCAACGCTACGCGAGTGATAGTCTAATTTCGCCGAGTTGAAGACTTAAACTCCACAGTACTGAGTTCGGACTTTAAAAGAATTGTAACGCTACGCGAGTGATAGTCTAATTTCGCCGAGTTAAAGACTTAAACTCCACAGTACTGAGTTCGGGTTTTAAAAGAATTTCATCGCTACGCGAGTGATAGTCTCATTTCGCCGAGTTCAAGAATTAAACTCCACGTTTGAACTTATAAGTATTTCAGCGGGTTGCAAGTGATAATTTTATTTCGCCGAGTTTCCGTGATTCACGAGCGATAGAATCTAGCCTTATCTATGACCGATTTAAACTTTAATGGTGATTTATTCGGACAGATGTTTCAAACTTACATTTCTTACGAGTGTTTGTAACCCATGATTGACGAAACAATTCGAACAGTGATAAATTGTGAACAATATTCACCTTGCCAACGAATTGAAATATTTCGCAAACTTTTGTGTGTCTGATTTAGAACTTTTCAGACTGTGACAAGTGATTAATTAACGAATTAACTTCAATCTATGACTGTATCTTCGGACTTATAGTAATCGTGAGGTTTTTCAATATCTCGTACATTCAGAATAGACATTGGACTGTGATTAGTTTCAACCCGTGTACTACGCATTTAATCTGTGCAGACCTTGAACTGTGAGTTAATGATAGACTGTGAATTACATATTGGAACTTTGCATTCATGGTAGACATTGAACTGTGTTAAGAAGTGAATTACATATTCGAACTTTGAATTAATGGTAGACATTAGACTGTGTTTAATGTGTACAAATTAAACTGTTTATTTATGACTAATAATGAACTGTGCATTTAAACTGTGAGTTTTCAATAGACAGTATTTTTTGTGTGATCAAACCACGGACTGTGGAAGAGTGAAAGCTATTTCATTTAATTTCGAATTAATGAACCAAATCGGTTTACAAGTGAAACATTTTCTTTTTCAAATGACTGAATTAAAATTGCACGTAACCCTAAACAAATATTACATGTGTGATAGTTTCAGACTGTTTTCCTTTAGTCAATTTTATTGACATTTGGTTACGTCACACTTACGAGTGTTTCTTTTTGTTCAACATTCAAATCTGTTATTCAAGAAACTCTTTCAGTGTCCCAGGTGCTAATGTGTACAGTCACAAGTCAATCCCCGTGCAATCAAATCTCGATGCTCACATGACTACGCTAACCCGATCTTCTGGACGTCGTATGAGTATTTCGGAACTTCTAGAATTTCCATCGTGGGATAAATCGTGGTTCCATGGTGCCGAGAGGAGACTGATGGCAGTACGAGGAGGGTAGCCGGATTTCGAGTACATCCCCAGCCTTGATGAGGGAAGAACCATTTCCTGCGTTACTGCTGTATGAAGGTGATATGATTTGCACTTTGTCAATAAATTCAGAATTTAAAAAAAGAACCTAAGAATCATTTCAAGAAACCCCTCTCCCTCTGTAAGCACATCAATCAGAACGGTACACGCCCTGCGTCTAACTCATGCTCGTCAAAGTACCATATTTACTGTTACAGAGAAGAGGGGGAAGAAATTGGCGCGCAGCCGTGTTAGAGCTCGATTGTGAGTGCAGTAGAAATGAAATTGACACTCAGCCGTTCTAGGCTCAATTTGGAGTGCAATTAAGTAGAGTTAGAAGTGCAGTGATACACAAAGTATCACTAAAATCTTGTGAAACTTAGATTCAGTAACTTAATCAACATATATTCATAGTGCTTTGTGTGGCATAATAACATTTTAGTGAATTTTTTGGTAAGACCTAACTTCACTATTATAAGAAGTGCTATCAATTATATGAGACAATTTTTTGTGTTAAATGTCTTGAAGAATTTTTTGAGAATGTTTGAACATGAACTCTTAACCATTTTACAATAATGGTGATACCTGATTTCTTTTTCAAGTGATTTATGATTTTCTGGTTGTCTTGGTTAAATACAGTACATTACTCTCAAAATGGAAACTATTTTAGCTGCTATTGAGGCTTTTAAAATTAGCTTGAATGAGCGTATTACCGAGTCGAATACTAACTTAGGGCGAAAAATAAGCGAGGCTAACGTGGCTACTGCTAAATTAGGTGCTGATTTACATGCTCGTATTAATGAGTCTAATACTAATTTACACGCTCGTCCTAATGAGTCTAATACTAATTTACAAGCTCATATTAGTGAGACTAAATCTAACTTACAAGCTCGTATTGACGAGGCCAACGCCGCAACTACTCAATTAGGTACTACTTTAGAAGCCCGCATTAATGAATCTAATGCTGCAACCACAGCCAACCTAGAAAGTCGTAACACACAAGTGACTAAATTAATTGGTACCAAGTTTAACCGAAGTAAATGCTAAACTAGAACATAGGCTTACTAAAGCTGGTTCTGAGATTGAAAAACTATTCTCAGAAACTAATGCGAAGATAAATTCTAAGCTCACGGAAATAAACGAACGCCTCACCTGTGACCTAGAAACAGTAAAGGAAGATTTTAAACTACAAATAGTTGAAGACTTAAAAGCTTCGTTTCCTACCTCACACCAATTAATTAAGGAAGTTGAAAGTTTAAAGGCAGAATTCAAAGAATCTCGTGGTGCGTTATCGCAGGCACATGCTAAAATAGCCTCAATTCAGGATAACATCCATGAATCTTTTAAGACTAACTTCCAGAAAGTAAGTAATGAAGTTAACTTACTTAAAACAAAGCAGGAAGAAACAGATAAGCATGTAAAATTTCAATTAGACAGCGCACACACTCAAATCGTTCGCATAGGCCGTGAAGTTAATGAAGTGAAGCAGGACCTCGAGAAGGAAGTCCAGAGCGTGGAAAACTCCATCCACGGACAAGGTAAGACATTCAAGGTCGAATTACAAGGGCAAATAGAGACCATTGATAACAGGAAATCTCAGGTGGAGAAGGAGACGTCTACACATCACTGTCAAGGGGCTAGCGTAGATACTTCTAGTATTTCCACCTTTTTAAAATTATCGGACGATAAACCTGCAAAATTCTCCGCGAAGGAAGAGTACACAGCAAAAGGAATTCCTTCTCAACATTGAGGAATACTTTCAGGAGAATAAAGTGCGATCCGATTATCAATTTAGGATAGCTTCCAAGTCATTGGAATGGAAAGCGTTAGATTGGTATACAGCATTCAATATTTAATATCAAGTCCTATGGTGAATTCAAGGAAGCTTTGTTGAAAAGATTTTGGAATTCTGAAATACAACATTTGATTTAGCTACAGTTGTACTCGAGGAAATACAACACCGCGATTAATTCTTCGCGATATTCCGACTTTCTCACTTCACAGTTAAAAATATGCAATTTTTCGATCCTCCCTTGCCAGAACAGGAGTTAATACAGGTTGTAACTTTACAGTTCCCGGCCCATGTACAGGAAATTCTTGTGGCAGCCAAACGTTCAAGACCTAGAACAACTGGATGATGTTTTAAGGAAATTTGACACTGCCCACACACAAAATCCGCCCAGGGTTAACAAGACGAAAGAGGTTGCGACAAACCATTTCGAAGTTAACAACCCGCCGAGTTCGAATCTCGAACCCCGTGAAGAAGTAGAACCACGGAGAGATTCGTCATCTCGTTTCCGGCGTTTTAGGAGACGTCCGTACAGACAAAGTACGCCTTACAGACGTGATCAACCGTGGAAGAAACCTACCGAGTCGCCTACTCGAGATAGGGATTCGCCGAGAACCGAGATCGAAAGAAGATGGAAAGAAATTCGCGAATATATCCAGAATCGAAACCGAGATGAAGGATTACCTGGCGCTACTTCCTTAGAATACCAAGAGCACGCGAGAAGACAGAACGCGACGCCTGCGACAAATCCTGAATCGACAGGCTCAATTAAAAAATCTTCAACAGCGCAACAGTAACATTGCCTGAAAACCGGAGTAGAGGGGAAATAGTTTGTGTCACCAACATTAATTACTGGTACTTGGGTGACACAGATCTCTTATATGAAGATCCCACTTCTATAACACCAAAGGTCCAGCGAAGTGTTCAAGTCATTAACATTACATTGGATACTTTTCACGTAACTGCCTTGATTGATTCTGGAGCACAGGACTCATTAACTTCTGAGAGATTAATTGAGATGTTGAAGGGGGAAGAAGACATATTATTGATACCGGTCGCGCAAATAAAAGTTAAAGGGACAGTACCGCCCAGGCATATCGAATGTAAATTTCAAGCTTTCATTACATTTGACATTTGTTACCTCTACTACAGTGGTAACACCAAACAAGGCACAAACAGAGTTTAAAGGGGAAGGAAATAGCAAACTATACAATATAATAAAACACTACACACTCGGAAAAACAGTAGCTGGCATTACTCGGATCTCCAACAAAACATGTACGAAATATCAGTAGGGCCAACTAGTGAACAACAAACCGGGAAGATGAAAAGGCTGGGAACCTACCAAAGGCATGGACATGGCTTAGATAGCGGATTCCCAAATGAATCACCGTGATCCTTAGTTTAAAAAATATTACTTACAAGATAATTTTACAAATACATTCCAAGTTATGAGCTATAAGTTCAGTGATATACATGGGTTATTCGTAGCAGTGTAAATTCAAATTTCAAATCAACTGTACATCCAGTTACCAATGCAGTAGTACAATGCAATTTACAGGTTATCCAAAATCTAGCGTACCTCAAGTGATACAGAACTATCAGAGGCAAACCCCAAGGGAAATAATATTAAACTACAATATACATATTTTAGTGAAACAAGGAATGGGAATGCCTCGGAAACGAGCAGGTAAGTACAGTTCAAAAACTAAGGCGTCATAAGTAACTAATTTGGTGAAACTAGGCGAGGTTAGGGCAGACTCCTGTATGAAAAGCAAATCGGAACATTACGGAAATTTTAGCAGGAACGGAATTCAAGAGTGCTTACCCGAGGGGAGTGCTATCCCGGAAGCCGCGGGACGTCAACCAGATAGGCTGCTCGCAGACAGATAAACCGAGACACAGAATTCAGGATACAGAATTCTCTCGAACACTGCCTCGCTCACTATATATAGGAATTACTGGCCTTGGAGGCAGCCAATCAGCGTGCACGAGTTCCCTATCGCCACCTAGACTCACCAATCACAACCTTACTTTCGATCGCGAACTTTGACTAACATTCTAGAATACGCATGATCGCGAAAGTCGTATTTTTCCAGAATAGACAGAACACATTTTCTAGAACACATACCAACAAAGTAACACACCCTGTACAAAAGTTATGTAATTTTCTAGATCTTTCCAGGAACTATAGACAGAATTCTACTATTTACAAATGCCTATGTTACAACATTATACAGTACAGGATAGGTCAATAAAAATAAAACATCATATCGTAGTTCACCTGTAACAACATTGAAGGTGCCCAGTTTGAGCACATATTCTTATTCATCTCGCCGATGAAATTCAACGTCATACTAGGACCAGATTTCCTAGCCAAATACGGAGGAATTATTGATTATCCTGCCAACATTATACGAGTTTTTAAAGTCAACTCTGTAGAGTTGCAGCTGGTAGACTGTAATAGTTTGAAGTGCCAAGGTCTGGGTACCCCATTTATAGAAACCGAAGGCAAGATGAGCGATGCTCTGCCTGTCGTTGAAATAGATTATGAAGAGGGCACACCCGATCAAGAGGGACCCGTCGAGGGCCGCGAAGTGCCCATCATCGAGAATGTGTTCGACGAAGGTCGTGATCACTTCATGTTTTTCACCAGTGCGGCTGAAAGCCCAGAGTTCGACTCCCGCGTGGGAGAGGCAAATCGACAATAATTCGAGAAATTTCCTGAGGTTTTTGATGACAAACCCGGCGTTATTAAGGATTTTGAATATCGATTGAATGTCAAGGACACTTCCCCTTACAAAAAACGGCTCTATCCAGTTCCTGAGAAGTACCGAGAGGAAGCCAGGACTGTGATAAAGGAGATGGAAAATAATGGTATCATTTCTAAATGTGTCACTCCGTATTTAAACCCTTAGCCATTGTCAGAAAACCAAACGGCAGGTTACGTCTGTGTCTAGATCCACGAATACGTAATTACAGACTTGTATTCTTCTTCTTGCTAGGGGCTTTACGTCGCACCGACACAGATAGGTCTTATGGCGACGATGGGATAGGAAAGGCTTAGGAGTTGGAAGGAAGCGGCCGTGGCCTTAATTAAGGTACAGCCCCAGCATTTGCCTGGTGTGAAAATGGGAAACCACGGAAAACCATTTTCAGGGCTGCCGATAGTGGGATTCGAACCTACTATCTCCCGGATGCAAGCTCACAGCCGCGCGCCTCTACGCGCACGGCCGACTCGCCCGGTCAGACTTGTATTGGAGTACGATCATCCACCTTTACTCCGGGATGTCATCCGGAAATTTACGGCTATAAAACTCTTCTCCACGATGGACATGACGTCATCTTACTTCCAGATCTTACTGGCAGAGGACAGCAGGAAATTCACAGGCTTTATTTTCGAGAACATTACATATGCTTTCAATCGCTCCCTTTCGGGAGCAAGAATTCAGGGGCAATTCTCATCAGGGCTCTTGAGGATCAATTATCCGATGAGATTAAAGAAATCGCAACGATTTATGTTGATGACATCCTCATAGCTTCGGAATCCTTAGAGCAGCACATTGAAGATATCAACAAGGTGCTCAGCGAACTCAGGACAAAAAGTTTAAAATAAATGCCCGTAAAAGCCAGTTTTTTAAGACTTAGGTACTGTTTTAGACCACCTCATTAGCGGAGAAGGGATCAGGCTTAATCCGGCCAAGATTCAGAGCATTTTGGACTTCCCGAAACCCACAAAATTTAAACATGTAAGACAATTCCTGGGACTGTCAGTTCTTTTCGCAGCATTGCCATAATTACACAAAGACAGTGACACCCTTGCAGCTGCTGCTCAAGAAAAAAATACTGGCGGATGTGGTCAAAAGAATGCGAGTAGGCTTTTACTGAAACAAAGAAAATGCTTCAGGAAAGCGTGCAGTTAGCCTATCCTAACTTTGAATCGCCCTCTTGCCTAGAGTGCGACGCCAGCTCCGTGGGAATCGGTGCAGCGTTATACTAAGTCGATCCCGAGAAGCCTGATATCCGTATTTTCATTTCATTCATGAACAGGAAATTGAGACCACACGAGAAATCGTATATTATATCGGGACATGAAGCTTTTGCTATCGTGCATTCCTTGTTGTACTGGAGGAAGATTATCTATGGGTATCCAGTAACCATCTACACGGATCACAAAGCCCTCACGTTTATCATGTATTCTGACCGGACTAGAGAGAGAGTAACCCGGTGGGCACTCTTTATTCAGCAGTTCAACATAAATGTCGTCCACAGACCAGGGAAGAAAACTGTCTTGGCTGACACTTTAAGCCGTAATCCGGTCAATGTCGCCACTATTAATCATATAGAAGTCATGAGCAACGAAGATGAGGAATTTATTAGGAAATTACAGTACTTACCTCAGGAACAAGGAAGAGATAGCAAGGCCCGAGAATTGATTAGATATTTGAACGGTTCGATTCCTGCTACTGACAATGACTATCTCCGCATCTCACAGTTGGCTCAATCTTTTTGCTTTCATGATGGGTTGTTATACAAGTATCTTGATCATGCCAAAACCAAACGCCGAATTTATGCTCCTCCGAGATTAAGGTCTAACATTATCTGGCACTGTCATTCAATATCCGGACATGCCGGCACGGGTAAAGTAATGATGATCGTAAAGGAACGGTTCATCTGGGAGTACATGAGACGTGATGTTAGAAATGTTCTCCGAACTTGTGATGTCAGCCAACGGATTAAGCCTAATAATAGGTTATTGAGGGAGTTTCCGAAGCCACTTCTTCCCGAAAGACCTGGTGAAATACTGGCTTTAGACCTATATGGGCCTCTCCCTAAGGCAAACTGTGGCAACAGGCACATCGTGGTGGCAGTAGATATCTTCTCTAAGTATACGATGCTGCTGCCCATTCAGAAGGCCAATGCCGGAAAAAATCCTCCGAAGGATCAAGACAAACATTATTCCAGGAATGGGAAAACCGGAGTTCCTTCTCACCGATCATGGATACCAATTCACATCTATGGAGTTCCAGACGGCGCTTGAAGGACTCGATATAAGACACATTATGAATTCTATTCGGCACCCGGAGGCTAATCCCGCTTAGAGGATCATGCGCGAAATTGCAAGGTTTTGACGATTATATTGCAGAACTCAACACTGGAAATGGATCGAAGTCTTACCTGTGATGCAGCAGTGTGTTAATTCAACTACCCATGAGTCTATTCAGGACATCCCCATGACAGTACACATAGATGATATGGCTGATAGACCTTAGGACCAATTACTACCATCACCTCAACATCCAGCAATCACTCATCAGACTCGGGTAGACGCAACGAGGGAGAAACTTAGACATGCTGTTCGGATTAGAGAAAACCGATACCGAAACCGCACTTTTCGACAACCACTTCGGGTCAATGACTATGTTCTGATTAGAAAACCAGCCGTTTCACACCCCGAACTCCGCATATATGCAAAGTTCTGCCCACATTATATAGGACCATATAGAATTGCGGAGGTACTCGAAAACGGGGCATACAAAGTTAACAAACTGGATGGAAGCGTCGAAGGCATTTACAATGCAGCCAACCTAAAGAAATATTTCAGGAGAGAACATCACTGAAGGAAAATCCGGTCGAATTTTCTTTTTCCCAGGTGGAGGGGGATATGTACCGGGAACAGCGGTACGGAATAAAGTCCCCGCAGTTAAAATTTAAAATTTCGCGCTACGCGCCTGCCCAGCAGCAGAAGTCAGCCACGAACAGCGAGCAACCTGTGTGTGTGACGTAGAGCGGGTTGAGGTCAGAGCCTGCCTCCCCGTGATAAAGAGAAAGCCTACGTCAGTAAGAATGTTCCAAGAGGTTCTTCGGCTAATAACTTTCCTCACAGTAATAAGTGGATAAAACCAACTACATCATCATGTAGATCCATATTTTATCTCCACTCCTACAACGTTTGGTAAAAATCCGGCAAGAGACTACGAAGTTGTTAAACGAAATGTAAAGACATATTTTGGCCTGGATCGCGTATAAATTGAAAGCTGGTTCTCTCAGCAGAGCAGTGTGTGTCACAGTGTGTATGGAGTTCGTGCGGCGAACAGCGGACAGTCTGCTCGCGGGGACCGCAACGCTACGCGAGTGATAGTCTAATTTCGCCGAGTTAAAGACTAAAACTCCACAGTACTGAGTTCGGACTTTAAAAGAATTTCAACGCTACGCGAGTGATAGTCTCATTTAGCCGAGTTCAAGAATTAAACTCCACTTTTGAACTTATAAATATTTCAGCGAGTTGCAAGTGATAATTTTATTTCGCCGAGTTTCCGTGATTCACGAGCGATAGAATCTAGCCTCATCTATGACTGATTTAAACTTTAATGGTGATTTATTCGGACAGATGTTTCAAACTTACATTTCTTACGAGTGTTTATAACCCATGATTGATGAAACAATTCGAACAGTGATAAATTGTGAACAATATTCACCTTGCCAACGAATTGAAATATTTCGTAAAATTTTGTGTGTCAGATTTAGAACTTTTCAGACTGTGACAAGTGATTAATTAACGAATTAACTTCAATCTATGACTGTATCTTCGGACTTATAGTAATCGTGAGGTTTTTCAATATCTCGTATATTCAGAATAGACATTGGACTGTGATTATTTTCAACCCGTGTACTACGCATTTAATCTGTGCAGACCTTGAACTGTGAGTTAATGATAGACTGTGAATTACATATTGGAACTTTGCATTCATGGTAGACATTGAACTGTGTTAAGAAGTGAATTACATATTCGAACTTTGAATTAATGGTAGACATTAGACTGTGTTTAATGTGTACAAATTAAACTGTTTATTTATGACTAATAATGAACTGTGCATTTAAACTGTGAGTTTTCAATAGACAGTATTTTTTGTGTGATCAAACCACGGACTGTGGAAGAATGAAAGCTATTTCATTTAATTTCGAATTAATGAACCAAATCGGTTTACAAGTGAAACATTTTCTTTTTCAAATGACTGAGTTAAAATTGTACCTAACCCTAAACAAATATTACATGTGTGATAGTTTCAGACTGTTTTCCTTTAGTCAATTTTATTGACATTTGGTTACGTCACACTTACGAGTGATTCTTTGTTCAACATTCAAATCTGTTATTCAAGAAACTCTTTCAGTGTCCCAGGTGCTAATGTGTACAGTCATAAATCAATCCCTGTGCAACCAAATCTCGATGCTCACATTACTACGTTAACCCGATCTTCTGGATGTCGTATGGATATTCCGGAACTTCTAGAATTTCCATCGTGGGAGAAATCGTGGTTCCATAGTGCCGAGAGGAGACTGATGGCAGTACGAGGAGGGTAGCCGGATTTCGAGTACATCCCCAGCCTGGATGAGGGAAGAACCATTTCCTGCATATCTGCTGTATGAAGGTGATATGATTTGAACTTTGTTAATAAATTAAGAATAAAAAAAGAACTTAAGAATCATTTCAAGAAACCCCTCTCCCTCTGTAAACACTTCAGTCAGAACGGTACACACCCTGCGTCTATCTCATGCTCGTCAAAGTACCATATTTACTGTTACACTATGAAACAACAAAGCTACACTGATCAAATTTAGTACAGATATTCATAATAGTACATACCTTGAGTCAACCAAATATTAAGGTGATATCTTAATTTTTGCAGGAATTAGGAATTTCAGTCCCAGTGTCCCTTAAGCGGCATCAGGTCCTCTGTACAACTCTAACTTATTAAGCGAACTATCATAACTACATTTAATATAATACGCGAATGCATGTGTGTAGTATTAGTAAAAGGGGTATCTGGATTAAGCCCGCATGTGTTAAATGGTTTTCCGGTTGACTTCAAAGTCTGCGTAGACAAGAAATCGCTCCCACAGCTGCTATTTATACTTTTTGATCTTCAAAACATTCTTATCTGTGGTAGGTATTACTGTACATACATGAATGCAGTCATTTTTAGAATGATTTGTACCGAGCTCGATAGCTGCAGTCGCTTAAGTGCGGCCAGTATCCAGTATTCGGGAGATAGTAGGTTCGAACCCCACTGTCGGCAGCCCTGAAAATGGTTTTCCGTGGTTTCCCATTTTCACACCAGGCAAATGCTGGGGCTGTACCTTAATTAAGGCCACGGCCGCTTCCTTAACACTCCTAGCCCTTTCCTGTCCCATCATCGCCTTAAGACCTATCTGTGTCGGTGCGATGTAAAACAACTTGCAAAAAAAGAATGGTTTGTAAACTGATCATCGCGTAGCCACTTTTATATTTATCTTTTAACAACTGACTACCAACAAGCCTGCTAAAAAGTTTCATCCAAAAGTGGCTGTTCTCACTATTTTCTACATAGAGTAAGGTAACATGTGTGCCTTTCTTATCGTTTCTAATATTATTTAGTTGTTTAAAGCGCTTAATGTCCTTTAAATGAATAGAAAATTCTATAACGTTTAAATTTATCTGTGTTGATTGGTGAGGATACGGTGATATTCTTTTGGCTTCCTCTGATTTTGTCGGGTGTAAAGCGGATACAATAGCCCATGCAAATCACGCCTTGTCATGAAAGAAATTTTCAGTGCTTTGAAAATTCGCACTAGTCCGGATTCTGCAACTCAAAATCCTACTTCGCTATGCACTGTCAATTACTTCGATGTTTGTATTAGCTGTAGTTCTGCAAGTGAGCCTATTGAGATGTTCTATAAACACAGAAACTTATATCAGATGCCAAAACATCTCATTCAATACTTACCTCCAGGATTTTTAACTACGCACGCTGCCCCTCACGTACATGATTTTTGGGACATCCTTCCTCTACACAGTAAAATGTCAGTCGGTGTAGCTTTATGCAGAACCTGTCAACGTCATTACAAGCATCGAGGGGAAAATGGTGATGATGAATGGGATGGACCAAATAAGAGGATTGAACACTGTGCACAGTTTGTCGGTGAAATTTTTCCAGTACATTATGACGATGATTCAGAAAAGGAACGAACCACATGAATAACAACAAGGTAAAAACTGCATTATCTTCTTAGTAAATCATAACATACCTTGTATAATATATTTCCAAATGTTTTGTTTATTTTGAATGTTGCAGGAGGCATTAAATTTCGGAAGCATCCTACCTCTTGACAAAACGCAGTTAAGGAGCATAGCAAAATTGTCAGCAGCATACCGAAACCTATTGTAGTACATTGTAAATAAATATTTTATTGCATTCAAAATATTGTACTTATTGCATTCCCTCACCACCATACACCTCATTCTATCTATAAATGCTTGAGTAATTGACCTTGATAACAAACATGGCTAAACATGCACTACTATGATAACGTCATCGCTGCAGACTAAAAACAGAATAATAGCACGTGCACACTCTAGTCTTAAGCACAAGATCGCGTCGTTATAATAATGCACGCTTAAAGTGTTCGATAACAGACATAAATGTATGCCTTGACAGAGGAGGAAGAGGAGGAGGAGGAGGAGGAGGAGGTCATAACAGCCTGTGTATAGCCGCCATCTTGTACAGTAGTCTCTAAGCAAGCTTTCTTCATAAGAATCTGTGTATAGACGGCATCTTTCTCCATAAGAGATTATGCATAGCAGCCATATTGCGCAACCGCCCATAGCCGTCATCTTTCTCCATAAGAGCCCATGTACATCCGCCATCTTCTGTAATTGCCCATGGCCGCCATCATTCTCCATAAGAGCCCATGTATAGCCGCCATCTTGCGCAATCGCCCATAGCCGTCATCTTTCTCTGTAAGAAGCCGTGTATAGCCGCCATTTTGCGCAAGGGTCTTTGGGCCGTCTCATAAGAGCAGCCAACATCTTGCGCAAGCACCCCTAGGCCGTCTCATAAGTGCAGCCACCATCTTGCGCAAGCGCCCCTAAGCCGTCTCGTAAGGAGCTGTGTATAGCCACCATCGTGTGCAATTGGCGTCGGGAAGGGCATCTTGCCGTAACACTACGGCCCTGTTTAGTTAGACTCCTCCATATGCTTACTCATGTCAATCCCCATTGCCCTACTACTTAAAACAACGTCCGGATAGATTCATCACTGTCCTACCACCCATGATAGTGTCGGGAAGGGCCTCTCGCAGTAAAACTACATCCTATAAGTTTAATCCCCTACAAGATTACGACTGCCCACTTCGGGATGGATATCTAGCCGTAAAACTAAGGTTAGGCCCATCCAGGAGTTTAGGCTTGCTCTCTTAGGCGTCGGGAAGGGCAAGTAGCCGTTAAAGTGTAGTTAGGTCTCTCAAGATAGCGACTGTGAGGTTAGGCTCGCTCTGTTATGCATAATCCACAAATCGTCATTGCACTACTACTATGCTAGGGGTGAATGACCTTAGTCGGTAATCGGCATTGCTACACTACTAGGTGCTGTCAGCTGTCAGAAAACACGTGGCTTTGTTTACAAATTCAATTTCGCGCGCGCGGAATTCAAGTTTCCCGCGCTGCTTACGTCAGCAGTCACGTGACGCGCTTCGCGGCCACTGATTGGCCCGCTGTTGAATCACCACAGCTCCTCTACTATTGTTTCATGTGCATTACTTCATAAGTGACCCTGAATATTTGAAGATTGCGCATTAGTGTTACAGTGTTCATGGTGCATAGTTTGTAGTTCCTCAATATGTTCTACTTCAATTTTTCTAGGTTTTCTCTTACTACAGCTTTCTCTATCTACATCAGTATTGATACGCGTTCTTATGTGTAGCAAGAGCGTCACGCCTTAGAAAGCCCTTAGTACATAGAACACACTTAAACATAGTAGAGCATCCGGGAGATAGTAGGTTCGAATCCCACTATCGGCAGCCCTTAAGATGGTTTTCCGTGGTTTCCCATTTTCACACCAGGCAAATGCTGGGGCTGTACCTTAATTAAGGCCACGGCCGCTTCCTTCCAACTCCTAGGCCTTTCCTATCCCATCGTCGCCATAAGACCTATCTGTGTCGGTGCGACGTAAAGCCCCTAGCAAAAAAAAAAAATAGTAGATGCTAATGTGAGTACTTCAGTTAAATCTCTGCAAAAATAAATAAATTAAATGATTATTCGAAGGCTACCTCACGAAAATATTGTTTTTTTCACACTTTATATTCTTTTCCATAGTTAAGAAAATTGAAGCACTCTTGCAGATAACAATGGATGAGGGGGTTCTCGCTGTCAAAAATGCAACAACTTCAGCTAACTCCGTAACTCACTCTCTTCAGTTGAATGTCTTCCCGTCGAGAAGAAACGAAAATTCAATTAATATACGTCAGATACAGTAATCAGTTTGAAGTTAGAAGAGAACAGAAATTCATCAATAGAGAGTAGACGTAAGAGGAAAGAGTCAAACACTGTTGCACGGTTAAGATTACAAAACAAAGAGTTGTTCAATAAAGGTAGGGCTGACGTAAGAGTAAAAGTAATTGGGAAAGGCCGATTCTAAATCACTTGCGTCCGCATTTTTTGTACTGAGTCAACACCCGAGGGCATTGACCCTTAGAAGTGGGGGTAGGGGGTTCTGACCCCTAGTTGAGTAGCAGGGGTATGGTGGTTCGCGCTTTTGGCGTAAGAGAGCAAGCCTAACCTCACAGTCGCTTTCTTGGAGGGGCCCAACCTCACAGGGCCTAGTTTAATGGCCAGATGCCCTTCCGGGTGCCATCTTGGAGGGACCTAACCTCACAGACTAGTTTTACGGCCAGATGGGCTTCCCTCCTCACAGTCGCCATCCTGGAGGTGCCTAAACTTACAGGGCCTAGTTTTACTGCAAGTTGCCTTTCCCGTCGTCATCTTGGAGGGGCCTAACCTTACAGGGCCTAGTTTTCCTGGCAGTTGCCTTTCCCGGCGCCATCTTGTAGGGGTCTACCTTTACAGAGCAAAGTTTTACTGCCAGACGCCTTTCCGGCGCCATCCGGTAGGGGTCTAGCTTTACAGAGCCAAGTTTTACTGCCAGACGCCTTTTCCGGCGCCATCCGGTAGGGGTCTAGCTTTACAGAGACTAGTTTTGTTGTCAGATGCCCTTTCTGTCGCCATTTTGGAGTTGCTTAACCACACAGTCGCCATCTTTTGCCCAGTTTTACGGTCAGATGTCCTTCCCTTCTCATGGGCGTAATTTCGGAGGAGTCTAACCACACAGTCGCCATCTTGGGTGCAGTATTGCGGTCAGGTGCCCTTCCCTCCTCCGCATAGGACCTAGTTTTACGGAGAGATGACCTACCCTCCTCACAGATACCATTTTGGAGGGCCTAACTGGACAGTCGCCGTATTGGTCCTAGTTTTACGGTCAGATCCACTTCCCTACTCACAGACGTCATTTTGTTCACAGGTCCCAGTTTTACTATTAGATGCCCTTCCCTCCTCCTCATTTGGTGTAGTTTTGGGTTAGATTGCCTTCCCCCTCTCAGCCGCCATTTTGATTACAGGGCCCATTTGTACGATCAGATGCCCTTCCCTCCTCATCTAGTTTAGTTTTACGACGAGATGCCCTTTCCCCTCACATACGTCGTATTGTCTACAGGCCCAGTTTTACCGTCAGATGTCCTTCCATCCTCCTCATGTGGCATAGTTTAACCACTAGATAAACTTCCCGCTCATAGACGCCATTTTGGAGGGGCGCATAACTCAGGCTCTTTGTCGTCTCCCCCCTTGGAGTAGTGACAAAGCTGTGACGTAATAACCGCGGGCGATTTAAAAATGCGCACAACGGAACACGCAGGCCTTCTCCTGACAGCTGTGACGTCACAGCGCGAGTGATTTGAAATGCGGACTTATGGCTACGTGCATGACGTTAGTCCATTCCTTGTCTCGTTTCTCAACATAGTCTGTTTTTTGTAACGAGATGAATCTGTTAAGATCGATTACCGGATGCCCTTCTTTACGTCAGGGAAGATGAAATGAATATCATGATATATAGAGAAAGAGTAAAACCCGGTAGTGGCACATAGCCTGCTGAAGGCTTTACGTCTCCATCCGATTGACAAATAACCTACAACAGCGTTATGGGGCCTCACTGCGGAGAGGATTGGAAAGATTTTTGGCCACACAATCTACCATCACCTACCTTACCCTGCTATGCTGAATAGCTCAGACGGTTGAGACGCTGGCCTCATCTCATACACGACCCTCCTCCTAAAACGCATCACTACTTAGTTGTCTCCGACGGGATTGAGCACGTGCGATACTAAGGTTATTCCGATTTAACATGCAGCAATACATGTTTAGACTTGTTCGTTACCAAGGCCACTCTCTAGTAAACTCTTACTTTATA